>NC_139350.1:102224863-102929863 GCF_055883805.1 Amblyomma maculatum | reverse complement strand
ATACTGCTTCGTAAATGTCAAACCAGGCGACCTCAATACCAAATATCTGAGAATTTTAAACTAGCTTATTAGGTTCACGCTGGAATGAAAGCAAAACCAAGGCCATACACGCACTGTTAACTTCACAGAGTTAATAATAATAGCTTGCCTGAAATCGAGGAACAAGCAAAGCGTTCTCAGAAAATGATTTTACATCTACGTATTGGCAACGCCCACTTCGCAATCAGCCACAGAAGGGTATGGAAGCACGTTTTTTTTTTTTCTTTTTTTTTTCCGAAATAAGAATACTAGGGCATGACCAGAAAATATCAACTTACCTGCAGGTGCTTTAGCAAGTTGATGAAGCCTTGGCGTTGGAGGACAGCGTCTTCGGTCCTGGCGAACATAACTTGCACGTTACGGTTACATTGTCTTCAGTTTTGGTCTTGAATTCAAAATAGGGCTTGTGATCCGGCCACAGAAGCTCGTCTTCTCGAAAACAGATTGCAGTTGTCAGCCCTCGGAAGCAAATTTTGAAATCAAATTTTTGTTTCCGCCTGTCAGTTTGATATTAATCGTGAAGCTCTCGACTTGACATGTCGAAACCTGAGAGTGGAGACCAGCAGCTAGCGCAGAACACCGGACCAGGATCCCGGGGCCAGGTTTTCACACATCAGAAAGCCGTGCCACATTTTGCAGCCACGCAATTAGAGTAAACTTAAAAAATGATTGAGGCACTGAATTGTCACATCTTTAATCTCGACCAATGTTAAAAATAAGAACTTTTTCCCCCGATGTAAATCTCTGAAAAGAAAAAAAAAACAAAAAAAAAACCGCCAAAATCTTTTCTAAATTCCGATGTGCTCAGTGACATCCAAAAACGATTGGCCCACTAAATGGTGCACCACGCCCTTCAACTTCGAAAGCGCTACAAGACTCTCTCTCTATACCTCTCTTAAAAAAAAAAAAAAAATGACCATTACGCCAACTTTTGTTTTCAAAATACGTGGCACACATTTCACTTTTTCCGCGCCAAATCTAGTTTCCGCTGACAGTTGACCTTCTTTGCTTTCCCGGAACACAGCCCCAGCCAAACACTATCATATTTAGTAGTTCCCGTTAGTACAGGGCGTCAAATTCTTCGCTGTCTTGCGCTGTCCACCCATTCAAGGTTTCCGAAGCTTGTTACTTGTTGCTTGTAAAGCCCCCGGAGACTGCACCTGCAGCCACTGGTGGCGATGTTTTCTCTAGTAGCGCTTCCGGTTTACCCCTTTCGCCTTGCAGTGACGACGTAACGCGAGCACGAGCGGGGTCTGCGTGGGCGTAACCGGGGGAGCCGCTGTGCGCGCACTGCCTTCTTCTCCCTCGTGGACTTCAGAAGAATGCCGCCCCTTGCTTGGCCTAGGGGCCAAGCGCAACGACTTCTCTCGTTTAAATTCTACCGGTAGACGCCAATGCCCACGATGCGCTGTGCATTGCCCTAAACGGTGTACCATACCAGGGAGTGCGCTTGCTTTCCGTTTTGTTTAATTCATAACTGGGCCATCTGTCTACAGGAACGCCTACCCAATATGCTTTGCCCTTCCGGCCGGTTTCGGCGCCGCGTCGCCTTGATATGCTTGCGTAGTGGACGATCAGATAGGCTGAACAATCAATTTCCTGTCGAGACACGCCGGTCTCCGTTATAGCAGGCTTCGACAGTCTTTAGGAACACGTGCAATTCGTTGCCGTCATGGTATGCTTCGCCCCTGGGTCGTGGGCTCCCGATGCTCTCCATTGCCTAACAAAACAAAGCGAGAGTCGAACGCTTCTGCTCGATTCTTACTCCAGCTGCCAGACCCTTGAGTCCTCTCTCAGGCTCGTTATTAAGTGTGATTGTTTGAGCGTGTACAGTGGCGATCCATATGATCGCTCGAGCGACGACCGAGGCAAGGAGCCGCGCCACGTTACGTGATCAACCTCCGTGGCAAGGGAAACATTACAGTAGCTTCCCTCTCTCTTTTCGCTGTTCCTTGATTTGCTGTCACTCCCTTCTAGCAAGTCCCAAATTTCGTTTTTTTTTTTTTGTACGCGTCAGCTGACAGATACGCACGTGTCGTAACCTTGTGAGGACGCCTGGTGAATTTTTTTTTTTCTATGCATTACCAGTCCGGCGCATGTGGGCCGTAGAAACAGTGACAGTGTTATTAAGACCTGTGACGGCAGAAAAACCCATCTCTGCTATATCTTCAAAAATGAAAAAGAAATGATATGCAATGCAGATAAACGGAAGCCCAGAAAATGAACACGGGAAAAAGGTGGCGATGTAGTCACAGGGGCGACGGTTGTAGTCCGGAAAAGCCTACAAGGGAAAGAAGACAACGCAATCTTTATCGTCGCAGTTTCGATATGGGCCGCTATGCAGTTCGAAAGGCCCGCTGGTCGACGCTCGCGCGATCACCTTCATATTGATCGCGACTGTACAGTGTAGAAAGGTGTACATAGCTCTCCCTTCGTTAAACAAGATAGTATGCCATCGCTTTTACTGTCTCTGCTGATGTGCGCGAGTGGAACATAACTTGTCGCCGGGCCATGTGCTTTGCCTATGTCGAACTCGGCGCCAAAGTGAAAGCGCTTGCCTGCGCGCACGTTGCCCCTCCTCTCTGAGCTAAGCTTATTTATTTATTTATTTATTTATTTATTTATTTATTTATTTATTTATTTATTTATTTATTTATTTATTTATTTATTTATTTATTTATTTATTTATTTATTTATTTATTTATTTATTTATTTATTTATTTATTTATTTATTTATTTATTTATTTATTTATTTATTTATTTATTTATTTATTTATTTATTTATTTATTTATTTATTTATTTATTTATTTATTTATTTATTTATTTATTTATTTATTTATTTATTTATTTATTTATTTATTTATTTATTTATTTATTTATTTATTTATTTATTTATTTATTTATTTATTTATTTATTTATTTATTTATTTATTTATTTATTTATTTATTTATTTATTTATTTATTTATTTATTTATTTATTTATTTATTTATTTATTTATTTATTTATTTATTTATTTATTTATTTATTTATTTATTTATTTATTTATTTATTTATTTATTTATTTATTTATTTATTTATTTATTTATTTATTTATTTATTTATTTATTTATTTATTTATTTATTTATTTATTTATTTATTTATTTATTTATTTATTTATTTATTTATTTATTTATTTATTTATTTATTTATTTATTTATTTATTTATTTATTTATTTATTTATTTATTTATTTATTTATTTATTTATTTATTTATTACACCTCAAAGGTCCCTTGCCAGGACATTACTTGAGGGGTGGGCAAACATGTCAAAAGTGATTTATCAGGGAAGGCTTGAAAGATGGGCTTCGATTGAAGACCTGAAGCGTGGCAGGTCACTGATGGGGGCAATATGGTCAGGTAGGTGATTCCAATCATCGGCAGTGCGAACGAAAAATGAGTTTGGTATGTGACAGTGCGCGTGCGCGGGAGATACACAGCGTTGGGGTAGGTATTGCAGGAATAGCGATAGGATGATATATTTACATTGTTAACAGGAGGCACTGAGTGATAAAATCTACGAAAAAGAATGAGACGGGAAGTATTACGACGAGATGACAGGGGGGTAAGGCTCAGCTGTGCTTTTAATACTGTAATATACTGCTGCTGCAAGAATATTCTGATAAAATAAATCTAGCGACGCAGTTCTGAATGGATTCGAGGATTTTTATTAGATTACTGTGATGAGGGTCGAAAATAGCGCTAGCATATTCTAGCTTCGGACGAATTAAGGTCGTGTAGGCAAGTAATTTAAAAAAAGAAGGTGCAAGTGCCAGATTGCAACGTAAATAGCTTAGCGACCGGTTAGCCGAGTTAGGGATGCTGTTAACGTGACATGTCCAGATTAAATCATTAGAGGTATTGACACCAAAGTATTTGCAGGAGTCAGAAAAGGCAACAGGGTTGTTGTTAATGTAATAAGTAGGAGCGACATAGTTATGGCGGCGGTGGAATGATAGCTGGAAAGTCTTACTTATTACTTACATTAAGCGTCATGAGCCAATGGCCATACCATGCTAGCACTTTGTTAATATCTTCTTGCAGGTCTGAAGTATCTCCGTGATTAGTTATTGGCCGGTATACGACACAGTCATCAACGAATAGGTAAATTTCGGACGAGATGTTATAAGGTAGGTCATAGCTTGCTTGGCTGCCCCACGCTTCCGCGAATATTTCTCTCTGTGTATTTGGCCATAGAAACGAGAGCCCCGAACTGCGCACTACAAGCTGCAATGGTGCATTTGGAAGTGAAGTAATTTGGAAAGTAAATAATTAATTTTGCTGCGAAATTACTGATAGAAACTAATGTACTACGTTACCGAATCACCACTTGAGAAGAGTAATGCATTGCATTACAAATTACCAAAAAGGTAATTAAAGTACTGTAATTCAATTACTGCCATGTCTGTCGGAGAGCCCACACCAGCCTTCCCCCTTCCAGAGCGCCTCTAGAGGCTCCCGGCTGCTTGAACGTCCTCTCTCCCCGCTTGCCAAAAACGGCTCGGTCTATGGTTGGACCTTCAGAATGTAGAGCGTAACTGAAGGAAGAGTTGGCGCTAGCGCTGTAATTTGTAGCGAGACGCGGCCTTATCATTTCATTAGTTGAGGCAGATGATTTGAGGTGTATCTCGAAGGATTCCAGCCACGCGCTTGTATCAATGTTCCCTTTTATGTTAGTTACTGTTCGCGGTTTTATCTAGATGTTTCTACGCCGCTTTTAAATTGAGCATTGACGAGTGAAACGAGCATTTGTAGATCGACGACCACTGAGCACGGTGGTTGCTATCGCCGCCGTCGATGGCTTAGTTCTTTTTCTGGCACAAGTCACCCAAATAAAGAGTTGATTCCTGCGAAGATCGTCTCTTCATTTTTTGCCGACGGCATTATCACCACCATGTGACAGTATCTAATAAGGCCGGGCAGAAAAAGAAAAACATTAAACGGCAGGTAAAGAACAGAAGCTAAAACTGGAATAGTTCACTGGAAAAGAAACCGCCTTTAGACATATATAGAAAATGGAAAACCCGGATTAAAAAGGAAACCTTCTATGACAACTCAAGAAGCAGCGGCCTAAATTTGAAGCTAGATCAGGATGTCTTAGAACCAGATTCGAAGAGTCTCAGCGTAGAGTTCTCAGCCCGTTGGCATTGATTGATATACTCAATCTAGAGGCGGTCCTCAAGGTTCGGCTGTCGGGCAGTATCCGGTGAACATGCTCTTCTCTATACTCTGATGTCTGACTGTAAACCAGAGAATTTGGATTGACCACTATTTATGTAGTTTAGTTCATTAGGCTTGGTCTTTTCCTGCCGCCTGTGGCGGTTTATTCCCCCGGCCAAGGTCTTTCGCCATGGTCGGCTAATCGTCCAGCGGAGTCGGTACCGTTTGATTGCTTCCTCAGAAATGGGGCTACTACCATTGGTTATACTATCTTCCCGGTTTTTTTTGTTTCGGTTAATTGTGATGCCATTTGACTAAATGAGGCAAGTTATCCAGGAGGAGTTTTGCTCTACTACTCCACCATACATGGCAAAATTACTTTCGAAAAGGAAATAAATTACATTACTAATTACTTTGCTGAAAATCGCAGAAAAGTAATTAAATTACATTACTCATTACTGGTCCTAAATAGTAATGAAATTACATTACAATTACTTCTACTGAGTAATTAAATTACTTTTAAAATTACCTTCTACTTTCCATGCATGCTAAAACTATGCAATACTAATAAACAAAACAAAAACTTGTTCTCCAGACGCGAAGCACACACAGTCTTTCGTCTTCCCGCTAAATTCTGTCCCAGAGAGCTATTCCTTCCCTCTCTTCTACAGCACGTGCCATTACAAAAAAAAAAAAAAACGCGGTCGAACGATTGTGAAATGACCGGTGAACCCAGCGTCTTGCGTAGCTGTCTCCGCCATTTGAAGGGTCGAAGAAGTTAGGTTATTTATTGCTTCCGCAGTCCCAAGAATCAACGTCTGCACATATGTGCTCACTGCTCAGTAATGCTCAAGCCACGGTGCCTCACGTCATGGACCTTTCCGGCTATCTCCCCCAAACCAAATCCTCCCTCGCCCCCTGGTGTCTAGTGTAACTAGGCACCACTGTACCCTAGCCGGCGCAACAGGGTGGTGGTGGTGCTGCGCCGCGCTCCCTACTAGTGTCAGCTCCAGCCTTCTTGCACCATCTCTCCCTTCGGGATTCCCTTGACGCCTTGTATCCTGCTGCTTGGAGAATGGTTGCCCATGCTACACATGAGGTCTCAGACGCACTGTTCTGCTCAATTCTGTCCCCCTTTGCCGATACGTTACGCTGGCTTCGCTTGCCGCACGTCGTTCCTGCTTTCGCGGCACTCTACTTCGTTGTCTATTGAAGGAGTAGTGGCGCACGTTAGTAAAAGTAATTTCGACAGGAATTAATTACTTCTGCTGCGAAATTACTGTCAAAAAGTAATTTATTACATTACTAAATTACCGGCCTGAAAAAGGAATTCATTACATTACAAATTACCGAGAAAAGTAATTAAATTACAGTAATTTCATTACTGTAATTCAATTACTGCCATGTATGTACTCCACATTTATAGACATCCCGGAGGTGAAGCGATTTAGCAAGACGGGCATCCTATGCAGATCATCAAAAGTTGAGTGCCTGAGTGACCTTCAGGCGTGTTTCAGGTTTGGCACTTTAGCGGTAAAGACTTTTGTCAACCCGCACCTCGCTTGAAAAAGAGGCATTGTCCGTGGTGTTCCCTCGAACACCACGACTCGTAACAAAGAGTTTGCGCTTCTTAAAATAATCGAAAAACGTCGTTCCCGTGGGGAGGTTACGGCAGTATTAAAAAAGCGCAATTTGGAATTTGCTGCTGTGACTTCGTGTCCTTCGAACCTCTCCCCAGAAGCACTTTTGAAAATGCTTATCCCTGCTGATGTGGTGACCGAATACAGGTGCACTAGGCCGGCAGGTAAATCTCGAATACCCACAGAAAAGCCATTTTAACTTTCTTCGGTTCACCTGCCCGTCTGAAGTTAAAGCATGGCCCTACCTGTTTCATGTTTAGCCCTTAGCTCGTCCGCTGTAATGCCGCAATTGCAAATGCGCAATTCGCTGTGGTTCATATGGTGGTCCCCACTCGGCAACAGAGTTTGTTCGAAGTGTCGAGTTGCTGCCTGTGCTCTGCCTCGCACGCTGCTTCTGACTCCAGCTGCCCTGCTCGTAGCAATGATTGCGCTCCTTGAAATCATCGAAAAACTTCGTTGTTCCCATAAGCAGGCTGCGGCAGTATTAAAGGAGTGCAATTCGGGACTTGCTGCTGTGATTTGCGTGTCTAACAGCTTCCTTAGAATCTTCTGTTTCTTCAGCTGTGGTCTCTGCCATTGACAAGTGTATGCCGGTTGTAATGGAACACTTCTTTGTTTCTTTTGCGGAGACCTTTTCTCGCGTGCTTGTGGCAAGGATGGAGACTCTTTTTTTTTTTTTTTCAAACTCTGACAACCGGTGCCCCTGCAGTCCCTGACATGCCCGTGGTCTCTAACGGGAGATCGCCTCCCAACAAAGAATCCTCTGCTACTACCCATCTAAGCAATTCTAAGGCGACCGGTTTCCTAAATTCTTGTTCTTCTAGGTCAAGAATCGCTGGAGCATGCAGTGAGCGCAGTAGCTCCCCAGTTTAGAATATCCCGAATCAGCCCTCTAAATCTCAACCCAAAGATAAATCCTGGGTAGGCCACAGCAGGCGCATGATGTGCTGATGTCAGCTGTAGAGTACGTGCATCTTTGAATCAACATTGTTTCTTTTTTAATATTGCAACAGAACTGCGCCGCTCACATAATTCTGGTTTTGAGAATCTCCTCTACGTAATACTTAAAATTCACCCTGACATTATTTTCCCCTTCAGGCGCGAATTAAATTTTCTGAAAGGAAAAATTTTTCCTTGTGTTATTCATGATCAGTACACCAGACAGAAGTCAAGTGCAAGAAATTACGCCAAAATTTTCATATTTGAGCCCATTTTATTTGCGTCCACGTTTCTGGACATGGCGCCTCAAAGCTCCTACATGAGTGCAAACACTACAACATTCTCTTGTATTCTCTACTAAGTATGAGGAATGAATAAATGTTTCACTCTGAAAATACCTAAGGTACAGAAGAGTAGCCACTTGTTCAAGTCTTATGAAATAGGTAAAAACAGTCATTTTGTGACGACAGGAAAAGCAAAATTCCGCATTTGCGGCCGCGAACGCGGCTCTTCAAAGTGCAGCCCTGGCGTCTGCATCGTTGTGCGTTTGGTATGCTCATAACCTGGGGCCAGTGGTTGGTGCCATCATAGCGCGTAGTGCTTGTTGGCAATGGCTCTGCATTGTGAGGCTTCTTTTTGATCTCCTGTGGACCTTCGTTGCTCGGTCGACCTCGCTTCTTTGGGGGTGCTTTGTTGCAGGCGACTAAGCTATTAGCCACATCACTCTGAAATGCGAGCAAATCTAATGTGCTTTTTTTCGACAGTTGCATATTGTTTGCATCTCTGATGTACTCCAACCATTGCAAAGAGCAAATGAAACAAAATGCGATATTACTTGCACCGGCTACTTCCTTGTTCTTGGGTGCAGTGGGTAGAGGGACATCAAAAAATCCATCTTGTCGACGCCTCCCATGTACTTGTTGCACTCGAGGAGGACTTGAGGGCATTCAATGTCGATGTGTGATTTAGAAGACTCGCTCCACCTTCGTACAGTGCCTGCTTCGCCTAAGCCCACGGCGGTTGAAGCCATGTTCACAATACCGTTGTCATGCCAGCGCACAAGAACAATGTCGCCATTTTCTGAACGAAGTGTCTAAAGGTACGTCCGACGTATCCATTCGATTCTCGTAAAGATACGGCGGACGTCGATATACAGGCTCATGGCTATATGCACGTCGAACGCGGCCACATTCCGCTTGCTACGCGTGAATGAATCTTATCATAGCCTCTATGATATCAGCTAGCCGCGACTCTCGATGAGGTGCTACGAAGAGTGCATCCGTTCTAACATAGATCACGGTCTTCACTTAGGGTTGTGTACGGCAAGCATCGCTGTCACGCACATAGCTGCAGGCGATGCTACGTACTGCACCAGCTTCACCAGCTGGCATCGAGATACGCACATTCACGAGCAGCTTTCGCTTCGCACTAAACTATTACCTCGATCTGCCCGTAATGTAAGCGAGTTACTCCTAGCATTTACGCTGTCTTAGGTCCTGCATCGACCTCCGAAGATCTAGCGCCGGCACAACATATACACACCTCGCCGTGCAGAACATATTCGGCAGTCCAAAGTATGTATGTGAAATGGCATTATGCTCGTTCCTCACATGCAGACCGAGGAAACAGGATGCTTCTAGCTAAATTCTTCGTTTAAATTCTACCTCAGAGCCGTGGCAGAAGACATGCCGAATCTACTAGAGGCCTCCGCTGCTACTGCGGCGAGCTGCACTGCACATCGACTCGTCGAGGCGAAGACCTACTGCACCGCACCGCAAGAGTGCACAACCGGAAAGACGGAAGCGCGAATGACCCGAATTCCCTGTGAACAGCAATGTTCTTTGGTATTTAGGGGAAGGCTAGACTAAAGTGCTTAGCCTGCATCTTTTTCTTGTCGTTGAATTTTGCGTACATGTAGTTTAAACACCCGCATGCTCGAGGTTAGCATGACCCGACTGAACGGCCGCGCAGCTTTGAAACGATCGGGATCGATATGCATGCATCGCCGGACTTGGGTACGCGGTAGAAAATGTGCGCTGCACATTTCGTTGCAGAAGATGACTCTTGGAATTTTGCAGAGTGCGCCATGCAAGTGATCATTGCTACAACCACGCATCCATGTTCCAACGGCTGGCCTACCCCGAGGCGCATAAATGTTCAACCGTGGACGTATCAATGATCGAAGAGAGGACAGATTTTCACAGTTTTGGGCGCGAAATCGATAGCTACCAGTGCTCAGTGTTAGAGAAATTCTGCCTTGATCATGCGCAATTCAGTGTTTCAGGTGTCGTCAGTAGCTGTAAGTTTGAACAGTTCGCCTGTCAAGTCAGCCGCGCCAGCGATGGACCGGTGGAGCGATTTTCCACGCTACACCGCTGTCTTGCTAGAAAGCCTACCTAGGCGGCGTTTGTCATAAAGCTGCTTTTTGTGGGCCCCGTAATTGAAAGCAACGCCTCCAGAAACGCGTTAAATGTTCAAAAATGTATTCTCTTCAACAGTTTCACTCCAGGCTGTCAAAGCAGGCGGACGTTGATAAAACAGTTGAGCACTCCAGTCTTTAGAAATCTGTAGAATCGCCTTCAGTTTGTAAAATTATTGGAATAGGTCACTTTCCGATCGCTGGGACATAGACCCTCATGACAGCGCTTTCACGTGAATAAGGACCACACCAGACCGAAAGCTTGTCTCATATAACATAGCTAACCAAGGTATACCTTACAGCATTGTGTTGATTTTTATGGTGCATAAGCGACTAATGCTGCCATGCACCAAGAACAAGGTTTAATGTATTTATTTGTGTGTAATGACTAAAATGTTCTTTAGGATGTAGCAGGCTTAGGAACATTTTAAGAAACCAAAAATGCAGGAAATTTGCACGTCTCTCCTAGGATTACAGTTCAGAAGAGCGTGTTGTCGGGCTAGTTGGT
The DNA here is from genome assembly GCF_055883805.1 of Amblyomma maculatum. Lineage (NCBI taxonomy): Eukaryota > Metazoa > Arthropoda > Arachnida > Ixodida > Ixodidae > Amblyomma > Amblyomma maculatum. The sequence continues at coordinate 102,919,118 of NC_139350.1, read as the reverse complement.
TCTGCATAGTATATAAGAGAAATGCGCAACAACTTAAACAGGACACTTACTCGCTTATTTATTTCCTAGGTTGATGCTGGGATGGAAAGGGATCTGTTGCAAAATTGTACAAAATGTTTCCTCTTATTTTCTCGACTCTGACGCACGTGTAAAATATGGTTTATTGTTAGTTCATCTCCACACTCCTTGCATATTGGTTTGTCCTCTTTCATAAGTATGAAGCTGTGTGTGAGGTGTGGGTATGTGTTTTGTGAAGATGACCTAAAATGGCCTCCATGTTGTGTTTTTGATTACTGCATGATTTCCATTCCTTAATGACAGGTTTGACAAGTATAGTTTGTAGTTTATTTCAATGTTTCAAAAATCCTGCCATTTCACTCTCACTTTTCTTTGTACAAGTTTCTTGGTATCTTCATGCAGCATATTCACCCTCTGTAATTTAGCATTGCATCAAGGTAACCTGGTTATTTCTTTTCATCACCTTTCAAGACAGCTGTCCCGATTTCATAAAGTGTAGGGTTTCTGACGACAGGAACTCCTTGGAAGTAATAGAAATAAATGAGATCCACAATCATGAGCTATCTAGGGTATGCATATACATGTCCATCGCTCAGTGGAATGGTGTCAGTACGCTGTTAGAACAGGTCTTGTGGTAACAACAACCATTGTCTGAGGTAGTCCTATAATGGGCATTGAAATGCTATGTAACTACAGGTACTGATAGAACTCTTGATCATGTTATGTGATGATGCGATCCTTGCATGCATATAGGTATACATTTCAGAATCTGCAGTGCACCACTTGACCATTTGCCACCAGTTTGTGTGAAAATGTATTTTTCATGCATGTTAACCAGTATTTAACAGATGACCCCTGTGCACAAGCCAAAAGTGCCACGAGCCAAATGTCACGAGGCCACAGCCACACGACATGGCAAGAGCTGTTAAGTCAAGCTTACAAAGTTATATTTGAAATATGTTCTGGGACGTTTCAGCTCCAATTAAGAAAGGTTGAGGCTTACAGAGGTCCATGCCAGGTTGTCTATCACCTAACAGGGCAGCCTACGACCGTATGCTAATGAGTATATCTGAGATAACAGAGACATGAAGTAAGGAATTAGTAATTATGTTTGTAGCAAAGGGCATGTAAATTAACGGGAATCCACAGTGGGATCTGCAGACAAGAACCATTAACGCTGGCACACCATACTCTTACAGGTGGAGATTAGGAGTCTCCCTAATTTTTTTTTCTGCTCAAAGCTTGTCATTTCCTTCATTCTTCCAGATGAGGAAGATGTGAAAATGATAGCATCAAAAATTCCGGAGACCATCGTTAACAAGGATGCTGATCCCAACAGCGTAAAAAGGAATTTCAGAAAAGATGGGTGACTAGTAATGCTGGGAACAGTTGAAGCTAAGTGGAAAGGCATGAAATTGAAATGCAGCATATGCAGAGATATGTTGCGAGACGACCAGTCTGTGGTGTGCGACATCTGTCTCCGTTAGTTTCATCAAGTGATTGGCCAAAGCAGATGGGGCTTGTGGTTTTGTGATAAGTGCAGTGTAGTAGCATAGATGCAACCTTGCCCATTAATAATTGGAGTGGAGTAAGTGCATTGTTTTGTTTTTGTAAGATGTTCATGGTTTCCATGCAAACATTATGAGAATTTTTTTCCTAGAGAATGTTTGCTGAAATGTGAATATAATGTGCAATAAAACTAGTGTTTTCTTGCTATTTACTTTTCCTTGTATACATTAGTTCTGTGAAGAAAACCACAGGCTAGAAGGAAATGTAATGGCATGCATTTTGATACTTGGCCGCGTTGTGCTGGCTCAGTAGTTAGTGCTTGGCTGCTGAACCCAAAGATGCAGATTTGGTTCCAGCCAGAGCAGGAGCATTTCAATAGAGGCGAAACAATAAGCCGTCATACACCGTGCGGTGTCAGTGCATGTAAAAGAATCCCAGGTGGTCGAAATTATACCGGAGACCTCAACTATCGTGTTCCTCATAGCCGTAGTTATTTTGGGATGCTAAACCAGATATATATCACATCATACTCTGAGTAAGATGCTATTCATGGTCAGTTAATCGTACACTAAACAATCAATTTTTTTCTGCATGGTACAGCAGCTGTTGTACAATTCTACTTTAGCCTTCATGAAGAATATCACACTGGCTCCACATGGCCTTCTGTTGACCCTTGATATGCGTCACAATCACACACCCGGGCATGTATTTGTCTAAGGGCACCTATGCATGCAAGGAGGGGACCATTACTTTCCATTTGTCCGAACTGTTATGCACGATCCACATCATTTCTGTAATTCAACTGCCTGCTATTTGAACTGTCCAGCATTGATGCAAGTTTCAAAGAACTGCAATTAGCAAATTAATCCAAGCAGGAAACCATGCCAAGAACTGCTTCGGTTTCATCTTTAACAACTGTTTGAGAACTAAAATTAGCCAAATGTTGCAAAACATAGATGAGAGGTTACAAAATCTAAAAAACAATGCAGCCTACCTATGTCAAGTAGGGTTTCACATCCTAAAGTGACATATGTAGCTATGAAAAATACTGTAGTGGAGAGTTCCAGACTAATTTGACTGCCCAGGCTTTGTACTTTATGTTGACATCTTGCAGGGAACAGAAGCATTTGCATTTCACCTGCACCAAAGTGCGACTGCCATCACTGGCATAAAACATCACGACCTTGGGGCAAGTAGCCGAACGTGCCATTAAGATGTCGCAGCGTCTACGTACATGCTATACACGTCAACCTTTCTAGCATTAAAGCTGTCATATGCATGGCAGATATTCATGTTCAGCTTTGGACTGACAAGTTTAAAAGTGTACTCTTTGTGTTGTCTAGCATGAAAAACAAAGGAAACTAAGGAAAAACGAAAAAAAAAATGAACATATGTTGAAAAAGCACTAGTCATTAACACATAAAGCACATTCGTTCCTTTATTAATGATAAAGTGGCCTTCAACAATAGTACAAAGCCTGAACATTTAGGAAGGTGCTGTGCCAGGCAGCTATTTTACAGAAATCTGAACCATTTCACCTGTAGTAATGCGCATCCCTGCGGTGTGGGCTGGTCCACTCCAACATGCGAAAATTGCATCATGTGCATTCCCATTTTCCGAGTTTTGAGCTCTGTAGTGCAGGCTAACAAATTGTCGATGACTTATTTTCGTCTGATTGTTGCACAGCGCGTATAAATAAATTACCACTGCACCTAATAAACACTGACATGCACGTGCAACATCGCCGATCATAAACGGACACACTAATGTCCGTCCAGACATCGGCGCACTCATCACAGCACTCTAGTAGGCAGTAATCCGTACATCACAGCATCTCACGGTAAGCACAAACCACACCTCCAACAAACACGAATGACGCGATGCTTGGGCTAGAGACACGCCGGCGGCACCTAGCTTTTTCAGCGCCGCTTGTACTACGTAGAACTTGCAGCACCAAACCTCAATGCGAGCAGAAAGCGATGCGTTACGTGACGCATCTCATCACAGATGGAAGTGACGAAACTTTGAAGAATCAAAACTACATAACTACATAACGACCGTCGTAGACGTTAATCCACATGATAACGAGGACCAAATGAGCGGGCCGCAGGCTGGCCGTCAACACTGCGATTACATGCGCTTGCGCTCTGGTCGTGCTTGCCACCCTGCCGCGGTCCAACTCACGTAAACCTATCATCATGCCATCACGTAGTATATCAACCATTCTAGGCACTATTCTTGCCACTGTACTATTCTTTGTAATTTCACATTTCACGCATGCAGTATGTAGTACATACTTCTTACACCTCGCACGTACACCTCATACAAACTTCGATTTGGCTACATATGGCTACCATGTTGCTACCAACGTTACTAGTTGCTACAACCACATCTGGGGATCTCGAATCCGTCCGTCTTTCCCTGCTTTCCCGACGGATCCCAAGGCCCATATCGGAGAAAAATGCGTTGGGTCCGTCGGAAGAACCCTACCTATCGGGTCCGTCCGCCGTACCTCTGAAAAATATTTCCCGGATCCGTCCGTCGTATCCCGAAGAAAAACGCACCGGGTCCGTCGGACGTACCTTTAAGACCATCGATCGGGTCCGTCCGACGTACCTTTAGCCACAGCCTTTTCTGAAACCTTGCCATTCCTCTGTTTCATCATCGGAGAGGTCGGCGTCGGAGACATCTCCATTGTAGATTTTTCTAAGCAATGTTTCAGCGCTCGAATCCTCCAACTTTCTCCCTGCGGATGTATGGTTTTGAAGACCTACGTGGAATGAGCCAATCTGGCGCAGTCTACGCGCAAAAAAAAACAGAGCATCGAGGATAGAATGCAGCTCTTTGGTATTGTTATGAGCCACCTTTCTCTGCGCACGAGAAGCACGGAGACAACACGAATCACGTCATTGGTTTCTTACTCGAGCGAGCGCGCGTGCCTCGTTTTCTTGTTCCTTGTCCTCGTTTTTCTCGTGCGCACCGAGCGGCGTCTCGTAACAATATTTTCGGCACTAAAGGCCGCTGTACGGTTGCTTTTTTGACCCGCTCCGCACGCATGCGGCCGCACCGAGACGACCGGTTCGGCGGGGCATACAATAGCGCACACCCGCATCCGTCGTCCGCAGAAAAGTTGACTCAATCTCAACTTTTTGCCCGCACGTGCTGATCAGCAAGGCGACCGGATTGCAGTTATTGGTTGCGCTGTAGGCGACGTCTCTGGCTCCTCCTCCCCGATCTTGCCAGGCAATATGGCCGCCAGCGGTGATAGCGAAGCGACGAGCGAAGCGTATATGGTAGTTGTTGCTCTGCCGCAAAAACCAATATACTTTGCGCGCATTGCTTACTAGTGTTCCTATCGACTGTGATTTCCCCTCAAGTCGGATCATATGCGCCACTGTTATCTGCGCTGAGCTGAAGACGGTGATTTTCCAACCGGCGAAGTGTACTAGGTCGCACCGGTGTAACGATTTGTTTGTGATTATTGCTAGCCGCGAGGATCTTCACGGCCGACAGCCAGCAACAGTTTCACGGTGATTTTCATGCGCACGAATCGGCTCCTCAGCGCATCGAAAAGTGCCCGTGCATGTGTTGCGAAAGTGTTTACGACTTGAGCGACTGCCACCTAGAAGAGGACTGTCCATGTTTGCAAAGTTCGTCACACACTGTGTTTTCCTAATGCTGAAATTAACTTGGTGACAGCTAGTCTGGCACCCGTTCCACTAGTCGCAGTGACCGCAACAGAAACGAGCACACGACTTTGTTTCCGCGATGTGTCGATCGCCTGTGTTGATCGCGGTCCGTGTATGTGCTGTGCTTGCCGAGCCCTTCCCGTGCGAGCGCCGAGCCCTTCGACGACGGTAGCCGCGCGGCTTTCGGGCTACTAATATGCCACTATTCAGCGGTTTGCGCTTTGTGCTGATATGGGTGCTCGACGGCACTGTGCAAACTGTGAAAATATCGTGTACTTTCACGGCAGCTGTCACTTTGAGAGCACCTTCCTGTTTATTTTTATTTCCTGCTAGCTATAGTGCACCTATGGCTGCAATAAGTATCTGTGCGATGAATCGGTCGACTGAACACTTCTGTATGTGATGGGCTAAACGCTTTATTACCACATCAGGTCTTAAAAAAAAAAATAAAAAAAATTCAGACGCGATGCCAAAAAAAAAAAAAAAGTACAGTATGGCGGGAGGTTATGCTAATGAAAAAAAAAGCACATGATATGAACACTTTGGTGTACCTAAGGCATGTTGAGCATGAAAACATATTTGGTTAAAAAGAAAGAAAACAATTGAAGAAATTATTGTGGTTACAATCTGCTTTCTTCCTGCATAACTTGGATGAGTTAAGTTTGTTGGACAACTGCTTAGACAAATGATGTATATAGGCTTTATACTGACATGATGCTGTTATGGAGTTGCACACATTACATCCCATACTTGTTGCTTTGACAGCTCTACTCTCGCCAGACTGAATGCCAACTCAGTTTCATTGGTATTGAGTAGCTGTTCAGCTGCATTTCTTTGCTAAGGGGTACCAATTGAGATATTTTCGATGCCATCAAAATCAGATGTCGATGCTCATGTCCGTGCCTATTTGCTGCTTCCATTTTGCTGTGACGCCCATGATTACTTGCCTACTGAGTGATATTGATGATGTACGTGTGCAAATCTTACAACAATGTAGAATGCAATACTGATTTTTTTAGTCTTTGTTGCATTTGCTGCTCGCCTAAATTTTTTGCACCTTGCAAAGTGATCAACTGAGTTTTCTCACATATCAGTTTACATTTGCTGTATGGCCACCACTGTGCATGGTCTCATACCACATTTGCAAAGATTCATTACCTTATCTTTTCATCGTGTGTTGAGCATTATCACATAGGTATTGGTTCTATAATGGTGATGTTGATCCACTATGAAAACTGTGAGGCATGGATGTAACACCTGACTTGTTGACACTAAGGTCACATGTAACTTAATCTGAATTCATTCCTTTTCTGCTTAGATTGGATTTGCTGTTTGCATTCACAGATTCACTACTCTGCTTTGCACCTATGCAGAGTGTTACCTTAGCTTTGCAGGATAAGGTTATAACATAATGGTTACAATCTAAGCGGGCAGCCTAATTCATTTTGTGCAATGACTAGCAAATGAGCTGCCAAGCCTTGCAGTGGTGACTTTACTGCTATTTTAACATAAGAAAAAGTGATTTGGGAAGCGGAGTGTGTGAGCTGAAGGTCTCAGTGTGCCTCACAATTCATGAATTCACAAAAACATTGTACACAGTGCAATGAACAGTATTATGATGGCAGTTTTTCACAGAGTAACAGCCATGCATTTCAGTCTGTTTTACTTTCATACGCAAATACAAAGAGCCTTAAAAGCCCTCACACACTATAATAGAAACCTCGGTACCACAGTGGTAGTTTTGTTTGCAAGTATTGCTGTGCTTATTAATGAAAATTACATGGGTCACAAAAATACATTTTAACGAGCTGTATATGTGAACTTATTTTTCTAGTTATGGTAATGACACAAACAGCCAGGCTGTGGGACTCAAGAAGGACATTTCTCTTTGGAAAGTGTGCAAGTTAATTACAACACTGTGTTTCATGGAACAAAAATTTGTTCAGTGGAAATATGTCGGCTTAACTTGTTTTTAAAACTTTTACACAACGCATTAATATGGGTCTTGTGGAGCTGGCAAAAACACTGCTAAAGGACAAGGACAGTAGGAAAGAATAAATGCAATTGTACTATGTAGCAATTCTTCTTCTTGTTTCTTCATGCAGTTTCCTCTTTTCTTTTCCCACGAGCTATCCCCACAGTGCACTGGGATCAAGCCCTTTAGAATTTACTTAGTCACGAGAGGAGAAAGTACAGGAAGCAGTGTGTATGTGTACTTGTAATGCACATTATAGTTAGCCATCTCATCTCATTGGCCTCAAAGTCCCCGCTGAGGTGGCGCGCTCGACTGCTGTTCCCAAGGATATGGGATCAAATCCTGGCCTTGGCGGTCACTTTTGGATGGAGGCGAAAAACAAGGCACCCGTGTGCTGTGCGATATCAGTGCACATTAAAGAACCCCAGGTGGTCGAAATTTCCGGAGTCCTCCTTTACGGTGTCTCTCATAGCCCGAGTTGCTTTGGGACGTTAAACCCCACAAACCAAACCATTGACCTCAAAATGCTGCTTATTCTCATCATGATCCCAGAAGCATGCACCCCCTTCCAATACAAAGCATCTGATAAGAAACTACAGGACAGCTTCCACCATATCAGTTAAGACCACAGCTGCGTCATCACCGTTTCACTTGAAGCTGACCCCAAGAGATGCCAGCAAACCATGCATACCAAGTATCCCGGCTAAAATTCATCAAACCTTAAATTAGGTAGACTGGTCTAGGCTAGTGAAACCAACCGAGAACTATTCAGAGTTGATTGCCCTAGTCTCCAGTGGCTTTCCATTTGCCATGGTTTTTCTGCAGGTAGTAAAAACTAATTAGTGACTTATTTATTGGCCCCAGGAGCAAAGCATCAGCTCTAAAGTTTCAGATAGTGCTAAAAAGCAGCTGCCCGCAATGTTTACTTCATGGCATGATTTCCATAACTGGCTTCCAAATCGAGCTTTCATATGACTAGCTGCTCACACATATCTCTCACCCACATCATGCAAAGCCACACCATGGAGAGCACTTCTGACAAAAGCCAATTTTGTTGTCCGAGCCACGTTTTGGGACATTGAAGAGGAATTGCTGTCATGCAGACACTTTATTTATTGGGTTTGTTGCCGTTCAAGACAGAGAAAAAAGAGTTATGCAAAATAGAAGGCACCTTGGTACAAACATTTCTGTCAGCTGTTTTGGAAAACAGTTTTCTACTTGCTTATTGATACTAATTGTTCTTGAAACCAATAATTTAAATGTTAACTATATAGCCTTAATCATTTTAAGGTTAAATAATGAAACACCAGCCTAGGCCAGGCAACTTTCAACAGCCCACAGCTGGATTATTTCACTGAGCTAGGGCACATCGATTTTCTGAAAGCTAGGACACCTGGTATATAACACACTGCATAGTCTTTTTTTTTTCTCTCTTTTACTTGTTTTAATGTCACAGTCACCTTCTGTTTTAAGTACATCACACAATATGCAAAGTGTTGATTTCAGGAAAAAAGTGCAAAATAAATAGCACCTGGGTGCACACATTTCTGTCAGCTTTTTTTTTTTAAAGATAGTTTACTGCTTTTCTATTGATGCTAGTTTTTCTTGAAGCCAATGGTTGAAATGGTAATTGTATAGTCTTAATCATTAAAGGGTTCATAATGAATGCTGCATAATGAAACTCGCGCCAGGTAACCCTCAACAGCCACAGCTGGTGCGCCTAGCTAGTGGGCTAGCTATAGGCACACAAGCTTTTTTTGAAAGCTAGGACAACTGGTGTATAAAACACTCCAAGGCTCTCCTTTAGTTCTGTTAATGTCATGCCAGCTTCTGTTTTAAACACATTACACAATATGCTTTGATTTTGTTTCTGCAATTCTTGAATTAAAATAATGTGTTTAGTTGCACAGTAATTTCTCAGCAGAAAATAAAGCATTTACCCAACAACTAGTGCTTTCGTAAAGCAGCACAAATGCCCTGTGGAACAAATATGCAGCAACAACAGGGGCAAACTGCAGGTGATGTAAATATACCTTAATTACCAGCCTTGGCAACTATCCAGCCTCTATTCCCACATAGGAATTGCTATACATATTGCTGAAATTCTGATGCTTTAGCTTGCACGTATCATAAATGAACTGCACCCAAGTAATCAGTCAGTTGAGAATAAGCTGTTTGCCCATGCCTGCTAGCTCTTCAGGTAGTGTCCTTGGGTCTGCCAATTTCCTTTTCACACCTCTGTTCCATATTGTACTTTTTGTCCTCATGAAAAGGGGGGAGTGGGGACAAAGAGAGTGCACTTGTTCACACTTGAGGCTATCCACCTGTAGATCCCTCTCCATATCTTGCTACCTTTCCCGGCTGTATCTGGGCCAGTTCGGGCTAGATTACATTGTTTTTGTTGCCCTTTCGTTTACATCTTGAACTTTCACAGTATCCTTCTTCAGCTGTCACTTCAAGAAATACCTTTCTGTTGCTTTGTTTTTATTTCCTGCTGGATATACGCATCTATATGCCTAAAAAAATATTTCTTTGATAGACGACTGAGCACAACTTCTGTATGTGATAGGCTGAACATGTCACCACATAAGGTTTTTTCGTCCCCTGCCCTTTCCACGCCGAGAAGAAAACGCGCTTCCGCTGGACAGCTCTCCCGCTGCTCTGCGCGACTTTGCATTGAAGCCATCTGGGATAAGAAGGGGGCTATCTGGAGAAAAATAAAAATTAATAGGCTAGATGGTGAGAGAGAGAGAGAGAGAGAGAGGGGGGGTACATGACAGTATTTTTAAGACCTTCTTTTTGAAGTACATTAGTTAACATTAAGAGAACATTCTAGCTTCTGTTAGACACATTACACGAGATGTTTTACTTAATATTGTTATCTGTGGGAAGTGATAAAGGATATATGCTTCTCGACTGACAGTAAATCGCACCAGCATTTTCATACAGCAGCACAATGAGCCCCGTGGAGCAAATTTGGGTCAGCAGCTAGAACATATCCTGCAGGAAGCACGCAGTGTGTAGTGAACTGCACATAATTTCCTTATTTGCCAGTAACTATATATACCGCCACATAAAAATCGGTATATGTGTGTACATATGCTGTATGAATGCTTATGGTCTAGCTTGCATGCAATATTACATATATATAGATATACCTATATCAGTCCTCGATTTGCTTGAAAACTTTCCTTTATCACCATATATATATATATATATAGCATTTAAAGGAGCGAACAGTCTCAGAGTGCAAGGCAAACTTTTTTTTTTATTATTATTCATACTGTTGACATTTACGGGAATGTTGTCGTGTGTTGATTACTAGAATAAAGAGCATTAAATGCAAAGCGGAAGGAAAAACAATGCGCCGATGGTGGGAGTCGAACCCACGACCTCCGAATGTTGCGTTCAGTGCTCTTCCAACTAAGCTACATCGACGGCTGTCCTCCCCTCCGCTTGCTTGGGTATATATGTTCACTAACCGGATATATATATATATATCCGGTTAGGATATGCACATGACTGCACTGCAGGCTGCAACGCCCCTGTAAACTTCACAGCTGCCTTTTGGACAAGTCTGAAGCCACCTGAAAAGAAACAGAACAAAAACAGAAAACCACAAGCACAAGCAGGCAAAGGAATGAAAGAAAAATAAATAAAGAAGCTGCTATAAATGGCAAAGGCCACACATTTACACGAGCGCAGCACAGTGAGAGCTCTGAAGCGAAGCCAGTACATAAAACGTCACTGGCTGGTCTGGGCCTGGATCAAACAGACCGCTTTGAGAGGGCCCGCTGAACCAGATGCAGACCAGAACCTGGCAGCGGCAGCAGAACAGCAGCACTGTTAGGCATTCAAGAGATTTTCACCCAGCATACAAATGGTCAACACATGTCGCGTCCTAGCGCTGTGCTGCCACTGCAAACCGGAAATTGCTTGAATTCCTAAATGCAGCACATGAACCAGTTTCAGGAAACCACTCACTGCATTGCAAGCTGTGGGCCAGGTCTCAATTCTTTTGTCTAGCTTTAACGTGAGCTAACCGAGCAAACCTGAAAATGCCTATTGAATAAAATGCAGGCCGGAATTCGATAATGGCTACACCATGTTCACGTTCAAGGTAAATGTAACTTGCTATTTTGGAAGTACAATGCCAGCATCAAGTACTTTGTCCTGCCATGACACACGTCCAGCTTGAGAGAGAAAGTACTGCACGAGCTTTTCTCGCACTGCCTTTGCCTGAGCTCCATAGTTGTTGCTGCTGCACCTGCGAACAGGTGTAAAGCCAGGACCTGTGCGCTCATCAGCTCTCCATTCACCATCAATTACTCGCCCATCCTCTCCCACCCTGTCAACATCTGCTGGGGAACAATACTGAAAAATGGTGTCCTCTTCGTCATCAAGTGTCCTCAGGTAGTTATGCAAAAGCACAGTGGCCCATACTATTGCATCCACCGTTTTTGTAGAGGCCCTGATTTCCTGACGAAGGATCATCCACCGGTTAGCCAAAATACCAAAGGCATTCTCTACGATACGCCTTGCTCGACATAGCCTAAAGTTAAAAATCCTCCTTTCTGAGTTGAGGCTTGCTCCTGGGAAGGGTCTCATGAGATATGAAGACAGTGGGAAGGCCTCATCCCCAACTATGACATAAGGAAGTTCTACAGAGGTGCCTGGGAGCAGTCTTGCTTCTGGTATGGACCAAGAGCCCGCTCTGAATTCCTTCCCCAGTTCACAGCTGTTGAAGAGGCCAGCATCCCCACGAGAACCGCATTCCCCAATGTCTACTTTAATGAATCGATATCTGGCATCACACACAGCAAGTAGAACTGTGCTGAAGCCACCCATGTAGTTGTGGAACATTGTTCCAGAGTTAGCAGGCGCCTCTATCTTAATGTGCTTCCCATCAACTGCCCCAATACAATTTGGAAAATTACAAAGGTCTTCAAATTCAAAAGCTATTTGTCTCTAGTCAGCTGTGGTTGGCTCTGGGAGATACAAGGGCTGAAGAACTTGCCGCAAGGCAATGCATGTTTGCCTCACAATACGGCCTGCTATAGAGTCGGAGATCCTGTACGACTTTGCTATAATCTTCAACGTGGAACCGTGTGCCAGGTACCTGCAAAAATAGGAAACCCAGTGAGTAGGACCAATGCAAAGCACTATTTGTACATGGAACAAACTTTTAGGCACATATGTCATTCAGTGAAGCAGTTTATAATTTGGTTTACGGGTTTAACGTTGCAAAGTGAACCAAGGTTATGAGGTATGCTGTTAGGCTAGGAGGGTCCGAAAATTTTGACTACCTGGGGCTCGTTAAAGTGCGCTAACATTGCAATGTACACAGGCGCCTTGTTTTTTGCCTCAATTGAAAAGTAGGCACCACAGCCTGGATCAAATACAAATCCTTGAGTTCAGGAGCAAGTGTCCATCACCGAGCTGATGTGGTGAGATACTAGTTCATATTGTTGAAAAGCATGAAATGCAAACACAATCTCAAACAGGCAATACATAGGCATGGAACTACTCTTCGATTAAGAATGAAGTACTTAGTACAAGCACGAAGAATTTTGGAATTATTATTCTATTAGTCAGCAGATCACTACATCTGCAACCAATCATTAGCTGTAATAAAAGAATCGGCGTAGTCGGCGTCTTACTACACCTGCCCCCTTTGCTTCATATCTCAGAGCTGATCTGATGTCATAAAAGTCCTTGAGGGCAAGGAGCAGTAGTCGAAGAACAAGACTATGCAAGGCTTGGCAGTGGTATTTTTCTTTCATATAGGTTGTGCCTACTTTGAACACAAAGTGCAGTGCCACTGGCATTCACACCACTAATGTTTCTGTTAACTAAACAAGGGAACATGCAAACAAATCTCGGAACACACTTACTGCAATGCCTGAAGTCAGAGGCACTTTGGCAATGAGTTTCCTCAGTACCGAGCCAGGCCACTGAGCTCTTGTTCACTTGTACTGTTTGGTTTCGGTTTGTAGGGTTTAAACGTCCCAGAACGACTCAGATTATAGAAGTCAAAAGATTATGACATGTATTCTAGCTTTTAGTTCTTCACTGAATGCTTGGTTGATGCAAATACGAACATTATCTCACCCATCCATAAGCTTGAGAATGTGAGCTAGGCCCAGTATATGTGATATGCTCTGCCAATATTAATACACGAGAAATGGAATCATGTGCCTTGTAAAAAGCCAGCAAAATGTATACAGCTTTACACTTGGTAAATATCAAAGTGCAGATTCTCACTATATGGTTGGGCATCTAAATATCTGATCAACGAGGATCCAAAGGAAATTAATGTATGGACATTTGAGCGTGAAACCTTATAAAAGGAAGTAACGTAAATGTGCTGGATGCATGCAAGTCCCCAACAGAGGACTCAAAATCCATAAATATTAGTTTTCCACCACCTTAAATTGAAATAACAGTATCAAGACCTGTTGCTCCCTTACGACAATGCAAATTTGCAATGCACTGTCATGAGATATTTTATTATCGGACTGTTTTTTAGACTTACACAGTCCCTTTACATGCTATGTAAATATATGGCCTTTTGTTTTCCTTGTATTCAGTATCTACATATTCGATGTTGGACGAGCCATGCATAAAAAATTGCAGTATGTTTGCAAAAAAAGTCATCAATAGACCCTGACATTCAAGGCATGCAATCAAGCTATGGAGATGTAATTTACTTAGGATCATCACACCTAAATCAAAATTCAAGCAAGTCTACATGTTTTCTTTGCAGCTGGGAGCCCTTTGTGTCAATAGGCCATGGTCAACATTCTGCTAGAAGTATGCTTAAATATTAGTTCAGCATGATATGGTGGCCTGGAATTTTTATACCTTTTTTAGCCTAAGACAATAAGATAAATCAGGAGAGCTGACTACTTTTCTGTGTTTGCTGATTACAATAATTGCTGCAGCATTATTCTGCTGTGAAATTTTGTCAGCGTTCAGCATTCCTCTTCAGCAGCTTTGGAACCGCTTGACTACAAAATACTGACAGCAAACTAAACAGTGAAGCAAATATTCACAATATTCTAACATATTTTCACATTTCTACTTAGCACTGGTCGATGGATGTCTTGTATTGTTTGTAAAATAAGGTATGTGCAATCAAGAAACAAACTGGGAGATCTCACGAAAAGCACATGGTGTACTAGACATGGCAATACTTGACAATATAGAATTGACCACAAATGTAAAGGAATGTTTACAGCCACAATAAAAAGTTAGTATAATCCAAAATGACATTATTGCCTTCTTGACTGAGCAGATGTTGAAATGCTGAAAGGATGATTACATGCAGGAGCTAACCATAAGCACTTAAAAAGCTTACTAGTACAGCTGTGACTACGCACACAAGTAGAACAACAAAGCCCATGAGGCGCTGGGCACTGTGAATTACAAGTAAACAATACATTTTTTTTTCATACATGCGGTACAATAACTAAAGAGCTTAAAATGTGGATGCACCTTAAACAGATGACAGCATTGCATACACCTGCACATGGTATATGCTACTTACACGTCACTGGATTGAAAACACACACACACACACACACACACGCTTACCTTAATGTGAATGCCAGCTTCTCCTAAGCTGACAAACTGACCACTGAGGCTTTGAGTGGCTCAATCAGAGGTCTAACTAACTCTAGGAGACTGTCAAACCTGCACAATAACAACAGCATAATGAAACACTTGTCTATTGAATAAAATGAGTTAGACAACCCCACGTTTCCTGTACGCAAAAAAGCACGGCAGATGCATGTATGCTGAGTAACAAGGGCGATATGCTACAGCGGCCACGGGTAAAATTAAAATTAGTTCATGCTTTTTACTGACTGAGAAATTCATGAACGTGATGTTGGCCGTACTCCTTCGTATCGGGTGAGCCTAGGTAATTACCGCGAAGCTGAGGTAAAAAAAACACACACACAAAAAAACAATAATAATAGAACCAACTAGGCAAGAAATTGATGTCAATACTTTATTTTTTTCATTGACGAGCACTTCCGCGCCTTTGGCTCGCTACGTTGAAAGGCTTCGTTGAGGTTAATAATGCACAAATGTAACCGCGTTTGCATTCCCAGTCTCTTTCATAGTTATGAGTAAAACAAACTTAGTAATAAAGTTTTCACACGCTCTATGCTCTGACGGATGAAAACGCACTTCCCATCTCATGCAACCCTGACGCGAGCACACTACCTGCTCCGGCGTACTGCGCTCAAGAAATTCACGAAATACAGGCAGGGATGATATGAACATGTACTACTTACCTTTCCACAGACATGCGGAAGTACTGGAAGAAGTCTGTGCCGTCTCCGCTCATGTCCCGCACCAACGTAAAATACTCGCCGAGTCGACGCCGATCTCTCAAATGACGTTTTGTAGGCTTACGTTGCTGCTGGTGGATTACGTCGGAGGCGATGAACTGACCAACTAAAGACCAGTTGACATCGCTACTGGCGGCCATGTAGGTAGTCAGGCGCTCTGCTGAACTGCTACTCATGTGGTAGCTGACGAGAGCCATCGACCACACCAAAAGCCTCGACAAAAACCACGCCATGGCGATTCCGACGCAGCCGAGATGCAGCGCGCTAGAAAGGAAGACGCGAAAGAGCTCCGCGGTGGTCACGCAGCAGTTGGAGAATGATAGTATTGGACAGAAGGCGACGCCCGAACGCGCCAATCGGGACGCTGGAACCGTCCGACTGACCGGCAGTCAGCAAAACGATCGTACAACACCCTTTCCGCACCCCGTCCGCTTGAGGCAGAAAACGTGCGGGCCGCATGCGTGCGGAGCGGGTCAAAAAAGCAACCGTACAGCGGCCTTAAGGCGTCGTGTCCACGTTTGTGGGCGCGCAATTCTGAGAGCCCACCGAAGCATTCCTTCTTTGCCTACTGTAATGAAATCCACCATGCCCCTTCTACATTACCTTACCAGCATATTTCACATGACAAATTCCGTTTTTCACGACCATTTGGAAAGAGAGCACGCGAAAATAAGATGAACTTACTCGCCGCGCCGTAAAACGTGGAGACGTTCATCTTGACTTCTTGTTTACAAACACATTTCGATGTACCTGCAACAGATGGCGCCACATACTTGTCAGGGAGGGGCCTGTTGTTTTGTGCGCCAAATTCAAAGGTGGGAACGCGCCTTGCGAGCAAGCTACGACGACATTTGGGTCGCGTCCACATATGTGGACGCAGCGCCTGAAGGGGATAAGAATCCTGGCTTTCATCTGCAAAAAGATTCTCTCTTAACAACTTTCGGACGGTGAGATGAGATCGCCAGGGCAGGGGCGGTGAATTAATGGTTTTAGTTTCGTCTAATTGTTCATAATGTTTCTATTTTCATTTTAATTAGCTTGTCAGGATTGTGAAATTATTGGTTTGGAGTTTCTACTGCCCGGTTGTGCCCATTTAACTTTAGCCAATGCGTATTTCAGAAATGGCGCTCACTGTACTTCGCAACTGGATTCTGTTTTAGCTCGTTGTTTTTAAAACCAAGTTAGCGGGTGATTTCAATTCTCACCATAATTCTTGGGATGTGAAAACTTATATTTGTGGGCGTAAGGTGTTGGGCCGGATTCATGACAATGGCCTGCATTGCCGCAATTCTGTGGGTATCACTTTCTTGCGGGGACAGTGCTCCTAAGCTCTGGATCTTACTTTTTTCAACTGCTAGTGTTCTTTATCCTCGTGGGCGACCCTAGATAGTGGAACCAGCAGTGATCATCTTCCTATCATCTATAATTTACTTCTTTCAATATCTGACTATGGCGCTCACAAGAGGGGCTTTGTAAATTACGGTAAATTAAAAACTGATCTTCGGACTTCCCTTTCGACTACTTCCCCTTCTGCCGATCAGTCACGGGAGGCGTCTATGGTGTCATGGTTACACGATGTCATTGAACCTGCTGAATTTTCTGTTACCTCATGTAGTCAGCCCTCAAATTCATCTGGGCGGAATCCTGAATGCCGTCATGCTTATCGGTGCCAAAAAGCTACATGAAAGAGTCTGCGTCATAATAAGTCACCCTCTAATTGGTTACAATTCGTGTCACGCTCCCTTTTTAAACGTGCTGTCATCATCCGAGCGAAATCAAAAGGCTGAGTGGCATACCCTGTTATCCGATGCTAAGCACCAGAGTGCATTATTTCTTTTCCTGCGTCTTGCTAAATCTCCGCAGCAGGTAGGCTGGTCTTCATCTGTGGTACTGAGCCCTTGCGAAGCGGCCCTATGTATTGAATACTGTTGGTCGTTGTGGTGTTGTGGTCCTCTTCCCGGTTTATTCACAGGAATTATTAAACATTAACTGTTCACTAAAGTACTCCTGGATACCTAACTCCTGGAAGCTTGTCAAAGTTGTTCTACTATTCAAAAATTGAAGCCTTGGCTATGTCATTTACAATATCAGACGATCTACTTAACTTCTATTCTGGCGAAAACAATAGAGCTCATAACTGATGCGCGCATATCTCAGTTTATTAAAAAAAATTATTTCTCCCCGACACATTGGCTTCCGTCCAGAATGCTCAATACGTCTGCGCACATTAACCTGGAGAGCGGAATTCGTTTGGCTAGTCGGTCTCGTGAAATTTCCGCTCTAGTTACTTGGGATATTTCGAAAGCTTACGGCAATGTTGATCACAGACTACTAATTTTTCATTTGATAAACTGTCAAATTCCAAAGTACGTAGCCGCCTTGACTAAAAAAAAAAAAAAGAGTATCACGATGAGTTTTTTTTTTTTGTCAGGGTGGTCTTTCATCTCGCAGATATACTTAATCTAAAGGCATGCCTCAAGGTTCGGTCCTGTCCCCTCTTTTATTCAACATTTTCCTTTCTTTGCGGGCGTGCAGCAACAATCTCTGTAGCAAGCACGATGGGGAGCTGAAGGGGGGGTGGAGGCAGGGGAGGACATCACGCATGTAATCATCAGTAAACGCTGCGTGCCTTGAGAGGCGAGGGGAAAGAGACGCAATGGACAACTTGCGGAAATCTGTAAGTCAGCTTGTCTGCATGGCTTGTTTTCCAGTCTAAAAGTCTCGTTACCAGACGACGCTCACAGTCTTTGTTGAAATGAAAAAAAAAAAAAAATAGGCACCTCTTTAGGGCACATTCACAGAAGCGTTTAGGGGTAGATCGGCTGGAAACGCTGATTGGTGGACACGCCGCGGCCTGGCGTGACGTTTTTTGCGTCGGGCTCAATGCTTAACCGGACGTGACGTAGTCAAAAACTGGGTTTGCTTGTTTTTTTTCGTCCCTAGACGCTCTAGGGAATCGCTAGGAGCCCCCGCTCTGGCAACGCGCGCGATTCCGGCATTCGGTTCGTGGATCTCGCTGCTGCATGACACCGGCGCGTTCGGTCACCGAGGTGCTCGACGATGGCGGGCCTGCCCGTTTACGTCAATGCGCTTTCGGCACGCCGATCCGTGCTGTACGTTGGGCGGAATGACGTTGATAATGGCGATGACCTGCGGGAGATCGCAACCACCGTCAAGGTAAGTATAAATTGCGCAAAATTGTCTCTCATTTTGCTTATTTATAAGTGCTGTGTCACTTGTCTCTCCCCACGTGCTTCCAGGACCTCGTGCAGCAGCAGCTCGTGGCATGGACGCTCCTCGTGTTCAAAAAAAAAAAAAAATCTGCCACGGCTATGGAGACCTCCACGAAAACATCCGCCGTCGGCAACTAAGCGCTGCCTGACTGCTATGCTGAGGCGCACGTCTGCCGTGCGCATTCTCAACCCTGATTGAGGTACAAGAACGCAGATTTCTTTGTCGAAGGTTTTGTAATATGTTGCGCATTCATCAAATCGCTATGTTCATAATGCAACTTTTTCTACTCTTTTACAGCACCGTTTCCTGTATGCTGCGAAGAGGCCGAGGATTTTCTTTGTACGCAGCAGCCCATGTCAGGGATCGCGGCATCGATCAGCTCTCCAAGATCATCGCCGCAACCCTCGTAAATGTCTACAGTAGAAGCATCGCGACAGCATCCAGGGCAGCATATAACCATGGCACTGTGTACGACGTAGTGCACCGCTGTTGACGGTGCAAGGCAAAGGGCCACGGACGAGTGCAGGGCGTTGTGTTCGCCACGCCGTCACGTCGCTGCGCATCCAAACGGCCCTTTTCAGGGCCGCCCCAATGTTTCCTGGCAGACCGCAGACCTCCACCTCCCGTACTCCTCTTCCCTCTCTACGTTGCACGTGGCTTCGTATCAATCGTCGCGGCCACCAAAATAACTTGCGCGCTAGGCTTCTTTACCTGGCTATACGTAAATACACGCATGCTTAATCGTGTCAAATTTGATTTAATAAAGTGCTACAGTGCTTATTACCTGCTTCCCTCACGCATTCTTCCGAGTCTTCGTGCAGCAGCTGCAGAACACGTGGCAAGCGTCACTCTACTGCCGCGACGAACGCTAACTAAGCCCACACAACAGGCTTAACAGCTAGAGTATTCTGCGGCTTTGTTCAGCGATGTTAATGGAAGTATCGACATTTTATATAACAACTGCATAATCGTCTTGAATATTGCTTCATAAAGTACTGTACTGCTTAATTCTCACTTACCTCGTGCATTCCACAGCTGCTGCAGCTAGCACTTGGCCAGCGTCGTTCTCTCCAGTGCTGCAGAGACGACAAACTAGGCCTCGCGATAGGCTACAATATACACCGCGGCTTTGTGCCGCTGTGTATTTTTTTTTTTATAAATGCATCACATTTCGAAGGTTATAGTCGCCATCCAAGGATCACTTAACTCGAAAGCACGGGAAAAGGCAGAAGTGTACGCACCTGGATTCGATGCCATGTACAACGCCGTTTTTTTTTTTTTTTTTTTTTTTCACGAAAGCATCCTACGCGCTAGGCGTCCTAGACAAGGTTCAAGTGCAGTGTGCCTTTGTATAGTAACCATGTATGGGGTGAGCAGTTGCCATGTTTTCAGTTCACTTTTGTTGGCTGTTTCTTAAATAAAAATGGTCTCTGTGTCTGTCACTGTGTCTAAAGAGCTGCTCTAGCCGAACCACGTACGTAGCGATGGATTGCACCGCGGCAGTATGGCTTTGTTCCAAGTTTAACAAAACAGTTGAGGCCAAATCAAAATCGGAAATGACCATTTCCAACTGGATATTGGCCCCCACTCAACAATTTGGAGTCCAATTCAATGGCAACAGTTCAGCTCTGTGCCAACATTTCGTACAATTAAGGGAGTCGAAATTATGGAAATGGCATGCATTTGTGAACATCAAACATGCTTCACATCCAATTAACATGTCATGCAATGCTAATATAAAAGCTCAATATTCTATCAGGGAACTCTATGAAATCTGCTAGAGCATGGAGCACACGTTCGTAGAGATATTTTTTTTAATTACCAGCACTCGCAAAGGTATTGGAAATAATTGAATCAAGTCCCATTCAAGGAATCAGATGAACAGTAACAAATCATCCTTTATATATTTTGTTTAGTACCTCAATGAAGAGTATTAGGCACACTTTTGCTGAATTTGTACATAAATGACATAATTCATATTGACAACAGTGCTCAGCTCATCATGTATGCTGATAATAGTGTGTTTATTACTGGCTTTGATCTCAATGAGACTGTTTTACATTGAAATTATTTACTTGAAAAATCGTTTGCCTGGTCCAATTTCATGAAGAAATAAACACAGAAAAACTATTTTATTTTGAGTATGAAATAAGAAAATGATGTAAGAGATGGCTACCGATCTATAATAAAAATATTGACCTTGTAGAAACTCGCATAAGTCTTGTGTGATTTTTTTTTCATTTGAGATAGGAAATTCATATAAACAACACTGCAAAAAAAAAAAAGATTTCTTCAATGAGTGAGCTTTACCTTGATGTGGTACTGTCCTTGCCTTTAATTATGCAAGTCCCCACAGATAAGGTATTGCAGTTTTATGTGGGCAAGCACCACAAGAGCATATATCAATAAAATGATAATTCTCAGTAAATTAAATGTGTGTTTCTTACATAACAGATATTGACTGCCGGTTTACGACATGACACCTCCGTGCAGAATACAGTATAATTATCTTTAACTATGAATGCCACTTGTTGCATGTTTCCTATTTTTCTTGGCGGGACAATAAAAGCTTTCTTTTCTCGATGGCACTGCTGCAATTTAGAGCCACTCCGTTTTTAACTCAAAACTCCAACCTCTGGTTTCTCCCGCACTTTCACACTTGGTGCAACCTGCAATCAATAAAACACAATCTAATGGTCTCACTGAATGAACTTAAACAGGTATTGCTGAAATTGTGAAAACAGCTATGAATACACTTTTTAGGGTTGTAAAATCAGAAATGTTGCAAAGTTAAAGAGCACTGCAGAATCTGCATTGGAGCAATGCAAAAGAACGGATGCTACTGCAACATTACATCACCCTCCGTCGATTGACACCACTCATTAACCTCCACCACTTCTCAATTACTCACAACTGCTGCGGACATGATTTTGCAGACACGTTCTGCGGACGTGGTCTGCGGACAGAAATCTGTGAAATCTGTGCGTTTGCCAGCGCTGTGTTAATGTATTTTATGTTATCACTTATACTACTTGAGAATTCATTTAGTGTTCTATCAGTGTGTTGTGTTACCTTGCTAACAAGTTTCCTTATATCTTCTTTGCATGTGTTATTGTATGTAGTTGTATCCCCCCTACAATAATGCCTCATGGGCGCTGTAGGTACTTACAACAAATAAACAAAGCGAAGTAATACTTTCGCATTAATAGATCTTCTAGACATAGGGTCTAATTCTTGCACTTTTTTTTAAATAATGTGTAAATTTTTTTTATCCTACTCTGCAGCTACTCCTTTGTAAATGGGTCCAGGACCTAAGTGCATGAGTTGCTCTCTGAAACATTTAATTTAGCTCTCGAGACTATCTAATATGCTCGAATTGAAATCATTGACTCCAGATTGGACATTGAAATTAGTTGCAAAATTTTTAACTGCAAAGCCTATTGAAATCTAATATGTTTGGGTGTATTTTTACTAGGGAGCAAAATGCACCAGCTTCCTTTAACATCTTAGCCAGCGCACACACAATGCATCATTGAAATGTAGTTTGAATTCCAGTTTCACCATGCATAACAATTGTCCATTCAGTTTGGATGTTCATTAGGAATATCAATTCTAATCCGTAAGATGACCATAACTTAGCAGCCCATAATAAAAATAAATGGCTTCTTTATAGAGAGTTAAAACTATGCAGTTGGGACTAAGTACTTATTCCAGCTGGGAGGTCATCTGGAAACTGGAAGACATTTGATTATGGAAATTCAATTAGGACTAAAAATTCTAATTGGAAAGAATGAAAAGATGCCTAAATGGAATGAGGGCTTCTAGAGAAAGTGTAAATTCTGGAAACTCAATTGGATAATACAAGACTCTTTAGCAGGATCTAGAACACATCTTTTACAAATGAACACTTGAAACTTAGAGCACTGGCTGATGCTCACCGCCGCAGCTCTCAGAATAACTGACAGCATGGGCAAAACTACAGTAGGTGTTAGTGCAGTATACACCAGTGTTGTCACTGCGAAGTGAAGAGCCACAAAGCAGAGGACTGCCATCCTTACTACTGCCAATATAAAAGTCCTTCTCAGAGCCACCCCATTGTTTCCTGGCAGATCATGGGCCTTCAACTTCATTGTCATGTTTCCTCGTTTTTAGTCTTTTGTAGGATGTATTGGGCCTTCAGTGGTCTGTCATGCAACACTGCATGGCTAATCCACTGAGTGCAAAGCCGTTAACCAACAGAGATATCTTTTCACTTCATGTGCGGCACACAAACATTATGCATAAAACAGGCCACATGTCACTATTCCATCTTTCTTTACACTTTCTTTCTTTAGCACACTCTAAAACCATTCCTGTAAAAAGCTAGAGCTTCTTTTACGCAAAGTGACATGGCAAGTATTGTAGCTTGAAACATTTTCAAAACGGAAAAATAAATGCATGAGGTGGCTCACAACCATTGTTTTTTTGTAAAATTGTGTTGCTTCATAGGCAGTAACTTGAACAACACTGACAACATTTCTACATTACTTTGAAACAACCCAGGCAAAAATCCTAACTGATGTAAATGGTTTAAGGAACAAACTTCCAGTTCATACCAGTTGGATAACAATGGATCCCTAACTGGAATTCAACTGGGATCAACATTCATGCGTATAAGGTACCCGTTGCATGCGAGCCTCACTACCTGTTGATGGTTTACAACTCCGAAAGAACACAAAAACGAGGGCACAAGTGCAGATAAGGCGCATGTTTGCAGTCTCCATGACCGGTTGTATTCGTTCCTCTGTATCCCATGAAAGCACTCCATTTCTAACCCCCAATGGCGTAGGTCTGCGACATACGGTGCAATAATGCGGGGCAACCGCCCCCCCCCCCCCCCCCCCTTCTTCATGAACACACCTGAGCGCAATACCATCAACTACTTTGTCGTCAAGGCTTTCTTCGATTGGGGAAGTTCGTTTTTTGTATCGCACAACATTGTGCAAGCCGAGGCATTTTTTTTCCTTCATTTCTTAAGACTTCAACGTAACAAGCATACCCCACAACTGATAATAGCTATATTACGAGGGGCATATGTCATATTTTTTCTTTTCTTAAGAAAGGTGCATTTGTGAAGAATTAAGTAGAGGTTTTTGACAGATGAATTTCTAGATTGGGACCACTCAAATAAAAGGGCATATAAAAACCACAAGAATTGCAAACTTTGGGCATGTAGAAATACTTGGTAACACGTACAGTAACTAAAAAGTGGCAAACTGGCAGATGCGACCAGGATTATAACACGGTGCCATTGTGAACAATTTCGTTTACATCAGGCATAGCGCAGTGCCAGCAAAAGCCTTGAGAACTGGCCAATGTGCTGTATTGTAGTTCATATTTTTTATGCTTCCACAAACTCTCCATAAGGACTGTTGAAAGCTTTGAACATGCACAAGACAACTGCAATTACATCGGCCACAGTGACAAAGAATAAAGTAAATACGAACCAGCTAGAATGTTAGACTGAGCGTTCACATGCAAATATGGGCGTAGAAATGTCATTTGAGAAGTAAGCATGCTAATAGTGAAAGGACAACTCGAACACAAAGAAGAGAACTGAAGTTACAAAAACAAACAAGCAGTCATAATTGAGGCCTTCAACAACTGCGCTGTAAAAGACAAATTTTGCAGAGGGACAAGTGCATAATTAATCCTGCCGCACAAATGAAATAAGCATACCCCTCGATCAATTATAGAAATCGCTTGTGTACAAAAAGTGGGAAACACTGAAGTCATCTTGCTTTGAGCAACTAATTTCAGATATTATAAATCTTGTTTTGAAAGCTGGTATTGATCTAAAGAGCATAAAGCAAAAAAAAAAAAACCGACATGCCAACATTTTCATTTTCCGGTCTTTAAGGCTTCAAAGCTGCTACTCGATTTGTCAAAATCAATGTTTTTTGCCAGCTCACCTACGAGAGATGATAATGCCAGATCTGAAAGCGTCCACTGACCCATCATAGGTCCTCTTCCTCACAGGACACAACCTCCTCCTCTCACAGGATACAACAGACACTCATATATTAGGAATAGTTGCAGGCTGGGAGAGGCTCTAGAAAATCTCAATCTGGGGAACTCCAATGCTGCCCAACCGTTGGCCTCTTCGAGTCCAATGCTTGCCACTTTAATTTGAGGTGTCTCCTCAGCCAAGGCATTTTGATGAAATGTGTTCTATCAGACAGCTTGTTGTAGAAGGATGTAAGCTTCGGAATACATACTTTAAGGCTTGAGAGGTCCCTCAGTAGAATAAAGAAATCTCTTCACTTCAGGACCAGATATGTTCTGTGGCTTCTAAAATCGCTTTTGATTTAATGCAGAGCTCGGCATAAAATCTACCAGTGCAGTCAAGCATCGCCCCTTTTATTTTCTTCCTGCAATGAAAACCCTCAACCTCAGACACATTCTCCTACCATACTCTTTTTGAACTTCTGGTGCCTGTCTACTGATATTCTGAGCTCATTTGATTTTATGAATTTCTGCTCAATAGCCTTGCACACTGTGGCCACACATCATCTTTGAGAAAGAGCTTTAAATCATCCATCTTTGCCACTACTTTGTCAAGGTATAGGTGCTCTGTCTGCAAATGAAATTGTGCAGCATTTACTACTTCAGGTACTGCATGCTATAGGTGCAAGCAACATAAAAAAGCAATGGCACAGACTACCGTAGCCTCCTTGCAAATAAAAAAGGTACCAATGAGCAGTGATGCCTTGCTAACAGAATACATTTAGTCTCAAAGTGGTCTTCAGCAGCAGAGTGATAGTGGGGGTCGTCAGGTTTGATTTCATGATGGACTGACGTGTATCTCTCATTTTAACAATAACCTTCTCTTACAGCAACAAAAGAGAGAAAGCATTCTCTTGAGGAAAAGAACTTAAGGCCCACAGTATTGCAGCATGTGAATTGCCTTGCATATATTTCTCTAACTGCACTCTTAGCATTACCACCCTCTCCCCCCCCCCATTCCCAGCCACACTTTCCTGAGCACTGCACCCAGTGCAGTCCTCACACCCCTATAGGGCCCGCAAGGTTTCTAACCCCTCCTTTATGCTAAAAAAATGCCTTTTTATATCCTGAAAAGCAATCCCACAATGTCTGGACAGCCCGAAATTCAGCAAATACTCGTTTTACTCATCTTTGCACCTTAGTAATGTATAAGAAAGGTTTTTTTTTTTTTTTTTGCTGTTGACATATTAGATGCATAAAAGGTGGCATATGCCCAGAAAATTTTTTTAAAAATTGGCTATAGTGCATGCTACCTTTCTCTTTCATAAGTTTTTTGCAAACTGAAGTGGTGGACCACATTAACTTATTCTTCATTGCATTATGCCATCATTGTGCAATTAAAAAGTGTCCACTTAGATATATTCACAAGTGCTGTTTGATAAATAATTGTCTTTAAACTCTGAGGTTGTGTGAAAGAGATACTAAATGGAAGGAAAAATAGTGTAGCACATATATAACTTTAAATGTGTTTATAAGTGTAAGGTATAGCCAAATAAGAATGCAAAGAATTTCTGGACTGCAAGCAATCAATGTAACGAATGACAAACATTTACTCAAGGCAATGAAAGTTATTAAAGCATTTCAATGTTTTTATGAACAAAAATAAATGTAGTGTTTGAATATATAACAAACAAATTTGTGATGGCAGTCAGCAGTCTGTTTCAGGCTACAGGTCCAGTTAAAAATCACAATTGACACATATGACGGATGCAAAACTTGTTGCTGTGAAAGAAATGCAGAAGACGTAAGATGCTGCTTATTACATATTAGACATGCGAAGGCATGACAAGCTGAAATGGTCCATGCGTTGCATTAGAACAAGCACTAAGTCATTAAAAGATGCATGCATCACATGGATCTCAATTTGACAGCAAACATATGCTGACACTTAGAAAACATACAATGCCATTACTCTTCATGTGATATATACGCTGCAATATTTTCATGTTTTCTAAAGGCTACGCACAGTTCTGTACTACTTAAAAAAACACATCTTATAATGCTCCTATAGTTACCCATATATAACATGACCTCCTTAGTAACAATGTAGTACAACATTTCTTCTTGTTGGCCTGAAATCCTGAGGCTGAATGATCTGAAATCCGGTTGTAATAATTGCGACTTTATGATATGCTCCATCAACTTTATTTGAGGTATGAAGGCATTATGCTCCAAGTGCAAGATGGGGATTTGCTTTATTAAACTTAATCTAAAACAAGCCCTGATCAATGTGAAATGACTTACATAGTTTTATAATAATCATAGCCCAAATGAGAATAGGGTATTCATTAGGCGCCTAATTGTTTTTAACAACAGGGTAACCAAAACAGTGAGAGGTCATCCTTTAATACTACAGCTTATTTAGTTTTTTTTTTTTTTCCTAATCAACATATCACTCCCAGCACCACAATTCTGACCTAAAAAATTTGTAGAGTCGAATGACCTAGTACGCATCTCTATTCCCTTTGTCCTCAAAGCTTTTTCTTTTTTTTTGCCCCCTACAGTCATCGACTAGCTAGTTATTGCAGTTAGGATGTGCTTATAATAGCGCCGGCGCCGCGGTGTTGCCGGCCCGCATCATTTGCATTCGCCGGCGCATTAGTTTGGAGTGAGGAAATTAGGCCCTTTTTAGCCAATAAGAGCGGTCACCGAGCGCATTTCTGGTTAAAACAATTCATAATGAACTATTTCGCTTAAAAAAAGACCGAATTATATCGGGACGCGTGGCAACGGGACGGACGACCGTTGCCGACAGCCTGCGCGCCTGAAAGACATCGCACCGAGAAAGCTATTTTGCAAGGAAACGTGTTGCAAATATACGAAATGTGCAGAAGAGCGGAATCACCGCAAACATGGTGTGCAGTTGTCACTGGAAAATTCGCCCGGCCGGCCTACGAACAGGTCACACTGCGTTGGCGAACCTCGATTGTTTTTGTCGCCGAAAGGTCTCACACAGATCTAGATAAAGGAAAACCAATTAAACTGTGATTTCCCCGGCAATTCGTGTGGTGCGACAAGCTGGTTCGGAAACCTCTTCGCGGCTCGAAGCGTGCATATGTTATTTGACGTCGCTGCCGTTTCCACAGTGTCCGCACTGCATGCAAGCTAGGCCTCGTGCCTCTCCGCCGACGGCCGACACCGTGTTATAGTGCTCTAGAAGATTGGGCAGTGTGTCGACCGCGCCGCGAAATGCATGGGAGCGAGGGGCCGCTTTTGCGATGACGGAGGCGCCGCAGCGCAGAGGGCGCCACCAGCAACTGGTGTGTCAGCCGTCCGAGCGCCCGCGTATGCGCGCTGTGCGGCGGGGCGGTTTCCGCGCGGACTGTACGTTCTTGTTTGCTTGTGCGTCGTCTCGAGCTGTTCGCGACAAGATTTTACAAATATGTCAGTTAACGGTGCTCAGTACTGTTAGCAATCACCTAAGTTATTTTCCATTTTGGCCGTCGACAACACCTCGGGGAAGTAACATGAGAGGAGTTGGCTCCGAAGAAAACAGCTTGGAGAGGGCCGGCGTACGACTCGCACAGCACGCTTCACTCGCCGTACAGCTTGCTTTAGCATTCCTAAAGCCCCTAATTCACGTCCAGAAATGTAGTCGTTTTGAAAAGAGGGCAGTTTGGAAGCAGGATGTATGAAGAAGTGAAACATACAACACGTGCGTTCGAGCGCTGACTAAAACTGGTCACAGTAACCCCATTATCAAAACAGCCAAAATGGTATATTCCGTTGTTTCCCACGCCAACTATGCCGACTACAGTACGTCAATGAAGCCACAAGAGAAGTCGGCATTCAGTTGGAATTATATAAATGTGGACTACACCGCATGGAGGTAGAGATGACCTAATTGTTCAAGAAAATGTTTACATTCTAGGGTACGCAAGCCACCGGTAATATGCAAGTCATTGCCTCCAGAAGATCGCTCTAGTCCTGTTTTATGTACATACAAAAAAAAATGAATAGCTTTGAAAAAGAAATAACGACGGAAAATAGAGGACGCAGAGGCTATAGGGTATACGCTTATTCGCTTCCGCTAGATCATCCTTCTGCGAAAGAGAGGTTGTGAGGCCGGCACGGTTTCTCACCACGAACAAAAATAGCGCTATAGGTTCGAAGCTAGGTCGCAATTTACTCAAAAATTTGGCTCGATGCACGGTCCTTTTCGACTGCTTCGCACTTCAGATTTTGCAAACTTCCTGTAAAATGTGAAAGTTCAAAAAGTTTACCTACTTGGAGCACCAGAAAAGCTCCCACTTGAAGCAATGAAATTTATAGTGTTTTTGCGGCTTCGCTCTTTGCGAAGTAAGCAAATCACGACAAGAGTTCCCAAAGGGAAAATAATTAAATTCCCTTGGAAGTATTTCACGTGAAATATCAACCTTGTTAACAATTATAGTCTGGTTAGTATTGCAAAGAGCACCCGCGGTAAGTAGCCCGATTATATATAGTCCGGAAAGCAGTAGTTGCAAGTATATCCAGTCGATTACTCATATTTCATACCACACACTCAAAGAATAAACACGTATTATGTCCGCATTTGATTTCGGCATTATTTTAATTGCTTGCGTATTAGGTGTTCGTCATCTTTTTCGCATTTTTCCGCTTTCTCTCGGTGCGCACCAAGAACTGCATCATACCTGCCAATTCGACGCGTATTATCAGTGCTTTTATTTTTGTTTGTTTGCTCTGTACCATTTGATGCCAGTAAAGCGTCCGCACTCAAGTGCCCACTATGAACGTATTACGTATGTGACAGGATTTTTGACATTTTATTTGAAGTAATGCCGTAGCTGTACTTGACTTTTTTTTTTTTCATCTAAACAGCTGGTTCACCCTTTGGTTAGTGGCACGCAAACAAATGTCCGTGATATACGTATATGTTAATCACGAACAAAGAATAAATGCTTGAGTCGCGTATACCTTGTTTATATTTTTTTGGCGGTAAATACCACAGTGCTTTAAATTAGTAAGGTAGGGAATAAATGTGTTTTGCTCGAACACTGTGTTTGTAATTTATATAAGCGGTGATTAGGGCACGTAAAGAACACTGATAAAAGATGTATATTACAGATTCTGACGATTTAAGATAAACGTTGTTATGTATTAATAAGCGCAAGCTGCAAAATGTAAGCAGGTGTTCGTAAATAAGGTTTGTAAAAAATAAGTGTTCCTAAGGAGGCCTTACGAAGCACAAGCTTTGATTCGCATGTACACTGTTTTTCTCCGCGTGTTAATATTAGCGCTCCTGGGTAGTAGCCTTTATTCCCTTGCGGGAAAAACGAATGCAAAACACCACGCTTCGTTGCAAACATTAAGTACAAATTGCTCATCTGGACGATTTGTAACTGTCCGCAGGAAGAAATGTTGAGAGTTTCAGATAGCGATTCAAACATAGCGCGCTGCTCCGAAGGACTACCCAAGCGTGCACAATGTCTCCAGATAGACGTAAAAGTCCATATGTATCAGCAGCGCGAACACAATCAGAGGAAAAGAAGAATAAGAAGGACAGAGCTCTGTCCTTCTTATTCTTCTTTTCCTCTGATTGTGTTCGCGCTGCTGATACATATGGATCGTTACCAACTAGCCCGACAGATCGTGTTATTCGAGACGTAAAAGAACGGCAGGGATCAGTTTAAGCACTTGGAATAAGTCGCCTCTTTATTAATTATCACACTAATTGCGTAGCCTCTGAAAATCGCTTCAAAGAGAACCGCACCCCTCCTCTGTACCCCCGCTATCCCGCGGCCGCTACGCGCCGAGCGGCGAACGTGGCACCCCTGTTGCATGTCGCGCCCTCTCGCGGGAGTCGGTTCTTGTCATCGCAAAAGCGGCCCGCTCTCCGGCGCCGGTCGTCACACTGCCCAATATTCTAGAGCACTATAACCGTGTCACCGTCGGCCATGCTGCCGCGCCCGGGCGCTCTGAAAAGCATGGGGAATCCAGGGACAGTCTAGGGAAAACACGTGCGCCCTACATCCGAACATGACATCATAAAATATCACGTGACCCATGACGTTGTTTGTGACGTCATATATGACGTCATACATTTTGGGCCAATCAGCGTTTCCAGCCGATCTACCCCTAAACGCTTGTACATTCACAATTGCGAGTCGCGAAAGTGTCACAGGAAGGCAGCGCGAATAGCCGAACCCAGTCCCGCTCGAGGAGCAACGCACTGGACAATCCCTAAAACATTCATCCTCTATTTCACATACAAAAATGTGATGTTCAAACATTGTACTTTTCTGACCCCTCCCTATGAGTGATGTTTATGTCGACAGGAGACATTCCTGAGTTCAGTTAAAAAGGAGAACTCCCTTCTGCTCGTTTATAGACGAGTTGCAAAACCTACAGGTCAGCTTCCCTGTGAGGCAGAAATTCATGCACAATGGCGGCAGAACCTGATTCCGCGGCAATAGTTAGGTCCAGTGCATGCATCTACTACAGTCCAAGCAGATTCGGATGCAGTCTCCGTCGCACAGGCCATTGTGCGAGAACAGGTTTTCGGACATACTTGACGCGGGCATAAAGGAAGTGAAGAGCACTGCCACACTGGGTGAGGAAAGTAGTTTTAGAATTGGCGACCCACGTGCGGAATGCTGTGACGAATGGGCAAGGGGTGCGGGAGTTACTCTGCCGCCAGTCCCTGTGCCAGCGCTGCTCCCAACTATTATTCCAAAGTAAGTCTATGCCGCCATTGTGCAGCAATTCCTGCCTCACAGGGAAGCTAACTTGTAGGTTTTCCAACTCGTCTATTGGAATAGTGCGAGAGTGGCATGTTGGAGCGAGACCTTCCTGTTGGAAAAGCAACCTTGCATAGAAGCTGACTTCCGCAAGGTTAAAGGTTGCTTGGGAATGCATCGGTTTCACCTCGTCTAGATGTTTACCAGCCTTCGGTCTCGATGAGGGCTGTTTGCATTTCTGGTCAGTAAACCATATCACCCGGGAAAATCAACAAATGAAAACTAAAGACAGCACGCAAAAGAGAAGCGCTGAACAACGCCAAAACGACCTTGTCAACCTCAACAAGCTGCAGCCCGTAGCTGGAAGCGATTTTTTTTTCCAAGCGCATACTGCAAGCTGCACCGGAATTGGGGCTAGCAGTGTGGTAAAAAGGGTTGAAGGGAGAGAT
This sequence comes from Amblyomma maculatum, assembly GCF_055883805.1. Taxonomy (NCBI): domain Eukaryota; kingdom Metazoa; phylum Arthropoda; class Arachnida; order Ixodida; family Ixodidae; genus Amblyomma; species Amblyomma maculatum. The sequence continues at coordinate 102,887,159 of NC_139350.1, read as the reverse complement.
TGGGGCTCATAGCCAAGCGAGATGGGTGATATTAGGCGACGGAGAAAATCCAGGGAGAAGAAAAAAAAAACGGAGATCGAAAAAAAAAGCACTGAAAGGAAGAAAAAAAACCACTCCCCTAAAAAAGAAAAAGCGAAAGGTACATAATGATATTAACACTGTTCAGGAAAACAAAACCAAACATCAGGAAAGTCTGCGGTAGGAAAATTGCACCCTTTCTGCACAAGTAAAGTGTGGGGCCGCTGAACGCATTATATATTTTTGCTGTGAATATTTCACAGCTTCTGCAACTTTTCTTCAGGTTATCATGACTGTTGCTTACGATAGAACATTTTTAAACGACCAGATGGTAGCGATAGTCAAAACAACGAAGGCTGAGACTCTCATTGAGCTCTACTGAGGTTTATGCAGCTGGTCGCCAGCTTGACCGACATAAACCAATCTACAGAGTTCATATAGAATATATTGCTCTTTTGCAGAAATTTGTTACAGCTTGGAACTCGTTATTTAGTTTTTAGTGCACTCATTTTTCTTTTTGCAAAAAAAAAGGTCATTGCATCCTAAATATCTAAGGTCTATTGGGTGGCGAAGGTAAAAATATTCGAAGTGTCTAAAGGTACGTCCGACGTATCCATTCGATTCTCGTAAAGATACGGCGGACGTCGATATACAGGCTCATGGCTATATGCACGTCGAACGCGGCCACATTCCGCTTGCTACGCGTGAATGAATCTTATCATAGCCTCTATGATATCAGCTAGCCGCGACTCTCGATGAGGTGCTACGAAGAGTGCATCCGTTCTAACATAGATCACGGTCTTCACTTAGGGTTGTGTACGGCAAACATCGCTGTCAAGCACATAGCTGCAGGCGATATGCTACGTACTGCACCAGCTCCACCAGCTGGCATCGAGATACGCACATTCACGAGCAGCTTTCGCTTCGCACTAAACTATCACCTCGATCTGCCCGTAATGCGAGCGAGCTATTCCTAGCATTTACGCTGTCTAAGGTCCTGCATCGACCTCCGAAGATCTAGCGCCGGCACAACACACACACACCTCGCCGTGCAGCTGAACATTCGGCAGTCCAAAGTATGTATGTGAAATGGCATTATGCTCGTTCCTCACATGCAGACCGAGGAAACAGGATGTTTTTAGCTAAATTCTTCGTTTAAATTCTACCTCAGAGCCGTGGCAGAAGACATGCTGAATCTACTAGAGGCCTGCACATCGACTCGTCGAGGCGAAGACCTACTGCACCGAACCGCAAGAGTGCACAACCGGAAAGCCGGAAGCGTGAATGATCCGAATTCCCTGTGAACAGCAATGTTCTTTGGTATATAGGGGAAGACTAGACTAAAGTGCTTAGGCTGCATCTTTTTCTTGTCGTTGAAGTTTGCGTACATGTAGTTTAAACCCCCGCATGCTCGAGGTTAGCGTGACCCGACTGAACGGCCGCGCAGCTTTGAAACGATCGGGATCGATATGCATGCATCGCCGGTCTTAGGTACGCGGTAGAAAATGTGCGCTGCACATTTCGTTGAAGAAGCTGACTCTTACAATTTTGCAGAGTGTGCCATGCAAGTGATCTTTGCTACAACCACGCATCCATGTTCCCACGGCTGGCCTACCCCGAGGCGCATAAATGTTCAACCGTGGACGTATCAATGATCGAAGAGAGGACAGATTTTCACAATATTGGGCGCGAAATCGATAGCTACCGGTGCTCAGTGTTAGAGAAATTCTGTCTTGATCATGCGCAATTCAGTGTTTCAGGTGTGGTCAGCAGCTATATAAGTTTGAACAGTTCGCCTTTCAAGTCAGCGGCGCCAGCGATGGATCGGCGGAGCGATTTTCCACGCTACACCGCTGTCTTGCTAGAAAGCCTATCTAGGCGGCGTTTGACATTCACCTGCTTTTTGTTGGCCCCGTAATTGAAAGCAACGCCTTCAGAAACGCGTTAAATGTTCAAAAATGTATTCTCTTCAACAGTTTCACTCCAGGCTGTCAAAGCAGACGGACGTTGATAAAACAGTTGAGCACTCCAGTCTTTAGAAATCTGTACAATCACCTTCAGTTTGTAAAATTATTGGAATAGGTCACTTTCCGATCGCTGGCATATAGACCCTCATGAAAGCGCTGTCACGTGAATAAGGACCACACCAGGCCGAAAGCTTGTCTCATATAACATAGCTAACCGAGGTATACCTTACAGCATTGTGTTGATTTTTATGGTGCCTAAGCGACTAATGCTGCCATGCACCAAGAACAAGGTTTAATGTATTTATTTTGTGTGTAATGACTAAAATGTTCTTTAGGATGTAGCTTGTTTAGGAACATTTTAGGAAACCAAAAATGCAGGAAATTTGCACGTCTCTCCTAGGATCATGCTGGGATGGAAAGGGATCTGTTGCAAATTGTACAAAATGTTTCCTCTTTTCTCGACTCTGGCGCACGTGTAAGATATAGCTTATTGTTAGTTCATCTCCACACTCCTTGCATATTGGTTTGTCCTCTTTCATAAGTATGAAGCTGTGTGTGAGGTTTGGGTATGTGTTTTGTGAAGATGACCTAAAATGTCCTCCATGTTGTGTTTTTGATTACTGCATGATTTCCATTCCTTAATGACAGGTTTGACAAGTATAGTTTGTAGTTTATTTCAATGTTTCAAAAATCCTGCCATTTCACGCTCACTTTTCTTTGTACAAGCTTCTTGGTATCTTCATGCAGCATATTCACCCTCCGTAATTTAGCATTGCGTCAAGGTAATCTGGTTATTTCTTTTCATCACCTTTCAAGACTACTGTCCCGATGTCATGAAGTTTCTGACGACAGGAACTCCTTCGAAGTCATAGAAATAAATGAGATCCACAATCATGAGCTATCTAGGGTATGCATATACATGTCCATCGCTCAGTGGAATGGCGTCAGTACGCTGTTAGAACAAGTCTTGAGATAACAACAACCATTGTCTGAGGTGGTCCTTTAATGGGCATTGAAATGCTATGTAACTACAGGTACTGATAGAACTCTTGATCATGTTATCTGATGATGCGATCCTTGCATGAATATAGGTATACATTTCAGAATCTGAAGGGCATCACTTGACCATTTGCCACCAGTTTGTGTGAAAATGTATTTTTCATGCATGTTAACCAGTATTTAACAGATGACCCCTGCAAACAAGCCGAAAGTGCCATGAGCCAATTGTCACGAGGCCACACTACATGGCAGGAGCTGTTAAGCCAAGCTTACAAAGTTATATTTGAAATATTTCAGCTTCAACGTTTCAGCTCCAATTAAGAAAGGTTGAGGCTTACAGAGGTCTATGCCAGGTTGTCTATCACCTAACAGGGCAGCCTACGACCGTATGCTAATGAGTATATCTGAGATAACAGAGACATGAATTAAGGAATTAATAATAATGTTTATAGCAAATGGCATGTAAATTAACGAGAATCCACAGTGGGATCTGCAGACAAGAACCATTAACGCTGGCACACCATACCCTTACAGGTGGAGATTAGGAGTCTTCCTAATTTTTTGTCTGCTCAAAGCTTGTCATTTTCTTCGTTCTTCCAGATGAGGAAGATGTGAAAATGATAGCATCCAAACTGCCAGAGACCATCGTTAACAAGGATGCTGATCCCAACAGCGTAAAAAGGAATTTCAGAAAAGATGGGTGACTAGTAATGCTGGCAACAGTTGAAACTAAGTGGAAAGGCATGAAATTGAAATGCAACATATGCAGAGATATGTTGCGAGACGACCAGTCTGTGGTGTGCGACATCTGTCTCCGTTAGTTTCATCAAGTGATTGGCCAAAGCAGATGGGGCTTGTGGTTTTGTGATAAGTGCAGTGTAGTAGCATAGATGCAACCTTGCCCATTAATAATTCGAGTGGAGTAAGTGCATTGTTTTGTTTTGTTCATGGTTTCCATGAAAACATTATGAGAAATTTTTTCCTAGAGAATGTTCGCTGAAATGTGAATATAATGTGCAATAAAACTAGTGTTTTCTTGCTGTTTACTTTTCCTTGTATACATTAGTTCTGTGAAGAAAACCACAGGCTAGAAAGAAATGTAATGGCATGCATTTTGATACTTGGCCCCGTTGTGCTGGCTCAGTAGTGCTTGGCTGCTGAACCCAAAGATGCAGATTTGGTTCCAGCCACAGCAGGGGCATTTCAATAGAGGCGAAACAATAGGCAGTCATGCACCGTGCGGTGTCAGTGCATGTAAAAGAACCCCAGATGGTCGAAATTATACCGGAGCCCTCAATTATTGTGTTCCTCATAGCCGTAGTTATTTTGGGATGCTAAACCAGATATATATCACATCACACTCTGAGTAAGATGCTATTCATGGTCAGTTAATCATGCACTAAATGATCAATTTTTTTCTGCATGGTACAGCAGCTGTTGTACAATTTTACTTTAGCCTTCATGAAGAATATCACACTGGCTCCACATGGCCTTCTGTTGACCCTTGATATGAGTCACAATCGCACACCCGAGTATGTATTTGTCTAAAGGCACCTATGCATGCAAGGAGGGGACCGTTACTTTCCACTTGTCAGAACTGAATGCATGATCCACATCATTTCTGTAATTCAACTGCTTGCTATTTGAACTGTCCAGCATTGATGCAAGTTTCAAAGAACTGCAATTAGCAAATTAATCTAAGCAGCAAACCATGCCAAGAACTGCTTCGGTTTCATCTTTAGCAACTGTTTGGGAACTAAGATTAGCCAAATGTTGCAAAACATAGATGAGAGGTTACAAAATCTAAAAAACAATGCAGCCTACCTGTGCCATGTAGGGTTTCACATCCTAAATTGACATATGTAGCTATGAAGAATACCGTAGTGGAGAGCTCCAGACTAATTTGACTGCCCGGGCTTTGTACTTTGCATTGACATCTTGCAGAAAACAGAAGCATTTGCATTTCACCTGGACCAAAGTGCGACCGCCATCACTGGTATTAAACATCACGACCTTGGGGCAAGTAGCCTAACGTGCCACTAAGATGTCGCAGCGTGTACGTACATGCTATACATGTCAACCTTTCTAGCATTAAAGCTGTCACATGCATGGCAGATATTCATGTTCAGCTTTGGACTGACAAGTTTAAAAGTGTACTATTTGTGTTTTGTCTAGCATGAAAAACAAAGGAAACTAAGGAAAAACGAAAAAAAAATGAACATAATATGTTGAGAAAGCACTAGTCATTAACACATAAAGCATATTCGTTCCTTTATTAATGATAAAGTGGCCTTCAACAATAGTACAAAGTCTGAACATTTAGAAAGGTGCTGTGCCAGGCAGCTATTTTACAGAAACCTGAACCATTTCACCTGTAGTAATGCGCATCCCGGCGGTGTGGGCTGGGCACTTATTTTTCGGTCCACTCCAACATGCAAAAACTGCATCATGTGCATTCCCATTTTCCGAGTTTTGAGCTCTGTAGTACAGGCTAACAAATTGTCGATGACTTATTCTCGTCTGATTGTTGCACAGCGCGTGTAAATAAATTACCACTGCGCCTAATAAACACTGACATGCACGTGCAACATCGCCGATCATAAACGGACACACTGATGTCCGTCCGGACATCGGCGCACTCATCACAGTACTCTTCGTAGTCTCACACAGCACTCTAGTAGGACGTAATCCGTAATCACAGCATCTCACGGTAAGCACAAACCACACCTCCAGTTGTACAACAAACACGAATGACGCGATGCTTGGGCTAGAGACACGCCGGCGGTGCCCAGCTTTTTCAGCGCCGCTTGTACTACGTAGAACTTGCAGCACCAAACGTCAATGCGAGCAGAAAGCGATGCGTTACGTGACGCATCTCATCACAGATGGAAGTGAGGAAACTTTGAAGAATCAAAACTACATAATTACATAACGACCGTCGTAGACGTTAATCCACATAATAACGAGGACCAAATGAGCGGGCGTGCGGGCCGCGGGCTGGCCGTCAACATGCCGCGGTCCAACTTACGTAAACCTGTCATCATGCCATCACGTAGTATATCACCCATTCTAGGCACTATTCTTGCCACTGTACTATTCTTTGTAATTTCACATTTCACGCATGCAGTATGTAGTACACACTTCTTGCACCTCGCACGTACACCTCATACCAACTTCGATTTGGCTACATATGGCTACCATGTTGTTGCTACAACCACATCTGGGGATCTCGGACATGTCTCGGATCCGTCCGGCTTTCCCGACGGATCCCAAGGCACATATCGGAGAAAAATGCGTTGGGTCCGTCGGAAGAACCCTACCGATCGAGTCCGTCCGCCGTACCTCTGAAAAATATTTCCCGGATCCGTCGGACGGATCCCGAAGAAAAACGCACCGGGTCCGTCGGACGTACCTTTAAGACCATTGATCGGGTCCGTCCGACGTACCTTTAGCCACAGCCAAAAATATTTGGGTTAGCACGCCACCCGATTTTTTTTATACATATGTACGGATACAGACGCAAACGTGAAGATCGTTAGGACCTCTTTTCTTTAGACAAAATGTCCTACAAACAATTCTGATGGGATTATGCTGACACTGTAAAATCTGGTTCTCGTTCAGTGTCGCTAGCTTTTATTCTTAATGGTGTAGCTGAGAAACTTGCAGTGCAGTTAAGGTGTAGAGACTCGCTCTTTCGATAAAGTAGCGCAGACGCTTGGTGGAGCAATAGATTGTCAGCCCCGCTCTTGCCGATGCACAGTATGCACTTTTTCGAAGGCTGAGGCCAAGTGGTGCACAAGGCCAGCCGTACAACTGTCGAGGACAGCACCACTGTCATGAATGGCTTATGCTTCTACCACGAGTCGAGATGGCACATTCAAAAAGGAGTCGACTCAAATCTCGAGCAAAACACTGAATAACAGCGCGGCAAGTCGGAGGGTAGTCGAATTTAGGCAGAAAATGTGTCGTAAATCGCCTGTGAACATTGATTATAGGTGCGGAGGAATTTGGGGAAGGAATGCCTAATTGCTTGCACTCGTGAACTAGCGACGTGCTCCCAAAACCAACGTCTCATATGCCGAAAGTATCAACTTTGCAGCTTTAACACGAGACTGTGCTCGTTGAGGTGCGTGTGTGTGTGGGGGGGGGAGGATACGTCCCCCTTACTGCATTTAAAAACGTTATTTCCGCACCATATTTTATTTACCTGCCCCCGCTGTGATCGGAACAAGCGTATTTGTACAAACTTTGAACTCATTTTATACTTCAAACGTTCTAGGTGAGAAAAGTTTTTTTTTTTTTTTTTCAATTTGTAACATAAAGTTGTGCTTCTCTCTCGGTATACCCTGGAACTTTCGATGAGTGAAACTTTTCTTTTACAATCTTACATTCGTGACCTCAGACCGATTCGTCGCTGTTATGCCAAGTTTAATTGTGCGAACAGCTTTCGCACCTGAAAACTCGCCAAAAAGAAAAAACAAAAAAAAAACAACGATAAAAAAAAACAAACAGAAGAATTGTTGTATTAGTGATTGATGCGAACAATTTTCACCCATAAACGAAACGAGTTCACCACGGCAACCGGACGAAGCGAGGATTCACATTCAATCTTTCTCCGTTGCTGTCGTTTGTGCCATGTTTTCCCGACATGATCCGCGTAAATGCTTGCGACGCTGAATTAAAGACTTGATCGGCGAATGCGTCGTTTGCTCGACCGCGACAAACCGAAACGCTCATCCTTAGTGAAATCCATGGCTGTAAACCATAAGCCGTGGTTCGGCGTTCGAAATTCAGACCTCCGTTAAGGCATATTGCATATTTTGTTATCAACCTGGGTGTAATAAAATGGATTACGAGTATGTGTCGCAGGAAAAGTTTCTGCTTAAATGTTACAAAACTGCACTGATTGTGTACTATACATATATATAAATAAATATATGTATATTTAAAGAAGCGAACAGTCTACGAGTGCAAGGCAAACATTGTTTTTTTTTATTTTTGTTTATACTTTTGGCATTTACAGAAATATGTCTTATGGTGATTATTGGGATAAAGAACATTAAATTCAAAGCGGAAGGAAAAACAACGCCTATTTCCTTCCGCTTTGTATTTAATTTTCTTTATCTTAATAATCACCACAAGACATATTCCTGTAAATGCCAGCAGTTTAAACAAAAAACAATGCCTTGCACTCAAAGACTGCTTGCTCCTTTAAATTCTTTAATACCGAGCGCCTCATTTTCCTCTCAAATATATATATACATATACATGTATATATATATATATATATACTTTTTTTTTGAAGAGGGGGGGGGGTAGAGAAGAAGTACTGGGGGTTCCGCTGGTGCAGAAAGCGACCTTCGCCCTTTTGATTTGCTCACAGGGAGATAAGCCACGCGATCACGGCCCGGGTTTACAGGAGAGGATTAATAGTGCGTCGTTGCCTTCATTTAAACAAATATACATAAACAAACATGTAGGGCAGGAATAATTTATTCTGCTCATTTATTTTATGGCCCAGCAATTTCGTATAATAATAAGCGATTTAAGATATATTAATAATGAGAGAAAGAGAATAGCCCATCACTTATGAGCACCGCATTGCACATATATTAACACGGCACAGGGCAGAAGAAGGCTGTATGCAGTTTTTAAATAAAACAAGGTTATAGACTATGCTTGGTGAGATATGATGATGAACCAGCACGATCGCTGTGGGGTTACACAAACCGGGAAGCCTCAACCAAAGTCTTGAGGCTCCCAGGTCATTGTTAAGCTCTAATTAAGACAAAATACACGAAATGTACTCTATGCAGAAAAGTAAAAGTATCAAAATATTACCTTGACCAAGGATATCATACAAAGGTTCGGTTAACCGTTGCTGAAATACAGCCCATAGGCGGCATTACACAAGATAACATGGCAAATGATTGCAGCTCCAACGACGTGCTCACCTTCAGACGGCTCCTCTCCCGACGACCGTGATGCAGACATTGCGTTGACAGCAGCCGATAGCCTTTCTAGAAACTTTATTAGACTCCTTCGTCGTAGAAACGAGACAATAACGAGCTGATGAAAATTAATGCACTCCTTTTTCTAAGAAAACAGATCTTTGCTGGAAACGAAGAGCTTCGAAGAGCAACACACCCCACAGATGAACACCACCGGAGTGTCCCGGAGATGAGTACCTACGACGTCACTTTTTCTGGAAGCCTGTACGTTTTTTTTTCTTGTTTTCTTTTTTTTTTTTACTTGTTCGGGGGCCAGCTGTTCTCAGCTCCCACCCGCCTTTTTTAGGAACCGGCTGGAAGGGAATACAATGCGTAGGAACGACGGAAGGTTGTGGGCCCGAAGGCGCTGGCAGTGCGACCACATGTGTCACGTGCGCTGATGCCTGCCCCCGGCGCCTCAGGGTACGTCTCCGGACGCCACCCGTTCTGCCGAGGGAGCGCGCCGTCCCGCGCAAAGGGTGAGGGCGGGAAAGGGGAAAAGCGGTCCCAGTTCGGCCTCTCAACGCGGCGTTCGCTTCTGAACAGCGTAGGCCGCCACATAGCATCGCCGTTTTTGAGAAGCGATGCAGCTGTGAAGGTGGTTTTCTTCTCCGTCTGTGTTGTTCCCGCTTTCCATTCGCTCTGGCATTATTCAGACCTCCAACCAAAACTGCAACGAAGCGCCGGTCAGTGCAGGCATAGCGGGGGATTGTTTTTTCTTACGCGAGTACAAAAATAAATGAGTGCCACATTCCGCTGGATTCTTGGCGATTTACGAACTGCAACCCGCGCAGTACAAACTGTATAATCGATAGGTATCCTACATGAACGCGAGCTAGGTGAACCTATTGCGAATAACTGATACACCAAAAAGTAGCCAAGGAGTCAATTGACGGCACGATTCTGTATGAAACAAAAAAAGAAAAAGGACTGAAAGTGTGACAATGGCGCTCTTGATTCGCTTAAGTGTTTTAAAACCTGCACATTACTAGAACCAAAACGACCAAACACACGGCAATCGAAATAGTGCGCCATTGACCGGCTTTAATTCTTCTATAACCAGAAATAAATATAACGTTAATTAACATTCCGAAAGTGGCCAGGCATAAGTAACGCGAGACACAACAATGGCGCAAGAAATACATAGGTTTAGGAAGACACACAAACGAACGAATGTTGCGCCGTTCGTCCGTCTTTATGCATGTGTGTGTGTGTGTGTGTGTGTGTGTGTGTGTGTGTGTGTGTGTGTGTGTGTGTGTGTGTGTGTGTGTGTGTGTGTGTGTGTGTGTGTGTGTGTGTGTGTGTGTGTGTGTGTGTGTGTGTGTGTGTGTGCGTGCGTGCGTGCGTACGTGTGCGCACGTGCGCGTGAGGGAGAGGGAATGTGGTTTCGGAAGCGTAACTGAACGGTTGTGGCTTGTTCAAAAAGCCGTAAGGAAAAGGGGAACGTTATTTTTATAGCTATATTTTATTAGCTCTGCCGGTGCTACTTTTTGTAATTAGTAATACGAGCGGATTTTAATATATCACCATCGCGCAGAAGCACTGTGGTAAAAAAATGTAATTAAAAAAGAAAAACAAAAACACTGTGTGAGGGCTAAGCACCTGAAGACAGAGTTTAGATGACTTGCTCGTCCGGATCGACGGACGCCAGTTTAGTGCAGGTGGCCCATAAGAGTAAGCTACTCAGCGTGTCGGGGCATTTTCGCTTGTAGACCGATGGGAGCCCGGCGGCGGGAAGACAGAAGGGCGCCACAAATCCCCGGGTGAAACACGAAAAGTCTTAGGGGGACGAGCACCACTGAGTTCTGAAAGAGGGAGGTTAAGCAGCTTTGTTCACGCCGACCGTAGTTCACCACGAACCGATACTGCCGATACGCCGCGTCTAGACGAACGGGTGTCGGCAGGCGCCTGAGGGAAGCGCTGTGGAAGTGACGTGCTCAACGGCGACAGGCGCGGGCGGTAAGATCACTTGACCAAGCATCTTTTCTTCGCGCCGCCGCTTAGTCAGAGGCACGGCCTCTCTCGAGGGAGAGCGCGCTTCCATGGTCAGAGGTCACCGACTGCCAGTTGTACGAAAAGCGGAGGGGGCACAGCATGTGACACTATGTGTATTGTGCTATTTTTTCTCATTCTGCGAGAGAGGGTTTCGTTTACCCTGCCATAGTTACGGACGGGAGGCGCGATTCGGCGGCCTGATCGCTTTGGCTCAATTCTGTACTTTCGCATTTTGCGTGATTAATTCAATGATTTTCCCAATCCGTGTGTTTTGAGGAGAGATTGTTGAATACTGTTGAAGTTAAAGGAAGAGTGGCACGCAGCGACGAACCAATCGTGCTGACGTTTATGGCGATTGGCTGTTATCTTAATGTGGACTGGGCTTCGATGGTTTAAAAGCAAGCCCGAGGGCCCAGTCCGTCGTTTTCGGCAATGTTTAGAGGCTTTGCCCTTGAGCCTAAAATAACTTCTCTTTCTTTGTGTCCCTGTTCCGCGCAGGGAGAATGCTTAAACGGCTGCAGCTTTTCCAAGAACCGGTTAAATTGTATCTTATATTTTGAAGCATATGCAAGTTAAAATATGTTCGGAAGGGAACGAACTCTAAAATATGGGAGTGCTTTTGTTAAACAAATTACATTATTCCTGGAAAGGCTCTAAGAAATGACGTTCGAAATTGCATGATTCATTCATTCATTCATTCATTCATTCATTCATTCATTCATTCATTCATTCATTCATTCATTCATTCATTCATTCATTCATTCATTGTACCCTTAAAAGCCCTTCTGGGGCATTACATAAGGAGGGGCAGAGAGTTTAAATACGATGTGAAGAGAATAACACAATGTTACCACAATAAAAAAAAAAAAGATGAAATACAGGGAAATGTTGCGGTGGAGTTCTAATCAATACATAGTAATATGATAATAATATGATATCGTAGTAATATCATAGTAATATCGTCAATACATAGTCAATACATAGATTAAAGGACGCAGGAGCAACAAGAAAAATAAAATGTTACAAGTCAAAGCAATGGGTTGATTTTCATTCGTTGTAAGGTTCGACTGGTGTCTATATAAATTTAGTAGCGTCAGGCTTGTTTACAATGTGGTGTGGTAGCTGGTTCCAATATTCTATTGCGTTAGATATAAATGATTTATTGAAGGCTGTTTTAGAACCATGTAAACGCTGAACAGCGTAGTGTAATTGGCAGTGTAATTTGGCGTGGTGTAATTTTTTTCACGCGCGAAAGACTTTCGCTCCTAATTTTGCACCTGAATGATCAATAAAGCTCAAAAAAGTAAGAAAGCAGGATAACAGTCGGCGTGTGATGACGTTTGGAATTGGAAACTGGGGAAATTAATGGATGCTTACTTCACAGGAGCGATCTTTATTTTGTATAACCGATAACCGGTGTACCGTGTAGCACGCTTCCCGTGTGGCGGTTTCCGCGTGTCGGGGGCAATGGGCAGGCGCGTAGCCAGGGGGAGGGCTTATGGGGCTCTAGCCCCCCACGAAAGTTTTTTGTACTGTCATACACCGCAAACCAAAACAGCTACCAGAGCCGGAAATCAATCTGGACTTTCTCTCCAGTATGTCTTTTTCACGCTCAAAAAGAGATTTCTGCGGGAATAAAAAAAGCGAGAGGTGCATTTAGTTTTCTGAAATCATCCATCGGACCATACAAAGGAGACAAGCCATACTACCAGATAAGCTGATAAAGCACGCAGAGATGGAATACGTGGGGAAATAATAATAAAAAAAAACTAGGAGAGAGCGTGACGCCACGTGCGCAGCCTCCACAGGCCAAACTCGATCTTCTGACGCCGCGCTGTATTCTCCCTCTCGGGCCTCTTGTTCGAACTGAATCTCGGTGTTTTTATGTTGAAGTGGTCTGCTTAGAGTCCTCGTCTGTTCGTAACACTTTAGTTTGTTAGAGTGCAGATGCTGCATTATAATCAAAATTATAAGCACACTGGAGAGAGTGCAGAGAACAATTTCATCCGCGGGTCCGTCAAGAACACTACGTATTCGAGCTAATGTTAATTGTATATGGCTGAAAAACTGCCTGTGAAGATTTTTCAGTTCTGCAATTGTTAAATTAAACGAATGATTTTCGTCTGAAAAAATTCATGTGCAGGATACTCGGTGGATCACGAAAGTCCCGAATGGTGCTACTCTTCCGTGCAATCTTTGCATCCGGGCATGCAGAATTTATGGCGCAGTTGAGAGGTGACAGGTTGGCGACAGGTATCTCGATACTGAGGAGGCTGAGCAGCAACGTCAGCCCCCCTCGAAAAAAATTTCTGGCTACGCCACTGGCAATGGGCCATCTCCCCGCAGTGCCGAAATCCTGTGAAGTAAGTGCCACGCGTGTGTTTCCCCGTGTATCGGCTCCCCCTGCTCACAATCCCCTCTCACCCCACCCTTCTTGTTGGCAGTCGGAAAAGCCGGAAAGCAGGGGTGAGGGCCCTACCGCCCCCCACAGAAGTTAATGGTTTTTAGCGGGCGTCTTGGCGACGAGCTTGTGCGCGTTTCCTTCTTTTTGTGAAGGGCGCAACTGGGTTATGCGAAAAGGAGGAAAATGGCCTTCCCCATTCTTTCTTCGAGCGTTGTACGAATAATTTCAATGCTTAAGAAACAGCAAAGCCTTTGATTTTGACAACATTTTTTTCTATGTGGAAAACAGCAGCTGGTGGTTGTTAATCTACTAAGTGCATATAAGTAGTGGCGGTCCATGGCGTGTGAACACTGTAACAAGATACTTGAACATGTCATACGGCTAGAGAGTGCAACTGGATAAAAAACAAAATAGCAAAGCTCAAGGTTTTTGTCTAATCTTAGCGGAACTGTCCGCTGCAATGAATAGAAGCTATCTTGAAACCAATTAAGAGGTTTCTTTTTTATTTCGAAAAGAGCCAAATGCACCTTGGCGGAAAGAAAGCAAAATGCAGTTTTATTTTTTCACTTCACCTAATTCGGTGCCCAGATTTGGCTCTTTTCGGGAAAAACAAATGCGTTCTTAGTAGGGTCTTTCTATTTTTTTCCTTTCTTTAAAATTACAGACAACTTGCTTTGCGAACACTTTTGCTTGGGAACAAAACTGTATATCTTAGGAAATAACAATTATATACGAATCGCATATTTGACGATTCACATTCTTTGAACATTGGATTAAAGCGCTTTTTGAAAAGTAGCTGCCGCTTTCTTGACTGATATGGACACCAGGCCATCATACAGCCGCAAGAATGGGCGCTCCCGGCTCTCCTCCGCGAGCGCTCTACGGCCGCATGGCCGAAAACAAACTAACCAACACTAACAAAAGGCAAAAAAGAGTAGCACGCCCTCCTTACCCTCCCTCCTTCTCCCCCCGCCCTTCCTCTCCCAACCCTCTCCAATGTTCCAAGGCGTGAGGAGGGGTGCGTCGTCAAGAGGGGTTGTCCGCAGTGGGAGAAGGAGAAAGGGATTCTAAAAGCTCCGGGACTCGAAGGCGAGGGAGATAACGCATTTACAATACTGCATGGGAATAGTGACCTGAGTTTCGACACTTTCTTTTTCGTGCACACCCCATTCGATCCTCTGCGCCGGAAAATTTATTTCAATGCACTACTTATTCATTCTTAACAAATGCCGTCACTGTACGAATATATCCGCAAATTTTGTGTTTATTTAATTCCTCCCTCCAAATTCGTTGGCTTTATTTCAAACTTTTTGGATTTATTTTGACACACACCGAAGGACGGCGACGTACGAAGGGTGGCCCCGTGTTTTTAGCAGAGCGAGCTCTTTACCCCAATCAAGAAAATAACGCAGAAGCGAATAATTTCTTCGCTTGGTTGCGTTCAGACGCGCACAAAGCCCGCGCTCTTCGCCAATGGGGTTTCTTATTTTTGCCTTTTTCGGTTCCCTGGCCGACAAAGAGGCTGGCTGGCAACGTGCTTTTTATCGGTTCTTTCGAAAGCGAGAAATTATTATTAATCGATCGCCGCGAACATTGTTTTCAAAGAGCGGTTGTTGGCAGGCTCAGACATAAAAAAAAAAAAATGAAACATGAACGCGAATTCCCTACTCGAAGGCGAGTGGCAAGCGACAGGTATTTTGAAGGACTTGAGGCGGCACCTCTTGATGCCTCTGTCCATGTTGTTCAGAGAGGGAAGGGTCCAGTCTTCTCGTTGAGAATTGATACGCGTGTACACAGCGACGACTGCCCTGGGCGCCGGTTGGGGAGCTTCCTTTCCCTTTGTGGCTGCCCACTTGAAAGGGGCCCATTCAACTCTTTATGGACAGACGTTTAGGCGACCCTCCAACAAGGTGAACGAAAGTAAATGTTGCCACCCATATTCACCCCTTCGCTTCAGCAGTGTGACGACTACACAGGATGCTACCGGCGTCGTTGTGCCTGTTTTCGGCGCCTTTTGGACATGTTCCCTACAAAGGCACAAAGCATGCCGCCTTACCCTTTGGTTCATGCCGCTAACGACCAGGGGAAGTTCTCTGCTGCGGCGCTGTCATTCGAAATCAATGACCTATGTACCTTTAACGATGAGGGGTTCCTAGGTCGCTGACGAGAATCCGAGACATGCCATTTCTGCGGCAGTTTCCTCTCTCCACGAGACGACGGGCGAGGAAATGCCTAACGGCTTTCCACGCAGACGGGGCATCTCTCCACGGAAACCTTTGTCTCTCTGATTCCACAGCTACGCTGTGCAATTCCTAGTTCAGTTATGTCCTCTAGCGAGTGCGCAGTTTTGAGCTTTCGAACCAAGATCGCGTGTGAGGATAAAAGGATTGACGTATATCTGTTTCTTGAGGCCGACTCGGTTCCGTGATGGCTGCTGCGGCACCGCCAGTTACAAACAGAGGTGCGAAATACGAGCACCACGATACCTAAAAAAAAAAAAAAATATATCGACAAACATTCCGTTATTGTTTCTACACAAGTTTTGCGAAAAAAGCGCGCCGTCAATTTTTCGTTCGAGATTTTTTTTTTTTTTTTCCTGGAGCGCGACGGGGGGTGTGCACGAAAAAGCAAGTGTCGAAACCCAGGTCACTATTCCCATGCAGTATTGTAAAGGCGTTATCTCCCCCGCCTTCGAGTCCCCGCGCTTTTAGAATCCCTTTCTCCTCCTCCCACTGCGAGCAACCCCTCTTCACGACGCACCCCTCCTCACTCCTTGGAACATTGGAGAGGGTTGGGAGAGGATGGGCGGGGGAGAAGGAGGGAGGGTAAGGAGGGCGTGCTACTCTTTTTTTGCCTTTTGTTAGTGCTGGTTAGTTTGTTTTCGGCCATGCGGTCGTAGAGCGCACGCGGAGGAGAGCCGGGAGCGCCCATTCGTGCGGCTGTATGATGGCCTGGTGTCCATGTCAGTCAAGAAAGCGGCAGCTGCTTTTCAAAAAGCACTTTAATCCAATGTTCAAGGAATGTGAATCGTCAAATATGCGATTCGTATATAATTGTCATTTCCTAAGATACACAGTTTTGTTCCCAAGCAAAAGAGTTCGCAAAGCGAGTTGTCTGTAATTTTAAAGCGCGAAGAAAAGCAAGAAAAAAAATAGAAAGACCCTACTAAGAACGCATTTGTTTTTCCCGAAAAAAGCCAAATCTCGGCACCGAATTAGGTGAAGTTCAGCTGCAATTTTTAGTCTGCTCAAAGATATTCAAAGCTGTCACTTACAGCCTTCCAATGTGTTGCTGTGGATAAAAAAATAAAACTGCATATGGCTTTCTTTCCGCCAAGGTGCATTTGGCTCTTTTCGAAACAAAAAAGAAACCTCTTAATTGGTTTCAAGATAACTTCTATTCATTGCAGCGGACAGTGCCGCTAAGATTAGACAAAAACCTTGGGCTTTGCTATTTTGTTTTTTATCCAGTTGCACTCTCTCTAAAGAAAAAAAAAAGCATGTTGAACTTTGACACGCCGGGAGGCTTATTAGGCACCTGAAGTAGCCGTATGACATGTTCACATGTCTTCTGTTACAGTGTTCACACGCCATGGACCGCCACTACTTATATGCCCTTAGTCGGTTAACAACCACCAGCTGCTGTTTTCGACATAGAAAAAAATGTCAAAATCAAAGGCTTTGTTGTTTCTTAAGCATAGAAATTATTTGTACAACGCTCGAAGAAAGAATGGGGAAGGAAAGGCCATTTTCCTTTTTTTTCGCATCACCCAGTTGCGCCCTTCACAAAAAGAAAGAAGGAAACGCGCACAAGCTCGTCGCCAAGACGCCCGCTAAAAACCATTAACCTCTGTGGGGGGCAGCGCTGCTTTCCGGTTTTTTCGACTGCCGACAAGAAGGGTGGGGTGAGAGGGGATTGTGAGCAGGGGGAGCCGATACACGGGGAAACACACGCGTGGCACTTACTTCACGGGATTTCGGCACTGCGGGGAGATGACCCATTGCCTCCGACACGCGGAAACCGCCACACGGGGAAGCGTGCTACACCCCGCGACGGCGGCCAGAACATGGTCGAAGGAGAAGAGAAACAACCGCGCGCGCGCGCGAGCACGCGCTGGTATGCAGCGCGGAGCAGACATGCTTTTAATGCTCAAAAGGAACGGTCAGGAACCAAGCACCTCCCGTTGACGCGAATGTTCAGCGCAAAACAGGGGCTAAAAGTGAACGCTGTGACAGAAAGCGCTTCGCCCCCTTCTTAAGAATAGCGGGTACGTCGTGACACTGCGTGGTGGAAATGCGATAGAATTAAAGTCGTATGTCCGCTAAACCTGCTTCTCATAGGCCGTCATCAATGCTCACCGCACACACTAAGCCTGTGCAGCCGCGGTAAAACATCTTCGGCGACATATTTCTGTTACTGCCATCTCCGCTTGCGGGCATTTTTTCACAACGGAAGACAGATGTGACGTTGATTATGGCCCCCTTACAGCCTGGCACGCGGAGATGTCCAGACACGTCTACAAAATGTCAAGCGCGTAGTCCCACTGTGTCCGAGCCTGGCACCACTCTCAGTCATGTCAAGGGATCAGTGCACCTGTTAATTGGGCCATGTAACGAGACGTCATGACGTGACAAACCCCATCAACCAATCAGCGAACTTTATGACAGATGATGCCGCATTTTTCTCACCACTGAGGCTCTTAACACTATCGCATTACAATCTATAAATGCTTCTAGATTTTTTCTAGAACGTTGTAGATTTCCCCACCCACAAGTATATAAGACATCAATTCAGTACTGAGCTAGGTGGGCTTAATCATTTGTGTGTAATTAAATGAACAAAATGCTTAGGACTTTAGAATGCAATTCCTATGCTCCTCTAAAGAACACGGAGGAACGCCGGCCCGAACGTCTTTGAAACATTTGGTTTGTTTAGTGCGCACAATATTCACATGCAACCACATTGGTACGGGTTGGAACATTGAGTCCGACTTGACGTTGGCTAGGCATGTCCGTGTACGAGCCGGTTTTTAGTCACAAATCGACGCAGCTATATTTCTGGCTGATGGCAGCACTGGTTCTCAATGGCGTAGAGCGGTAGCCGAAGTGAGTAGCCTTTCGAAGCAAAATGCTGACTCCAGTCAGAACACAATTCATGCCACTTCATACAAAAATAAAGCTAGCGTTTTTTAATTGCTTGTTTTTAAATGTGGGCAAAATCATGAAAATGCGGCCCTCATGTTGGATTCGACAGCACTTTTTACAGCCCGTCCTCAAGCATATCTTGTTATTGGCTCATTGATACAGAATGATTTGGAAGCCGTCTTTTTGTCGGTCCAATTTTAGGTCAAGTTCTTCATGTCGATCGTTCAAGCGTTCATGATGTTTGTGTGTGTACTGCGCTCGCGTCTGTGTGTGCGTGCGGCTTTGCGCGTGCGCAGACACGTTAGCTTTATAAATGTAGTAAGCGCATATCAAAAATTTGGAGCAAGGCTTTCGATAAAAGCTGTTGAGGCAGTCGATGACGTCATTGAGAAGCAAAATAATAGCAAATTTAATGGCTCAAGGAGGAAGCATAGAAATGCAAGCACACTGACAGAATCGTACCGTAAGCGACAGCTCATATGAACTCGAAAAAAAAAAATATCACAAAACGCAGGAAATTACCCATTGTCAGCAAGTGAAACTAATTCTCTTTAGGCAGTATATTGTATATGCGCAGACTTATTACGACTGCTCACTTATAATATTGCTACGAAGATGACAAAGCGGCCAGTGGCGCGGGGCGGAGCGCTCGCGCCAGGCCTGCAGGCCATTAAAAGCATATTTCATCGTGATGTCATCACGTCGTTCTGTTTCTGTTGTGTCGCCGTGTTCCATCGCTTGTCATGCCACCACGTAACAATATTGTTACGAGGCACGTCGACGCAAAGACGAGGTTCAAGACGACGCAAATGCTCAATACTCTGCATCTGCGTTCTGGTGCGTTCCTTCAGATTCATACGGGTGACACCTCAGGATGCTAAATAAAGCTGCCCAGGCCTGCTCAGCTGTTGTTCTGATCTAAGCGTTTGAAAAGAAGGCAGACGACGAGAAAACAAAACAAACAAAAACAAAAAACACCAGGGTTTGAACTAAGGTTAAACCAAGTAAGACGTGCGAAAGCACTGTTTAATTCTATGTAGCTGTTGGTCGGTGTATCTGTGTATTTTTGTTTTTTTTTTTTGCTCTAAGTTTCGATTTGGTTAATAGACACATTATACCGCATTTACACGGGCACTTTTAACCATGGTTAAGTAAACTGCGGTTACACATAACTATAGTTAGCCACGCTCACACGGCAAGCCAAACCGTAGTTACGCCACTAACCATGGTTACCTAAACCGAGCTGGCTAACCTCCGTTTAGAGCAAACTGACAAAATGGCGGCTCCCACGGAAGGCATCGCGGAGGCAGCGTCCCAGGAATCGTCCTCCCAGAGGCGTGTGGACTGGCCTGACGCAACCACAGCGGCTTTGATCACCATCTGGGAGGACCAGCTACAAGCTTTGCGTGGAAATACGCGCAATGCGCGTATATATACTGCTATTGCAGCAGAGCTGAACGCCGGGCTACCTGCGGGTGAAGGCCCATACTCGGCCAAGCAGGTTAAGCAGAAGATGGATAACCTGAATAAGAAATACCGGTAAGTGCGACCTTTACCTTTTGCACTGCTTTTTCAGCGCTGTTTTCATAGTGTGTCGCCACCCCACATGTGCGGCAGCATTACGTTCAGCAACTTGCAACTCCCTTTCGCCGTCGGCGCGTATTGTTTACCTCGCGAGCGTCCGAGGCCTCGCCGCAGGAGCAGCGTATGTTGCAGGCAAAACGCAGTGCGAGCTCGTTCTTTTTTTTTTTTTTTTTGCCTTCGTTTGCTTCTGCGTCATATTGTTTACCTCATGAGCGTCCGATGCCTCGCGGAAGGAGGAGAGTACGTTGCACGAAAATGCAGCGCGAGCTCGTTCGCTTTTTTTTTTTATACGTTTTGTTCGTGTCCGCGTGCATGCGCCGCTCTACATGCAGGCTTCGTCTTTCTCAATTTATCGCTGTGGAGTGCTTCTGGCTTTAAGCAAATTTCTCGATTGACTTTTCATATAAGACTGTTCGCGGCCTCGTTCGCCTACTGCGCAGATATTGCTAGAACGCTATCAGCTGAATCAACCACTAGCAAAGCTCAAACTGGTAGAGTAAAGTCACATTTTTACCAGTACCTGCCAAGTTATGTAGTATTAGTCAAAGTCCCAGTGTTCACAGAGAAGCTTGATGGCTTCAAGAGAATTGCTCAGATCAAGTGTAGATATATTTTCTATAAGAGCACATTTAATGTTCAAATCATTTCCATCTTTCCAGGCAGCTGAGACGAACCGGAACATCAACTGGTTCACCTGGTGTCTCGTGGCTGTTTTACTGGCAGCTTCACAGTTTCCTCGGTAGCCTCCCCATCAATGATGATGGGCGGGTCGAGGAAAATTTGGAGGTGATTTGTAACTTCTAACATTACCATTATTAGACAATTCAATCACGGCATTATTCCTTCACTACTGATTTTTTAAATGTACAGAATACTGTGTACAGAACACCGTACAAGGGATGCCAGCTGCAAATATTAGAGAACACTTGTAGAGTCATGGTTTGTAAAAGTACAACCACAGTGCCATACTATAGTTCTCATTTCTCTGTCCACTTTTTGTAATTGGTATGGCCCGCTGTTAAGGTTGTATATTACAAACAGCACACTCAGTGTCTCACTCATTTTAAACATACTATTCATTACTGTTTTTGAATTATCAGCTTACGAGACTGTATTGTTGAGTTTTTCACTAATATAGCTGCGCAGTTATGTGCAGATAAGTTTTGTTTTGGCCGGCATAGTCCAGGGCAGCTGATGATTGCTTACCATTAAGTCAACTAACCCCCTGTGAAGATAATGAATGCTATATGCTATACTTGGTCATATGCAGCTGCCAGTCACCACTGAGGCACCAGAAAATGCCGAGGTGCTCGCGACAGGGGAAGATTGGCCCCTCGGATACACTCCGGACCCCCAAGTCTTCGCTGGAACACCACACACTAGCAGCACTACTGTTGCAGTGCTTGGTGTACTACCCAGAGGAAGTGGTACCGCGAGCAGCAGCCAAACAAATATTGGCAGCTACAGAAGAGGTGGTGAGAGGAGCAGACGGAAGCGGGAGACTTCATCAGCAGTGCAGCAGCTGCTTGCTCTGCACAAAGATGATTCTGCAAAAGCAGAAAAAAGAGCCCACAAACTGAGAAAAAAAATGGTACGCCTCACCCAAGAGGGTAACGATATTAATGCCAGCATGGTTCGGCTGCTGGATAAGTACCTAACGTCTAAAGAAAATAAAGAAAACTGACCAAATGAATAAAGATGAATCATGAACTCCCATTTTTTGTTTGCGGTGCATGATATAATGTGATGAGGTCAATGACATTTTCCAGATGCAAATTCTAACCACTAAGCATACATATGCACTACAAGAGTAGCGAGTGAATAAGGAGTGGGTGCATGTAACCAATAACATCACTGTAGCTTTCAAAGAACTCTCGTGATCAATTCATCAGTACACCTTCGGTAGTAGTATTGAAAAAGGAAATGGATTTTCTGGGTTTACCGGCAGAAAGATAAAAAAAAGTTAGCTGCAGGGATGAAGTGAAGAAGGTGCATGGGTCTTGAATGATATAGTTGTCGGTTCAGCATAGTCCTCTGTGTTTCTTGTGTGTCATTTGCTCTGCTGATTTTTCTATCATGCATGACCAACGAACTCAACCTTCCACCGTATGATTGTTTTTAGACCATTTAAAGTAGAGAAAACAGCAAAATACAAGCAAGAGAACACTTGTACAGTCATGGGTTGTAATATCATTAACCTTTTGAGAAATTACTTTTGTAACTATGCTCAAGTAGTTCAAATAGGCTACTACTCCAGCTCAGAAGTGCTTACCAATTCATCCTTCAGTCTGTGACACAATATACACGGCAAGAAAAGATTTTGGTTGGCAGTGCTTGAAGAAAACTATTACAGTCCAAGAACAAAGAGAGCATATTTGCTGCATACATTAAGCAGAAGTTGTACAGTCTCGTAATTTTGTATTTCTTTCTCAAGCAGGCTGGCCTAGCTGGCGAATGTCCAGCAATTCAAAGATTCCTCCTTTTATTTGACTTTCAGATCTTTTCGTGGCGCATGTCCTATCACGAAAAGGTGCACGTCTTAAAAGGTGTAACGGTACCTGCCCCCATTTCTACAGATTTAGAGTACTGCTTAGTAATATATAACACGGCAACCCATTTATCTGTCACAAACTTTCCTACCCAATAGTGTTTCCCTTCTGAAACTATGTGTTTTTTCACAGGTGGAATAAAAGACGAGTTCACAGTTCAGCATATTGTTTCATCCAGGAGGAGCGATCTGGAGAGATGAAAGTTCCAGAGCGTTCTCCGTAACACGTGCTGGGGCCACCTTGTCTTTTTCGATATGCAGCTGACATTGACAACGCGCGTCGCTACAGATTAAAACTTTTAATCTTCGAGTATTCTTCCACATGCCTCACCACAGAAAAGCAGTAGCCTGTGCACTGATTAATATCTGCTACATGGCTTTCATTTGTTTTCCAGCCCAATGGGCTTCCTTTACGGCAAGTGTGTGTTGAAGCTGAGATCAGGAAGTTTAAAAATGGCAAATTAGTTTTGTCATAAAATCATGCAGGTGTAATGTATGTTAAACATATTTATAACATCACGCTTCCTTCAAAGTACTGTTTACAGCAAAAGCCAATTAAGAAGCCAAGAATGTTGATATAGTGGACGAGATTTACTGCAGTTTAGTTAGGACCCGTGCTCTTGTTTTACAGATTGCAGAAGCATACGAGAGGTATTGTTATGGAACAATAATTATGCGCATGTTGTGTAAGCTGTCAACAAAAAACAAAAATCTTAACTTGAATGAAACTACTGAGCTTCTACTGGAATAAATTTGAGCAAACCATGTCATGATGATGCTAGAACCATTCCCCAAATGCCAGGTAACAGCAAGGAGTATACAGTTGTGTACTGATAATAATGGCTCTTCATTAGGAGAATCATTCACAACAATAAATTGTGGCAAGTAACACAAAAATAAAACAATCTCCTTAAACAGTACACAATGATAGAACTTTCCCACTGCATTTTACTGGAGGCCGGACTAAAAATACAAGACTAAAAACATATGGCTGAAGACATTCAAGTTGTTACAAGGATCAATTCCTGTAGCATGTTTGCAAGGTGTCCCAGATAGTATCTCCGTGTCCTGCTGCACAACACACTCCACTCCATCGTCATAGGCTGCACTGTCAAATTTACTACCACAATTGACGGAGGAAAGAGGGAGCCATCGTGGCAACTCCAGGAAAGGGCAAAACAGCTGGCTAAAAATAAGGCTCCAGAGGAGTGCAAACAGTCTCTCACGTGGCACCTCAGATTTGAAAAGAAAAGGCAGTACAAGATTGGCAACATAATTCTCCACAGAACGGTAGTTGTGAACAGAATAAATCATAGTCTCGTCCAGTTTTAAGGCGTACAATTGACGGCCTATGCCAACAATGTCACCATCTGAATATGCACATGCATTGTCACCATCTGTGTGCAAGCAGTGCACCACCCATCGAAACATCACGTGGCTATAGGAAGCTTTAGGTCCATTTGAAGAAAAACTGTTTGCCGCAGGCACGCATTGTCTGATGTCCAAAATGAAATACAACACAATCACAGAGACACCAACAGAAAGATGTTGTTGGCAGCTCAGCACAAGAGACAAGGAGTTGAAATGGCCAAATGAAGGGTGCAGTGGCAGAATGGCTGTAGCAGCCGAAACTCGAGTCGTTAAAGGAACTCTTAAATGGCATCAGCTATATCTGCAATGCATCAGATCTGCTGTAATGTGAGGAAAGCAATCTCGAGCAGAAATCCTTGTGCGCCGACCTGCAGCCACCACCTTCCTCTCATCCTCAATATAAACAGAGCAGACCCCTGCAGATCTGTCTAGCTGCTACGCAGCAGAACTGCCTATGTATTCATCTTGAGCACATCTGTGCAGCACGGAACAAAACTAAACCTCAACTAGCCTAAGCTTTTGCAACTGCTAGTTCATCGAGCCATACGGTAGCAAACAAGGCAAACATAGACTCGGGAGTGTACTGTCAAAAAAAAAAAAAATAAAGCCAGAATCAAACAGCGTTTTTAGACATCCAAAGCATACTTTGAAAGGCTCAGTTCCAGCCTGGCATAACTGCTGGTGTGTCAGTGTGTAAGAATGGTTTTGCCCAATGCAGCATATCTGCTCCAACCTATAATAATAAAGGTGACATGAAAATGTGGCAGAAGGCGAACAATAATATACCAGAAAAGACATGCCAAGGATTAGGTAACGTTAAAAGGTCATTATGCAACTGTCCAACCAAGTACAAACTGAACATTGACGAAAAGTGTGACAAAAAGAGGGCCGCAGGTTGTACAAAGCCAGTGCCTCAGATAATTGCCTTGGAAGGAACAGAATATTCATGAGAAGCCGACCTGTGATAACAAAATATGACGAATTGAACCAGAGTCCAAGAAATGTGGAAATGCTAAAGCTGGAGAAAAGCAAACAATAAAACAAATTCAGTGATGCTACAGCAGATATCTTGCGTTAAAGTGCATTCAGAAGAAGACTGTATTCACGCTAAGCACATTTGTGTGGCCCATAATGAAATATATATTAGTTGACCCAGCTAAAATATTTGCAGTTCATTCAGCCATCCAGTTGTAGATAGGCATAAAACAAACTACACAACTTTTTCAGCGTATCAGGAGGTGCCATAACGGAGCATGCACACTTGCGCAAACCATTCTGGTTTGGGGGGTTGCATGTGGCATTATGATTCGACCTTAGCTGAATGCTAAGCACATTTGTGTGGCCCATAATGAAATATATATTAGTTGACCCAGCTAAAATATTTGCAGTTCATTCAGCCATCCAGTTGTAGATAGGCATAAAACAAACTACACAACTTTTTCAGCGTATCAGGAGGTGCCATAACGGAGCATGCACACTTGCGCAAACCATTCTGGTTTGGGGGGTTGCATGTGGCATTATGATTCGACCTTAGCTGAATGTAGAAAGCCCAACTAGAAAGAAGCACAGTATCAGGTGACGTTGTTTGTGGTAGTTGTGCTGTGTTGTTAGCCTCGCCCATTCACCACAACTGTAATAATCCGGAGTCGACTGCTCACAGCATACTTATGTCAAATGTTTCAGTTGACTGCAAGGTGCTTTGGCAGGGCATTCCTTACAGCTATTCCTGACGGCTTTGCTTGGGTTCTCGTGCATACCGGCTGCGGGCGCCTTTCGTCTGCGCTTTGCACCGCACCCAGCCAAACTGCATCACACTGATCACTCAGCTGCTCACAAATATTTTGCAGCACACAAGCAGCACGGATCACATTGTTCACGTTGTGAATATCGCACTCAAGGCCCTTCAGCAAGATTCTGAAGCGTGCCTTCACACGTCCAAAAGCGTTTTCCACCACACGCCTGGCACTTGACAGATGGTAGTTGAAGGTCTGTTCAGGCGACCCAGCTGAGCCAGGAAAGGGGTACGGCTTCATTATGTGGCCCTGCAGGGGGAACGCTTGGTCAGCGAGGAGCACTGGGCCTACTTGTACTCCCTCAATTACCTTTGTTTCTAACTGAAACAAATCACTTTCTAAAATACGTGGAAGTCGTGATGTCTGAAATACTGCAGAGTCATTATTCCTTTCAGGACTCCCACAGTTGGTGTAAAGAAACTTATAACTGTGATCCACCACAATGGTGCTATACCAACCCTTGTAGTTATAGTAATCAGTGGCCTCATCTTTTGGAGGGCACACCTCAATGTGGCAGCCATCCAGAGCACCAACACATTGAGGGAATCCACAAATTGCAGCGAACCGGCGCATATGTTCTTGCAATTCGTGCAACTTCGGAAAGGCAACAAATCGCGGCTCCAGGTTGTGCACAATCACAGCACAGAATTCTCTGAAAATGAC
The DNA here is from genome assembly GCF_055883805.1 of Amblyomma maculatum. Lineage (NCBI taxonomy): Eukaryota > Metazoa > Arthropoda > Arachnida > Ixodida > Ixodidae > Amblyomma > Amblyomma maculatum. The sequence continues at coordinate 102,860,683 of NC_139350.1, read as the reverse complement.
GTTGACAGAGGCAGGGCTCACGCCAAAAAGGTTTGCAACAGTCCGCTCTTCAGCTGACGTTGAGAGGCGGTAAAGGCCAATCGCCACGCGTTTTCCCAGAGGTATAGCCTTTCGCATGTTCGTGTCTTGCCGCCGCATTCCCTCACAAACGCCCACAATGTACTGAAATGTGGAGCGGTTAAGCCAAAAATTTTCTTGGAAACCGCTATCTGGAAGATGCGGCAGCGTCGTCTCATACCACGAGTTTGGGCGCGGATACATTCATAAAGCTCGCTTCAGCGTGATTTGTAGCATTGCCGCCAACAAAACGCGTTTGGATCGCCTTCGATGACGCCTGCTCTTTGCTTCCAGCATGCCGATGTCGGCGCTAAGAGCAAGCTGCTGCAAGCGGAGGCGTTGAAGAGCTGCCTGATGCGCTGCAAAGACCGCCCAAAATTCAACGTCGGCGTCATCCCCAACGTCCGCCACAGGTCTGCTTAAAGCCATCGCAGTGCTAGACTCACTGAAAAGTACGGGACAAGATACCGCACATCCAGGCCACAAAAAAGCAATCAGGCGCCGCACTTGACCACACTGCAAACTGTAACCGCACTAACGAGGTACACGCGTTACGACTGCAGTAAAGAGGCACAAAGAATAGCGATACCAGCGTGAGTAGCGTGAGTACGATCACAATAGTCCGGTGGAATCTGCGGCTAGAATCGGCTGCGCTCCCAGGAAAGTAGTGGCTACAGCTACAAGTGGCTATTTCTACGGCTCTAAAGCCAACTGCAACCATTGTTTGAAGACTGCTTTTTTTGCGTTTCGCTAATGTTTGCCTCATGCGCAAGCAAAACTTAGCCCCGCAGGTGGAAGTGCGATAAACAACCTTTTTTTTTTCTTTTATTTATGCTTTTTAAAGTAACCTTGTTTAATGATACATTACTGTAGGTGCAATCACAAATTAATAAGGGCAGTGATCACGTGATGGCCTCCGTCACACTAACCGACAAGCCCAAACCGCGTGTAAGCGCGGGCAACTACAGTTTGCGCTAACCATGGTTAAGCCCTATAAACCGTAGTTACGCTAACTGTGGTTAAGTCTGCCCGTGTAAAGAGGGTATTAGGCAGCGTGTTCATGCTAACAGCGCCATCTCTCCAGTTCCAACTCAACTCTCCTGCCCTGGGAGAATGCGAAAGCATTAGCGCTACTGCGACGTTTTTTGTAGATTTTACTGTTTAACTTTTTTGTGTTTTTATTTTTAGTTTCCTCTTATTTCTCTATTTTTAAATTTATTTATTCTCTTTATTTCAGTTTTTATTTCCTTCTTTTATCCACTTATTATCATGGATTATTATTTTCTTAGTATTTGTTATCAATTACCAACATAGTGCTTTCATTAGTAATTGGTGTACAGGAAAGTAAAGGCACAATATCTGTCGCGCACATTCTGAAGGCCCGGTTAGACCTCGCGAAATAGTGCATTCGCTCTAAAAGCGCTCTTGAACAAAACGGAGATCCTTGAGCTTATGGGTTGGGTCCTTATTCCACCGCTGCATTGGCTTCAGTGTCTGGACACTTTTTCCATTTGAAGATATTTCTTCAGAAGCTGCCGCGCGCGATTAGCAAACTCGCGGCCTCAACAGGAAATAAAAATTGGAAGGCGCGAGAAAAAGAAGCGGCATTCCATCAATTTTACCATTGAGTGTGGTTCTTAGCTTCATCCTAAATGCATTCCATTATTACATTTAGCAGCCTAAAATTGTCTCTAATCAAAACACGCTTTAGGTCAGATCGAACAATAAAGAAATACGTCAAGGCTTAGATAACGTAAAAGAAGGCACACATTAAAAGAGAATCATTCGGAACGGAGAAACAAATGAGAGCAATTGTCTAGCCAATTTCCTGCGTCATATATTTTCGCTCGCGACAAATTAGATTACATGGAAAAGATTTAATTTTCTTCTTCTATTCAGACCTTATACCATGGCTGTTCTGTGAAGCTTTGCATTTTTTTTTTTTTCTGTGTGTGTGTGGGGGGGCTGCAACGATGATTCTAGTTCTCATTAGAGGGCCAAAGGCGCGGCTACGCGTCTCATGCATTAGTCTTGTACGGGGCTTCAGTCTCAACTGGCTCTATTATCGAAAACCTAATTATAGAATCGAGAGCTGCAGCTTACGTCGAGAATCATCATGGCGAATAGTTGAGCGGATATAAGCGGATAACAAGCCGTTAAAGTGGCTAATTAAACAAAAGATAAACGTCGTACCGGTAAGCTGGCACATAAGCATTTTTTTTTGTGATATTTTTACTTAGTGGACACTCTGGCGAAATGAAACAATGCGGGAACGGAAAAGTGGAAGCACTGCATTATCAATTACGGCACGCTGCGAGGATTTTACTGTATTCTAGATAAGTTGTACAATATAATCTCAAAGGAGATAATTAAGAAAATGACAGAAAATGACAGAAATACAGAAAAAGAAAGAAATAATGGGGAAAGAAATAAATATAAAAGCGAGAAAAAACAGAAAAGGAAAGAAAGAAATACAGGAAGGAAGGGAAAGAGGAAAAAAGGAAGGAAGGAACAAAGGGAGAGAGGAAGGATGAAAGGAAGGAAGGGAGAGAGGGAAGGAGGAAGGAAAGATGGGAGAGAAGAGGGAAGGAAAAATGAGCTAGATCGGACAAGTCTATAATAAGCGGGGAGGGGGAGGTGACATTATCTAGAATTTTCTGAGAAGGAAGGGGGGTGACGTCACAGCACAACCCCTTCCTCCCTCCCCCTAGCGTGGCGACGCGATCTGGTTATTCGAATGGCAAGCATTTTTGAACAAAAAGCGGACGTTCCTGTATGGCCCTAGGAGCGGTAGAATGTCTAAATAAATAAAATAAAGCAATTTTATAGCTCGTTCGTTCCTTCATAGACGAGTTGAGACGCAGCGAAAATGTGGTGTTATATTGTTTGCCTCGGAATGTACTAAGATTGCAGTAACAATGACAAATTCATTTCAAATCGAGGGGTCGTATTTTGAAATGTGGTCGAGACAATAATGGAAATGCTATTGTAGTGTCTGCGATAAGTCACGCACCCTTAACTTGAGAAATAGAGTACGCAGCGTAAGCTCTGTCAAGCGTCACTGTGGCTCAGTGCTTTAGACGCTAGGCTACTGAATTGAAGTGGCCTTGTTCGAACCTGACCAGTTCAAATCTGCTAGGATGTTTTCTCTTTTAGTGTGAAAGCACTAGAAAAGGTCCTGATCTGTCGTTGTTCCCTCCTAATGCTCCATCTTGGCTCTGCTGGGTGGAGAATTTGGATGACCCGTCGCGGATACTCGCGCGGTGGGGCCGCTGTACCAAACTGCATTTTAATTACGCGCTCGAGGTCGCGTAGTCATTACCTCACGAAACAGCTTACGCAATCAGAGCGATGGCACAAACAAGATCTTTGGTCTGTGGCGGCGAATGCATGAATTCTTGGCACTAAAATGCACATGATTTTTCATACACACCTTCTTCGCTGTCCTACTTTACTATTCATTCATTTTGTATGAAGGTTGACAAAAGAGCAGCGGTCAATCATGGCCAACTCAGAGCGTCTTAAATCCCTGGCTATTTGAACGCCCATCTTTGCGAAATTCTGCCACGCAAACTAAACGTCAAGAGCCGTTTCTAAATATCAGAAGAATTAAACAATTCCCGCTCAGATGCAAGCTATTAATATTTGATGGAAGAATTTTTTATCAGGAAGCGGATATATCCCTCGACGCCAATTACCAGAAGAGACCTGTAAGTAGAAACCCAGAAGCACCATGCTTTGCCGAAGCCGCACGTACTGGGCGTCTGCGGGACTAGAGAGGCACGTGTTTGGTGCCTCTCTAGAAGCACGGAGCCCTTTCCACCACGTGCACCTAAGTCGAGATCCATGTGGCCGACAGAGATATATTTCGGTTGCGCCGTGTAATGATCTCTTAAACTGATGCTCAGCGCAGGAACTTTGTAGACAAAGTGTTATTCAGGAAAAAAAAAAAACGCGCAAACAGGCTTTTTTATTGGAGCCGAAGGGCCGGCAAGCTGAAGGGCGATATACATCTATATGTGTATTTATATATACATATAAATGATATATACATCTGGAAACTATTGCGCGAGCGGTTCGCGAATGTCGAGGAATAGCGAATAATGCATACGGCGGCACACTCGTAGCTGCGCAGCTAATCCAGCACTAGTGCGCTATACACCTCTTGAAGCGGCCCTGGAAGCTGGGGATGAACCTGAAGGCGCACACGTTCATCTAACGCTGGCAACGGTGCGGAAACGGCTCGTAAAACCAACATAGATGCGAGGCTGCCACGCTCCTTTGGCGCCGGCAGCGCACACTCGCGGTCAGGCGGAAGCTGTACCAGGCCCTCCAAACAGCGCCTCGCTGGAGGAACTTTTCCGAGAAGAGAAGAAAACAAAATATCTGTAAGAAAAGCGCCCAAGGAAAATTGAAATCCAGGTCTACCAGTTGACAAAGGTGTAATTTGCGAGAAAAGATACGTGCCTAACGCGAAGCACACATGTTTTTTTGTTTTTTTTTTTTAAGATATATGCACAGCGTACTCTGCCCCGAAAGCCCGCGAATCAAGACATTTTATCAGTAAAAGGAATGCTTAGCGACCATACGCTGTAACGATAGGCTTGAAACAGGCACATACATTCCCAACCGCCACGGGGACCAGGCGATTCCGTAGAAAAAATGTAGAGGCGCCGTCGCGTCCTCAGGACATGATGGTGCCCATGTTCTGAAAAATATCATTTTGCCATCTGACTGCTCTGAGCGAACATGGCACGCAATTAGTATTTGAATGACTTTCAGTGCCTGGGCGTCATCGCGGTGACAGTGGCGGTGGCAGACAGCAAGGTCCGCGAAGTGTGCGGGCGACCACCAGGGGTACTGGGCACCGGAGTTCCACTAGAAGCAGCCGGTCTGAAACGCGTCTGGAGGAAGAACCGTGAATCCGCACCTGGTTCTGGCCACGAGTTCAGCTTCCCCGAGCACTAGTAAAATCTGGGCGCCATGCACTCTGCGTGACCACAAAAATGCAGCGGCAAGCTGTCTCTAGCGGAACTTGTCCACAGCATTGATGGGCACGTTTCGAGAACAATTTGCGAGAGCTCTAATTTCAACGTACAGATATACTACCGCCATCAGTCTCGCTTTAAAGATGAACTGGACTTTATCGTGGAGACGCGCGCCACAGGATGCCGCCGTGAGGCTGTTGCCATCAAAACTCGAAACACTTAACAAAAGCGCGAAAACTAAGCGCGAGGTAATACTGAAGAGAGTAAAAGCAAACAAACAAATACCCGGACAAAGCTTCGTCAGAGGCTCGTATTTCGCCTGAAAATTTTCTTTTAACAGCGTCACCACCATGTCGAAAGAATGGCTGTAGCGCTGTGCGACAGAACGGAGGGGTACCACAGGATAAAAACACCTAGCTATGTAATCAAATAAAAATATCTACACAAGTGGTTGAAGTGCTAGGGGCCTGTAGGTCATACTCAAACATGCCATAGAAAGACGTAGCCACCGGGACTGCGGGTTGACCGACAAGTTTTTTATATAAATAACATCCGGTCGTACATAGCACGCACGGCCATCTCGACCCACTCTGCACGCTTCCTAGCTGGTTCACACTGGCGACTCGCGTAGGTCGCGCGGCTCGATTCGTCACGGAGGGGGCGACCAGCAACAAGCGCCGATCGACAAGGAGTGTTCACACTGGCGTGCGACTCGCTTCACGACAACCCTGCCTCCGAACGAGATTTGTACGAAGTGCCCACTTTCGCGCCTTTTCGGCCTCTGCTTCCGCGCTCGGGGTAGATCAATTCGGACTCATTTCGGGTATGAATGTATGAAATTATCAACGAGGAAGAAGATCTTATGGTTATGCCCATGTTTATGGCTGTTTCGACAGCCAAAGCGCTATAGTTCTGCGAAGTCGGAAGCGGCGGTGGTGTGTGCGCTGTTGTTTGTGGTCTCGCGAAATAGCAGGTCACGAAATCGCCTCATGCCTGAGGGTCGAGCATATGACCAATGATACGAGTACAAACGTGAATTAGTACGCTTCACTCTCGCAGTGCTTACTGCGGGCGCAGTAAGTCGATCGTGCAAACGCGCGCATGCACTCTTAAATTTTCCCGCCTTGGAAGGAGGCAGAAGCGCTGCGGATTGACTCAGTAGTTTTGCGACTTCAAGTCGCGTCGCAAGAAATCGGTCAGTGAGTGACTCCCTCAAACGGGTCGCTGGCGACTCGTTCGGGTCGCTCCCTCCGTGACGAATCGTGTCGCGCGACCTCCGCGAGTCGCCAGTGTGAACCAGCCTTTAATGTTACCCCTACCATTTTCGTTCCATAGCCCTCTGGGTTGTCCTGAACTCAAGTAGAACTCTCTTGGTTAGCCTCCACGTTTCAGCCCCATAGGTGAGTATAGGTAAGATGCAACTGTTGTATACTTTCCTCTTGAGCGATACCGGTAAGCTGCTAGTCGTAATCTGCGAGTGCTTGCCGAATGTGCTCCATCCCAATCTTATTCTTCTTGTTATTTCCTTTTCATGGTCCGGATTTGCGGTTACTACCTGTCCTAAGTAGACATATTCGCCTACTACTTCCAGTAATTCGCTACCTAATGTAAACTGCTGTTCCTTCCCGAGGTTGTTGAACATTACGTATAGTCTTCTGCATATCGATTTTCAAGCCTACCTTTCTACTTTTCCTGTCTAGGTCATCAATCATCATTTGCAGTTCATCCCTCGAGTTGCTTAGCAAGGCAATGTCATTAGCAAATCGCAGATTACTGACGTATTCTCCATCTACCCTTATCCCGAACTGCTCCCATTTCAAGTCTCTGAATATTTCCTCTAAGCAAGCTGTGAATAGTACTGGGGAGATTGTGTCTCCTTGCCTAACACCTTTCTTTATGGCAATTTTGTTACTTTCTTTATGCAGAACTATGGTTGCTGTGCAGCCACTATATATATCTTCCAGCAATTTCACGTATGGCTCGTCTACCCCCTGATTTCGTAATGCCTGAATTACCGCTGAGGTTTCAACTGAGTCAAATGCTCTTTCGTAATCAATGAATGCTATGTATAAGGGCTGGTTATATTCCGAACATTTTTCTGTCACCTGGTTGATGGTATGGATATGATCGATAGTAGAGTACCGCTTCCGAAAACCTGCTTGATTTTTTGCTTGATTGCAGTCTAAGGTTGTCCTGATTCTATTAGCGATTACCTTAGTAAATACCTTATACGTAACAGACAGTAAGCTGATAGGTCTGTAATTTTTGAGGTCCGTAGAGTCCCCTTTCTTATGAATGAGGATAATGTTTGCATTCTTCCATGGTTCCGGTACCGTCGATGACAGCAGGCACTGCGTATACAGGGTGGCCAGTTTTTCTAGCACGATATCCCACCGTCCTTCAGCAAATCTGTAGTTATCTGATCCTCTCCAGCTGATTTCCCCCTTTCCATAGTTTCTAGTGCTTTCTTGACCTCGTCTTTCGTCACTGGTGGAACGTCTGACTGTTTTTCCCTACCGCCAATCTCATTACGGTCCTGACTGCTTTGGCTACTGTACAGATCTATATAGAACTCCTCGGCTACTTTGACTACCTTGTCCATATTCGTGATGACATTGCCCGCTTTGTCCCTTATCGCATACATCTGGTTTTTGCCTCTGCCCAATTTCTTCTTTACCGCTTTACCGCTTTAAGGCTTCCCCCGTTCTTTACAGCATGCACAATTTTCTCCATGTTATACTTCCTTATATCGGCCACCTTTCGCTTATTGATTAGCTTTGATATCTCGGCCAATTCGATCTGGTCTGTTGGATTGGAAGCTTTCCTACTCTGGCGTTTCTTAATCAAATATTTCGTCTCCTTAGACAGCTTACCGGTATCCTTTCTAACTATCCTACCGCCTACTTCTACCGCGCACTCAGTAATGATATCTCTGAAATTATTGTTCATTGCTTCTAGGGTAATGTCGCCATCCTCGGTTAGAGCTGAATGCCTATTATGTAGCGCGATCCTGAACTCTTCTGCCCTCCCCCTCATCGCTAATTCGTTGATGTGTTTCTTTCTTACTAATCTGTTGCGTTACTTCTTCAGATTTAGGCTAATTCGGGACCTCACCATCCTGTGGTCACTGCATCGCACTTTCCCGATTACCTCTACATCTTGCATAATGGCGGGGGTTGAACGCATTATGAGGTCTATTTCATTTTTAGTTTCCCCTTTAGGACTTTTCCATGTCCATTTCCGGTTCTTCCGTTTGCTGAAGAAGGTATTCATGATTCGTAAGTTATTGCGCTCTGAAAAACTCAACTAGTAACTCCTCCCCCCCCCCCCCCCCCCCTGCTATTCCTAGAACCTACTGCCTGGTCTCCTGCCTGCTTTTTCCCTACCTTGCCATTGAAGTCGCTCATTAGTACAGTATACTGCGTCTTTACTTTTCGCATTGCCGATTCTACATCTTCGTAGAAGCTTTCAACTACCTGGTCGTCATAACTACATGTATAGGTGCATAGGCCTGTACAACCTTGAGTTTATATCGCTTATTAAGCCAAATTACGATGCCTGCCTCCCTCTCAGTAATACTATAGAATAAATCTATATTAGCCGCTATATACTTATTGACAAGGAAACCTACTCTGGTAAACCAGGATAACACAGTACATGCCCATCCTTCAGTCCAGTATATGCCTCGTTCGGCTTCCTAACCTCACTAAGCCCTATGACATCCCATTTCATACCCTCTAGTTCCTCTACCAGCACTGCTTCACTAGCTAGCATAAAACGTTGCCAGGGTCAGTTTCCAATGGCGGCCTGTTCAGCGGAGCCAGGAATTCTTAGCACACCCTGCTGCGTCACAGGTCTGACCGTCGCCGTGGTCAGTTGTTCCGCAGCGGCTGTTGACTGAGGGCCGGGGTTTTGTGGAGCTTATCATGAGGGGTTCCGGCCAATTACTGCACCAGGGTGGCCAACGCCTGTTCTGGTGAGGAAGTGCCTGGCCGGAGGTTGTTCACCGGCATCAGGTCGCACCCCAAACCTGTTTTATGCAATTCCATCGACACGCGGATTCTTTATTATTATTGTTATTATTTTAATCTGGTGGAAAATTGCGCGGCACCGGGATTTGAACCCCGGTCCTCTTGCATGCGAGGCGGATGTTCTACCTCTACGTCACCACTGCACCACATATCAATCAATCTATATATGTATACGTTGCTTTCTCTTCATACTTTCGTCTGCCTTCACAGTCATCATTTGTGACGCAACTAAATTCAAAATCTCCATTCAAATTTTCCTATTGTTGCTTCTTTGTTCTGTACAGCAAATATTGTAATTGTTTGATCATTTATTTCTATTCAACCTGGAGGCGGTAAATGTGGGTATAGCATGCTTCCCCGTGTGGCGGTTTCCGCGTGTCGGAGGCAATGGGCCATCTCCCCGCAGTGCCGAAATCCCGTGAAGTAAGTGCCACGCGTGTGTTTCCCCGTGTGTCGGCTCCCCCTGCTCACAATCCCCTCTCACCCCACCCTTCTTGTCGGCAGTTGAAAAAGCAGGAAGGCAGAGGTCTGTGCCCTACCGCCCCCACAGAAGTTAATGGTTTTTAGCGGGCGTCTTGGCGACGAGCTTGTGCGCGTTTCCTTCTTTCTTTTTGTGAAGGGCGAAACTGGGTTATGCGAAAAGGAGGAAAATGGCCTTTTCTTCCCTATTCTTTCTTCGAGCGTTGTACAAACAATTTCTATGCTTAAGAAACAGCAAAGCCTTTGATTTAGACAACATTTTTTTCTATGTCGAAAACAGCAGCTGGTGGTTGTTAACCGACTAAGTGCATATAAGTAGTGGCGGTCCATGGCGTGTGAACACTGTAACAGAAGATACGTGAACATGTCATATGGCTACTACAGGTGTCTAATAAGCCTCCCGGCTTGTCAAAGTTCAACACGCTCTTTTTTTTTTATTTAGAGAGAGTGCGACTGGATAAAAAACAAAATAGCAAAGCTCAAAGTTTTTGTCTAATCTTAGCGGAACTGTACGCTGCAATTAATAGAAGCTATCTTGAAACCAATTAAGCGGTTTATTTTTTGTTTCGAAAAGAGCCAAATGCACCTTGGCGGAAAGAAAGCAAAATGCAGTTTTATTTTTTTATCCACAGCAACACATTGGAAGGCTATAAGTGACAGCTTTGAAGATCTTTCAGCAAACTAAAAATTGCAGCTGAACTTCACCTAATTCGGTGCCCAGATTTGGCTCTTTTCGGGAAAAACAAATGCGTTCTTAGTAGGGTCTTTCTATTTTTTTCCTTGCTTTTCTTCGCGCTTTAAAATTACAGACAACTCGCTTTGCGAACACTTTTGCTTGGGAACAAAACTGTGTATCTTAGGAAATGACAGTTATATACGAATCGCATATTTGACGATTCACATTCTTTGAACATTGGATTAAAGCGCTTTTTGAAAAGTAGCTGCCGCTTTCTTGAGTGACATGAACAACAGGCCATCATACAGCCGCACGAATGGGCGCTCCCGGCTCTGCGAGCGCTCTACGGCCGCATGGCCGAACACAAACTAACCAACACTAACAAAAGGCAAAAAAGAGTAGCACGCCCTCCTTACCCTCCCTCCTTCTCCCCCTGCCCATCCTCTCCCAACCCTCTCCAATGTTACAAGGAGTGAGGAGGGGTGCGTCGTCAAGAGGGGTTGTCCGCAGTGGGAGAAGGAGAAAGGGATTCTAAAAGCGCGGGGACTCGAAGGCGGGGGAGATAACGCATTTACAATACTGCATGGGAATAGTGACCTGGGTTTCGACACTTTCTTTTTCGTGCACACCCCGTAAATGTATGGAAATGAGTAAATAAACACATAAATAAATACTGTTGTGCCTATGCGTTACCATGCTCGTATATTTTCCATTTTATTAGGTGTCATTAGTCCTCGCAGCTCAAAATTCTTCTTTAAGACTGAAACGCTTTCATCTGCAAGTCGCTGTCATATAGTGATTTCTGTTTGTTTTAGTTGGTGTTGATGCTGTTTATTGAAAGCGACAGCGATTTAGACAAGGGGAAGGCTGCCCCTAGTCCTGGACACCGTTGGTTGGGAAAGGGGAGCGAGATGAAAACTCACATCCGTCCGAGGTGCTTGGCGCGTAGACTGGCAGTGGACGTCGATCGGGAAAAGCTCCGTGCGGTACCTGGGCCTAGATATCGACCAGCGCCTTTCCTTCCGTCCCGCGGCGACTAGGGCATGCCAGCAGATGAAGAGGACCACCGCCGCCGTGCACAAGCTCACCGCCCGGGGTCAGGGGATTTCCCAGAAGGCTGCGCTGCGCCTCTACAACGCAGCAGCCGTGGGGGCGATTCTCTACGCACTGCCACTCGTGACGGTGCGCAAACCATCGTGGAGAGCACTGGAGGTGCAGCATCGCAAAGCGCTGCGAACCTTGGCCTGCCGAGTAACTCTCAATGCGAAGCGACACTCGCCGAGGCAGGCGCGTGGCCACTGCAGCTATAGGCCACACAGCGAGAGCTGCACCACATCGACCGCCTTCACCGCGCACCAGACGGCGGCGAACTCCTGCAGCGCCTTCGGAATTTCCCACGCTCTAGAATGGGTGCGGCGCTGCAGGAGTATGACCAGCTGACGCGTGCCACGCCCCCCTACGGCCTCTGCTCCCCCTGGCCCCTCACGACGGAGGTACAGCGCGAGATCATCGGCATCGCGGGAAAACGCAGCACACCACTCTGTGCGGTGCAACAGCTAGCCAGAGCCGTCATACACGAGCAACTAAGCGACCACCTGCTTGTTTTCACTGACGGCTCCGTGGCGAGAGAAAGCTGCTCGCTCGCCGCAGCGGCCACCATCCCTGCCCTGCAGTTGCACCGCCAGCAAAGAGTGACACACCTGGGCTCTTCGACCACGGCGGAACTACTGGGCCTTCGCCTGGGCCTTGACCTATTGCTCACCATGGCTCCGCCACCTCCCAGGTGTGCACTGCTGTGTGACTCCCGCGCCGCCCTCAGCCGCCTGCAGACCCCCGGCCGTGGCACACCGCTGCTGTGCGCGATACGCGAGCGCCTCGAGCACCTCGCAGAACGAAAGTGCAGCATTCGCGCGCAGTGGGTGCCCGGCCACTGCGGCATACACGGCAACGAGCAAGCCGATGAACTCGCCACCGCCGCACATCAACTCCCTCCCAGCGACGAACTTCTCGCTGTGGAGGACGTGCGCGCGGTAATCTATGACCACCTCTGTCAGCAACACCCGGACCCACGCATCGCGCGAGGAGAGCACATCCCTGCTGTCGGCGCGCGCTCATTGTCGCGCCTACAGCGTGCAATGCTCATCCGAGTGCGCGTCGGCTGCGTGTGGCCCGGGGTAAGACGGGTGCGCCACGGACTTTCGTCGAGCGATGTGTGTGGTGATTGCGGTGCAGGGGAGACATTGGAGCACATGCTGCTTCTCTGTACCGCATCCGCAGAGCCACGTCGCGAGATGCTCGCGGCTTATAGGGCGCTCGGAATCATCCCGGACAGCATCGAGACGCTCCTGTGGCCGCGAGGCAGTGCGCGCACCCGTGACAGGGAAATGGTGAGCCTCTGTGCGTTCATCGAGCGGGCGGGCTTGAAGCCTCGCTTGCTCTTCGCCAGGTAGTGCGTGCGTGACCTGAACGCTCCGTGTGTGCTACCTTGGACGTATGCTGCCGGGCGCCCCACCCCGGCAGCTGGTGCATTGTGTCGCGCGCGCGATCTGTCTGCGACAGGACGCTACGTGCGCGCGACTATGTATACACATCAATGATATTACATATATATGCGTACATATTTTATAAACAATTGCAGAGGCCGCTCGCGCGCATACATTTGTGGACAGTGCTCGGACACTTGCGCGCGAGCGATGTGAACTCGTTGAGCGTCTTTACTTTGTAAATAATGTAAAAAGCTCCCCTGTCCTTTCTTCCTATCGCTCCCCTCTCTACTTCCCCTTGCTATCCTCTCCCTATCCCCTTTTCCTTCCCGCCGGCCGCAGCTCAAGTGCTTCAGTTTGTCAGATAGCAGTTGCCGCGGCCGGCAATACTCTTTTCCTTCTTTTTGATTATTTTAAAAAATAATAAATCAACCACTACCACCACCACCACCACGTCGATCGGGGCGCACGATGGAGTTCCACTTTATGAGAGACTGTACTCTATTTAAGGCAGTTGAAGTCTTGAGCTACGTCACTTCGAATATGGTGACTGTCATCTCAAATCACTGTAATAAAGGCAATGATTACATTGCTAGCTCGTAGATAAAAAAAAAAAAAGAAAACGCGCATTTACTTGACTACTGTCAAGATTGACTGACCCTCTCATTTTATTAGAGTTACGTAATTATAGCCATTTAAAAAACAAAATAAAGAAAAACAAAGATATGACTGCGCTGTTTTCAAGAAAAAAGTATTCGACTCACTCTGCCATGGACCGACAAGCTGTCGTTGCTGCGAGGCAGGGTGGCGATGTAGCTGCCGCTGTCGTCTACGCAAAAGTAGAGGCAAGCACAGGAGCGTGTCAGTTGCAACAGACGTCCCGTCATAGATGCTCTTGCACTTTGAGGCGATTGCAATTCCTTCTGCTTCCATGTCGGACAATAGAAGAGCCCTGAACATCAACATGTCGAGGTGTTCACGTCCAAATCTATCCTCCTGCATCACCTTCCGCAAAAAAAGCCATAAGGCAAGCCAATAAGAGAACCCTACCCAGATGGGCGTTGGTTATCTGCAGTCAGCTACACTGAAAAGGAAAACGTCATGAGGTCTGTGCTAACTGGCGTGCATCAAAGATGGAACTTATTTCACGGTACTTAGCAGAGGCAGGCAGCTTTATGAAGTTAGTTAGAGACCTCGGGAAGCTGTCTTCCTCTGCTAGACGGTATGTCATGGCTTCCCGATAGTGCGTAGCTTTAAATGTATCTCTAAGAATGCTTGCTTCATTCGCCACTGAAGGCTACAGTTGCGCAGCGAATTGAAGCAGCGCCTAATGTGACGAAATGACTGGATTCATTTTAGAGTAACCCCTTGAGGTTTGGGCGAAGCCTAATGAAGTTGGACACCTCTGGTGTTTAGTAGGCGAAAAATCGTTTCGTAGCTAAGCCCAGATCATTCCATTCGGTTTGAAAGCCTACTCACCGGATTTCACCATATCGGGGAAACAAAGCTGCTGCAGTATTGCTGCCGTTATTATGAAAGTTCTCTCGTACGCGGACCTGGAGAAGTAAACTCTTATCGTGCAGATATAAAGCAGTTCAGAGATGGACGCTATAGAGTTAAGGGTCCCGTTCAGCGGAGAACGGTGTTACGAGAAAATCCGGATTTGAAGAGAGGGTTGTGAGGTCACGCGTGGGGCTGTAGAATAAAAATTACTGCAACAGAAAACTGGTCGTTCGAAGGTCGGCTCATGACTCAAACGTCACTACATAAGCAAAATGAATTACGCTGCAGAAAAAAAAATAATTCCTACGTCGGAAATCGAAACCTCAAAGGTTGGCTCGCTAGTCATACACGCTATCCCCTAGGACACGCGGGCATGTTTTCATTGTTTGGGTTGTAAATATATGTTTGGTTTGGTTCATTCGGTTCAGCGTCTCAAAACAGGTCATGCTAGGAGGGACGCCGTAGCGGATGGATCTGGAAAATTTCGACCACTCGGGATAGTTTACCGTTCCCTGACATCGCTAAATACACGGGCACCTTGCTTTTTCCTCTATCGAAAAGCGGCTGCCAGGATTTGGTCTTTCGTCCTTGGGTTTAGCAGTCGAATGACGCAACCACTGCGCCACTGCAATGGGTGTATATTTCATCTGGTCCTGCACGTTGTTAAGGATGGCGACAACGAGTCGGGTGCGAGAGCTGCCGCTTTCAACCATCAAGACAAGAATTTCCGATCGAAAGAGGTGGAGGGGCCAAGATCGGCGACAGCGAGACTCGGCTGTGAATGGCCATCACTAAAGAGATCCGGAAAGGAACGCGGGGGTGTTCTGCCGGTCAGTGACAGCGGTCAACTACGGGCCATCGGGAACAAAAAGGTTCATGTGCAGAACGGTGTCTCCCGCAGGGGTTGGTACCCTCAAGGCGGCCACGCGGTCATCTCCTTCGTCTGGCTGACGGCGCGCGGCTGCCCTTGCGACGCATACATGTGTGCCCAGACCATGAGGCACCGGCAGTCAACGCTTCTCCAATTCGTCTTGGCAAGCGGTGGCTCGTTCGACGCCGGTGTGCCCCCGACCATGAGACGCCGACAGACGCCGATCGACGCAGGTGTGTCTCAGACGATGAGACGCCGGCAGACAACGAGCTCCTCGTGTGCTGCCCTCTACACCGCCACAGCGGCTTCCTCCTCTACACTCTTTCGAGGGGGCGTGTCTGCAAGAGTGAAAGTGTGTCAATGTGAGTGACATTAGAGTGGTAACGACGAGCCCGCCCTTCACCTAGGAAACCTGAGGAACACATGTGTGTTCGGGCATCGTCAGTTCTTCTCTACTCCTCCTAAATATGTAAATAAACAGTTTTTGTCCTTCTACTCCCAACTCCTTCGCTCAGCGGCACTTCTTTCTGGGTGGAGCGGGCGTCGATGCGGCCAGCGGCACCCGAGTCCCACCTCTAGCAACGTCATGTTACAGCCTACCACTGCAAACTAATGCGCATGTTCTTCATTACAGAATCACTATTTGAGGGAATAGCGCATCAACGAGACACAAAGAGTATGCCGCTGGTGGATAAATGTGCGCGAACGACTGCCTGCTTGCATGCGATTAGGACGAACGCTGAGTAGAGACGGTGACTGTGCTGTGATGAGGGGCGTATTGCGCATGGTGTTAGATTAGAGGAGGTTTTTTAACGGGACGCCTCGTCTTGGGTATTGAAATGGAGGAAAATCGGGATTTTTTTTTTCTCACCAGAAGTCGTCGACGTTAAGTTCAGTAGACTGTGGTAAAGCGCGAAGCGCTTAAGAGCGAACATATATGCACAGAATGGTCGGAATGCCCAAGTGTTCCAACTGACCCCTCCTTTTTTTTTTGAAGTTTGTAATAGTAACATTGTCGCACACAGAAAAAAAAAAAAAAGACAACGCCGCGCATTTTTTGAGGCATCAAAACTCATCAGGTTTGGTTGTTACACTGATACACGTTTTGTATATTTTTTGCTGTAGTCGTTTCAGATATTCGCATTGCACTTTTAAATCGCGACACTTGCTGTGCTCGACGTAGCAGCGTAATATTTCGTTTCGTGTAGTTCCAAAGAAAGAAATTACAATGCCTGCGCTTGCAGCAATGGCTGCTAATAACCATTGTAACGGTAACAGGACAGGAAAATACAAAGTGAAGTGACTTCTTTTCGACACGTTCGATCAACGGCTGGGCCCTCCTTGCGGAACCAGTTGCGCCACCTGTGGGCCAAGGCAGAAAATATACGTCCGCGTATTGGCGGCATGCGAGCCTAGACGATTTCCACTGCGATATCGCACCAGAAAAGCTTTCACCTATGTTAGAGGTTAGTGACCTAACGCTCCGCGCGTGCTATCTGGGAGGATAACGAGCGGACGTCCCACTCCGGCCGTCAAGTACAATGTGCCGTGCGCGTGTGTTTTCATCTTTATTTTTAGTGACAGAGGCACAGCACGCGCGCGGCTGGCGTGTTTATTTTTATTTTCCGCCGCACTCCTCCCTGTGCAGGCGCCGCCGGCTACCGGTTCTCCGCCACCCCCTCCCCCCTCCCCCCTCCTCCGGGACGCCGTGGAATGCACAATATTGTATTATACTCCTTAACCTTTTAATCTAAACTGTCCTTTCTCCCTGTCGCTCACATCTTTGATTTCTCCTACCTGTCTCCTTGCTATCCCTTTATTTCCGCCGCCTTAGTTCAGGTGCTTCAGCTCTTTTCGATAGCAGATACCGGGGCAGGCAAAAACCTTTTCCTTACTTTATTATTTTTAATTTATTCTACAATAATAAAACCACTTACTACTACATGTTAGACGCCCTGCTATCCGAAGCAAAGCCGCAGGCTAAACGGCATACATGACCGAGCCTTTCACCGAACTGTTAGCGATCGTCTCGAAAGTATACGAAATTTTCAATTCGCCTGCTTTTTTAAACTTCCACCGCCGAGCATCCGCAGCGGGCTTTTCATCTACCTGCTCAGATGTATCTGCACATGCTGCACAGATCACGAAACTTAAAAAACGGAATCAGTCTCTTTATCCCTTATTGTGAAAAATGTGCTCTGCAGGCTATTCGTTCACATGAATATAGGTACCGCGACAACAAGAAAATACAAATGATCATTATCAAGGTTCCTTTTCTGTGTTTCCTTCTCTGCAGGACTGACAAAAATGAACCGGACATGCGTCGTGAAAGAATTCTTGTCCGACATACACGAGAAATCGTAATCAGCTCAGGAGGTGATTTTATGCACCTAGCCAGTTGGCTTGGCTTGACCGAAAAATTTTTGACAGAAATTAATAGCAAGATTATCCGCGAATACGTGTTCTTTCCGCAACGCCCTCCTTTTTCATTTTTCACAGGTCTGCTTCCGCATGGTTGCGAGCATCGTTGGAGAATAAAGTGAAAGCAAACGAAGCAAGGTTGCTTACTCAAGCCAGCCGCGCTGCTTCACGGAAGATAAAATGTCCAGTTTTCAAAACATAATCCGCTGCATTCAGTAGCCCATAATACGTTTAACGCCAGACTAGAAGCCTCTAATTTCACTACCGACTAGTGAAGAACTTCATCTGCAAAGGTCCGAGTGAGTAACAACAGCAGGCTCAGCACTACACGTGCGACATTTCTCTGCTCTCGTGGAGCATATAGAATCCCACCGGCAGCATTTCGATGTTTCTTCAAATTTCTAGTCAATTATCTTTTAGCTATGACCCAATACATGTATTAATTTCTCACTGACAAAGCCCACAAATCAGAAGAGTCTCTCCTAGTGTTCTTATTTTCGGTCATACTGCTGCCATCCTTCAGGTATCTCATAACGAGCCCCTCATTGCCTTTACTCTTGCCTTCCTATATAGCCGCTGGAGGTTAGGTACGTGGTTATGATACCGCATCTGTGCGTTAGAGTCTAAACTACCTACTCTTCATAGTGAGCTAAATTACTGTAAATTACTTTCGCAAACCTGTACGGTATAAAAATGATCACACTTGTTCACGAATGTGCTTGGCATGCGTAAATATAGGAGTGGTGCGCATGAGTAACATCTCCATATACACCTAAGAAAATAGAGCCTGCTCTTGAAGCGATCAATATATTGATGATGGTAGATACAGTGACCGACGACCGTAAATAAAGGCTTTGAAGCTGGGTCTTTCAAATGATTGTCGTTGTTTCTCATTTCGCTGAAATGTGATATATTTAGTTAATTGTTTTCATGTATTTAGCCGTTCCTTTCCTAGAGAGAGCTCGCTGCAAGGGAAGTGAATATACCCGCCTTCGCGCAAAGCAGTTGAAAAGCTACACCTTTAATCGCACATCTCGGTGACGAGTGCTGCTCGGCCCTCAATAGTGACATAACACTACATGAAAAAAAGCCCAAGTCAATTGAAATTCTCAATACTTGCAACTCTGACTTATATCTGATGGGATAAAACCGAAGCGAGAGCCCACCTTAAAGAGAAATGAAAGCATTAATATGAAGGCAGTGGGGAGGAGGAGGCCATTGATGAAGCTTCAAAATTTACACCGATGACAACCAGCGTAATAATAATCACAATATTATCGGTAACCAAAATCTAGGGAACACATAAGCTCCACAGGTAACGGCATGACGCAACAGCGTGAAAGGCCCCATTATATCCAGAAAATTTCGTTGGATTTGTTGGCGTAGGCGCTGGTACTATACGCGCGAAAAATCAGGGGCAAGGCTCTGGCAAGTGCTTGTTGTCAGGTGAAATGACGTGAACGACTAGTCATTTGGCTGTGTAAGTCACCCGTCCACATCACATGAACGAATTCGCAGGCGCTAGCAACTCGGGCTTCGCTTTTAGGTAGGAAGTTCAGATCGCAATCCAACCTAACAGTAACGCTTGATCCTGAGTTAGACTGGTTGCCCTTAGGTCACAAAGGCTCGTTCGTGCCGCTTTAATAATGCGGCAGTTTATATCCGCGTCGCGTCATCTTTTACATTATGTGCTAATTTAAAACTGTATGTTAATTAAGATGTGCGAGATCACAGAGGCACGAATAACAGACTATTGATTAGTCTAGGTGCAAAAAGTAACTGAACGCGAATGAGGATCAGGAAGCAGAGGCAAAAAACAGGAGCCGGTAACATTTTCGCGCCGTACCCTCAACTGTGGAGATTGAGTGTCTCCTGCCCTTGTTAGTCAGTTTTATCTCACACATACTAACAAGCGTCGTACGCTAACAGATTGAACGAAAGATCCCCCGCCATAGATATGAAGCCTATATAGCTTTAAACAAGCGGTGTAAATTTAAGTGCCTTCTCGACCTGTCGTCAGATTGTCTAACTCTGGATTTAGGAGTAGTCCTGGAAGGCTGCATTGTGAGGACATACTACTAACAAAAAGGCAAAGCTCGAGTTTCCAGCGCCTGTCATATGGGCCACGTCATGTGGACTTGTGACGTCAGTTGGAGCGACGATCAGACATCGCACGGCCTGCCAGAGTCACGCCCGGGATTTTTGTAAAACGCCAAAGTGGGTTTTTCTGGGTAATGAGACCTTTAAAGCTATCGCGTTAATCACAACCACAATAAAATTTAGGGGACACGCTTAAACTAGACCTGCACGCCCATAGACACCTCCATTCAGTGGACGCAGTTGCCTTTCCTTTTGAACTGTCACGAATAGAGGTATAGGGATCATGAGTTACCTCCTCAGGGCTTGCGCCACGTACGCGCAACAGTCCAGCGATCAACCCAGTGACAGCCATCAAGAAACTGTTCGGAATGTTTATCTGGAGACCGGCTATAAATAACGCTTTGAACCACTATCGCAATTCCGGAAGTGAAAAGATAACTTCACTGCATGGCAAAAAGCTACACGCACAGTACATTTCTCCAGCTTAGTCACATGGATTTAAATTCTGAAACGGAACATTACAACGCTACCAGCGCTCGCTGCAATACGTCTAAGCAGCGGAAAAGTTGACACTTGATCTTCAACTGTGCGCATCGCTCCCTGTCTCAAAGAAGGTCCGGCTATAACCGACCAAAAGTATCCAGGTTGCGTGTTCCGCTTCTCAGACGGGTAGTACAGAATTTGTACCATTTCTGAAGCTGTAAATCTGTGCAAAGTAAAGGCGAGCTCGTGTCCAAACTCATTAACAAGTTGTGATCCTCTGGGAATCCATGTTGGCTTTAGAATACAAGCGACAAGCAAAACGTGCAGCCTGGTTACTTTTAGCAAAGACGGTACGTCAAAAACAATGACATCCCGGATCTTGATTATCTGAAAATATCACCAAGAATAGACTAACAGTGAGCGTTAATCTATCGTTGGGTCTAAGAATTTCCGTGATGAAATATCCGTGAAAAATGCCAGTCATGCTGCGAATGGCGGCTACCCTTTGTGCAATATAAGCTCCCCACTAAAATGTAGGCCAAACCGCTGAACTGCTTAAGAAAAGTTGGCGGCGGCGTGCGAGACTTTCGATCATTCATAAATCCGCTGTGCACACAGCTTTTGCTAGCGACAATAGGCAGAGTGTGGAAGTTGGTCTGGGCGAGATGGTTGGTTACTATTATCGAATAATCAGCTCGATAGAAAGAGGGTACAAGTAGCGATGGTATGCATTAGCAACAACGCTTAGCAATGTTGGAACTAATGTTACATGCTGGTCTTGTTGGCCTGGTACCTCTTGGTTCGTGGATTTCACTGAATGCTCGTTCAGCAATTACGAGGCAACCCCCTCCTCAAAAAAAGTGCGTGCCTGGAAATTGAACGTTCCGTTTGCGACAGACAAAGTACTTACGCCAATCCATGGCAGAAGCGAGCAAAGCTGAAACGGAACCGTCACACATAAACTGTTCTCCGAGATCTGCCACTTTTTTTTTTTTTTGCTTTCCCGGACGATGATCCACATGCGCGGCTCGAAACTAGCCATGCAGAAAAGCTGCAGTCTCCGAACGAAAAAGTTGAGGTGAGATGCTTGCATAAATGTTGTGCAAACCAGATGAGATGAGCGAAATCTCTGAAGAGACGATTGGTTCAGTTTTGACGTAATTAATAAATATTTTTGCAATGTCTCGATACCTTAAAAGTACTCTCTGAATTCGGAATAGCTAACCAATATCTGTCAACATGCTTAACTTTTTCTTCCTTTCTCCCTCTCATGTCGCCTCTACAGAGAGAGAGAGAGAGAGAGAGAGAGAGAGAGAGAGAGAGAAAACTTTTAATGAGCATATAATCAGTAAAAATTCGCAGGAGCTGGGTGGTCGGTGCCCCTAGTCCAGGGCTCCGCTGGCAGCAGCTGACTTGCGGACTAGCTGGATAATCCAGGCTTGCTGGTCCAGGTGGTCGCTGGTCAGGGCCGCCTCCCACTGCTTGTGTGTCGGGCATGGCACTATTAACGTTGGGTCAGGTTTGTCCTGGCATTCCCAAGAGATGTGATAGAGTGTGGGGCTTGCACCGCACCAAGGACAGTAACTCGTGTATTTTGTTGGGCTTATCTTATTTAAAATTTGAAGATTATGGAATGTGTTTGTTTGTATTTTTATCCAGTCTATAGCGTCCGAGGAAGGAAGTTGTTTGTGTGGTGGTGAGAAAATTCTTCTTTCTAACCGTAGGTGTTCCAGCCTGTCGCCGTAGGGTCCTAGGAGAGGGGTGAGGTAGGGATGGGGATCCGCCCGGTTTGTGAGAGCTCGGGCTAGATCATTCGCTACCTCGTTTCCTTCTAGGCCTTCGTGTCCAGGTGTCCATGTAATTGTGTGCGTCTGGGAGATGGAACGTAATATTGCACACGCTCTTTTGTGAGGTTTTCCGGCCAGGTAGTCCCTGCAGGCTGGTTGGGAGTCCGTCACTACGTGTGATGACTTCTTTTGGTTGTCTTGTGTTTTTATGGTGATGCCGAATACCGAAGCCTGAATAATTGGCCTCTTCTTGTGGTCAACTGCAGCTATTGTGAACTTGCCAGGTTCGCCGTAAGCCCCTATGTCCACGTAGACAACTTCCGCGTCTTTAGACATTTTTTTTCCCAATGATTTGACTCTGGCTTTCCTTCGACCCTTCTGTAACTCATGGTGCATGTGCTTAGGTATCGGGTTCACATAGATGTTGTTTCTTGTGGATGTCGGAATTTGTGATTTGATCTCAGAAGTTTTTAGTGCCTGCCATAGCCCTAGTTTTGACAGGATTTCCCTACCCGCCTGCGTTGTTGTTAGGCGTTGTTTCTGACTCTCTAGAACCGCCTCCTTGAGCTCCTCGAAGTTGTTGTGCACTCCGAGTGCCCAAAGACGTTCCGTTGATGTTGTTGGCGGGAGGTTTAGGGCCGTTTTATAGGCTCCTCTTATGATAGTGTCAATGGCCCTTTTATCAGCGAATCTAATTTCGTGATATGGGAGCCCGTAGGTAATCCTGCTAACGACTAGGGCTTGTACAATGCGGAGGGTGTCCTCCTCCCTCATCCCTTTCCGGTGCCAGGTCAGCCTTCTAATCATTCTGGAAATTTGGTTGACTGTGGTTTTGAGTGTTTTGATTGTATAATCCACTCTCAAATTGCATTGCAACCACAGCCCCAAAACTCTGATCTTGTCCTTCTCTTGAATTATCTGGTCTCCTAGAGAGAGCTGAATTTCTCCTGGGGACTTGTAATTTCTTCTGCGTAGCCTGATAAGTTCGGATTTTTCTGGGGAGCATTGAAGACCGCTCTCCCCGGCAAATTCCTCGACTAGGTCTATAGCGGTTTGCAGAGCTTCTTCTTTTTGCGCCAAGGATCCCTGAGTAGCCCAGATGGTGATGTCGTCCGCGTATAAAGTGAAGCCAATATCAGTGCGGGTCAACAGTTTTTTTGCTAAATTTATCATTGCTATGTTAAATAGCATTGGAGAGATTATAGAACCCTGCGGTGTACCTTTGTTCGGCATGGGTACTTTTGGTGATCGGATCTCTCCAATTCCTATGGTGGCTGTGCGATCTGATAGGAAAGCCTTCACGTATTTGAAAATTTTCTCCCCGCAGTTGATATTGTTTAATTCGTGCAATATGGTTTGGTGGCCAATGTTGTCGAATGCTCCTTTGAGATCTAGTGCTAGAATGAAATTTTCGCCTTTTCGGGGTATGGTGTTGATGACTTCTTCCCTAATCCGGAGGAAAGCATCTTGCGTGCAGAGTCCCTTGCGGAAGCCCAGCATGCAGGAAGGAAAGATGTTGTTTTCATCGATGTAATTTTGGAGCCTTAGGTGGACTACTTTTTCATAGAGTTTTTCCAGGCAAGAAGTGAGGGAGATAGGACGGAGACTCTCCACAGCCGGTGGCTTTCCAGCCTTTGGTATGGTGATGATATCCGCGTGTCTCCAAGCTGATGGGACCTGTCCCTTCTCCCACAGTTCTTCGTTGATGTACTTCGTTAGGTCTTGCAGATGTTCGGTGCTTAAGTTTCTAATCATAGCGTAGGTGACTTTGTCTCCTCCAGGGGCATTGTTTCTTGCAAATGTACGGGCGGCTGAGTAGACCTCCGCCAGTGTTATGGGGGAGTCAAGGGAGGTGTTTGGTTGACCCGCATATGAAGTTTGGCAAGCCGGAGTAGGGTCTCCTATGTATTTCTTGTGCATGGCGGTGATCAACTCTGCATCTGTGCCCGGGTATTTATGGGCTATGGTGTGGAGGGTTCTTCTTGTGGCCGTTTTGGTTTTTGAGGTGTCTATCATGCTTCTTAATATTGACGATGCTTTTGCTGTGCTTAGGGTACCTTTCAGAGAATTGCAGAAATCTGCCCAGTTTTGCTTGGCGAGCTTTATAGCATACTCTTGTGCTTCAGCCGTAACCTGTGCTATCTTCATTTTAAGTTTTCTGTTTAATTTTTGAATTTTCCACCGTTTTAATATACTTTTTCGGGCTTCCCATAAATGTAGGAGATGTCTGTCTACTTCTGGGGTTTTTGTCGTTGTGTTGATGGTCTTGGTCGTTTTTGCGTGAGCATCCTTCAGGCTTTGAACCCAATCTTCAATTGTTGTGATGCCGTCGTGTGGCGGTCTAATTTGTCTGAACTTATCCCAGTCTGTTATTTTAGTAGAGCCAATGTTCCTTTTCATACGGGTTGTCATTAGGGATAAGCTAAGGATTTTGTGATCGCTGCCAAGTGTTTCTTCTAGATTGGTCCAGGTGCAATGTCTTATGTTTTTGGTGAAAGCTAGGTCTAGGCAGGTGTCTCTGCTTACACTGTTTCCTATTCTAGTGGGGGACATGGTGTCCGTCATAAGACAGAGATCCAGCTGCTCAGCCGCTTCCAACAACTTGGTTCCCTTCGGGGTGTCCTTGTGGTAGCCCCAAGCCGTATGTACAGCGTTTAGGTCCCCCATAATAATAAGGGGGTTCGTTCCCGCTATGCGTGTGCATTCCAGTAAAAGTGGCTTGAAATCTTCCTGCGTGTTGCTTGGAGGACTGTAAAGGTTTAGGACAAACACACTCTGCTTTCTTCTTTTTTGAGAGATGATCTCGATGAGAACTTGATTAATTTCACTGAAGGGAAGGTCGTGCGGTATGACTGTTAGTGTGGGGGCCACTAGTGTAGCTATTTTAGGTGCCGTGTCATGGGTGTATGTGAGGTATCCTTTGAGGTATGTTATGCATCCTGTTTCTTGGAGACATATGACGTCCGGAGGTATCGGTTGATTTTGAATAAACATCTGCAGGGAGCTGCGTTTCCTCTTGAAGGAGCGACAGTTCCACTGCCAGAGCTCTAGGTGGTTTGGTTGCCGGTTAGGGGAGGCAGCCATCAGCGTTACTCGCCACTGACTCGCAGTCGCTGAGATCTGTCATGCCAGGGGACCTTCGGTGGGCTTTTAGTCGAGGGTCATCGGGGATTCCCGTGAGTTTTCGCACCCCCTGAGTTATTATTTGGATTTTCGAATTGAATTCTTCTTGAACTGCCGCAAATTGAGTTTGCGTGGCAATTTGTTGGTCTTGGAGTTGTTTGGTTAATTGTGTCATGGTCTGCTGCATTTGATTAATCATTTGTTGCATTTGAGTAAGAATGCTTGGTGCGTTTTCTTGAGTGTGAAGTCCGAGAGTTTGCGTAAGCGGTTTCTGCCGTTGCGTTTGGAGTACACTCGCCTGTTGAGGTTGAGATGCGGAGGTGTTTACAGCATTTTGTACCGGTTGTGGCTGTATCGATACTATTGATGAGGGTTGGGGGGCAGTTTGCTCCTGACCCATTTGTAGGAGTTGTTGTAGTTGTTGTTCCACCTTATTTAGGCGTTTCTGTTGTTCTGATGGTTTTATTTTCAGTTGTCTATTTTGCTCTTCGAGCCTAGTGCAATCCTGGCATGGACCATACCCGTTTAGAGCAGTGGGAGAGGCAACCTGGGCCCGGCTTACCCTTTTGCTGTCGTGCTCTAGCTTGTCTGGCGTCGCCCCTATCGCTTCTGGTGGTCCCTGCTGGTTGGGCCTAATCTGTTGTGTCTTCTGTTGGGAATAGTAGGCTGTGAAGTCCCGTCCCTTGGATCTCGATCGGGACTGGGGTCTCTGTTTCTCTGCCAGCTGCTGTTCCTCCTCCTCCGATGAAAACCAGCGGCGCTCCATCGGCTTGATCTGCTGATCTCTCCGGCTGACGTGCTGCTTGGGGGGCTTCTGTTGCTGATAGTTATTGCTTTGTTTAGCTTTGTTGTTGTAACGTCCGATATGTGCCCTGAGGCGCTGCTTGCAGGTCTTGTCTCCCGTTGGGTGGTTTCCCTGGCAGGCCACGCACTTGGCTTCACAGTTGTGGTTTTCCTCTGGTTCATGAAGGCCGCAGTTCCGACATACGTTGGCGTTGGGTGTTGGGCAGACATCCGCTCTGTGGCCTGCCTTGAGACAGTCTTGGCAGATCTGTTGGGTTGGTCGATATGGGTAACATGCCGTCTCTCCCCCGTAATAGATGACGTAGCGGGGGAAAATGGGGCCTATGAATGTTAGCACTGCCGTGCGAGACTTTCCCAACATTCGTGCTTGAACGATCTCGACCCCTTGTGTGCGTAGTCGGATGTTTGATAGAAGCTCCTCTGATGGTGTCTTTGGATCCACTCCATGAATAACTCCTCTGATGACGTCCTCAGGCGCCGCCAGGTAGACGTTGACTTTGTAAGCCTTGTTTTCCAAGGTCAGACTCTTGTTGTGCTGTATGGCGTAAGGAGTGCTGACTATGATGATGTTCGATCCTGTGCGGGGTCTCACAATAAATTTGGAGAAGTCGCACAATGCCGGGTTATTGCAGGCAGCCACGATGGCTCTTGAGAACTGGGTAGGAACGAATTGTCTGACTTCCATGCCTTTCTTGGGTCTTATTATCACCTTATAGTTAGTTTTAGGAAGGGGTGGTAATTTCCTCCTCTTCTGAGACGTTGTTTGATCCATAGCCAGCTGTACTGGCGATGCTATCGTTTTCTTCGGTTTCACGACGGTCTGCAGCCAGTGCGTCGGGGGAGCATAGATCTTTCCTGCGATCACGACTTGTTCGCCTCTTGCGAACCTTTGACGATTCTTCTTGCATATGTTTACGTGCCAGTTGGAGTAAAGGTCATCCGGCCTCCAGGCATGACCCTCTTCTATGTCCTTAGAAGTTTGAATTTGGACGTCTAATTCCATTCCCTGGTGTTTAGCAGAGTGAGCTGGGTTAGCGGTTTTTGAACACAGACCACTATATCCCGCTTCGCCTTGGTCTAAGGTATCCATGCGCTCTGGGTCGGCATTACTAGGCCTCGCATCGCCTAGCATGGCCGCCGCCGAGGAGCTTCAAAAGCCCATTTCGATGTCCAATAAAACACTCACGGGTTTGAGGAAGGGCTCGGTGAATTCCGGATGACTTCAGGAAGGTCCTCGAAACAAACTTTCCAGGATTTGTTGGATTTTCCACACAATTTCCTTTCTTGTTAGCCGAGCCCAATCGAAGTGCGTCCGCTCCCATCGGCTTCCCTGATTCGGCCTCGTGCGAGCATCAAGTCTTCCGCGATATCCGCAATGTGTTGTAAGAGTGTGATTAACACAAGTCCGACTATGGGTTCCACGAAAGGGTGCTCATACGTAATGCTCGCCTAGAAGCGTATTGCCATTCCCCGAAAACTGCAGCAACGGAAGTGCCGGTTGGCGTCACTAAAAATAAAACACAACAAAAAAGACTTCAACAAAGATATACGTTTTTTGAGTATACATTGCAGTGCATAAACTAAAATGCACACGCCATAATATAGTCTGCTGGATTAAAATTGCTTGCAGTGATCCTCTGATCATGCCAGTTGCGCCCGTAGCGCCATCTTTAGTACGTTGAATCAAAACGAATAAGAGCGCATTTAAAAACCGCACTTCCCGTCGCTTCTGTGGCTGAGGGGGGAAGAAGAAGAAGGGCGTTCTGGGCGGCTGAGCCTGAAAATGTTGCTTGCTGGAAACAGCGCATCGGCCGTTGGCCGAGATCTTTCGACTCCTCAGGACACTACCGAAACGTACAAAGTTGTCCTTCCACGCCTGCCCACCGGTAATGTTGTCCTTAATACCGTTTTCCTGCATGCCGACCTTAAGGGTCGCCCGTACCGAGCACCTGACTTTCGAGACGCACTTGCACAGATTTTGGACCTTCAGGAAATTTTGTGCATTGGTCAATACCAAATGAGCCACGTGTGGATGGTTACCTGCGAGAGTAGTTCTTCAAAGCAGAAGCTAATTAACAAAGCAGAGTTCCCTGTGAAAGGACTTCGGTGCATGGTGTTCGACCCGGATACAAAGAATGTCAAGGTTAAGTTCCTTTGGCTTCCACGCTATATGGAGCACCGGAGGATTGTGGAAGCTTTCGAGCCTTATGGAACGATTCAATCTGTCGAACGTGAAAAGTGGCGGTGCCCAGGGATGGAGCACATGGAAACGGCGAACCGTGAAATCTCCCTCACGCTCAAGGACGGAGTGTCAGCAAGTACAATTCCTCACACTCTTAATGTTTATGGGGTGCAGGCATTAGTGCTTATCTCAGGGAGACCTCCACTGTGTCTTCGATGCAGCCGGGTAGGTCATGTACGGCGTCAGTGCCGAACGCCTCGATGCACCCAGTGCCGGCGATTTGGCCATACTGTGGAAAACTGTGTATTAAGTTATGCCGATAGACTGCGTCAAGGCCAGTGGTCACGAGAAGATGACGTGGCGTCGGAACATATCATGGATGTGTCAGAGGTTGTTGATGTAACTGGTGAGTTAGGTCGTGAACCTCAAATTGATGGGGACCAGAAGCCTTCTGCACTTCACACCAACTCAGAAGAACCTGCAGTGACTGGCCATCAAGAACCAGCGTCTCCAGAGCCAAAACCGCCGGACCCGGGCCCGCCTGTGAGTGCCACTCAGAGTGCTGCGCTTGCTGCCCAAGAACCACCTGCCATTGAAGGAGGTCTGGATATGCCTCCTATGGAATCAATGGAGAAGATACTGCCAGTGGATGCTCGCCTATCCTCCTTCGTCATTGATTCTCCTTCGTCGTTGGAGGGTAACAGTGAGCCGTCTGTGGCGCCGACCTCTGGTGCGTCCGGTTCTCTGTCGGCTGTCAGTGTGGCAGCGAGCGATGTGCTCCAATCAGGTTCGTGGGCCGAAGCCTTGAGTGTCTCAGAGGAGGACGTTGACAACACAGTGCCTTTGAAGCGTCCCGCAGATGATGAGGTGTGTATCGATGGTGCTGGCCAGAAGGCACACTGTGTAGAGGCCACAGGAAGGGTGACTTTAAAGAGGAGGGCGATGTCTGCCCGAAAGGCCGCCAATTTGCAGGCGGGCCACCCCATTTCAGGGGATGATGTTTAAAAGGACTTGTACTAAAAATGGCTAGAATCGCAGCATATCAAGTCGCTACCCTTAACGTCAGGGGTATGCGTAATCGTCGGAGACAGCAGCAGTTAAGACATCTGTTAAAGGAATGGAGTGTGTCTGTAGCAGCAATTCAGGAAACAAAGTTGTCCTCCGATGAAGAGACGGAAGCTGCTCTTAAGCCGCTTTTGCCGGAATATAACATTATTGTTAGCCACGCTAGAGGCTTGTCCGGAGGGTGTATGCTATTCCTGGCCAAAACACTAGAGATGACAGCCATGTCTTATTGCATAGATGGCGAGGGACGACTTATATGCTGTGCCCTCACAATCTCAGGTGTGCAGTGGCGAATTATTTGTGTTTACGCCCCTGTACAACAGCGAGACAGAAGGCATTTTTTTCTTTCATTAGTTAATCATTTGTGCACAGATCGCAAAATTATGTTGTTGGGATATTTTAATTGTGTTTGTAGGGATGAGGACCGATCAGCATTATGTAAGAGATATGACCCTAGTGCTGCATTACTTAACGATTTGGCTTGTGAATACAACATTGTGGATGTGGGGCAGGAAAAAGGCGACCGTATTCATTTCACTCATTTTCAGTTCTCCTCTAATGCCCGCCTTGACAGAATTTATGTTTCTGCAGACATGTTAGCAAATTTGTTTGGTTACTGGGTGCGGCCCATCTTCTTCAGTGACCATTGTATGGTGTCTCTTCAGGTAGGGAGGTACAGTCGGCAGATACTTCACCCTCGGTGGGAACTGTGGAAAATGAATAACTGTCTGCTCTCAGATGAAATCTTTAAGCGTGCTGTACCTACTCTACTTGTTTGAAAGACATATGGTCACGCCATGATCTGTCAGTTTTTCAAAAATGGGACTTGTTCAAATAGGAAACCAAAAACTTAGCAATTGAAGCCTCTGCAAGAATCGCGTTCCTAAAGAGACACCACCTTCGTGAGCTTGGGCGCACTCTAACTGAGCTACATGAGCTAGAGAGGGTTAGCCCGGGTGCCTATGTTGAAGAAATTAATAACGTAAAGGCAGAGCTTCAACAAATTGCGGCGGAAAGATACAAGGGGGCCCTAATAAGATCTAGGACTCGAAGGTTTCTTGACGAGCAACCTTCACGTCGGGCCCTCAGTGATGAAAGAGAGAATGCTCTTACGAAGGAAATATTGGAAATTCAGTATGGTGGTTGCACTATAGTGATGCTCCTAGTATTCTTGCTGCTTTTTATGATTATTATCGAAAGCTGTTCGGCAGTTGTAAAGATCCAAATCAGGGTTTCGATTATAATTCCTTACTTGAGAACTATCCTCGACTAGACGATGAGAAATGTGCTGTAGTAGAGGGACCCATCACTTTGGAAGAAATTAAATCAGCCATTTCAGACCTTCAGAACCAGAAATCTCCTGGCCCAGATGGTATTACTAGCGAATTTTATAAAACATTTTCGCCTTGCCTAACGCCTGTTTTGATGGAAGTATTCCAAGCATCTTATGATGTGGGTTTCCTGCCTCCCACTTTCTATTCAAGCCACACAATATTAATACCCAAAAGCAAAGATACTAATCGGTTGAAAACTGTTGAAGGATATCGTCCAATTTCCCTCTGTAATGTTGATTACAAAATTTTTGTCAAGGTCCTTTGTTCTCGTTTGCAGCTGGTTATCATGGACTTGATAGGTTCGCATCAGGTATGTGGTATCAGAGGGCGCAGTATTCAAACACACATCCATATTGCACGTTCAGTAATCGAGACAGTATCAGATGAGACAGGCCAAGTAGCTCTGATTCAAATTGACCTGGCGAAGGCGTTTGATAAAGTTCGGCACAATTTCTTGTTCGCGGTCTTGGAGAATGCAAACATTGGTGACGTTTTGCTCAAAGGCATAAGGCTGTGCTATATGAACTCGTATACAAGACTAATTGTTAATCAGGAGCTAACGAAACCAATACCACTGGAATCATCTGTTCGTCGAGGATGTCCACTGTTTCCACTGTTGTTTGGCTTATATCTGGAACCCCTCTGTCTCAGTGCATTTTAACAGTGCAGCCATCCGTGGTTTCTCTCTGGCTCAATGTGAAGTTAAGATTTTAGCTTACGCGGATGATATCGCCCTCTTTTGTTCTGACAAAAAGAGTGTACTTGAGGCTTTACACTTGACTGAACAGTTCTGCGATGTATCAGGCGCGGCCCTTAATTTAGATAAATCCAAAGGTTTTTGGTTGGGACACTGGGGCACTAGACCAAGCCAGTTTGGAGGCATATGCTGGGACTGTAGTCCTCTTCAGTACCTAGGGGTTCCGCTGCACCAAGTTCGTAACAGCGCAGCCTACTGGGATTCACAAATCGTACATATGCGGCGACAAACGCAGGCTTGGATGGGTAGGGAACTCTCAGTGTTTGCTAGGGCACAGGTCTGTAACATATTTTTGTTTGCAAAGCTTGCGTATGTCCTTCAAGTCCTGCATTGTGCGAGGAGCAAAGTACAAGTTATACACAGAATATTTGCAACATTTGTCTGGCGCTCTCAATGGGAGCCCATGCGGCGTGACAACTTGTTTCTTCCCTTAGAGTCTGGTGGAGTGGGTCTTGTTCACTTGTTTGTGCATCAACTTGTCTCCCGTTTTTTCTTTTTCAAATCGGCAAACCATCCGTTTCTTGTAACTGTGCTCATTAGGCGTCTTAGTCCACATTTGCCTTACTTATTCGCACCAACTGGGCAGGCTCGTGAGGGGCGCTTATGGGGATTCCTTAAGGAGGTTGCTGACACTATCAATTTTCTCACTGTGCGTTTCTCTGTAGATTACCTGTATAGCCTGTCGAGAAAGCAGATGACCCAGGCTCTCACTGAGTCTTTGTTCCCTACACCGTTGTATCGGCAGCCTTATCTGGGGTTTTTGGACACCACTGTTCTAAAGCGTGTTAGGCAAATGTGCATTCAGGCAGCTGCAAAAACGTTCTTTTTCAAATTACATACAGCGACGTTGCCTGTCAAGACATTTATTCACAATAAGAAGATGTTTGTGCCCTGGTCGGTAAATTGTCGTCTCTGTAACGTGCCTGAGACAATTGATCATTGCTTTATTCTGTGCCGTGATGCTATGTTATTTTGGGACATACTACAAAGAACTCTTAAAAAGGACATTGAAATTACGCCTTATACGATTAGATTTTTGCCTCCTGACAAAAACTCTGTCGTGCCTTACGATTTATTTGTGTTGATGGGACTGTTCAGCCTTTGGAAAAGCCGCATGATCGACAGGCATGCAGAGCCACCAAGATCGTCGAAATCCGTGTTTCGGGAGCAGTGTGCGTTGGTGAGAAGTGTATATGCTGCACGTGAAGAACCTCCAAACTGGATGCCGTATCTAGACGCATGTGTATGTCTCCCAGACTTTTGATGTTCTGATGATTGTGCATTGTCGGGCTGGGGATATGACGGGCTTGTATTAAGCAGCCCGGTAACTTTAGACATGGACATGTTTAAGTAAGTGGAGTTGTTCCTTTTTACGGAAGTTTTTCCATGCAATAAAGAAAAAAAAATTCTGCGGCGCAATGGATTTGCACCACGTACGTCCGATCCCTGTGGGTACCATTTTTTTATTTTAATTCACAAAATTCAAATAAATTACGATTACATTTCCTGGGGTATGTTCCCCTTTAGGTTGCATAATACAATGTTTTTTGTTCTTAATAGAAGCAAAACCAGCCACAAACGCAGCCAGGATATGACGCTATGGCAACGATTACAATTACCTTCACCGTAACCAATTCCTGTCTTCAGTGAGTGTATGTTACCGATAGGTTACGTTCAGAGACAGCTCTCAGCAACCATCGCCTTTTATCATGCTTTAAACTTTTTTTTACGGATTTACGCCACCGCGATTTTTCAAGTTAACTTATTCACCGTAGCAAAGATGGCGTGACGGACGCCATCGATATTATGCTCTTTACGGTAAGCAATTTCAATCCATGAAACTATTTTATTAATATTGCATTTCAATTTCCTTACATCGCTTCATGCTCGAACAAAACATAAGGTTGTGTTTTATTTTTGAGTGACGCACCTGGCACTTCCGTTGCTACAGTTTTCGGGGAACGGCAATACGCCGCCTAGACACGGTAGTCTGCCCTGTTGGGAGTATCGGTCTACGTTACGAAATCTCGAAACTACTCATAGAAATCATATAAAAAAGAGAGAGTGAGGACGAGAACACTTACTTAATAATTTCAACATAAGGAGCTCAATAATGGCACCGTTTTCAACGTCATCGTCGTCGTCATATTTTTCATTCGAAATTCTGCCACTGCACGACAAAGGTGAAATATTTGAATTCCTTGCCAAACCTGAATTTGACAGCTTAAGCTATTGAAGACGAATGGCGATTTCTAGGAAAAGGCAGCGCACCAGCACAAACATTTGTCTTGTCCCTTCCTCCCTCTTGTTAGTGCTGGTGCGCTGTCTTTTCCTAGAATGTCGTATCAACCAGCCCATTAGTCTGCATATTGCCAGTGGCGAATATTTAAGAAAAAGTATGAGTTAGAACATAATGCTGGTTTTTGCGCGAATGACATTAAGCTGGTAGGGTCAAAAAGGCGTCATAGTCCTTGTTGCGGTCGCTTTAACCTGAACTTAGA
Source organism: Amblyomma maculatum (assembly GCF_055883805.1). Lineage (NCBI taxonomy): Eukaryota > Metazoa > Arthropoda > Arachnida > Ixodida > Ixodidae > Amblyomma > Amblyomma maculatum. Next base: position 102,827,037 of record NC_139350.1, on the reverse strand, counting down.
AAAACGTGTCGGCAAAAAAATGCGCATGTGATTTCGTATCCACGTTCTGACGCAACCATTTCTTGTTCAACGTTCAAGGTGGTATCATACCCTTCCGTTTCCTACTTAGCAGCCATCTACAAGTAAAGTTGGATGCTGGTTAGCTAAAGGGACTCGAACCGACAACATATATGCATCTCCAGTTGTATATCGTTCATTGTAAGTGTAGGTGTTCACCTTGAAGATAGACCTACTGCGCCTTAATTTCCCAAAAACCAAGCCTAAAAGTCGGTCAACATGTTTCCAATGTCTGTGCCAGTATGTTCATGTCAAGCACTCGCGGAATGGAAATGTACTATTGGCGCACTATTTTCAACTCTGAAAGCGAAGTTAAAGTTTTTTTTTATCCTGGCGCTTTTTAGAGGAAGAAACAATTAGAATAAGCACTGCGGCGCACGCTACGTGTACATTATGCAACATTGCTTAAAGGTGTTCTATTAGAGAAAGAGAAATAACTTTTTTCGGGATCTTCTTTGCAGTTTAGTCGTATTGGACACCGCGCAGTCCTAGTTCACCATTCTTTGTTTTATGGCCCGGTCCGAGCTGAGAAGTCTGCAACTACAATCGAGCAGGGGAAGGAAGACAAGCGGTAGAATTTTGCAGGAATCATGGATAGCAATACAGTGCCACAAGTCTGGTGCCATCATACGACGAACTTATCGCACTGGAAAGTACACTACACGAGTAAATTATTTATTTTAGAAATACTGCCAGTCTTCACAGAAGGCCTTAGGCAGGAGTGGGATTACATGCATTGTTGAAATACACTGCAGAAATAAAAAAACAGCTTAAGAAGAGGAAAAACCTAAGAAATAAAAAATCATCCCGGTGTCGAGCTGCCACCGAAAATGGATTAAAATACTAACATGATAATGAAACAAACGTTGCGGCTAACAGCAATAGGAGGAGGAGGTAAATCTTAATCTCAAGACAGCCCTAAGGAAGCAAAGAGCACCTGCTTGGCTAAAGCATATTGCCGACTGCATTCTCTGAGTCTTACTCTTTGCAATAGAGTTCTCTTGGTTTGCTCAGTTTATGGTTACTTACCCGATATGTGCTGAATGGCCTCCTTAAATTTTGAAGGCGAAAAAGTTCGCTGCTACTCCTTCTACAGGAAGAAATTAGTATAGCATTAACACGCCTTTTGTATAGGTCATAAGAAGTTTTTACTTGTCCAATAGAAAACGCACTGGCGTTTAGTATCTGCCTACACATGCCACAGCTGACAGCTTCAAATTCCCTTCATGTTCCCTTTCCTTTTGACCTCACCTAAACCTCTGAAGTTGGAGATAGGAGTTTCGCGGAAAGGCAAGCTATTGCTATTTGATGCGAACATTTTTTTTTATCAGGAAGCGGATAGCTCCCTCGACGCCATCAAACCCCAATAAGCCTGGACCCCGCCGGGGTGGCGCAGTGGTTACGGCGCTCGACTACTGTTCCCAAGGACGCGGGATCGAATCCCGGCCTCGGCGGCAGCTTTTAGATGGAGGCGAAAAGCAAGGCGCCCGTGTGCTGTGCGATGTCAGTGCACGTTAAAGAACCCCAGGTGGTCCAAATTTCCAGAGTCCTGCACTACAGCGTCTCTCATAGCCTAAGTCGTTTTGGGACGTTAAGCCCCAAAAACCAACCAACTCAATAAGCCTGGAGGTAGAAGCCACGCGTATCGGTCGTCTGTAGGGCTAGGACGTGCGAGTTTTCGGCACAGAAGCAAGGGACGCTTCCAATTATGTGCGCGTATGCCATGATCCATGTGGTCGAAGGAAGTATGTTTCGGTTGCACCGTGTAACCACTTCCGAAGCTTGTGCTCAGCGCAGGATCCCGGTAGCCGAAGTTTTACTCAGGAAAAAAAAGCGCGTTTCGACACTTATACGTTTTTTATTGTAGCCCAAGGGAAATCGGAAGAGCGATATACGTTAGAATGACATAGAAATTGAAATAGAAATATCTCAATGCTTTCGCGTGACAGATTCTTGAATGTCGAGGAAGAGGCGAAGCATGCACTCTTGAGCGGACGACGATGCGCAGGTGACTCAGCGCTAGTCAGCCAGGCACCTCTTGAAGCAGTCCTCGAAGCTGGAGAAGGCTCTGAAGACGCAAAAGTCCGTCCAACGCAGGCACCGGTGCCGAAGCGGGTCATAAAACCACCAGAGACGCGAGGCTGCCCTGCGTTCCTTTGGCGCCGGCAGCGCGCACTCGCGGTCCGGCGGAAGCTGTACCAGACCCTCCAAACAGCGCCTCGCTGGAGGAACTTTTCAGTGCGAAAAGACAAAGGATAAGAAAAGATATCAAAGAAAATTGAAACCCTGGTCTTGCATTTAACCAAGGCGCAACTTACAAGCAGTCATACGTGCCAAATGCGAAGTACAGGTAGCCTTTTTTTTTTCAGATAACACATTCACAACGTTCTCTACACGTCTCACGGATTGAAATAGGACACTCGGAGCGCGTGGCCGTCGCTGCATGCAAGGCAGTGTGGTAAACAGGCCGGCTTATTGGCGACCGGAAGGAGCAGTTCTGCTTTTTAGATGTTCTCCCCCTCGCTCTATACCACAATGCAGCACCTTGGTTCCATGAGCATCCACGGGCGGCGCTGCATGCAGCGACGGCCACGCGCTCCGAGTGTCCTATTTCAATCCGTGAGTACTGTACGTTAAAGGTGGGCTTACAAGATGCGCAGGCAGTCGCAACAGCCACAGGACCACGCGACTGCCTATAAAAATGCTGTGGCGCGGTCGCACCCTCAGAAGAGTATGGTGCCCCCATTCTGGGAGATACCATTTTGTCGAATGTTCTGAGCGAACTTGTCACATAAATGTCTGCTTAAATGGCTTTCAGTGCCGGAGACTCACCGCGATGACAATGGTGGCGGCAGAGAGCAAGGTCCGCGAAGTGTGCGTGCGACCGCCAGGGGCACTGGGCTGCGGAGTCCCACTCGAAGCAGCCAGGTCCAAAGCGCGTCTGGAGGAAGAACCACGATTCCGCGCCCGGCTCTGGCCACGAGTTCAGCTTCGTCGAGCACTTGTAAAACTTGGGCGCAGTACATTCTGCGAGACCACAATAGTTTTCTCCATCCGACATTTCTCCGCCGGCTTGAGGTGCACATTTCAGCAACAATTTACGGATATACTACCGCCAGCTGAGGGATGGCGTGTCCGTTTAGTCTCGTTTTCAACGTCAACTGGATTTTATTACGCCGACGCATGACCCGAGCGACAGCCAAGAATCTTAGAGTAAGCAAAACTAGAAACACTTGATAGTAACGTCAAAACTCGCCAGGTTATTGTGAATAACAGAGAGACTCAAGCAAATAAATGGCCGAATAAAGCTTCGTCACAGGCTTATTTACACTGTGAGTGAGATGAGGACAGGCAGGAATTAGGGGGATGGTTTCGTTTATGCGTTTTTTTCGTCCCAAAATAACTAAGGCTCAATTGAGGGCTCAGGAAAGTTCGACCACCTGTGATTCTTTAATACAACTAGCATCGCAAAGCGCACGGGCGCCTTTATTTTCGCCTCCATCGAAAAAAAAAAAAAAGGCCGCCAGTGCAAGCAGTGGAGCATCGTAAACACCGCACCTGTGGCTCTGGGACATTGAGGTGAGCAGGGGAAAAAATGTGACGTGGTGCAAAATGGTACACGTTGTAATTTAGCGCTCCTTGACATTTAAATAGCGGTAATATTAACTCTAGGAGATTTAGGTTGCATGACTAGCCAGAAGGCCACTACGACAGTGTTTTAGGGAATGCAGGTTGGAAATTTCTAAGCAGAGTTTAAGTCACCCAATAGCAAACCCGTATAGGGAACCCAAGCTGGAGTTTGCTGCGCGACGCCAGCGCACGGTTTCTAGCGGAGCGGAGAGGAACTACAAAACCTACGCCATGGCCTCCGAGATAACCCTCGCGCGAGAAAACGTGCGAGCGGAGGTGATCACGGAGGCCATGCCTACGCGCAGCCGCGCCCGCGCTGTGCACGATTGCCTGCAGAGTCGGCGCTGCCCGCTCGCTCGCTCGGGAGCGCGTGCCACGGGCAGCCGCACGTGCACGCGGAGCAGGCGAAGGAGAGTGAGGAGGACGGGGGATGGTCGCTGCAGACGCGCGGCAAGCCAGCGCTTCTTATTTGGTTCTTTAGTGTGGTTTCTTATTTTTGCTTTTTTCAGTTCCCTAACTGACAGAGACTGGCTAGAAGCATGTTTTTTATGGGTGCTTTCGAAAGCGAGAAATTATGATTAATTGATCGCCGTGGACATTGTTTTCAAAGAGCGCTTGTTAGCAGGCTCAGACATTAAAAAAAAAAAAAAACATGAACGCGAATTCGCTACTCGAAGGCAGAGGCAAGCGACAGGTATTTTGAAGGACTTGAGGCGGCACCTCTTGATGTCTCTTCCATGTTGTTCAGAGAATTAAGGGTCCAGCCTTCTCGTTGAGAATTGATATGCGTGTACACAGCGACGAGTGCTCCGGGCGCTAGTTGGGGAGCCTCCTTTCCATTTGTGACTGCTCACTTGAAAGGGCCTATTCAACTCTTTGGGGACAGATGTTTTAGGCGATGCTGCCGGCGCCGTGGTGGTTGTTTTCGGCGCCTTTAGGACGCGTTCCCTACAAAGGCACAAAGCATGCCGCCTTACCCTTTGGTGCCTGCTGACAGCGGTCAGGGGGAGTTCGCTGCTGTGGCACTGCCATCCGAAATCAATGACCTATTTACCTAAAACGATGAGGGGTTTCTTAATGACTTGGGTCACTGACGAGAAGCCGAAGCATGCCATTTTTGTTGCAGTTTCCTCTCTCCTCGAGACGAAGAGTGAGGAAATGCCTGATGACCTTCCATGCAGACGGGGACATCTCTCCACGGAAAACTTTGTCTTCTTAATTCTACAGCTATGCTGTGCAATCCCAGGTTCAGTTATCTCCTCTAGCGAGTGCGCAGTTTTGAGTTCCCGAAGCAGGATCGCGTATGAGGATAGATCGAACAATTGACGTATGTGTTTTTCTTTTATAAGCGCCAAGGGATGGCATTAATGACGTAGATCTGTTTCTTGAGGCCGAATCGGTTCCGCGATGGCTGTTGCGGCACTGCTAGCTACAAATAGAGGTGAAAGATACGATCGGTACGAGATACTTAAAAAAAAAAAGCCGGTAACCATCCCGTTACCGTTTCCACAGAAGTTTTGCGAAAAAGCTTGCCGTCACTTCTTCATTCAAGTTCTTTTCTTTCTTTTCTTTTTGCCCTCTTTGTTGCAGCGTGACGGCGGCCAGGACGCGGCCGGAGGAGGTAAGAAGCAACCGAGCGCGCACGCACAAACACGTGCTGGAAAGCAGCGCGGAGCCGACGACAACATGCTTTTCGATGCGGCAGGGAGAAGACGACGCGGCCGCGCTGCGCGGAGGTTTTGACGGGGTCTCCATGGAGGGCGCTGACGCACAAACCGGCGCAGCGCCACCTGGCCCAAGTGTTCTCCCCTATAAACGCACTAGTGGCGAATTATTAAAAAAAAAGTGTAACGAATCGCTGCACAGCACTGTGTGACAGATCGGAGGGGTACAACCGGATAAAAACGCCTAGCGATGTAATTAAACAAGACCTTTTCACATGCGGTTAAAGCGTTAGGGGCCTGTAGGTCACATGCCGTAGAAAGACGTAGCCACCGGACGGCAGGTTGACGGCGCACGTTTTTTATATAAATCACAGCTGGTCTCACATGGTATGCACGGCCACCTCTCAGCCTGGTGTAGCGCTAACTAGAAGAACCGCAGCCTTTGGAGTGACCATCGCCACGACCGGACAAGTACCTTTCACGGCAATATCGTACATGAGACGCTTTTTTTTAAGACCCGTGCTGTATGCAAGAGCTCAAAAAAAAAAAAGAAAAACGCGTTCCTTATCTTCTTTTAGTTCTGAGAAATTTGTCGTGGATATTTTTGTTCTCGGGTACAGCTGATGGTTTCCGCTACAAACCTAACGAATATCAATCTCTACGTTGCTTCTTCTTGATATTTTCTTCCGCCTTCACAGTCATCATTTGCGGCGCAACTGACTTTAATATCGTCGTTCAAAGTGTCTTATGGTTACTTTTTTGTTTTGTACTACAAATATCGTAATTAATTTCATTACTTCTTTGTGTTGCGCCTAGCTGGCTTTTAAAGTGCGTAAAAGAAATAAACAAAAAATAATAAATGAGTACTGTGGTGCTATGTCATACAACGTTTGTATCTTATGTAATTTTCTTGATGCCTTTATTTCTTGGCACTCAATATTCGTTTTTAAGACTGCACTGATTTCCTTTTTTAAGACTGCACTGACATTGCCTTGCTAAGCAACTCGGGGGATGTACTGCAAATAATGATCGATGACCTAGACAGGAAAAGTAGAAAGGTAGGCTCGAAAATCAATATGCAGAAGACTAAGGTAATGTTCAACAGCCTCGGGAAGGAACAGCAGTTTATATTGGGTAGCGAAGTACTGGAAGTAGTAGGTGAATATGTCTACTTAGGACAGGTAGTAACCGCAGATCCGGACCATGAAAAGGAAATAACAAGAAGATTAAGATTGGGATGGAGCGCATTTGCCAAGCACTCGCAGATTATGACTAGCAGCTTACCGGTATCGCTCAAGAGGAAAGTATACAACAGTTGCATCTTGCCTGTACTCACCTATGGGGCTGAAACGTGAAGGCTAACCAAGAGAGTTCTACTTAAGTTGAGGACGACCCAGAGGGCTATGGAACGAAATATGGTAGGGGTAACATTAAGAGATAGGAAGCGTGCAGAGTGGGTCAGAGAAATAACTGAAGTTAACGACATTCTATTGGAAATTAAGAAGAAAAAATGGACATGGGCAGGACATGTAGTGCGAAGAGAGGATAACCGATGGTCGCTGGGGGTAACAAACTGGATTCCAAGGGAAGGAAAGCGTAGCAGGGGGCGGCAGAAAGTTAGGTGGGCAGATGAGATTAAGAAGTTCGCAGGGGTCAAGTGGATGCAGCTAGCACAGAACCGGGTTAAGTGGATAAATATGGGAGAGCCTTCGCCCTGCAGTGGGTATAGTCAGGCTGCTGCTGCTGCTGCTGATGATGATCATTCCTCTGGACGTCGGTTTCACATTGTGATTTCATTTCGTTTTAACTAAAAAAACTGACAAGGAACAATGGTTTCTTGCTCCGTGTACGGGACTGAGATTCAGACTTGCATTCGCCCGAGGTGCTTCGCTCGACGACTGGTTGTGGGCATCGATAGGAGTGTGCAAGGGGACGTTCACTTTGTGCGAAGACAGGTCTATTTAAGGCAGCTGAAGGGCCTTTGCCTTGTGCGAACGTCAATTCAATATGTTGACTGTCATATCAAACCCCTGCCTTGAAGGTAATTATTATATTGGTAACCTGTAGGTAAAAATATAAAGCGCATTGGCTTGATTTGTTGCTAAGATTGACTGAACGTCTTATTTTACTGCAGTTATATAATTACAACCATTTGACGACAACAACAACAAAAAAAGAAAGAAATGACTGCCTAGTTTTCAACAAAATAGTGCTGGACTCACTCTGCCACGGCCAAATCATAGACCGAACCGACAAGCTCTGGTTACTGCGAGGCACGCTGGCGATGTGGCTGCGGCTGTCGTCTGCGCAAAAGTGGAGGCAGAAAAAGAAGTTTGTCAGTTACAGCAGACGCCCCATGGGAGATCAGCGCGTTCTTTAAATGCAGTATAAGGACCTTCAGCATCAAGAGGTCGAGGTGTACACGCCTCCTGCTTCCCCTTTCCCCTTCCCCATTAAGAACTTCACCGACGTTGCCCGTCCGCTCATCACTCTCGTCAAGAAGAACGCGCCTTTCTCTTGGGGCCCTGACGAAGCTCGCGCCTTCGAAGCTCTGATTTCGGCACTCACCGCTTCACCTGTCTTGGCCCATTTTAATCCTTCTGCACCTACAAAACTTCAAGCCGATGCCAGTGGAAAAGGTATTGGTGCTATCCTTGCCTAGTACCAGCATGACCAATCTCGTGTAATTGCCTATACCAGCCGCCTGCTATCTCTCTCCGAGCGCAATTATTCAATTACGGAGAGGGAGTGCCTCGCACATCCGTTGAATAAAATCCGCCCTTATTTGTTTAGAAGGCCATTCTACGTAATGGCAGACCGCCATACCTTGTATTGGCTGTCGTCACTAAGGACTCTGCAGGCCCTTAGGTCGTTGGGCCTTGCGCTAACAAAAATACACATTTACTGCTATTGTCACAAGTTAAGGCCGATTGCATCAAGACACTGAGTGTCGCGCCATCCCATCGATCCTCCTGAACTGCTTTGCACTACTGCTGACGACTATGTTTTTTTCATCATGGACTTTCTGCTCATCAACTTCAAACAGAGTCTTGATTCCTCGCTGCGACCCATTATCGACCAGCCGCGCTATGACGACTCCGATCTTTCCATCAGCAAGTTCGGCTACTTGACGATACTTTGTTCCGACGCAATATTCGCCCAGACTGCACGGAAATTTGCTCGTCATTCCTACTCCCCTTCGCTCTACAGTTCTGGCCAAACTTCATGACGCCCCTACAGAAGGGCACCAGAGAGTGGCACCCACGTCTGATCGCGCGCGCCGGTGATTTTTCTGGCTTGGGCTTTATTTCTCTGGTCGCCGCTACACTGCAGCTTGTGACTTGTGCCAGCGCCGGAAGAAGCTAGTGGCCACCTTCAACTCATCGAAGTTTCTGCTGATCTATTTTCCAGCGTCGGTCTTGACCGCCATGGGCCTTTCTCGACATCGAACACGCCACAATTCACAACGGCCCACCATACCCAGACGAATGGACTTACTTTACCGAGAAAATTGACCGGGCGCTTACGGACATGCGGTTCATGCATGTTTCCGAGCACCATCGTGACTGGAAAGTCAGTTTGCTTTTCATCGCATTTGCGTGTAGTTCGTCCCGTTAAGATTCAACCGGATATACTCAACCTTTCATCGCCTATTTGGTCGCGACCCTCTGCTGCCTTTGGACAGTTTGCTGCCTGTTGAATAGCGTGCCAGCAGTTATGCTTCCTATACCATAGCTTGCGCCAAAGCTGCCCAGGACATTGCTCTGGATCGCCTAGGGCTTTTCTGGCGGCCCAAAAACCCCATTATGACCATCACCATCAAGATAATCGCTGCCCACTTGGTTCGCTCGTCTTCCTCTGGCTCACGGCACTCCATGTGAGCCTGTGTGAGAAACTCATGCTTCGTTACATGGGTGCCTTCCATGTATTTCATCAACTGAGTGACGTGACCTACGAGATCACGTCCCTCTCTCTCAGGGCAGACTCTACTGCAACCCCTCCCCCCCTCCCCAAATTGTGCACGGCGGTCGTATTAAACCTACTGTTCCGGCTTCTTGGTTTAGCAAGCACCGGGAGCGGGCTCATCCCGCAAGGGGGAGGGGGGGGGGGCAGTGTTACGGTGTGTAGCCGTGATGTCGTATGACGACAAGCATGTTTGGGCGCTGTGTCGAAGGAGCTTGTGTTGGTGTCTGCATTGGTCTTCCGGCGGTGTTCCTGACTTTGGAGCGCGACTCTTGCTGCTCAGGAGCACCCCGTAACGAAACAGTGACAACATAATAGTAGCACTGTTAGACGCATCGCAGAATAGCTGAGGTTACAGCATGTACCAATTCGAACTTCCAGTGTGAGCGAGCGGGAACAGCTCTTATCTAGCGCCGTAGGGTTTTCCCGACGAGAATTTAATGTAAGGCACTATGACGCTTTAGGTTTATTAAGACTGATGTTGAATAAATCCCATAAATATACACTCGCTCATTCACTCTGCCCGTGATATTCCCGAATCCGCGCGACTCTATCCTCATGTTCACGAGGTCTGCGCTCTTGGCGTAGAAGGCCCCAAGAAGATGGCGTGGCCTGCCGGAGGACGGGCACACTACTTGCTGCAGCACCCTACGTTACGCAGGCTCGTTCGTATACTTAACTATACTAACACCACAGTGATGTGCGCTGTATGATAGTGAACCAGGAAACAGTGTCAGGAAACAGCTGCTCAGCAAGATCTTATGGGAGCATTAACATCAGCTATGTGTCCCCGAAATTTTCTTTACAGTGCAATCCGCGCACTTTTCAGCCTTTCTATTAAAGGTCGCATTAACAAGCAGTGATTTCACTGAAGGCGCGTTCTTGCGGATTTCGTGATAATTTTTAAGGGTTAGGGGAGGCGAAAGAAGGAAGAAAACACGATAGACACAAACTGAAGTGCTATATAAAGCGACAGGTTCCGTGACTCAGTTGGGCCCTGCGTTTAAGAGCCGCTACCTAAAATAGGTACCAACAGTGGCATGCATGTACGCACTCAGGGATGCGTAAGCGAGATATATGAGCAGGACGCCCAGACCCCCTCCTAAGGACACCATGCCCGCCACCATCATCAGCACGCATTGTTCCACTTTTTCTCGTATCCTGCAAAGAAAAGAAAAAAGGACTGAAAGCGCGGCGATTTTGCTTTCCGCCAGTAGCCGTCGACGTTCAGTGGAGTACACTGATGTAGAGGACGAACAAGCTCAAGGACGAACATATACACAGAATGGTCAAAATGCCCAAGTGTTACAACGGACCCCCCCCCCCCCCCCCTTCTTTTTTTTTCTGAAGCTTGCGATGTTAACGTTAAAGTACGATGACTCAACATTTTTTATACCAATAAAAGAAACCAGACTTGGTTTTCACACCGAGATATTTTTTTAGATATGCTGCTGTCGTCCTTTCACACATTCGCATTCAGATATTGTATACTTGTGAATTCGCGACAATTCCTATGCCCGAAGTAGCGCGTAATACTGTTTCTGTTCGGGTAGTGTCAAAGAAAGACACTTGCATTATTGGGGGTTGCAACAATAGCTGCTAATAATGACCCTAAGAGCAGCAGGACAAGAAAATTGAAGGGCATGTGACTTCCATTCAATCCTCTCGAATTTGACGACTTTGTATCCTCAGCCTCCTCGCGAAAACGGTCGCGCCATCTGCGGACTAAGGCAGAAAATATATGTCCGCGTACGAGTAGCGCGCGAGCTCGAACAATTTCCACCGCTATATGACACCAGATAAAATTTTCACCTTTGTTAGAGGTCTTGTTCTCCCGAAGCAAGGCCCCACTATATGGCTGAGCCCTTCACCGAACTGTTAGCGATCATCCCGACTGTACGCTAAATTTTCAAATCAACTGCAGTTTCAAACTGCCGCCTCTCGATGCCCGTTGAGCATCCGCAGCATGCAAGGTCTCTTCGGTTTAAGCTAAATAATTATTTGTTAGTCTCCTTCTTTCTGCTTGCAATGACGACATCATTCGGCTTTCATTACTTTATTCTGCTCTCAGCACCCGTTGTGCCAATTGCGAAACCTTAAGAATTGGATTAATCTCCTTATCACTTATTGGTTAAAATTTGTTTTATAGGCTGTTTGTTCACATGTATAAAGGTCATCATCATCATCATCATCATCAGCCTGACTATACCCGCTGCAGGGCGAAGGCCTCTCCCATATTTCTCCACTTAACCCGGTTCTCTTAATGGATAAAGGTATTGCGACAAAACTAGAATACATACGATAAACCTCAAGACCCTTCCTTTTCTTCGGTAATGTTAAAAATGAATCTGACATGCGTCGTGAAAGAGTTCTTGTCCGATTATCACGAGAAAGCGTAACCAGCTGAAAGAGCTAATTTAAGGCATATAGCCAGTTGGGTCGGCTTTACCGAAAAAAATATGAACTGAGGTTAGTAGCGAGACCGTCCACAAAAAAGTGTTTTTCCACACGACCCTCCTTTTTAATTTTTGCACAGGTCTGCCTCCGCACGGTTGCAGGCACCGTTGCAGAATCAAGTGAAAGCAAAGGGAAGAAGGTTGCCGGCTCGCGCCAACCACGCCCTTTCACGTCAGATAAAATATCCAGTTTATAAAACATAATCCGCTCATATTCAGCAGCCCTTAATACGTTTATAAGTCAGTTTTGAAGCGTAGTATTTCATTACCGGTTAGTGAAAACTGCAGCTACAGGGGGTTCGAGTAAGTAACAACGCTAGCCGGTTCTACACTAGACGTGCAACAGTTCTCTGCATTAGTAGGAACGTATCAGATCCCATCGGCAGCATTTCGATGTTTCTGAAACCTTGCAATCAAATATATTTCACATGTGACATGGTAGCTGTATTGATTTCTCGTTGACAACTACCACATACCAGAAGCATCTCCCCCTGTGCTCTCCTTATTTTCAGTGACTGCTGCCTTCCTTTAGGTATCTCATCGCGATTCTTTCATTCCCCTATACTCTTGCCTGCCTGGCGTCGCTAAGAGTTACATGCGTCGCTAGAGAAAACATCTGTGCGCGAAAGTCTAAACTGTCTTCTCTTCCTTATGAGCTACATTATTAGAAGCAACTTTCGCAAGCATCTTAGGTTTAAGATCACACTGGTCTACGGATGAGCATTGCAAGCCTAATTATAGGATTGGTGGTGTGCATGAGTAACAGCTACATATGTCCCTGACTAAAGAAACGGAGCCTGTTCTTGATGCGTGATTTCGAAGTGCGCAGTATAATGGGGATATTAGACACAGCGTCGTTAAATACATATTTTGAAGCTGGGTCTTTCAACTGATTTTGAACGTTTCTTATTTGGCTAAAACGTCATAAAATTAGCTCATTTTTCTTATGCATTCCGCCATTTCTTTCCCATAGAGAGCTCATTGGAAGGTAATTGATTACCTCTCGCTTTCGGGCAGATCAGTTTAAAAGCTACATCTTCAATCGCACATCTCGGTGGCAAGTGCTAATCAGCCCTCAAAAGTCACATAAAATTTCATGAAGACCGCCGTAAGTGAAATGAAATTCTCAATGCTCACAACTCGGACTCATCTCCGACAGGATGAAACCGAAGCGATAGCCCATCTGAAATGAGAAATGAAGAATAAAGTTTGAATAGGAAGTGCACGGGAAGGAGGGAAGTCATCATGAAGCATCCAGGATTACACCAATGATGACTGCGGCAAGAATATTAAGAATATTAGTGGTAACAAAAATCTAGTGAATACGTAAGTTCCGCCGGTAAGGGCATGACAGTGTTAAAGGCCCCATTATCGAAAAATTTGGTTGGCTTTGTCGGAGCATTCATTGCGTGCCAAAAATAGCAGGCAAGGTTTTGTCAGGCGCTAGTTGGCAGGTGACATCGCTCTGCACGACTGGTCATTAGGTTGTTTCACATGGCCGAATTGGCAGGCGCTGGCAGCTCGGGGTTAAACTTTTAGGTTGGAGGTTCTGATCCGAATCCAGCCCTTTTTGATCCGGAATTAGACATGTTCGTACGGCTTGACTAGATTTATACCTACATCGGGTGATCTGTCACATTACGTGCTAATTTATGACTGTATGTTAAAGAGTATGTGTGGGATAACAGAGGGACGAATAAACGTTACTCATTAAGCGAGTACCAAAATTGTCAGAATGTGAACGCGCGTCAGCAAGGAGAGGCAGAAAACGGGAGCTATTCTTTCGCGTCATAGCTTCAAAAGCCCTTAGGTTAAGTGTCCCCTGTCCCTCTCCCGAAATTTTATCTCACATATACAAACAAGCGTCGTACGCTAACAGATTGAAAGAAATATCTCCCACCATAGATATGAAGCCTATACAGCTTTAAACAAACCATGCAAATTTACGTGACTTCTCGGCCTATTGTCAGATTGTCGAAGTCGGGATCGAAGAGCAGTCCAGGAAGACTCTGAATTTCAAGTAGAGCCTCCCACCAAGAAGGCGAAGCTCAAGTTGACAGCGCCTTCCATATGAGCCACGTCATGCGGATTTGTGACGTCAGTCATAGTGACTACCAGTCAGCGCAAGGCCTGCCAGAGCCACCACGCCCACGATTTTTCGCTGACAACGCCGACGACACCGAAGCCGGTTTTGCTGTGTAAAGGGACCTTCAGCGGTATCGCTTTAATGACAATGAAAGACACTTAGCTCACCCTTTATTGATATGACTTGCATGACCATATAGACACCTCCATCCAGTGCATGCAACTGGCAACGTACTTTCATTTTGAAGTGTCAGAAATAGGTGTAGGAAGCATATACGATACCGCCTCCGTGCTCGCACGCAACAGTCCAGTGATCTGCGACACCTACGAAAAAACTGTTCACAACGTTCATCTAAAGGCCTGCTATAAACAACGCTACTATTGTAATTCTGGAAGTGAAAAGCTAGCCATACTACACAGTGAAAGTTACACACGCTGTGTATTTATTGGGCTTCGTCACGTGCATTCTGAAACGGAGCGTAACAAAATGACGCTGCAATACGTCATAGCAGCGCCATAGTTGATCTTCACCGCATGGCTGAAATAAGGCCGGGCTGCACTGAACATATGTCGAAAATAGAGACTATCAGGATCTTGATTATGTCAAAATGTCAGCAAGAATATACTATAAATTAGCGTTAATCTATAGTTGAGTCTAAGGATTTCTGGGAGGAAATATTAGTGAAAGATGCAAATTGCCCTTTGAGAAGCTTGGCGTGACTGGCAGTTATGCTGTCGGTCGTTGTGCAACGTAAACCCCGTATTCAAATTTTGACCGAACAACTAGACTATGCACTTGCGGTGCGTGAGACTGTGCGTCTTCCATCAATTCGCAATGCACGAAACTTTCGGCACCAACAATGCACAGACTTAGACGTTTCGTCTCGGCTGGATGGTTCATTCCTATGAACCAAAAGCGCAGCTTTATATATCGAAGACAAGTGAACGCGCAACCTCTGTTCTTAGTTGACTGCGGTCGTTCTTATTCTTTGGCGCTGTGTTGACAGCGATGGTACGCACTAGCGACGACGCTAATAAAGGTTGAAACTAATGTTGACGTTACATGCTGGTGCATGTTGCCCTGATGCCACTAGGTTCGTGGATGTGGCTGAATGCTCGTTTCCTAGATTCAAGGCATCCCCTTCTTAAAAAGAGTCGGTGCATGGAAGTAAAGCGTACCATTTCCCACAGACAAAAGTACTTACACCAATCCATGGCAGAAGCGAGCAACGCTGAAAATGAGCCGTCGCGCAAAAGCTGTTCTTGAGATCTGCCACTATATCTTCTTTTTTTTCCCGCCTTATGATTCGCACGCACCGCTCTTCACTAGCCATGCAAAAACCACTCCCCGAACGATAAATGTTGACACGAAAAACGTTGACTGTATACTTTTTCCAATCAAAATGAGATGAGAAAATTGTTTGAAGAGACGACTAGCTGATTCGCCGAGATAAAATTATGAATCCACGCACGGCACTCCATGATTGAAACTGTTTAGCTCAATTCGCGCCCGCATCTTTGGTCTGTTTTGCAAGAGCGGTTTGACGCCCGCATTCTTCCGCTACGTAAACAGTAGCGGGAGACTGTATTTGGGATACGCAACAAATATCTGATCACTTTTTAACTTTTTCTTCCTTTTACACTCGAATACCGCCACTGCAGCATCCTCTGATTCAGGCTCCTGTGTGCATCACGTTTGCGGCGATATCTGCAATGTGTTGTAAAAGCGTAACTAACACACTGCCAAATGTGGCTTCTATTTTATACCATTTTTTATAGAAAGCAAAAAAAAAACAAAAAAAAAACAACGGTGCATATGTAATGTTTTTCTCGACACTTAATCTCGCCTATTGGGAACATCGGTTTACTTAGGTAAAGTTGACGGAAGCTGTAAACAGCAATGAAAAAGTTAAAAAAAAAAAGCAAGAACGACATACGTACCTAATTAATTCCAACATAACGCGCTCACTGTTTTCACCGCTTTCAAGGTTTTTGTCAACGTAATTGTCATCGTTATATTTTTCATCCGAGTTGATGCCGCTGCACAGTAAAATATCAAACTGATTCCCTTTGACGATCTAAATTTGGCAGTCTATGTCACTGAAGACGAGTGGCGAATATTTCAGAGACAATATTGAGTTACATGAGCAGGAGTGAATTCGCCCCTGTGCATATGCAAAAGAAATCAATAACGCTAAAGCCGACATTCAACAATTTGCAATTGAGAGATATAAGGGGCCTTAATAAGGCCAATTGATCCAATAGGTTTCTAGACGAGCAGCCATCTCGACGAGCCCTGAGTGATGAAAGGGTTGCCAAGGAAATAATAGCATTACAATACGGCGGTTTTATTCCCAGTGACGAAACTAGAATTCTGGATTCTTTCGTTAACTATTATCGGAAGGTCTTTGACATTTGCGAGAGCCAAAATGGGAGAACGGATTTAAGTCGCTTGCTCGAAGTTTTTCCTAAACTTGACGATAAACAGCTTGTAGTGGTAAAGGGACCTATCACATAAGGAGCGGTTAAAGCTGCTATTTCCGACTTGCAGGGTCAGAAATTCCCTGGGGAGGATGGTATTACAAACGAGTTTCATAAAACATTTTCACCGTGCCTTGCACCTGTCCACTGGAAGCTTTCCAAACATTATTTGCAGCTGGTTCCCTGCCTCCCACTTTCTATTCTAGGAGTACTATATTCATACCAAAAAGCAAATAAAGCAATCGCTCTAAGACCGTTGAAGGGTATTGTCCAATTTCGATCTGTAATGTAGATGACAAAAGTTTCGCTAAAGTTCTTTGTCGCCGTATGCAGATGGTCGCCAAAAACTTAATCAGAATGTACCAGCTCTGTGGTATTAGAAGCCACAGTATACAAACCCATAACCATATTTCACGGTTGGTATTGTAGACAGCATCAGATGAGACTGACCAGGCACCTGTAGTTCAGGATGACCTCGCGAAAGCGTCTTCGAAAGCGTCTTATAATGTCCGTCACAATTTCTTGTTTGCGATCTTGCAGCATGCAAATATTATTATTTTTCTAAAGGGCATAAGGTTGTACTATAAGCAATCCTATACAAGGCTAATTGTTAACCAGGAACCAACCAAATCAATTTCACTGAAATCAAGGTTGCCCATTATCACCTTCATTGTTTGCACTATACCTTGAATACCTCTGTCTCAGCCTTATTAGCAGTGCTGCTATTCAAGGTTTCTTCCTGGCTCAATCTGAAAGATTTGGCCTATGCTGATGACGTAGCCCTTTTTTTGTCCTCACAAAAAGAATGTACTCGAGACTTTGCATTTAACTGAACAGTTTTTCACGGTATCAGGTGTGGCTCTTAGTTTAGAAAAATCCTAAGAAATCTGGCTAGGTCCATGGGGTACGAAGCCGCGTATTTTTGGGGGCATAAGCTGTGATTATTGCCTCCTACACTCCCTAGGGGTTCCTCTGGATCAGGTTCGCAACAGTGGAGCATATTGGGATCCAGAAAGCGCAGTTATTAGACGACAAATTCAGGCGTGGATGGGCCGGGAACTTTCGGTGTTTGCTCACCCGCCAATTTTTATTGTTTTTTTTTTATTTAGCAAACCGTCTCTTTTTAGTATGTGTGCTTATTAGGCGCCTTAGTACTCACTTGCCATTCACACTCACGCCGACTGATAGGCGCATGAAGGGACATTATAGGGATTCCCTATAAGGAGGTTGCGGCCCCTTTAAATTTCCTCACTCCGCGCTTTTCTTTAGATTACGTATATGTATAGTCTATAAAGAAGGCAGAAGGCAGATGATTCTTACTGAGTGTCTGTTCCCTATACCTTGGTATCGGCAACCTTATCAAGAGTTTCTTGAAACTAGCATGTGAAGCGCATGGGCATGGAGTCTGGTTCAAAAGTGTTCTTTTTTAAGCTGCACACATCAAAGCTTCCTCTTAAGGCATTGCTTCACGCCAAGCAGATGTGTGTGCCATGGCCGGTGAATTGCCGCATGTGTAAAACGCCAGAGACCACTGACCACAGCTTTATTCTGTACCGTGATTCGTTCTTCTGGGACACATTGCAGTAGACGCTAAAGAAGAACAATAAAATCACGCCATATATTACTCGTTTTTGCCCGTTCGAAAAAACTGTGATGTGCCTTATGATTTGTTCGCGTTGATGGGTATATTTAGTTTGTGGAAAATCCGAATGATGGACCGTCATGCTGAATCACCGCGAAAATTGAAGTTGATATTCTGAGAGCAGTGCGCTTGGTGCGGGGAGTGTATGCGGCACTGGAAGAGTCGCCTAGTTGGCTACCGTATCTCGATGTTCGCCTGTGCCTCCCGAAATTTTGACATTTCTTATAATGGGGAATTACTAGGTTATAACGAGCTTGCATTATGCAGCCCGGTAATTTCATGCTTTAGCTTTTTTATTTTCTTCCCCAGAACTTTTCCCATCTAACAAGGAAGAAAAAAATCTGTGGAGCGATAGATTTTCTATTTGAGTTAAAG
Source organism: Amblyomma maculatum (assembly GCF_055883805.1). Classification (NCBI taxonomy): domain Eukaryota; kingdom Metazoa; phylum Arthropoda; class Arachnida; order Ixodida; family Ixodidae; genus Amblyomma; species Amblyomma maculatum. The sequence goes on along the minus strand of NC_139350.1, from coordinate 102,808,684 downwards.
TCGATGTTTCGACTCCACTTCATAGATCTTAAGGCGAAAGCCTTTAATGGCTCATACGCGCGGCCATGACCCTGTCCGTCCGGCCACGAGAAGTGTCACACTTCTTCACGAGATTCCGCGAGTACCGCAAGATTGTGACCTCATCACATAACTTGCTGTGACGTAAGAAAGATAGTTAAAAATAAATAAATAAATCTTGTCTCCACAGAGAATCGAAGCTCAATCCCTTGGATTCCCAGCGGAGCGCTTTAACCAACTGCGCCACTCACAGGATCACGAAACGCACATCATAATGCTCCTTTTCTACCGTGAGGCTGACATCATCAGGCGATTCACACACGAAGCTTACCCCGCCGGGCGTCCGATCCAGGCGTGCGTGCTGCGCTTTTCGTTTTGTACTTCCTTGAACGCCGCACCACACAGCATAAAGCAGACTCAGTACAGCAGGCATCAACGGCGTTTCAAATTGTGTTGCACGAATGAAATGGCGCAGTAGCTGTCACAATTCTCCGTGGACACCTTAACCAAGCCGTAAGGAAAAGGAGGATGGTGGGTGTAAGAGAAGAAAGAGAGGAAGAGGTGCCGTAGAGGAGTGCTACGTACCACCGTGCCACAAAGGCTTTCGCCTCATCGCACTTTAGTGGTCCAAAGTGCCCCTGAGAAGTTTTTCTTTTTTTTTCAAATCTATCGCCCTTTCTCTCTCTCTTACAAATCCTGACAATCATATATATTACGAACATATTCTCTGGATTTCACGTGACGACAGGTAAAGGATGGACAGACAACTGCGGCAGTTTCGCGAAAGCGTGAAATAGACAAGTTCTTGCTTTTAATATTTTGTATTTATAGTTAGGTTAGGTGCGAACAAAGGAATGGTTTTTAGCTCTTTGTGCTAGCGGCTTGGTTTTCATGCCGGCAGCTGGTATATAGACCAACACCGATCTGTGACGTAAGCCCAATGCGGTGGCGCATCTATCGCCAGCGTGGGCAGACTGGGGGTGAAAAATAGGCTTAGCGCCCATAGGAATACATGGAAGCGAAATATTCCAGAGCAGTTTTCTAATTTCAAGGGTCATCTGTGATGCCGTTATTGGGTACAGAGCAACCATGAACGCCCTGGAATAGATCGTGGAAGTGTGAAATCTCATTACCAAGGCAAAGTATTTTTAAAACACGGCGAAACGTATCGGGGTGCGATTTAAGAGGGCGACCCATAGAAATACATGTAAACACAACTTGCCGCAACATTTATCTCGGTTCAGCAGCGTTGAACCCTTCTCATTTTTTGGTGAACGTCTTGTACGACGCCCCGATGTCATGTTGCATGACGCGCTACATTCCCTTGCGAGTAATGAAAGTCTGACGACTTGCGGGACCGCTCACAGCACGATAAACTGACCGCGCACAGTTGCAGACGACCATGCACCACCTGCTGTCGCTAGCAGACGCTCCGGAGCTGGAGGCGGCCGCGGTGGGTATCGCCAGCTACGCTGTCATCTGCTGCAATGCGCGAATCTCATTCAGTTCATATTGTCGTATGGCGTTTGACAACTGCTTTTTAAATGTTATTCTGTATAGCACGTATCACTGGAGCGATAGTATTATCTAGCTTATTTACCCTATGCGGCAACATATCAGACTGTAAGCAAAACTCCGCTATTCGCTACACGGTGTCTGGATTCATAACACAGGTTATTCGGGGAGTTTTAAAAGTAGACTGCCTTCGTAATGACGCACCATACTTTATCACACACTTCTTCAAAGCGCTGGTCAACGTTTAACGACCGGCCACCACTTCTGATGCTCTGCGAAATGAGAAAAATGATCCGGTAAGTTGTGTTTAAGTTGTGTTTACATGTATTTCTACGGGTCTCCCTCCCAACTCGCACCCCAACATGTTTCGCGGTGTTTTAAAAATACTTCGCATCGGTAATGAGATTTCATATTTTGATGATCGGTTTCAGGATGTTTATAGTTGCTTTGTACCGAACAACGACATGTCAGGTGCCCCGTGAAATGAGAAAACTGCTTTGGAATATTTCGATTTCATGAATTCCTATGGACGCTAACCCTATTTTTCACCCCCAGTCGGCTGCGGCGCCGCGAGCGCCCCCTTTGTTTGTAAACACGGCGTTGGTATATACGGCGCTCGCTGGTGAAATAACTATTTTATAGCTTGATTTGTTTTAGATAGGGCATCTTTTTTCAGGTTATTAACATTTGTAGAATTTGTTTTTTTGACGTGCGTTTGCTAGCTTTTTTTTTCTCTTCAGTGTGTAGAGGTTTTGAGGAGTTAGTGACAGAGATATTCATATGGAAACAGGCCTAAGATGTGCAATCCAAAGAAGGTAAAGTGCAAGGAGTGTGAGGGCCTGAAGGAAACGCGGTTCTAAACAATAGAGGAGGCTGGAGACGCGGACTTCTTATACCTGTGTTGAGTACTTAGTGCCAGCCTTGACAGGTTTGAGCAAGAAAACGCCGGGCTAGTGTCTTGGTTAGCAGTTTTGGAGAAAGAGTTCATGGTAGTAAAAGCAGAAAATAGAAAACTGCAGGGACACCTTCCTAAGATGATAGGAAAAATGGGTGATACCGCTGCTGGAGATAACAATGGCGGACCTTCTGGTGCAGGCCACTTGGCAAGGGCAGGCACTAGCAAGGGCAGCGAAGACAGAGTAGGTAAGGTGGAGCCTGAACGGGAGGCCACGAAGTCAGCAAAAGAGGTGGAGATAAGGAACGTTCCAAGAGAAGGTAACACGGAAAAACGCAATCGCATGCCCAGCTTTCCGGGACACAGGTTGTTAGTTCGGTAAACTGGCACCACGCGGCGTAGCACCGTGAGCTCCTCCTTTCTCTTTTCTTCTGCCCTTCCCTCTCTAGCCTAAGGCACGGCCGGTCTCGAGGGAGAGCACGTTTCTCTCTTCTCTTACGGACCTCGTCCAGCACGCACGACACACCATGCACGGAGCACGTGCGGAAGCCCTGGGGCAAGAAAGTGAGGCCAGCGACAGCCATCACAAACAAAATTCGAACAGTACTCTGCATATTTCAAGTCGCAGCCAACTGACCGCCTATTGTGCACCCACTGAAGAGCAAGACTCTACAAAAAAGAACAAAAGTAAAATAACCAAAACACCAACCCTCGCCCCACCAGGCTTACGCTCAATAGTAGGATCCGCTTGAAAACAAACTTGCCCTTGCCAGCGAGCGCATATTCCGAAACGCTGATCGAAAGTTTCCCTCACTGTATTTTTTTTTCGCACCCTCTGGGCGATGCCTCTCGCACACAAAGCCTGAATAAGGGAAGAAAGACTGCGCGCTCGGAAGAAAAGGGCTTTGTACTCCGACCCCACTAGCTCCCCCTACTTTTCCCAGAAACAACGGACCCGCGAACGACGCTTGAAGGGAGGGAAAATTACTTCTAGGCCCGGGCCGCTTTGGGGCTAACTTCACGGTAACCTTGTATTGTAAATTTAGGACTACACACCACTGGAGTCGCTAAAAGTGCAGCCTATATTTTATAAAAGCGACATGCTTTGTTTCAGCGGAACAGAATATGACGTAATGTCGTAGGGGAATACTGAATTAAGTTTACATGCTTATACTGCCGTTGGAACCGTTAATATAAAATTGAACAATTGAACGCAAGCAAGAGTACATGCATTTGTTTGACAACTATGTAAAAGAACCAAGGAATACTCCTACTCGTACTCTGTGCAGCTTTTTGCGAGAGCAGTGGTGGTGGCTTCTATGGGGGGATTATCTTTACTCTATCTGTAGGCAATTCCGCGACCTGAGTACTTAAACTTGAAGATCGCGTTTCTAGCACAGTCCGCTAAAGCCAAAGTTCTCGAAAAACGTCTATTTTTTTTTGTCACTGCTGGCCGCTCATTTCACGAACGCTCGGCGTGCACGAAGCGAGAGACGTCTTCTAACAAAACGTTGTTTCCTGAACTTGTACCGGAGTGTCTCACTCCCGTCACAACATTCGTGATGAGCGCAGCTATCCTTTATGGCTGGTTCATATGAGATAAGTTAAGTTCCGGACATGAAATCAGTACTAGCATTACGTCCATAAAACAGCTGATTCACTCAGTCGCAGCAATGGCAGGCGATAGCAATTATAGAATCTTAGCGGCAACCTGCAGCTCCCCTGAATGATTTTTGAGATTGGTCCGTTAGACGCCCTCATTGCCTTCACCCAAAGATGCTTCTCCAAACACTTGGTATCCCTGCTTTCAGCATCATGGACTGCGTAAATAGTTTTATAAACTTTAATTTGGATTCTGATCCCGGGTGTAAATCTGAGCTTACTAAGGCGGCGGTTTGGGCTATAGTTGGTATTACACAACGAAAATATACAGTCCTGCGTGGAGAGACATGGCACACTGTGTGTCACTGCGCCCTTCTTTCCCGGGGTGCATCACTTCTCAACCTCGTGGAGACTCGTTTTGCAAATCTTACGACTACAGTTAAACCCTTTTATAAGGTACATGCACTGGGGAGCAGCTTTTATCTCCATAATCAGAGGTATAAATCCCATTTTCTAACCAGACCTTATTTCGACCTAGGCATCCTACGACTAAAATGCGCAAAAATGAAATGTATATCCCTTAGCATAAGCGTTATTATCGCTTTGATTTACATGTTGCATTTTCTTGATGGACCACCGCACACTGTACACACTTCGCAACTTTCTTATATTATTTCCGAACTACGTTTGCAGATGATTGCAAAGTGCCATCGCGATGTGACTTGGCACCGCAACGAGCGATTCCCAACTCCGGAAAAAGTTATATGTCTGGTAACACTACAAAAGCTCAAATAAATATAAATAAAAAAAAGCCACGATATCGTGAATGTAGCCAGCTTACCACCAAGGTGCTAGTAGCAGCCAGAACTATAAAACATCACCAGCAGAAATATCATTCCTAATTTTTTGCTTGGTTGTCAAAGAGTAACATTGGCTAACAGAACCACTTCTGTTATGTTGTTTGTTTTGGTCTCGGCTTGGCTGTCTTGCTTTCTAGTCACAATGGTTTCTTTACGTCAGTAGCACCAGCTGATCGCTTTCTTCGCATTTACCGGATAGATTGGTTTATACCGAAAAGCAGCGTAATTGACAATTCCCGCTGTATTCTTTCTCCTAGCTAGCGGACACTATACGTATATGCGGTACGCCCTGATAGGAAGCTCCAATAAAAACAATTAGTTGTGGTTTAGCTCTAGTTAAGCCTAGTTGAATTGCGAAAGCATTGGCGGAGGCTTATTTTGCCAGCTAAATTATTCGCCTATCACGCCCTGTCAGTGTAAGGGACTACAGTATTGGGGACACTGGCTGTCGGAGTATTGTTTTCGCAATAATTGATGAACCCAACGCTCACTCCCACTAGGCTCGGGCAGATGCTCGCATGTGCAGTCGCGCTTGTGCTCCTCGCGGCAAGCCTGAGGAGCTCATCTACGTTGCATTCCCACTGCAGGTGCTTGTTTTATTCATCCTATAGCTGAATGACCTGCTTTTATTGCGAAATTAATACTACTACAGCCAAAGCGAGACTTCGGGTGGCCGCAGCTACGCCGTGAAGAGGCGTAGCTACAGTCTCCTTATAAAAAAATCAGCCTGCCATAACATTTGAATTCACGTTACCCCTATGCCACGGGCAGGAGCTCCCAACTCGGGTCGCTCCTTTCATATGGGAGTGTGATATCAGAATCAGCCTGCCAGAACCGTTCGCATTCTCGTTACCCCTACGACAAGAAGGCACGTCCATACGGCTTGGTTAAAGCGTGACTTTATGTGTGCTGGCAGCTTACGCTCTCGCGTCACACACTTGAAGGATGAGCTTAAGTGTTCCCAATAATGTAGCACCTTACACTGATAGGGCGTGAAAGGGGAATAACGTAAGAGGAAATTGAAAGTGCTGACCTAAGTTCAAAATCGAAGTGTTCACCTATATACCATGCAGGAGTGCACCACCGTCGTGAAAACCAGGTACAAACGGCAGGGCGAAATCATTATGACAGACTAGCTGATTCCGGTGTTTGGAGGCCATCTTTTGCCCTCTCTACAAAAGAACTGAAATATTTCCATAGTCCCTGAACCTCTTGCATGGTGCGCTTGTGCAAAGTCAGGCCACGACTTGCCTTTATTCAGCTAGGACAGCTAATTGGGCTAGTTTGTAAGAATTCATACTATAGGAACAGCGCAAAAAGACGACGGTCAAGAAAAGAACACAAGAGTCTATCAACCGAATTTTGTTGAAAAAAAAAACCGCATCACGCGCTTAAACAACGCATGCCTCTGGTCAATGAACTATCAACACGAGCGGTCAGTAAACATGAATTCCTTTTTCATGCAACGTCAATGTGGTGCTGCTAACGCGGGAGTCCCTCGCTTTTTGTATTTGGTACGCCTCTGCCAGCTCTCGGGTTATTTTATCTCTATGCCTGAATAGCACTACTGTCCTATCAAGAAAAGGCGAACACCCTTGGCATGAATTGCAATGTTCGGCGAGGTTTCTAAAGGGCCGACATGACAGGGAACGATAATGCTCCCGTAATCTCTTATTAAGGCCCTTTTGAACTATGTGTGCTCTTTCGCACTTCAGCCGAGTGCTGTAAACAACGCCTATAGCACATTCGACGTACTTGAATTGTGCCGAATGCCACAGCCCCCCTTGGCGTACGTGTGACTCAGCCCTTTAATGAGCCCATGCGCAGATGTGGCCAAGCTTCTTTGGAACTGTAGACACAGCTTGTACCCCTTGTATCCAGTTTCTCAGTCCCCCCTTCTTCAAACGATGAGTTATGCTGAGGACGCATAGCACCACTGCATAATTTTGCTTCTCTTTTGGTTGAGGGTCAGCAGAGCCTACCTGATCTTGCCTAGAACGCTTGAGCAAACGTTCGCTTACTGACACCAAGACAGAAAGCGGAAAGCCAGCGCTTATCAATCTTGCCACCTGTTTATGAAAGCTGCTTTTGATGGTGTGGAAGTAAGACTTCGAAACGGCCGATTGTAACCATCAGGCCACAATACCTATTTTTACTTTTTGGGTAAGCAGACCTGTGTCAAGGGTGTCAAGGGTGTCATAAGCCTCCGGGTGTCATAAGTCCAACACACGTGGTCCCTCAGAAACCTCTACCACAAGTCCAGAACGCGAAATTCATTGCCCTGCGGCTGTTCCAATGTAAAGGTAATACCCATTGTGCAATCCTCAAAAACTTTTCGTACATCATCGTGAATACGAAGTCCCACACTTTCTTCGACAATGAGAAGGTAATCGTCCACAGAACGGAACACGCGCGCAGTTACCTCTGAGTTGGGCTTTTACAAAGGCCAACGTTTCCTAGAAAAATGTCGCTCAAGCAGGGCGCCACACAGGACCTGATACAAACCCCAGCTTTCTGTACAAACGTGCCACCACGTCAAGACACAAAGATTGATTTCAGGTAGAAGCTCAGTAGCTCAAGAAAGGGCTCAACTGATATGCCACACTGGCTTCTAAACACGCATTCATCGTTGTCATTGATGATGTACTCTTTGATAGATATAAGCAAAGCGGCCTGCGGAAGCGAGCAATAGAGATCAACCCCATCGATACTAAATGCGCTTTACCCGATTTGGCTTTCGCCTGCGAAAAACTGCGTCACTGTCTCTGAATTTTTATTCTGAATGGGTCTTGAACTAGTAACTTGTTAAAATATTGCTACAAATACAAGAAAATTTCATGCTGCCAAGTTTCTTTTTCTGATAGTATTGTACGAAATGGCATCCATTGCTTGTGAAATTTGATGGTAAAAAATACATCAACCTCGAGCCGCTCAGCTTTTTCTATCCAGCGGAAAGGCGTCCAAGGTTCAAATCCTGCGCCAGAAGACTCACCTTTTCTTTTTCCTTTGAGGGTTTAAGAGAAAGAGGTACAAAATGTTTCCCAATTAAATGCGTTTTTTCCGATAAAATTCAGTTGATAGGCATTGCGCACGCACAATGCCTATCAACACTTGCGTGCGCGCTCATCATTGCCATCAGGCCGGTGCATTCCCAATCTAAAGGGGTCTTGTTCCTGACCAACGAGATTCACGTAGTCGCAAAGTGGCGGATGCCCATGCTGCTTTTTGAGAATCAAACGGAAAAAATAACAGTGAAAAAGGAAAAAGTAAAGCTTTCTAGTGCGGTGCTGTGAGCTCGGCAGGCACAGGAAAGGCAAACTGAGGACTGCCGGCCTATTTTTGGCCGCCAAGTGGATGTTGGCCGTCTACGTGGATTTTTCGGTGTGGCGCCCAGGGACCGCTTCAGCGGGAAGCTTTCTTCCATTCTGTTCATTATTCGTTACAGCCTGCCCTGCCAGACTCCCTTATACGATGGTTATCGCGCGTAATTTTTCAGGGCTGTCTTTCCTGGCAATTACCACGGCGAAAAACCAGCCATTTTCAAGCGTAAGCACCGTAATCTGAACGCAAATACCTTAATAATACAGCTCGTCAGAGTGCTGTTATTACTTAGTGAGCTCTACCGGTCTAGTAGATCTCATTGCGCCTTAAAAGATGCTACATACAGTCTACATCAGGGATCTTTTCTGGCATCTTTATTGTTATTAATACATAGCAACACTATTGTTCATAAAGTTTCACGCAAAATTCGCTTGTACGCACAAGGCTGCACCAAGTGCAGCCCGACACTCAACGAATAAAACATTTGCGGCGTACAGTAAACGATCTAGACAGCTTCCACCAATTGACGCGTTACGGGGAAATGGACGTCCAATTGAAATAAATGCAAATATACTCAATTGACTAGAAAACGTATATCAAGAAGCTCAACATACGGTTTAAATTCCAATCTTTTGGAAAAAGCTTCCGAATCTGAATTAATGGGCGTGCATAAATATGACATTTCATGAAGAACTAATGTCGAATATTCAACTAGCAAAGCATACAGAATATTGAATTTCTCGGCAAAAAAATTTCACACAGCCTGAGATGTAAAAGAGCTGCTGTACCTCCCACTTATTACACCAATTCTTAATAGTGTCAGCACAGTGTAACTTCCCCGTACGGTAACATTATCAGACTCTTAGAACGCACACAAAACCGTGTAGCCGTTTTTTTTTTTTTTTTTTTTTTTGTTAATGGCTACAATTTTCAACACAAGTTTCAGCAGTGATGGAATCTTTTGGCTGGGAATTTTATAGCACTGCTATTAGTAGGCGTATTTGTTGTGTTTTAATAAAACTGGGATTGATAAAGCTGTGTATACGCTGCTACTAGATCTACCAAGAATTAAACTCCCAGCCAAACTTCTGAAATGATTTACTGAAAATTGTAGAACAAAGCCGGTTACGCGGTTTACGCGTTCTAAGATATCTGATAATGTAGCCATACATGAATCCCACACGGCGCTGACATATTCAACAATCGTTGTAATATATGTGTGAGGTGCAGCCGATATTTTACATTTAAGGCGGTGTGAAATTTTCATTAATGTATTCAATACCATGTGTGCTTTGCTAGTTGCATATTCTATATGAGTTCTCTATGAAATGTACACTCTAATATACACTCTAGGGCATTTAAATTCGGAAGATTTTTCCAAAACATCGGAATTTAAACAGTATGCCGAGCTTCATGGATTACGTTTTTTTAGTCAGTGGAGCATATTTGCATTCATTTCAATTAAGTGTCCATTTCTCCGTGATGAGTCATTGGTGATGCTTTCTAGATTGTATAGATCGGTAGAGCTCAGTAAATAATATATAGCACTGTGATGAGTTGTATTATGAAGGCATTTGTTTTCAGCTTACGTTGCTTACGCTTGAAAATGGCGTGGTTTTTCATTGGGGTAATTGTCAGGAAAGACAACTGTAGAAATGACGCGCTGGGACCACCGTTTAAGCGAGACACGCAGGGCAGGCTGTGAGTAATAATGACAAAAAAAAAATGAAACAAAGCTTCCCGCTGAAAATGTCTCTGGGCGAAGCGCCAACAAATCCATGTGGAGAGCCAACATCCATTTGGATACCAAAGATAGGCCGGCATGCAGTCCTCAGTTCGCCTCTTCTGTGCGGCCCGACTGCCCACCACAATGCACTAGAAAAGTTTGCTTCTTTCTTTTTTCGCCATTATTTTTTCCGTTTCTTGCTAGAAAAGTAGCACGGCCATTGGACACTTTCTTACTGCATGAACCTCACTGGTCAAGAACAAGATACTATTATATTGAGAATACACCGTCTTGATGTTGATGATGAGCGCCTCGCAGGTGTAAGTGCTTTTTACTCACGCAGCGCAGGCTCGGGGTGGAGCATGCCCAAGGCACACAGTCAGAATTCTCCACGCAGTTACGCTCTCAATCAAGCGGAGAACGTCCGCATGCCCCATGTTTTAAATTATCTGCGAGTTAGAAATCACAGCGACGGTCATTAAAGATAGCATGACAGTCGCTGCACTCGGTGCACATGGATGCAGCAATGAGTCTTGCCGCCTAGCCTGTTACCCGTTCTCAATCACACCCTCTTGGCACTTATTTCGACTTAGTGCTAGCATTTACAAAACACTACGTAACCAGCACCTCAGGCCTTACAGCACTGCCAACATGTTGATAACATGAGATAAAGTTAAGGTAAGTTAAATTGGTTCACAGGAAGGGAAAGGCGCAGTAACTGTCACACTTGCTCTGTGGACACCCGAACCGCGCCGTAAGGGAAGGGAGGAAGGTGGGAATGAAAGTGGAAAGAGAGAAAGAGGAGCCGTAGTGGAGGGCTACGGAGTAATTTCGACCACCTGGGGATCTTTAACGTGCGCTGACATCGCACAGCACACGGATGCCACTTCGTTTCGCCCCCATCGAAACGCAGCGCGCGGCCAGGTTCGAACCCGGGAACTCCGGCACAGTAGTCAGGCGTCTTACCACTGCACCACCCCGGCGGGGCAAACATGAGATGATTATTCAAAATAGAACCGCGTGGATCGAAAACGAGAACTAAACATTCTAACTGTATATGCAAAGCCGAAGTTAAGCTTTGACAGTGTCGGACTCGCGCAAGACCAGAAGCTCATGAAAGGTGACCAGCGTCAAACTTCAAGAAAAGTCCGTCGGGGCTACGTTATTGATATGATGGAATCGCTCTCAGCCACGCAGTACAGCCATTGCACCAACCTCGTCCAGCACGCACTGCACACCATGCAAGGAGCACGAGCGCAAGCCCTGGAGCGAGAAGGTGAGAGACCAGCGACAGCCTACACAAACAAAATTCGAACAGTACTCTAGATATTGAAAGTAGCAGCCAACTGAACGCCTACTGTGCTCTTACTGAAGAGCAAGACTCTACAAAAAAGAACAAAAGTAAAATAACGAAAACACCGACCCTCGCCCAACAAGTTTACGCCCAACAGTAGGATTCGCTTGAAAACAAACGTGCCCTTCCCAACATGCGCATATTCCAAACCGCTGCTCGCAGGTTTCCCTCTCTCTTTTTTTTTTTTTCGCCCCCTCTGGCGATGCCTCTCGCGCACAAAGCCTTGAGCATCTGTAGACCGACCCGGCAGGAACAAGGCGCTAGCAAGCCAAGAATGACAGCGCGCTCGGAAGAAAAGGGCTTTGTACTCCGACCCCAGTAGCTCCCCCTACTTTTCCCAGAAACAAGGCACCCCGGACGACACTTGAAGAGAGGGAAAATTACTTCTTTAGCCTCACGCAGCTTTGGGATTAACTTCACTGTAACCTTGTATTGTAAATGTAGGACTACATACCACTGGAGTCATGAAAAGTGCAGCCTACATTTATACAAGCGACATGCTTTGATTCAGCGGAACATAGTGATGACGTAATGTCGTAGGGGAAAACTGAATTAAGTTCACATGCTTATGTTGTCATTGGAACCGTTAAATTAAAATTGAACAATTGAACGCAAGCAAGGGTACATGCATCTGTTTGACAACTATGTAGAAGAACTAAGGAATAATCCTACTTGTGCTCTGTCCAGGTTTTTGCGAAAGTAGTGGTGGTGGTGTCTATTGGGGGGGGGGGGGGGGATTATCCTTACTCTGGTTTGTCGGCTATTCCGCGACTTGAGTACTTATACTTGAAGGTCGTGTTTCTAGTCCGCTAAAGCCAAAGTTTCCGAAAAACTTCGAGAGTGTTTTTTGTCACTGCTGGCCGCTCATTTCACGAACGCTCAGCGTGCACGAAGCGAGAGACGTCGCTTAACAAAACGTTGTTTCCTCAGCTTGTACCGGAGTGTTTCACTCCCGTCACAAAATTCGTGAAGAGCGTAGCTATCCGTGATGGTTGGTTCATATCAGAAAAGTTAAGTTCCGGACACAAACCTCGTACTAGCATTACGTCGATGAAACAGCTGGGTCACTCAGCCGCAGCAAAGGTAGGCGAAAGCAGTTAGAGGATCTTAGCGGCAGCCTGCAGCTCCCCTGAATGGTTTTTGACATTGGTCCTTTAGACGCTTTAATTGCCTTCATGAAAAGATGCTTCTCCAAACACCCGGTATCCCTGCTTTCAGCATCATTGACTGCGGAAATCTTTGAATAAACTTTAATTTGGCTCCTGATCAGGGGTGTAAATCTGAGTTTACTAAGGTGGCGCTTTGGGCTAGTTGGTATTACACAACGAAAATATACAGCCCTACGTGGACAGACATGGCACACTGTTTGTCACTGCGCCCTTTTTTCCCGGGGTGCATCACTTCTCAACCTCCTGGAGACTCATTTTGCAAATCTTACGACTATAGTTGAACCCTTTTATAAGATACGTGCACTGGGGAACAGGTTTTTTATCTCCAATATCAGAGGTCCCTTATAAGCAGGATATACAATCCCATTTTCTAACCAGACCTTATTTCGACCTAGGCATCCTACGGGTAAAATGCGCAAAAAGGAAATGTATATCTTTTAGCATAAGCGTTATTATCGCTTTCATTCAGATACTGCATTTCCTTAATAGACCACCACACACTGAACACACATCGCCACTTTGTTATATATTTGCGAACTGCGTTTGCAGCGATTGCAAAGTGCCATCGCGATGTGACGTGGCACCGCAGCTAGCTATTCCTAACTACGGAAAAAGCTATGTGTCTCGTAACACTTCACGAACTCAAGTAAAAAAAAAAAACGCGCCACGATATTGTGAATGTAGCCAGCTTACCACCAAGGTGCTAGAAACAGCCGGAACTATAAAACATCACCAGCAGAAATATCACTCGGAAAGTTTTGCATTTTTGTCAAAAGGTAACATCGGCTTTGAGTAACAAACTTGTGAATGTCGCTACTGAGACGAAAAATAAATAAAACGCCAACAGGGCATTTCTGAGTGAAGTTCAAACCATGTTTGTATAGCAATCAGAGAAGTTTATTTGTCTTGCCTAGAACAGAAACACTTCTGATATGTTGTTTGTTTTGGTCTTGGCTTTGCTATTTCTTGCTTTCTAAGAGTCCAATGGTTTGTTTACGTCAGCAGCACCAGCTGATCGCTTTCTTCGCATTTACCGGATAGATTGTAGTTTATACTGAAATGCAACGTAATTGACCATTCCCTCTGTATTTGTTCTTCTATCTAGCGGACACAACATCTACGGTACGCCCTAATAGGCAGCTCCAATAAAAAAAAAAAATGCGGTTTAGCTCTAGTTAACCCTAGTTGAATTGCGAAAGCAACAGCGGAAGCTTCTTTCTACATTATTTGCCTATCACCATCTGTAACTGTAAGGTGCTACATTATTGGGGACGCTTAAGCTCATTCTTGAAGGGTATGAATGAGCTCTAAGTGGGCTCTGAATTTCACGTTCCAGGTAGAAATGATCGAATTCTTGGAAAATCAACATTTATGTACTCTGTGTACCGTCGTACAGATTCCATATCTGCTCTGATGGCGTCCAACAACATTCACGCGCTCCACTCAAGGCGAAAGTTCTTACACCAAAAAAAAGTTTTGTACTTGCTATAGAATCAGGTAACAGCGCAAAAAAAAAATAAAAAAAAATAAACATGGACGGGACACAAGAGCAAGAACAAACAACGAGATCTGCTGTGTGTTCTTGCTCTTGTGTTCCGTCCATGTTTTTTGCGCTGTTACCTGAAGATGCGTTCCTGGCCGGGCTCTGGCTTTCGGGTAAGTCCGAGCATGTGCAGTGCTCGAAACCCCCCATCCGCGTGGAACCGGGATGCGAACACAGTGTGCGGGTGGCATTCTTCGCTTGTTCTTGTTTCTTGCACATAGTTTTGAATAACGTAATAAGTGCATATATAGTTCTGCGCTTGCTTTTCTCTGTGTTATTCTCCTAATAACCTCTTCAGTCCCTTTTCTTTACCATTGACCGCAGCTCAGGTGCTCGCGGAGTAGAACAGCAGCTTCTGCGGTCGACAAACATATATTTTTTTTTCGTGTTTATCCTTCTGTGTAACAGCCGCTTCAGAACCTGTAGCGGTTCCTGAGGCTTTCAGTGCCGTGAGTGAATTGCCGGCGCAATGACTGTCAGTCACCAATTAAGCTCCTGTTCTAAACAAAGCTTTCCACTGAAAATGTACTCTGCTTTCAGCTTGTAAAAAGCGAACGTTTGGACCGGTCCTCTTTGGGTTGTCTCGACTGCTACTGAACAAACAGATTCTCTCATTGTTCAGCACTAGAGCAACGATGCAGGCCTTCCGCCCTCTCTAAACGGTCTTACCCTCTTTCTGCCTGACTATTCTTTGCTCTTGTGGGGCCCCAGACCCCCGTCGCCCGCTTAGTTTGAAGAGGGGGACAGAAAGAGAAAGACATGGGGAGTCTTCTTACTAAAGAAGCTTCGCTGCCTGTATTTTTTGTGCCCGTTGGCTTTGTGCGGGACCAAGCTTTCGCCACTGACTCCTTTCCGCTGGCCTGCGCCCCTCGTGTGTCCTACAAAGGAAGAAAGCATTTGCAGCCGAGACAGACAATAAAACTGACGTCTCTTGATTTAAAGCCCAGCTTATTGCTCGCCTGACGAGTCTGAAACATCGGGAGCCCAAGTAAAGAATGTGGGGCCGAAACGTCTGCGCTTGACCTGAAGCTACAGAACTGGTGTACAAACTTCCTCCTTGCAGACCAAGAATTCGAGCACGTGACCAGCTGCAGGAAGAGGTCTTCTGCATTTCCTTATGTTCACGAAGGCTATATTAAAAAAAGACACAAAAAAACGGAGGTGTCTGTCTCCGCAAAGTGGGGTTCGGACACTTGGGCCGCTGCGGGCAGGGGAATTGCTTTTTTCTTGGAAGCGTGTATTCGCACATTCTGAGATTCCCTGCTGAACGCATGGTAAAGGGGCTTATCCTCGGGTCTTGGTTTATTCTTTTTTTTTTCGCTTTAATATCCACCTACGCCCGTCACAGGCACCAGAACAAAGAGCACCATACTGTCGCTTTTTTCTTCCCTGCATCGCCATTCATTTTGTCAGTTCTATGTGACTGACATGGCTGCCTGACTTGGCCTTCCCGGTGACATATTGATGTATGACACCAAGAGTCAGGACAAATGCGCGAAGAGAACGGAGAGTGCAGCGTTCGAGGGCTTTAAGTAGGCACGATTTACTGCCCAGTTTTTATGGGTGGAGACGGGCGCTTCATGTACACATACGGAGAAACGAAATGGGACATGGGGCTGAATCGTGCTTTTGGGAGTAGCGAACGTGCAGTGTGTGTATTTAGATCCTCTAAAGAAGCATTCTAAGCTACACATGCCTGCCCTCCTTGCTCATAGCGTAGCACAGGCGGCGCACTAAATTTGAGACCAAGAAGAAAACTCTCTCTCGTCTGTGCAGTGGATAAATAAACATATACATATATTAGGCTGCAGGGCCGCGCGACACACACACACACACACACACACACACACACACACACACACACACACACACACACACACACACACACACACACACACACACACACACACACACACACACACACACACACACACACACACACACACACACACACACACACACACACACCTCTCTCGTCTGTGCAGTGGATAAATAAACATATACATATATTAGGCTGCAGGGCCGCGCGACACACACACACACACACACACACACACACACACACACACACACACACACACACACACACACACACACACACACACACACACACACACACACACACACACACACACACACACACACACACGCACGCACGCACGCACGCACACACACACGCACGCACGCACACACACACACACACACACACACACACACACACACACACACACACACACACACACACACACACACACACACACACACACACACACACACACACACACACACACACACACACACACACACACACACACACACACACACACACACACACTTGCGATGCCAAAAGCTAAATATCTAAAGTCAGTGAGACTGCGGAGACGTCTCCGGCGAGGAAAAATACACCAATCAGGTACAGCAGGACTGAAGATATATAGAAGAAAGCACTCCTGTCAGGCAAAAAAGGAGCCAAAACTACGCCCGAGGATACTAGCCGCTGGCTATGGGTCCAAGCAGTGTCTGCCTATTTTCCTGTAGCGCACCAAAAAAAAAAAATACATATTTAAGAGGGCCTGACTCCTTTGTCCGCTGATTCCTGCATGTGATAGTCTGCCGTTCTGTGCCGTTGTTTCTGCACCATCTGGGGAGCTCGAGCCACAACATTTGAAACTCTCGAGGATATTGCTACATTGTCCGACATAAGCTGCATTGGCTGTATAGACCGTGAGCATATTTATATTCAAACTACGTCAACTTTTGCTGACTGATATTCTTTGCTAACCGACGAGAAGTTTGCCTTCCTTTTTTTTTCTGAAACCATTGCTTCTTTTATGTGTCCTGTCTGTTGTGAAATGTTTATAGCTACATTCATATTATAGAGACATCTGTAGTGGACTGTTTAGGTTGTATATGTAACAGCAATACATTGTAATGACGCGGTGATTCTGACTGCACAAATTTTTTTTCCAATTGTTGCGTAGGACCGCGTGTATTAAAATATTTTATGTTCGCACTATATTGCCCTTTTCAAAACGAACTGCCTTTTTTCAGTAAAGCTAGCAGCTAGCGTAACAGGGGCGATGCGGTGACTGCGACGGCATGGACAGAGACCTATTCCACTGCTTCGAGTGCCTCCTCTAAAGGGTATACAGTAGAACGAAATGTAACTTTCAGAGCTTGAAATGTTTGTAAATCATAATTATGCGCGTTTTATTTACAATAAATAATCTATATGTGCACTCATTTTAAACATGTTTGTTTTATTTGCATGAAAAAGTTTAAAAGTTGTGCGTCAAGAACTTTAATTTTTACAAATTTGATTGTGCGGCTAGGTTTCGCTCCGTTTGCAAACGGCGGCCACGTTGGGAAATGTTTTTCCGCTAAAACAAGGCCAGGATAATATTCATCACAGTAATACAACAGGCCATAATTTTTTAAAAAGAAATCGAAGATGGTCGAGTGCAATGTCTGGATGCGTTGGCTTGGAATGACCCCGTAGACTCTACAATCCGCATTGCGCCCTGAGCCTTGTGGAGGGACCTCATTAAAGAAGCCGTAACTATTAGTGCAATGAAATCACGCAATAAGTTTTTAATGATTATGAAAGTTGATGTAGAGGATAATATGTGGACTAATTTTAAGAAATACAACGTATTTTCAATGTTGCCCGAACTTTCCATTGCGCAGCGTTTGTTGAAGTTAGCCCGATCATAACGCTTAATCGGAAACGTTAGATAGGAGCGCTGGCAGTTTGATAGATCAGTTTACATGAAACATAATGCGCATTTCTGTTGCTTTGTAGTAACCTTTTTTTTTTAGATACGCAAAATAGCAAAAAAAGTTGTTTCCTTGGGTTGACGTTTCGTTAAAAATTTCGCTATAAAAAACAAAAAAAAAATAATTGAGCGGAAATAAAAACATTTTGATATGTAGTCAAACGATTTTATTTACATAACTTTAACATTTCATGTCATTCATAAAAACTTAGCCAAACAGCAGAGCATTTAATCGCGGCGCTAGACCTCGTGGCCAATAATTATACCCGAGGCTTATAGAAAACAAAAATGGATTAAAACCAGTTGCAGATATTTTTTTTATTTCAACGTCAGGAAACATCACATAAAAATTTCGACAAGCCACGCTTTGATCCATCTGATGTGGAATCACCCAACCATCTCTTCTGCGTAACTGCCCACTGCAGGCGCCGTGTTTCATATGCGAGGCGACAGCAGGTTGCACATAAAACGGCCCCAGGAAGCTGCATGATTACATCTATGCCAGATCGACGCAAACCATTTTAATCAGCATATGTTAGGGTACCTAAAACCGGGGATCATTTTCGATATCTATCCGCGTTACGACGCTATACAGTTTCAAAGTCTGAAAAAGAGGGAAATTTTGGTGCCTTGCCATAGGAAGCAATGCATAATATTCAGACGAGCTGGGAAGCTCGTGTAATAAGAGCACACAGCTGAAACTTCGGCACAATCTTCGGCTAACTCTATATTATATAAATCCCAGAATCATTTTGCGTACGCGTTTTTGTTCACGTTTTACGTATTTTTTTATACCCGTTCCCATTAAGTAACGCGCCCTTTCACCGCCACCTGCCGGTAGATGGCGTGAGTAGTACATGTCCCAAAAAGCTATTGGGAGGCAATGAGAAAGTGCTCAGGTGTTTTTCATCGGTGATTCTAACAGATGCAGATGCAGGCGAGCTATAATCTAACGGGCAAAGGATAATAAGCGAGTGTCAGTCGGAACCTTCCCAGGTAGGACAATGAACGCGGTAATGAAAGAAAGTAAGAAAAATCTATCGAAGAATTCCACAGGGCATTCCACAATCTAGTGGTAGTAGCAGCTAGCCTGAATGATATCCTCAATGGTGACGCCGCACAAGTCGCAGATAAGTTATCACAAAGAGTTTACGATAGCGGGGCGATAGCAAATCAGGTGAGCACAGTGCTGGAAGGGCTAGAACAGAACAGGAAGGTTGAATAAGACGTGATGAGGGTCAATCAAGAGATAAGAAAGTGTAGCCTTCGGTTTAAGTCGCGGAAATAAACAGGGAAGGGCGTACAGCAGGTTTTGGCAAAGCGTTTCGACGAGAGGGTATCCATTTCAATGAAAGGGTGGGAGCAGAGATCTGCTGGCCCCGGGCGGGCAGGGCAGTATCTTCTTTACAGGATCTGTGATGTCTCCGGACACAGTGAAGCAGAAAAAAAGCCTAATAATGAAGGCTGCGATCTAATAAAATAGCAAAGAGGAGGTCCAGAATGAAAACTGCAAAAAAAGAAATTTACCACCTGGATTAGTTACATTCAAGAGGGTAGAAAGAGAACAAAACTGTTGGAACTAGAACTGTAAATAAAAGACGGCGAAATAGGTGCGTACGCTCCATGCGAGACCCTAATTAGGGACCCAGAATATCTAACGTATATTGATGTCTACGTCTGGGAAAGGTGCAACATAACAACAATGAAGGCAGGGGGAGCTGGAGGCATGTTAATACACCAAGGAACAAGTTTGGCAATGAATAAAATCATCACCCCGCCGGGGTGGCGCAGTGATTACGGCGCTCGACTACTGTTCCCAAGGACGCGGGATCGAATCCCGGCCTCGGCGGCCACTTTTCTATGGAGGCGAAAAGCAAGGCGCCCGTGTGCTGTGCGATGTCGACTCCGGTCGAAATTTCCGGAGTCCTCCACTACGGCGTCTTTCATAGCCTGAGTTGCTTTGGGACGTTAAACCCAACCAACCGACCGACCGACCAACCAACCAATAAAATCATCCTGCAAAGAACATACTTGTGTGTCAG
Organism: Amblyomma maculatum; assembly: GCF_055883805.1. Lineage (NCBI taxonomy): Eukaryota > Metazoa > Arthropoda > Arachnida > Ixodida > Ixodidae > Amblyomma > Amblyomma maculatum. The sequence goes on along the minus strand of NC_139350.1, from coordinate 102,788,863 downwards.
GACGAATTTCCAGAGCGTACGTGGCTAGGAGCAATTTATTTGGGCAAGGCGTCAAATCCAGGCAGAAAAACAAGGATCTCGTTAAAGGTGTAAGGAAAAATGTAAACCAGTTTGGAGGCGATGCCGATATTATATTATTGGGAGACTTCAACGGCCACATCGACGATTTGGATGAACACACTGCAGTATTGCAACGAGAAGTTAATCCTTTACTTCTGTGAGCGATGGAACCTTTTTATTGTAAACAGAGAAACAAACTAAATGTGAGGGACAAATCACGTGGGAATTTCGGAACAGGCAGACGACCATTGCCTATTGTCTAATGTCGCAGAGAATATATAACAAGCTCACGAATATGGAAACAGACGAAAAGCAGCTGTAGAGTCTGAGAAGTGATCATAAACGTGATGGTATACAGATGGGGGCCCACTTCGAGAGGGAAATGTAGGAAAAGCAAGAAAACGCACAATTAAGCGAAGAACAAATCGCGTTGATAGCAGCCCTTATGGGTGTAGGTAAAAATGCCCCCGAAAAAATGGCCCCCGAGTATAGGGCCTCCAAAAAATGCCCCTGGAGGAAAAGGGCTCTAGAAATACACGTCCCCAAACTAAAACTTTGCCATAAGAATGTATGGTTTTGAAACTTAATTTGCGAACCCTATTGCAAAATCCAGTGCCACTGGGTGCCAGCGCCCCCGCACCATACCTGATTATGGTCCCAGTATGACGCTGGAAACTGGGCGCACTAGGATGCGGCATACTGGGATGTTCCGCACTGGCGGCACTGTTCGCCCGGAGAAAAAAAGGCGTGGGATAAAAATTAAAGTAAAAAGTAACGAAACAAGTTAGGTACATGAAAAACCTAAAAACAAGTAAAAAAAAAGAAAAAATTAGCGCACCAAACCCGCCTCGAACTCAGTCCGCGGGCACACATATAAATCACTACCTCAGCACTCTAATCACTCGGCCACGCCGAGAACAGGATTTTGTGGAAATATTTCTGCATTATATGTCATGACCAGCATTTATAAGGTTGGGACTTCATGTTTCGCAGTCAATAGGCCATTGCTACCGCTCTAACAATTGCAACTTCTTGATCATTTTAGCTTGCGGTCTGCTCTCACGACTTGCAACTAATGTTCTGGGTGCCTATGCGCGCTATTTTGTGCACTGGAATGATTTTAACATGTGGAGTTTGACATCGCCGCGCAAATTTACCAACGCCGGCTCTTGGGTGGTGCTGTGCTACCTTGGGCGTAATTTTCGCTAAATACGGAGCTTTAGTAGAAGCCTTCAAGGAAAAAAGTGCGACCAAGCTTCAATACCGGCAAGCGCCGCAGCGATGACCCTAATTGCGTGTAACTAAACCTTATTTGTATGTAAACATTGCGGGAAGCGTTGCGATGACCGAGGGCTCGGCTGCTTGATACGCAGAGTAAGAAGGAGCGCAAAAGCTTGAGAAACACGCCAAATATTATGTATTAAAAGCGCTGTATGTTGTTGCTTTTTCTCTCATGGGCCCGTCACTCGGTAACCTACTCTCTTCCTGGTTTTAGCTTTTCTTTCTGCTGTTTATACTGGGCCGTGGTGCAGGCTACGCTCGCATGCGATTGAGCCCGCATTGAACATTTCAGCAGTAATCATTGTGTTAGAGTGCCCTTAAGATCAGCTGTGAAGTTGGTTATGCATGGTAGCCCACATTATTCAATTCCAGCTTTAGTTGTGCGTTAATCGCCAGTGTGTCATGAGATCGAGGCGCGGCGGTCGTTGTCTCTCTCGGAACGCTCGAAACGACCTATAGAAACATGGAAACTCTAGAAAAAAGGTACTGCCTTTGTTTTCTTACAAATGCGCAACGACTTCGCAGCAAAAAGCGCTTGCTTGAATCATATTTTTCATATGCCCACCGATGGTCGATTGAAAGTACGCTGTTGCCCTGTTGGCCCCTGAGGGATGCTACTCCGGCTGTCGCCGCAGGCCGCACCGGCTATACTGGGACACTGGGACCAGTGCGGCCCCAGCGCACATACAGCGCTTCTCCCAGGGCATCACGGATGCCAGCGACACACCCAGCGTCAAAAGGCTAATCCCAGCGTTTTTCTTCCATCGCACCAGTGCAGCCAGTGTCTTCCCGTTAGTGCTCCAGTGAATATCGCAGACCTCCAGTGTGCCCAGCAGATCCAGTGCAAAACCAGCGCGAAAATCTTACTGGTTTCGCACTGGAGACGCTGGTTTTTGCAATAGGGAAGTCTCGTCCCCAGTTTCCAGCTCATTAATCACTAAATAACAAAGGCCTCATCAGCTGGGTAATACTACGTATTAAGAAACGTGCAATAGGCTGATCAAACTGGTAGTTTTCCAGAATCACCCATGGAAGGAAGGGTCCCTGGAAGTACCTCGCAGATAATCTGGTTATGGGCGTTAAACCTCTCGATGGCGACCCTGTGGAATTCTTGCCACTATTTTGGTGGTTATTACGATGCTGTATTAGGGAAGGCAGGCTCAGCCCTAATCGGTCGTTCACCGTGACCACCTGAAGTACTGGCTGCAGCGTTCCGGTTACCGAAGGCGATGGTCAGCGCATACTTTATCTCTGAAACGAAGAAGCGAAAACAAGGGCACTGTCGACGCGGCCGCCGTTGGAATACCAGATCACACCACGACAGTGCAGCGCCGGTCATGACTCAGCACACTACAAAACACTTCGACCAGTTATGCTGAAGTTATGCGATTACGTTACTTCCTGAAGCACAAACTGACCCAAGAAGTCCCTTGTACTCTGCTAATAATTTTCTGCTACCACATATATATTGTTGTGAGCTTCGTATCAGTGATGTTTTTCCGTTTGACCACATTAAATGTGGCGGGTGAAAGTGATTGAATATTGCAGCACGTCATGGGGAAAAGAATCTGTGCCTTAATTATAGCTCATGAAAATAAAAAAAAATTACCCGCGATTACGTTACTTCCTGATGCAAAATTTGAGCGCAGCTCATCACCTGTTTCACCTTTTCGATAGAATTGAGACAAATATTTCGAGCAAGACACGTATGTACAATTACAGACAACTTTTTTTTTTCAATTTTTCACACATATCTATTCAAGAAGCACACCACTAACAGTTCTTGACTGTCATGAAGGAAGCTTTGTGGATCGGGAGGCAGCGTGTGGGCCCATAGGAACGTTGCACGGCGAAGAGGTAGCAGCGACTGACTGATGCCGCTGACGCCGCTAGCGAGTGAAGCGAGTGAGAACGGGATGCATGCACCGTGATCCGCTGATAGCCAGCCGGCGTTTTGGCAACCGAAGAGCACCCTCGCCGACACGCAGGAAGAGGGGGGACCCCCTCCTCCTCTTCCTGCATGGTGGCGACGGTGTTCTATGCAGTCACGTTGTCTTTACTCGCTGGCGGCAGCGGCATCAGCCAGTCGCTGCTAGCGCTGCCTCTTCCCCCCCATCCCCTCTTTATTGCCTCGTTTTGTCTGGTTACTGCGCGCGCTCGTGCCCCCATGGTTTACCTCTGAGTGTACCCCCCCCCCCCTCTTCCTGCGGGGCTCCGGTTGCCGAAGCGCCGGCTTGAACTGGGGGGATGAAAGAGGGGCGGAGCTGGTTACGAGGCCAACGCGGCCGACGCCGACGACGACGCGGAACCTAGGAACGGGCGCCAAAGAGCTGCGCTCTTTAAAGAACGGTGAAACAAAGTACAAACTAGGTCCAAGCTGAAAACTATAAAAGATCTAAAGTAAAGTCAGTAGAAGCCGGTGATGGTCAAATCAATTCATCACTGATAATCCAGGCGTCAAGCGAGGCGAAGCTTGAGTTTACAGTACGTTTGACGGCACCCGTTTGAGGACATTTTTTCCTACATCGCAAATGGGGACTTTTTTCGGGGCAAACTTTTTCCCAGGCCATTTTCTCCAGCGCCGTTTACTCCGAGATTTTCCGGTGACGTTTTAACTGGAACCCAGCCTGTATAGGGGAAGTAGTAGAGAAACGCCCGAGGACAAAATAGGACACTAATCAGGTAGAACTACTCATAGCTACGAAAATTAAAGAAGCAAAAGTAGCAAAACGCTGGTACGGAAGGAGGGAGCCACCAAGGTGGTGGAATAAGGTAATTATGGAAGCTATCGACAACGACAGGTAGCATCAAGGAAACACCGACAGCAAAGAAGGCGCAGTATGCCAGGAGAGAAAAAAGATGAAACTGAGAATCGTATCGAAAAAAAACAAGACAAAATTGATTATGCAAGCCCTCGTCCAAAGCAAAATAAAGCAGTCATTCCATTGCTGGATGGCTGAAACTAGCGATGCAACTAGAGGCGGACCAAGAAAACTCTGGAACCATAAGCTGGCCAGGTAAAAAGAATGAGAGAAATCAGGAATGAATTCTGGGTACCGAAGGAAAATGTTTAGAGAGAGGCGACGCTGTAAACTCTTCTACGTCAGTTATAGCTGAGTAATTTAGGAGTGTCGATGGGGTATCTCCCTACATGAAGGAGCAACACAGAACAACGAGACAGAAAGTAGCTTAGAACTTACTAATCTGAACTGGAAAAAGGCGGAATAAAACATTCATAAATTAACATCCGCAGGGATTGATGAAATTGCAATCAAGCTGAATTCTGAAAAGCAAGGAAGCGCTCTTAAACGCTTTGGAAGCCGTCATAGCGAAGAAGGGAATTCCGGACAGCTGGCGGCAGAGTAAAATGAATTTGATTAATGAAGGAAAAGGATATAGGTTCCAAATTAATTCCTGTTGTATACCTGTGGTATGCCTGCTGAAATTGCAAGATGTGAGATTAAAAATGCAGCCATAGGTAGAAAGTAATAAGATACTCGGAGAGCTTCAAAACGGGCTTCGAAACGATAGGCGATTAGATGATGGCCTGTTCGTGCTTATCCAGTGCATAGAAATAGCTGACGGAAAAGTAACCTTTGTGCTTAGCTTTCCTACATATAAACGGGATATTACGACAACGCAAACAGGGCTCTTGTGGAACATACTAAAAGATGAAGGGGTAGGTCATGAGGTCAGAAAGTATGCAGGAAAAATAAAGCAGAAATTACATGGGAAGGGATAAAAAACAGGGATGCTGTAGAGATATGCAAATGACAAGGCTGTCTTCTATCACCTCTACTGTTCATGCTTTATATGGTAAATGCGAAAGGAAGGCCGCAATATAGAAATCTGGGTTCTAATCGAAAGTACAGACTAGGTGTAGAGCGGCGCCTTTCCGGTTTCATGTCATCATCATCATCATCATCATCAGCCTGATTATACCCACTGCAGGGCGAAGGCCTCTCCCATATCTCTCCACTTAACCCGGTTCTGTGCTAGCTGCATCCACTTGACCCCTGCGAACTTCTTAATCTCATCCGCCCACCTAACTTTCTGCCGCCCCCTGCTACGCTTTCCTTCCCTTGGAATCCAGTTTGTTACCCTCAGCGACCATCGGTTATCCTCTCTTCGCACTACATGTCCTGCCCATGTCCATTTCTTCTTCTTAATTTCCACTAGAATGTCGTTAACTTGCGTTATTTCTCTGACCCACTCTGCACGCTTTCTATCTCTTAATGTTACCCCTACCATTTTTCGTTCCATAGCCCTCTGGGTTGTCCTTAACTTAAGTAGAACTCTCTTGGTTAGCCTCCACGTTTCAGCCCCATAGGTGAGTACAGGCAAGATGCAACTGTTGTATACTTTCCTCTTGAGCGATACCGGTAAGCTGCTAGTCATAATCTGCGAGTGCTTGCCAAATGCGCTCCATCCCAATCTTATTCTTCTTGTTATTTCCTTTTCATGGTCCGGATCTGCGGTTACTACCTGTCCTAAGTAGTTATATTCGCCTACTACTTCCAGTATTTCGCTACCTAATGTAAACTCCTGTTCCTTCCCGAGGCTGTTGAACATTACCTTAGTCTTCTGCATATTGATTTTCAAGCCTACCTTTCTACTTTTCCTGTCTAGGTCATCAATCATTATTTGCAGTTCATCTCCCGAGTTGCTTAGCAAGGCAATGTCATCAGCAAATCGCAGATTACTGAGGTATTCTCCATCTACCCTTATCCCTAACTGCTCCCATTCCAAGTCTCTGAATACTTCCTCTAAACAAGCTGTGAATAGTACTGGGGAGATTGTGTCTCCTTGCCTAACACCTTTCTTTATGGGAATTTTGTTACTTTCTTTATGCAGAACTATGGTTGCTGTGCAGCCACTATATATATCTTCCAGCACTTTCACGTACGGCTCGTCTACCCCCTGATTTCGCAATGCCTGCATCACCGCCGAGGTTTCAACTGAGTCAAATGCTTTTTCGTAATCAATGAATGCTATGTATAAGGGCTGATTATATTCCGAGCATTTTTCTATCACCTGATTGATGGCATGGATATGATCGATAGTAGAGTACCGTTTCCGAAACCCTGCTTGATCCTTTGCTTGATTGCAGTCTAAGGTTGTCCTGATTCTATTAGCGATTACCTTAGTAAATACCTTATACGTAACAGGCAGTAAGCTGATTGGTCTGTAATTTTTAAGGTTCATGTATGCGGACGCTATGGTGTTGCTAACAGACAGCCAGAAAGACTTGCTAACTTTAGTAAATTCTTGTGGAGATGAAGGGGACACTCTAGGCTTTAGTTTTGGCACAGGTAAGTCAAGTATGATGAGTTTCAATGGTTAAAACGATCATGTACTTTGTGGGGAACAATCTCCCATCGTCCCCTTTAAAGTCGGTTTTCCCCCGTGGTAGTTACTCTAGCTATCGCGAAATGGCGTTAGCATTGGTGGTTAACATTAACTATCGAGAGATGGCATCAGCGTCGCGGCAGCTGTAGGCAGCTGGGGAGCCACGGATCCTTCCCCCCTGCGCACGCCGGAAAGCCAGCTCTCTTCGGCTGGGGAACTACTACGCGAGCGGAGGCATCCTCGCGCGACTCCGACTTGTCGCCCTGTCCGGTTTTGGAGTTTATCCCCTTCCCTAGCGTGGGCGAACATTCGCCTTGTAGCCTTGCTGGTAAGTTGGACGACCTAGATTCATTTGCGTGTTTTATCGCTAGCTTGCGTTGTTGTCATTACAGCAATAAATGCCTGTTGCTTTGTATCGTAGCAAGCAAGTACCGGACTCGTCATGAGCAAGTCATTTGTTTTCAAAACGCGCTAGCTCCCTCGCCTCTCCCTTCCCAACGCGTGCCCTTCTTCAGGAGCTCGTAGAGAGGCGCAGACACAGTCGCAAAGTTCGATAAGACTTCGGAGTAGAATGTTACAATTCCCAGGAAAGACTTCAGTTCGGTGTCATTCGTAGGTTCTGGTGCATGCTCTGTTGCCCTTGTTTTCAATCCCAGTTGCTTTATTCCATCCGCTGAAATTATGTGACCGAGATAGCGGACTTCACTGCAAAAAGACCTTGCATGTTTCCATGCGCAGCGTCACATTATGCTCTTGCAACCGTGTCAAAACCTCTTCCATTCTTTGCCGGCATTTATTCACACTTGAACCTCCGATGATGATATCATCAATATAACCCCCCGCTTAAGGGATAATTTTGGGAATACCTTCAAAGAGCGACTGGAATATTGCAGGAACACTTGCGTTGCAATTAGAGAGCGGTTGATACTGGCAAAGGCCATGGTGGGTTAAAATCATCTTCGCGTCGTTAAGCTCCCCTTGCTGGTAAGCGATAGCAAGGTCTAGAACGCAGAATACATTTGAGCCTACCAATCTGTGAAGAAATCTCCTGGCAAGGGAAGAGGGTAATACTCAGTCAGCAGCACAGGGTTCGTGACCTTGGAGTCAACGCACAACCGCACTTTTGCTCCTCTATGATTCGGTTCCACTACCAAAGGAGTCGCCCAGTCGCTTCTGGTGGCACTTTTCAGTTCCCCTGCACGTTCCAAGGCGTCTAGCTCCTCGGACACGGCTTGCTTCAATGTAAAAGGCACGGGACGGGCCTTGCAAAATACTGGCTCGTTGTTTGGCTTCAAGAGGATTTGTTCTTTGTAGCCCGTTATCAACCCCATCTGCAGTGAAAGCGAAACCTCAAACTTCTTACGTTCCTCCGCGGCGTCATCTTGCTGTATGATTTGAACTTCCTGCCGTTTAATTTCAGCTTCCTCAGCCAGTAGTGGCCAAGCAGACACGGCAACACATTCCCACCGTCATCTACTATCAGAACAGGTAAAACGTCAGTTCGATTACCGTGCTCAACACGCACATTCGCCGATCCTACGACCTGCACTAGTTCTCCTATGTACCGTCCTTAACGGAACAGTAGCCGTCGTTACTGTCAGATGGGGAAACTTGCGATGAAAATCTGACTTTGCCATGACAGTGACCATTTACATCCGTACGGCCTGTGCTTCCATGAGAACTGTGATATAGCATGCAGAAATATTTTTGTCATGGTGTATATTTCTTGCTCTTCTTCTGACTCGTCGGCCAGGCTATTAAGGCATTCAGTGTCTTCGTTTTGCCTGTGCGCTGCCTCCACTTTGATCTCAAGGGACCTTGCTCGCCGTTGCCATGACAGTTGTACTTGCGATATCAGGAATTATTGGCCGCATGGCGTTTACCGCAACGGAAGCCCTCTACGGGCTCAGTCTTGCTTCAATAGTGGTCCTTAGCACGGTCTCCTTGGCTCAGAACATAAACTTCTAGTCCTCAGCGCCTTTGTGGTATACCTTGGAGCTCCTGTAGCTTTACCTGTTCTGGACAGAAGCTATAGTTCACTTTTTAAAGGAATTTTGCACGCCTCTTCGAATGGCAGTTTTTCCGCTGCAAACACCTCACTCTGAGCGTCAACGCAGCGTAGCCCGGCGACTAGCATGTCTCTAAGCGCTTCGTCGAGAAATTCGCCAAACTCGCACCATCGGCCAGGTGCTTCAGCTGCCCAATGAATTCGGCTGCACTCTCTTGCTCAAGTTCAATCTTCAGTTAAATCAGCACATTTACGCAATCACGGCCTTTTAGGGATCGTAGTGGGTTTTCGGCAGCGTCGTGACCTCGACATAAGTTTGCTGGCTGGGGAGTTCGGAACTACAGGTTCCTCAATACTTCATACACTCGAGGTCCTACTACAGTCAGGAATACAGCTTTCTTCTTGCCTTCAGCCACATCATTTGCCAAGACGTAAAGCTCAAATATTTCCAAGTAGGACTCGAAGCTGTCGCTCCTTTTATCAAGAGAATGAAATTTTCCCTCCTTCGCCACTGCAGCACCCGCCAGGGAGTCGTCTTCAGCAGGAGCCGAAGAAAGTAGCCATCCTTTTGGTCCCAACCTCGTCTCCAGTGAAATGTCGTAGCGTGGGCAGCCGAGCGACAGCACCAAAAAAAAAGCGAAGGGTGGTACAGTACATGGAATGACGCTTCTTTTGTAGGCTGTGATCGCTTATCCATTGCTGGTATCAGTGCGCGTGATGACCAAGTGGCGCGTCATGCACTTGACGCTATCGCAGTTACATAATGGTACCATAATGCCCCTAGTTTCGTGGGTGTTCCGCTGTTTCGAGGCAACTCGCTGGGTAAAGACAGCGCGTTCCTGAAAATGAAGCGATTCAGTTTCGACAGACAGAGTACTTACGCCAATCCATGACAGAAGGAGGAAAAGCGGAAACTGTTTCGTCGCACAAAAACTGTTTTTCAGATCTGTCACTTTACCTTCTTTTCTTTCTCCCGGCGATCCACACGCGCGGCTCGACCCTATCCACACAAATAGGCATGCATGAAAAGACAAACGTTGCGATGAGCCAAAATATCTGAAGAGACAATGATCTCTTTAGCGGAGGTCAAGTTATAAGTCCGCCTAAAGTATTACGGCGTTGAAATTATTGAGCTTATTTAGCCTCCGTATATTTGGCTAGCTTGGCGAGAGAAATTGTCTAGTTATTACACGCACAGGTAAAGCTTGCCTTCTCGTCTTCACATAGTTTACCGTCTCGCGGCGCGCGCCTCTCCGGCGCGCGGTCGACCGTCGTTGCCCTAGCCGAAGCTGGGGCTCGCCGAGCGCCTTCGCCTTCCAGCGCAGGGTCCGACGCGATGGAAACACCGCTAAGAAGCCCGAGCCCGAGGTCGCCCCGCAGATCCTCGTCCCCGCCACCGGTGTCGGCTCTTACTCCACCGCCAGCACAGCCCCGCAGGGCGACGAGCAAGCCGTCCTTCTGCTTCCTGCCCTGTTCCCTCTCCGAGTTGCTGTCGGCCCGCTCGACACCCACACCACCGCCCAGACGGTGCGAGACCGAGACCCAGGTGTCGTTCAGTAGTCGGAAGTAAGGCGAATTTCTTAGCATCCGCGTTTCGTTTTTCTTTTCGCCTCTACTTCCTTCCATATACGAGCAATACAGGCTGAGTCGGTTTGAGGCGTTTAACCCATTGAGCAGGAGGGCCATCGTGATGTCTTCGATTAAGGCACTTTTTACGACGACCCAATATTCTCGCTGCACTCAGAACGGCAGCCGAGACTGCAGTGGAGAGCATGGACAAAAAGACTACGCATGTTACGCGCGGCTGATAGAGTATAGGTGCCTTCTGGCTCTTGAGCTCCCAAGGTGGTCAAATGCCACGTCCAAAGGAATTGCTTACACGTGGGTAAAACATACAATGCCACTTTCACGCGCTAAAGGTGTTTCGAATTAGGACGCGTTTGTGACGTACTGCTACTGTCTTGTCGCAGTGTTTAATCAGTTTCATTATTTCGTGGTTGCCGGTGGTGCAGGCAGCTGAAGGCGGTCGAATCAGCGCCGTGGCTGCCATTCCAGAGCTACTGTGCGCGGTGCTGGGAGCCGGAAGCGTGGTCGCGAAGCACGCATACCGACCTGCCCGCCGAAAGTAGCACCCAAACTGAACCGGTCGCCTTTCTTTACAATGAACAACTGAAGCAAGAGTAGGCTGCGCGTGCGCTTTGCGCACTGCTTTCATTCGTTATGTCTTGTCAATACCTATCGGTGCTTTGTGAATGGATTCTAAGAAGGTGGAGACGGATGTTTTCTCGTTATGCCAACAGGACGGCACCCAAATTATCTTCGATCACGTCGCCAAAAAGTTCAGTTATGTGTGCCAACGATTTCTCTAGTTTCCACGTTGATGGATCCCGCAGAGGCCTCATAAGAACACGGCTGAGGCTCCAAACCTCACAGGGGCTCATTCAGCAGCGAACGTCTGAATATAGGAGACAAAATGTTTAGAGTGCGCTGTGGAAGTTTAGATAGGCGAATTGCGGTTGTCACCTACTACGAGATGCATAGGGGCGGTATTCAAGAAAAGGTAAGAGAAATAGCTTTTCTTTGGAAATTACGCGCAAGGCGGCAAGAGAAAAAGAGACAGAGAGGGGTTAAGCTGCAAAGGTGATTACAGAATGCTGCTAGATATTTATGTATGAGGCAGTCAAAATGAAAGATAATTACCAGTGCCAACACAGTATATTTTAACGTCAACACCAATGCATGGATTTAGTGTCACGTTCAGCATTGTACGCTCTTCGACCCACACTGCTCGGCCCACTAACAGATTCGTTTCTTTCTCCCTCGGAACGCGGACCTGTCGCCACTGTTGGGGTATCTCACTTTTTATCCACGGTTCAGCGAGGATCCCCTGCACTCGTTCCAGCGGCTGCTGGATGCACGGTTCTACATCAGCCCTTTCTTCTTGACGGTAGCGGCGATAGGCCTCTTCGTGTTCATCTTGGTCACCATCGCCACCGTTCTGGGAACAGGTATTGGTGGCGTTGTAAACCGGGTCTGCCAAACATTCTCTCAGAATCGTGTGTAATACTTGTGACTGCATGTATATCAACGGCAGGGACCGCCAGGCTACACTAAGAATACGTCGAATGCAGATTTATGGGACATGCACTCTTGGAGGTGGAATGGGGGTTGTGGGCAGTTTGATTTTTTTTTTCTCCCAGAAAATTGAGTTCGGTGTGTTCAGTGAGAGTACATGGAGAAGCCATAGAGTAGAATGCTTAGGGTTTTCAGCCGCGTTGGTTTTTTTTTCATAAAATTGGAACCATCAGTGCAAAAGTGTAAGCGTTTTGCTCCCAGCAAAAAGCGGTCGCTGCGGTTCAAATCGAAATCATGACCGCGACGTTTTGAAGTTGCCGCATATGTCGCTGCTCCGCGGCAACCCATTAGTGTTCATTAACTCTACGTGTTCATTAGATCTGAGCGGATAAAAAACATTTGGTTCAGATCTGCTGGCTTTTATAGCGCACACGTGTCCTTCCTAGACTGCGGCCGTCAGTAATTCTTTCCTCTGCAATGAAGGCATCATACATTCTTTGTTAATTAACATATACGGGAAACTCTACTCCTGACGTGGGGACTGCGCACATCTTAGGAGCGGGTCGCTACTGCAGACAGGCATTTATCCGATAAATACAGAGGGCATTTCGGAATGGCCTAGCTATGCTGTGTCCACATGTACATGGCGGAGAGGCTGTGATTATCTTCAGTCGGACTGCAATAGGCTTATAATACAAAACGCAGTTTGAGGTAGGCTAATAAAAAATTCTTAGAACCGCAGGGGTTTAAAACGCCGTTTCGTTTTTTTTTTTTTTTTTTTCTAATGAAGAATTTGATATGCTACCAGTGGACGCCCGCGCCGTAGTGGCAAGCTTTAGCGGAAGGGCATCGTGCTTTTGTAATAACTTCTTAATATAATTATTTTTGCTACCATACTCCTGCCCTGTACTGTGTCCTTATCGCACCCCTCTCTTATTGCCCCTTTCTTTGTTTCCGCCACAGCTGCTCAGGTGACACCAAGTGCGATGGCAGATGCACGGCGGGAACAACTATTTTCCTTACTTTTGAGATATTTCTTAGTAACTATTTGAAAATGATCATACTTTTCGGGATAATCTCAGCATTAATTTTCCACTTATAGGAAGCAAACTTGCCTACTAAAAGTTCATAACAAAAACAAATAATGAGATATCCTTAGCAAGCTTTGCTTTATAGCGAAGCGGCGAATCTATCTTTTTTCTCACTGTCAACACAGGCCAGAAAGCTGAAAAAGCGGAGCTTCTTTCCGACGCGTTCGAAAAAGATCAGCCAGCGGTTGTAGCGGCGGCACGTGAAAGCTCCCGGGCCATCAGCATCCCATCAACAAGTAGAGGTAAAGTTCACATATTCCTTACCATAATGGGTAGGACAGACCTTCTCCTCTCACTGTCCAATAAAAAGAAAAAAAAATCTCAAATCTTTACTGTGCTTCTGTGTTCAGTGTCGCAACTTGTTATTCTAATTTACTAGTTTAATTCATCCATGCAAGACATTCCTGGCCACAAATGAGGCAGGACGATTCGTCTTCTCTTCACTTCTGTTTTTTTCGCCCGCCCTGTCGAATGACAAATCACCGCGAACGTGGGTGCTGGTGGTGTCTTCATCTGATGGTGCAGGGAAAAATGAATATAGGATGTAGCAGTTACTTACATCATCTCAGCCCCTTGTACAGGTTGTAGTCGTCTCCTTTCACACCCCTGGATGAGGGCGAATAGTCGTGGTTTTTGATTGCTGGCACTTTTGTTTTTATATTCTCATAAAAACAAGCCAAGTACCGGAGGTTGCCGATTAGTGACGAATTACTCCCATGCTACATGCGTGTTTTCAAATTATTTTGATCTTTTCAGGAATGAGACAGCCAATTCAGTAGGTATAAAATGATTTCAAGAAAGAAAAGAATACGATTAGGCCCTCCGTTTTGGTACCATTGCGAATGAAGTGACCCTGCTAGTGCAATATAAGCAACCCTCTTCTTGGCCGTTTCTAAGTATACACGAACTCATAATCCACGTGGACGGATGGCTGCTTCCTAACGGGAGCATGAAACCCAAAGCAGTAAACATAGCGAGCCGGTGTCCATCATTCACGTTTATTCGCTTACAGATGCGTGGCTTATACCTCTGTCACACGGGCAATCTGAGTGCCCATTGAGTGAATGGCCATTGGAATTTTCGAGGGTCATCGATATGCACCAAAGCCACTCGACAAGTTTCAATCACTATTGAGTAGTGAGCCTGTTATCCGAGAAAGGGCGCCACGGGTAATAACACGCAGTAAAAATATGATGTGAAACAGGATAAAACGAGGCAGGTATCGCACTATCAGCCATTAATAAATGAAATTTAGTTCAGAGAAGGGTATTGAAATACCTCACAACACGGCATAACCCACAGGGAAGCAAGAGCGGAACGACGACGAACGATGTGCAATCGCAGCATTCATTTTGCGTTAGCGATGCTGCCATAACTCGGCAGTCTTCGCTGCTTTCGTAGTTGATGTCGTTAGGAGCAGATATGGGGCTAGCTCTTATTGGCCTAGGTTATCGCAAAGCGTTGTAAGGGCCGAACATGAGCGAAACACTGCAGCATGCCGCACTGCCATAGAACAGCACCTAGACAGTCTAGAGCAGCGTCAGTTTGTATACATCTGAACGCCGCACATTTTCTACAGCGATCATTTTGACTTAATAAACACTAGTCGTTGAACTGTTTAATGTAGTCTAAATAATATATACAAGTTTGTCTTGTTTTTCACCTTAGAGTGAGTGCGGGGCTGCTCTGAATGCTCAGTGGCATTCCAATCGACATCCTCATTGAGTCAATGAGGATCGAGTTCAATCGTCATTGAAAACCGCCGTGTGGCCATTGAGTTCGATCTCCATCAACTCAATAGGCGTTGAAACTGCCCGTGTGATAAGGGTATTAAGAGCCTAAGTAATTCATCGACAGCACTGTCGCACTGAAAACTTTTGTAATGTCTGTCAGCCTGATTTCGAAGAGTTACGAAATAATTGCCTGATGACTAGGGTAATTTTTCTCTAAAGAAAAAAACAAAAATGTTACGGCCTAACTTAGGTTTAATGTAATAATGAAGTCCTCCCAAGTGTTTGGTAATCTTAATATTGAGTAATTGAGTGGGGCTTATTTAGGCCGGCTAAGTGCAAAGATCACGGCCACTGCAAAGTGTGAACCCGGCTGCAAGATCAGGAAGGGAAGAGGGCAGCGCAATCGCAAATCAGTGCTAAAACATTTTTGAATGTGTGTTTTCGCACCTTCCGCTTGTACCATGCGGAAGCTTAATCATAGCTTCCTATTTTCTTAGGACAGCCTAGAAAAACGCTCAGAGATAAGGTAAAGGTGATACGGCGATTGCACCGAGCCATCGCCTCCCTCTCGTCTATTGGGAATTGTTTCCGATAAATTACTGCCGCATCGGTGGCGCACATAAAGTTTAGGTTTTCCTGCCTGCCGACTATAGGCAAAGGGCATTCGCTAGGAGCCGCCGCGATCGCCTAGCAAGCCAGCGCCACCCCGCGCAGCAGCGGGAAGAGTATTTATTGCACGATCGCTCCGGCGCAGCTGGCGTAGGAGGCTGGGTAGCGTAGCGCGAAACCGAAGCAAAAGCAAGCATGCGAACAAATGGTTGTTCCGGCCGCAATTTATGCCTTGGGTGTTTTAATTACCAGGTCTTTTATTTTGTAGTGGCAATTTAAAGTTGGGGCCTGCTTTCCGTCCGTCTCCTCTGGAAACACAGCGAATTGCACGCTTCCGATGATGAACGCGCAGCCGCATTTCCTCTTAAAAGCACCTGTATTAAACGGGCTTAGAGTTTTGGCTGCTTTTAAAGGGTTTTCGCGTGGCTAGTACGGCTGGCGGCGTGACGTGTATCAGTTGTCATATCGTATGGCGACGCGGCACAATTTCGATGTCGCTATAGAGTGCGGTACCCGAACTCCCTATGCATGGTCGCCTGTACACATTTTAAACAGCGATTTCGGCTAAAGCTTGTCTGAATGAAACCTAAAATGAGTCTTTGTTTAGAAGGAAACTCTGGGATGGTACCATTGAGAAAACGGAATTATGCTGTGCTGCGTATTTGGCTGCAAAAGACGTCATGCCGTGGTTTTTAGCATAGTTATAACATGACAATTGTAAGAGTACGTGAGGACACAACAGTACTCCCGACGTCGGGAGGCTGAGTGCAGGACAGCAAGAACAACAAAAATGATACAGTTTTAACATAGTTCAACTGATTCGGTAGCACGTGCGAAAGCTTTTCGGCAGAGATGAAAGTTGATGTAGATGACGACATGCAATGAACAGCGCGAGAGTATTTTGCACTCTGCACGGGGGGTGACCGGCTGCGGTGGTAGCTACCGGACTTCGCATCCGTTTCCCACGAGAAATTACGAGATTCGAATCCGCTCATTTCCGAAAGCTTTTTCCTTCTAAGCTCGGCAGAGGCTTCAAGCAAAATTCGATGTTGGATTTGACCGTGTTAAATCTAGTCTAGTGTACTAGACATATGTGCCTTTGTGACATATAATAGACTTCGTGTATTGAATGAGTAGCGCTGTCGAGCTACTCATTCAATACATTTCGTAATATATCTATTTTCGCACTCTCCCAGTGTACCATAAAAATTTGCCAGCTGTTAATTTAGATCACGTACGACGGGCTCAGTAGCATGCTTCAGGTACAATCTGGTTCTGCAGCAGTCTGTCCCTTGTGCCGCTGTTTCTGAAAGCGGCATATATTTGCAATCGAATGTGAACGAACTACAGCAGGCATAACAAACGTATTTGTGATGGTAGATGTATAAAGAGGCAGACATTCTGGACGAATTTTTTTCTAGAAAGTTTTTAATATTTTATAGTGATCACCTAGTAATTGGTACGAGTGTCAGTTTTATAACACGTAGGAATGGCCGCTTAATTCGCCTTCGAAACGAAAACAAAATGCTTGCTCTCCCTATTCTCTACTGCGTAAGCTGCATAGATAGCACTCATTCCCGGTAACCGAAAAGCGCTGTATCCAGCCTGAGGCAACGTTTGCCACAAGATCAGCCGCAATAAAACTAGTGCAAGCTGTCAAACAGGGCTGATGGAGAAATATTATATGTACGTGCCTTGCGAAGTTGGCAATCCCAACAATTTATGTTTAAAATCGGCTGTCTTTGCTAACTAAGAATGCAGTAGCATGCTCGCAGTAAACGGATAGCAGCTGTCTCCCACGCGCGGCCGGCTAGAGTATCCTGCAACACGTACGCCCCTCGCCGCGAGCGGCGCTCTCGTCGGCGCCGGAGTTACGTTCGCCCGCCTCGCGCTATCCTTCACGTCGCGTTCTTTACTTTTGCCTTTTTTTTTTTTTATGAGCGGAGCGCGAATAAAGCACTGCCTTCGGGAATATGCTTCTCACGACGCCGCTAGTACAGTAATTTGCGGTACGCTGTGCCGGTCAGTTCAGGCGCACTTTGGTGGCTTAAAATTTCATTTGACGACGAATGCAGTATTAACAGACTCAACTGAACTTAGTGTCTTCTTTTCCTTTCTCCGAAATCACGGTACCGTCTTATAAGACTTCGTCAACATAGGTGCAAATACGTAGTTCCTATTGTAGCTGACTCCATGGGAGTTCATCCTAATTTATATAAGTTATGTACATGCAATATAAGAATTCATTCTAGCCGTTTATGAATTTGTTTTTTCTGGCCTCGCCATCTTTGCAAGGTCTTCTTTATTACGTAGGCTGTGATAGCGGCAAGCTTTCCTTTCAGGTCACCTTTGACGGAACGTCTTGAATTAGTGCAGCAAGTAAAATACGGATACGCTCAATAGGTCGTATACCCTGAAAATTCTCGCTTCTTATCCTTTATAAATAAGGACGAGCAGAAAATATTATGAAACGATGCGGCGAAATTTGCAAAGCTTTGCCTACCTATTGCATTCAATGGCCGTCAAAAAAATGTTTGGTTCTAATGAAGACAATTTTTGATCATGGCATAGAACAAAACTCATTATCACCCCCATCTGCTGTCTATGAAGCAAATTTATTTCAATGTTAATTCAATTCCAGCATTGATCTTGTTGTTGATCTCGACAAGTCATTGATCTCGACAAACTCTCCATCATAATGTTCAGTCCATGGTGGCTAGCCAACTGGTGTACTCTTTTGGCTCAAATTGCTTTAGTGTATAAAGAAAACTTTGATTCCCACGTACCAGTAGATTGTTATTTGTCCTCGAAAGCTTTAAGCAAACGAAAGAGTGCGGCAACTGCTTTTCTCTATCACTTAGTGTGACACCACTTACTGGAATTATACTCGATGCAAAATAGAATGGTGCATAACAAACTGAGACGAAACCGATGCTCCACTTTGGTTGCAGCCCGTGTTACTGCAGTTCAGCTGGCTACTCCAAAGCTTACGGCTAAGATGCGCAGAGCCTCGCGAAGAGCGTCAGCGAAGGATCATGATGCTACTAGGACGTTGCGCCGACGTCCTCGGAAGGATGTGCGCGGCACGTCCTTAAAAGCGAAAGCAACGCCAAATGCGCGGAGAAGGACAAAGGGCTCGTCCTTGAGAAGGAAAATACCAGCTGTGCGGAGGAGGACAAGGGGCGCATCCTTCAGAGCAAAAGCGACTCCAACTACGCTGAGGAGTACAGTAGCCTCTCCGGCTGCCGCGGCCCGACGCCCAAGTATGTGCTCATGTCTCTGGATGCTGATCGACCTGCTCATGAACTCTCGATGTAGTAGTAATGGGACTGAAACGATATGAGTGCACTGCTTTATGCAGGAGTTTCTGCTTATGGTTGCCTAAGATCATAGTCTTTGGAGCGCAACGCTGAAAGCGTGGTTCGCATCTCGCTCTGATCAGCTCGTGGGTAGAGGGTGCCGTTGTCGTTGTTGGTCTAGTGTTTGGATAACTCAACTGGTGATGGTTAACGGCTGTTGTGCTAACGACAACAGCAGAAGCCTCTGGCCACTCGAAGCCTTTCGCGGGAGGGGGGTTGCTGCCCCTCGTTCAGCTCTGTGGATTGCGTTCTACGCCTTATACACACGCTGTAAATTTCCGCACATGTAGTCCTAAAGGCTACTTTTATTTTTCTTTAGAAAGAATTCATGACGCCAAAATTGTCTATTTTCTAAAGATATCAGATGGCACATCACTGTGAACATCTAACGATACGCGTCACTGGTACTGGAAAACTGATCTCATTAGCCTGATACAAAGTTGAAGCGTACAACTAGACGAGGACGGTGAAAGAGACAAGAGGCAAAGGGAGACGAGAGACTAGACTCTTTCACCGTCCTCGTCTAGTTGTGCGCTTCAACTTTGTATCATGTGTCACCAACACGCTCAAACAATCACTCTGTTCATTAACGTAACTCGTTTGCTACGCCGTTCTTATAGGTGCCATTGGAGGGTCGCGCAGATAAGTGGCCATTTTCCATGGCGCAAGAAATCGGTCAGTGAAGTCATTTTCAAGTCGTAGGATCACCGCGAATCTGTCAATACCGGTGCCAAGATCCCTAACTCGTTGGTGTGATTGTACTTTTGAACTGTCTGGTGGGACAACGCATGCTTTCAATCATTTCTCAGGAGCCCGGATGGCAGGCAGCCGTAACTACTTGACTCACAACGGCCACATGGGGGTGGTGATCAGAGAATTGGTCGCCTTAGCATCGGGCCGTGGGAACAATTGAACTCTGAGTTTTTTGTTTTTTTGCTCTTCATTATTCGATCTTGTTACATTCCGTGTCAAGGTATAGAAATGATTGAAAGAAAATATAACAGAGGCATAAGTGTAATACTTAAACTGAGCACCGTAACTGTCCCCTGCATGTTCTTTTCGAAATACATGCATTAATACTCCCGTGACGTTTAACAGCCAGGTTACAACCCATTCAATCTATAAGACTTCTCGGTCCATCATGAAAATGCGGGGTCGTCCAGTGAGGATGCTTCTTACGGACTTTATTAGGTTTCAGTTCTTGGCGCTTTGGTCTGAGCATCTGTGTTAGCACATGACATCAATATATATTACCATTACTAGCGTTCTGATGCATACGGGCTGCTAATAGGCGCTGTCTAAACGCGTAAAAAGTGAAGCAGCGCAGCGGCACGAGCCCAGAAAGGTGCAAAAGGGCAAACGCGGCGCTTAACATTCAGCTATATATTGAGCTATCTATTTTCTTAACTGAAAAAGGTGTACAGCACGAGGACGAGGGATAAAGAAGAAGAGCCAGAACTATTCAATCAACAACACTCTAGTCTATTAAATACGAAAGCTGCTGGAAGCCTGAAAACCTTCTTTGAAACATATGCGCCTATATATATAAGAAAGAAATGCGAGAGCTGGCAGACTAGAAGGAGGAGACGAAGTTATTTACTTCAAGACGTGTTTGTGTGCAGCTTGCAATCCGTAAAAGTCCTCATGACCACTGCCCAGCTCGAATTGATTTCGCCTCATGCTGATTACAAGGCCGTCTTGTTTGTCTTCTCTCTTTTGGTCCAGCAGCGACGAGGAAGAGCATGCACCGGCCGATGATGTTGGCGCCCCCGAGTGGATGCGGTCTCGAGGGTTGCCCACACCAGCAAACCGGTTTCGCGGAGGAGATCATTTAGCACGCCAGAGTGGAACCACTGTGCATGCACTCATGATGTTACGGAAGCAGATTGCCGCTGTAGCTGACAGTGCAGTATCGGAGAAAGGCAAAAGAAAAATGCAGCCACCGCTACATTTGGGTGTGCTCAAGGTGTCATGATATTCGCACGAGGTGAAAGGGTAGTCAAGTTTCACTGCCAGTCTAACACCCAGATACGGGGCACACTGCTCAGATGTTCCGTATTCTGCTACATTGTAAAGGCGAGTTATATCTGTCCTTAGACCAGAACCACAGACATGGTGTTGGTTTTCGCCTCTGTGTCCCAGCATTGAATTTGAAAATTGCCGATTGTTGAGAAGATAATCGATTTCAGTCTCAGCCTTTAATCTTTGAACCTTGTGCCCCGCCTACAATCTTTTGAAGCAGCGTAAACGCTCTTCAGAAGAATTTACAAAGAAAAATTTAATGCAACTCAAAATTGAGGAACCTTATGTCCTTGTATTCTTAGCTCTACATTTATATCTGGAGTTGTGCACAGGCAATATTTTGAATACATATCCGAGCATCGCATGTGGAAGTGCATGGTGTGTGGCAGAAGTGTGCGGCTGTAATCTTCTTTCATTCCGACGTTTCTACCTACCGAAGACCATAAGACCTGTTTTTTAAAATAAAATTGCATCGTCTACTGTAAAGTGTATTTTAAATATAGGTCCACACTATCTGGCCATTTGAACACGGCGCAGCACAGCAAATCCTCCGCGAGATGTGCATTGTAGGCACGTAGTCTTGGATTAGACGTAAGAACTTCCTGTACACAACACAGTGCCGCATCGGGGGTCACTTCATTGAGTGGATTTATTAAATTATCCTCAAATGTGTGTTTGTGTGTGTGGGGGGGGGGGCAATGGCTGACGCTTCCACTAATAGGCAATTATCACAATCGTCCGCACACAAGCTTCAACCGTACACATACGCATTCTTCGAGATAAGCCCAGAGTTCATTTGAAAAATTCTCGAAGTCCTCGATGGAGAAGAGTATGAAGTCCGCGTCACTATCAGCTTGCCAGGGATCCAATGACTGAGACGTCGGGCTAGCTGTGCAGTGCAGCACGTTTCTGCATCACAGAGCCCGAGGAAATCCTACGCTTTTTTCGTCGCCGTCTACAGCGTATACTTTACCTCTCTCAAAGGATATGTGGGTGTAATAGGCGTTTGCTCATGGTGCTTACTTCGCGCGAGCATCTCTTTTCACTCTCCCACCTACCGCAATGGTGCGTTTTCAGCTTATCTCCTGAAAAATAAAATGAAGGGATCAAACCCTACCGGCTGCTGCAGTGTTTCGAAAGAGGCTAAATGCGGTAACGCCATAAGTGGGCCGGAGTTCTGCGGTACGGAGAATTTTTCTTTACTTCATTCTGTCCATTATCTCATTACTCCATTCAGTGAACGGGTGGTTCTGGTTCCCACTTGAGCTCGCCTGCTAAAATTCGCAGTTTTCTCAATTGTGAATGAAAAAGATAACATCTGCGCTAACGTGGGAACACTCTTATGTAATAACGCATTAACACAATTTGTTTTGCTGATTGAATGGGTCAGCGGCTTATGATAGCTTTGGCATGCATCCAGTGAGTCAATTTTCACTTGCTTTTCTTTTTAGCAAGCTTGTAGGATTTAGAGGTCTAAAATAGATTTATTTTTTTTTTATTGTCTTATATATACTGTGACAGGAATGAGCCGAAAGAAGCATATTGAGATTAGAAAAGAGTGCGGAATCACGTGATTCGAAATTCTGAGGGCCCTACATAATCAGCATATTTAATAAGCGGGGAAAATTCTTTTTTTTTTGTTTTTAAATACTGGCGTCAGAGGCTTCTCGCAAATATTTGTTTCGGAAAAATCTCCTCGTCCCTGGATTTTAATCCTCGTGTGAATGGGTGCATATACACAGAGTATTAGGTATATATGCGCACACATAATTTTTGGTGACAACGACGAGCGCCAATTCGTTCGGGCTGGATGCCTCACTTCAACAGACATCAGAATTACTGGGGGTGCCGGAAACCCTATTTTCACAGTGAAATATATAGATATGTAAATTTAGAAATAAATTGTCACTGATGAAAATCCACTCAATCCCAACCCACGTAAGATTTCGAATTTCACGGTGAATTTCTTTTTTTTTTTGACGTTCCAAAGAGCCCTATTAAAATAGGGCTCTTTGGAACAGAACAATATGCATGCTTGGCATGTATCCAATACCTTGCATCTTCTACATAGGTGCGTATTCCATGACCTCTATTGCAATG
The DNA here is from genome assembly GCF_055883805.1 of Amblyomma maculatum. NCBI lineage: Eukaryota > Metazoa > Arthropoda > Arachnida > Ixodida > Ixodidae > Amblyomma > Amblyomma maculatum. Next base: position 102,766,176 of record NC_139350.1, on the reverse strand, counting down.
CGGCTACCATGGCCAGTAGTGAGAACAGCAAACTCACGGTGCGTTGAGAATACAGAACTTTGGCGAAAGAGTTATCATAGTGAGTCCTTCAGCCACACAGAACGGCCTCTTAATGGTTTGCGGGCATATCGATCTGACCACACATCACCCTCTGTGTTGTTATTCGTTTGCATTTTTCATATTTGAGAGTATATTGGGCTACTGCGTTTACCTACAGTAGACAAGTACTGTCATTCGCGATGTTGGGTAGTCACAGGACCCGGTTTACTCAGCCACGTTAGCGTTAATGTGCGAGGAGTCCCGCAGATTGTTTCTTTTTTGCTTCTTGACAAACATTTATTCTACGGTAACCTTTCTTGATTATTTTTTTTTCTGCATTTCCATTCCTTGTTGCAAGGCAGAAGCTAGAAAATCATCCCCTTATCATTTTCATTTAATCAAAATTGATCGCGTCTATTGCCGACAGAGGCAGGAAATCGGAAAGAGGCAATTTCCGGTTCAGCAATCACCTGAGATCGTTGCAACCGCGACTACTGAAGCGTCATCGCTTCACGGCTTGATGATGTTTGACCTCCTGGCAATGTCCGACAGAAATGAAAAGAAGATCAAGGTGTAGCGCAGCCGCTGGTCGAGTCGTCGAAGCCGTCCTCATAAGCGCCTTAGGACGGAGTTCCCAGGAAGCTATCTAACGGCCTGCATTTCCGAGCTTATGAGAAATACCACGGACCGGACGACTGTTTTCCTGTTCGAGGTTGCAACACCGAAAACCACTCCCTGCGGTTACCTAAGCTTTGAAAGCCACGGGGATGCTCTCCAAACGGCACCGGCTACGCTGCTCCGCACCCTCGGCATTCAGCTGGCGAGCGTTCTGCCTCTGCAGCTCTGTCGCTGAGGCGACGGTAACGCTAAGCAACAAGCGCCTTGTACCTATGCAGGTATCATAGGTAATAAATTCAAATAAGGCTGAAGAAATGAGTAAAAGCAGGACAAAGGTTTGAACCTAATGGATAAATTTTCCCTTTTAGGTGCGGGGTCTTAGGAACGCTGAAATCTCCGTACGCTGGGCTATAATTATACGTGACGCATGCAAACACCTGCTGGTTATCCGCTTTCTTTTTCGTGCTTTACGCTTCACGGAACACCTTGCGGGAAGGGTGCTTGAAAGCACGCGTACATAACACGTTATCGGGACGAGTGGGCGTAATAGACGCTTTATTTCAGTCCAGGCCCCGGAACTCCGCATTATGCGGAAACACCATGGAAACACCGAAAACACCACTCAATTTCCTCGGAAATTGAACGCAAGTTCCCAGCACCCATGCCGCACTGGAAAGAGATTGCCCGTGCAGCGGCTGCAATGTTTTGCCGCAATCAGATTTATCATATCGGACGGCTACGCTCACTGACAGCTGTGACATCCGTGTGTTGAAGAACTGCGCATGCTCTATAGCACCGCCTCGGCATGGGGTTCCTGTGTGCCTAAAGCCTTGAAAGGCAGTGCAGTGACGCGTCGACCACTTTTTGTTGTGTGCTATATGGTTAAAGTGCAGGTTATAACGCAGTTATGATATCACACTCCGAGGTAACAAAGCAGCGCTAGAACATTTCTAGACGTTTCATGTGTCTTGAACAAAACTCCTGAGGTGCATTTGTGATGATGTTGATAACGCCGTTTAAGTTTCCACGGACAAGTTTATTGGTGTCCGGGATAATGGCTTCGCTGCAGCCGGCGAGCAAGTTGGCGTGGCCAAAGCGAGCATGTACGCGCGCATAACATTTACACGCCTCACCCGGGGTGGGATTTATGTTTTCATTAAGAGGCGAACTCGTGAGAAATTCGTGGAATTTAAAATCTCTCGAGTTCAACTACGGGCTCGCATGGCGGATAAGTTGCAGTGGGGTCATCGCTTCTATAAAGTTGCAGCAAATGTTAGTGTGATCGACGTAGAGTTCCACCTTCATTTTAGTCTGTCGAAAATACTTTCTCACTGGCCGTGCACCGAGCTAGACGACTAACATCGGCGAAGACTGCGTGGTGGCCCTCAGACGCGGAGTCGAAGAGCTTGTCCTGCGCTTGTCGGGTTCTATAGGAAAAGGGGACTGTCTGAAAGCGCTTTTACACACACAGGGACACTGGACGGCATGAGCCGCTTTGTTTAGTGTAATTACTTATTGAGGACACTGTGAGCAGTCGCTCGCTGCTTTTACACACTGCCGGACTAGCGGGCTTATATTCAGTACAATCTCCTTCTCCTCAGCAGCCCCACGGTGCAATTGTGGGATGTATCGAAAGCACATACACTCTACTAGAAAGTTCCTTCTAAGAGGCTGGCACTGTCAGTGAAGTAAAGAGATTACCGTGTGTGAGCTTTGTAGAAGGACTATTGAAAGGAATCAGACACGAACGCTAACTCGCTTAGCTTTGCTCTTTACGTGCAGAAGCAGGGAAGCATTCACCCCTTCTCGGCTACCTCCGTAAAAGTGCGACAGATTCCTTGGCCCGTGACTGCGCAAAGTGAACTTCAAAAACATCGATTCATTTCAAATCACAGGCTGAGCCTCCCAGGTCATGTGACAAGGTTAGGCTCTCTACTCCGTAGAATTTTTCCGCGAAATAAAATCTGCCTTAGCTGATCACGCAGCCTTAGCATCACATCTAGGAGAAAGCAACACATAATAAATTACAAGTCAATAGAACCTGAATTCGGTGTCCACTTTGCACACTATAGTACTCTTGCAAAGTACCGTGAATCACGAAGTAATCCGGGTCAACAATTTTCTTCGCCAATTTACATGCACAAGTAATAAGCTAGGTGAAACGATAAACAAGTGAAGTAATGCACCTGGGGGCTAACACGGAAGTCGTGTTTATGGGCTGTCCACGAAGCTCATGAAAAGCCGACCAAGCGGCAATAACCCCAATGTGGCCGTAGATAAACGAATGAAACCGCAAGGCTTGCCGAGCATTGAATTTAATACCTTTATATCATTGGTTCGTTAATTAGACGCCGTCACAATGCAGAGGTCTCGAGATCCCGAGTTGAGCCAAACTTGAGGCATCCGATTGCCGCCTCTGCTCAGTGCAATTCATAGATAGATATGAATACAATTTATTATAAAAGCTCTACATAAAGGCGAACAGAGGGAAAATTATTTGACTCCAATTTTGTTATTTAATTTTCTCTACATATTTATTTATCGTACTCTGAGTAATATATTTCAGATAAAGCCACCATGAAATTTATTCGTTGATCTCTTGGCACGTTTGCCCTTTAGCGCATTCTCTAATTGAAAACAAATACATTCCATCAAAAGAAAATCACTTATTCATGCCTTCGAAGGTTTTGTTTCTCGTGCAGTGCATATATTTATTAAGTGGTACGGGTCGCTGAGGAAATGTTTTTCGTACGGGCAAAGAAATATCAAAAGAAGACTTGGCTTCGTTTGGGTAAAGGGGTTTAACTTCCCAAAGCAACTCACGCTATGAGGGACGTCTTACTGAAGGTCTTCAGAAAATTTCCACTGCCTGTAGTTCTTTAACGTACGCTGAATTCGCACAGTGCTGGAGCGAATTTGGCCTTCGCCTCTATCGAAACGCCACCGCCGGAGCCAGGCTCTGTAGCCAAGTGCTCTAAGCCCTGAGCTACTGCGGCGTTATTTATAAATGTAGCAGTTGGAATTATTTTGCAACCAATTGATGCTTTGGGGCTTACTGAGTGAAGCATGGAAGTTTAATTTTCTCAGGGAGGTTATTTGTGTCCTCTCTGCTCGGTGGAGGTTTTCAGTCGATTAGCACTAGGGCTCTCATTCAGACGATAAGCCGATGTTTGTGTGTTTGTCTGAAAACCGTAGGAATTGCAGTAAAACAAGATCGCCTTAGACACTTCCGGCATGCTTCATTGCATCAAATGCCAAAGCATTATATCCTCGCGGGTGAAAAGTTTTCACGTAAATTTGGCCACCTCCATTTCAGTTCATTCGGGCTGGTAGTGTACTCGGTGTGCACGTTTGCAGTTTCGACGTAGATTATCATGCTTCACGCGACGTCTGGGAGCACTAATTGCCGATACCTTGGCTTGAAGGCGTACAATTGGGGGTAAAGTCATTACGAAAAAAAAATGCAGCCCAGGTAGTTTGCTTTTGAGTCATGGAACATTGCTCATGGGAACACTCCTAGAATACCTATGGTAGATAGACGCGTGGAAGAATTTACTCCTCAAATGCAAGAGCCAGAACGCTGGAGATGCGCACAAGCTACGTTACTGTACTTAGGAGACCACTTGTGCAGTGTACTTTTAACTAAGGCTATATATACCGTCAGGTCTAATCCCTTTCGCCAGGAAGAAAATCGTATAACATCAACTGGAGCTCTTTACGAGGAGCGGTTCCGTCACAGTTTTGATAATAAATTCCAAACGTTGTAGCCACATGAAGGTAAACCACTGGTGAGTATATACCGAGTGCTTCAGTGAACACTTTCAAGAACTGCAGAAAATAAGAAGCTCAAAATAAAAACCAACACTTGCAGCTAGGAACGAGCTCTCAGCCTCAGTTTACAGTTTTCTGGAAAACTGTTTTATTTAGAAGAACAATTAAATACAACTCTAGCTTTCAATTAGCGCGCATAAATTGTTAGTGTCATTAGAACATTTGAAATCGTGGACAAACCGATGCCATATTAGCTCTTGAAAAAAAAAAAGAAGAACAGTTGTCTAAAGTCCTGAAGCGCTATCAAAAAGAATGCGTTTTTTTTTTTTTTGTATCAAATCAAAACTGAGTGCACTGGACGCGCTCGATGCTGGCTGCGGACCTGACATCCGCTGCTGACTTGTTGCAATGTAAATGGCGCCAAATTTGAACTGCCCCCTCTATCGTGCCGCGTCATGCACTTCGTTGCGAACCGTCACTCTCAAAAATAACGACCACGCATTGACGGGGGTTTTCTTCGGAGCAAGGTGCGAAACGCTATTTAACGTGACGCAACACCAATTACAGATCTAACTGGGCGCCGCTCGCCCTAGATCGCGTCGTCAAATGACGTGGCGTCTGCGCCACGCTACCTGCGCGTCCAATGCGCAAAGCTCAGTTATTGTGTGGAAAAAATGCCGAATTCATCGTGTTTCTGAGCTTAAGAAAATCCTTTTTTTTTTTTTATGGAAAGCTGGGCAGCGCTTCAACTGCGCCGTACGGTCGTGCCTACGTTACCTAGGATAGCGTGTTTCTCTCGGGATTCTGGTGGACTGTATTACGATATCACCCTCCCATGTCAAACGCGATGTCAGAATTGGCAGCGCCTAGCTGCCAACTTGTGGCGTCCCTCACATAGCCCGACGTCAGTGCAAGGCCATTTCATTTGCCAACGATCACCTGCCAGAGGCACGTATACGCCGGCCATTTTCCTATAACAACGCCGAAGCTCGATTTTCTGAAGAACGAGGTCTTGAATGCTGTTCCGTTAAAAGAGTACTTCTCTGTTACGACGAGCACGAAATGGGATAACATAATCTTTCGGTTCTGAACTTACGAACGTAGCAGCTGCGGTCTAACGCCGGTTTACTCCGTATAGTGCGCCTCTACTACGCCCAGCGAAGCCAAACCAACCAAAAAACGGCTTGCTCATTGGGCATCATGCCCATATAGCGCATTATATGATGTGTGTGGTACGATGTCTTCGCTTGACGAAGGAACATCGCCTCACTGAAACACAAAATTTGGGCAGTACGGCCAATGACAGTGCAATCGCATGAGGTTGTGCTAGTTTCAGACCCATACAACAGTGGTCCACCTTTATTATGACTTGCATTTAAGGGGCATATCTTGATTAAAACTACGTCTCACTTTATACACGCCGTGCGACTAAACGAGGACCTCTCTAAAACAAAGTCCGATGGATCATTAGGCACACCGCACTGCAATGTGGGATAAGCAAAAAATCCGGTCACAAGAGGAGCGCTGGGGCCGAGATAGTCGTCTTCAGAGCTGATTTAAACTTCCACTTTGTTGCAGGCCAGGAGCTGTCGGCCAGCTTCCTGCGGGAAAAGCGACAAATAATGGCATTCACAACACTGCATGACTACTAATTTGTGGCAATAATGCAGATGCTCATGAGCTGTAGAGCGCAGGCTATATGCCTAAAGCAACAACGTAGTGCTTCACCAATAATAATAATAATAATAATAATAACAACAATAATAATAATAATAATAATAATAATAATAATAATAATAATAATAATAATAATAATAATAATAATAATAATAATAATAATAATAATAATAATAATAATAATAATAATAATAATAATAATAATAATAATAATAATAATAATCAATCAATCTTTATTTAATGTGCGCAGGAACAACCATGTGGTCTTTGTGCTGCAGCACAAAAAAAAATGAAAAAGCACAAACATGTTTACACACACAGAGAGAACACAAAAAAAAGAAATAAATAATACATGAAATGAAACTGAGACGAAAAGTATCACGGAAATTAAGCAAACAATGAGTATCATCACTTATATACACAGTGAGAGAATTTTTTAGCACACCAGGAAATAAAGAAAAAAAAAAGAACGGTAGGTAGAAGAGAAAAAAAACAACAACAGATAACTGACATTGATTATAGTAATATAGAAATATACATAAAATAAACAACCATTCCAGGCGCAACAAGTGCATGGTACTTAAAACACAGGCTAGAAATACAGAATAATACAATAAAGAAGTAAAATTGAACAAGGGACAGTAAGATTCGAATATAAAGTTTAAAGTTGAAATATAAGCAAGAAACGGATAAAAAGTAGTTCACGATACAGACAGCATTGAACAGGAGAAAAAGCAAAAAGTGAAGTAAATACAATTTAAGGCTAGAAAGTGGGAGTTATATGTGATAAAGTACTATTTAGAATACAACGCTACGAACATCCAATGTAAATGAACAGAGCGAGTTTTGGAAGATGTCAAGGTGAGGACAAAAAGAGTTAAATAACCACTGCATCCTGTCCAGAGGGGAGTGGGAATGAAGAGGAGAAACCTGAAATGGTCTGAATTCCCTCATGCTCTTTCGCGGAACGCGCAGTAGGATGTACTCTAAGAGCTGAGGGCACATAATGTGGCCATGAAGGAGTTTGTACAGAAATATGATATCAAGTCTGATACGACGGCAGTGAAGGGAAGGAAGATTCAGTTGGGCGCTCCTGGTGGAGCGAGAGGGGGAAGTTGCGAAAGGAAAGCGATAATGAAATATCCGTAAAAATTTTTTTTGTACTCTGTCAACCTTGTCCAAGTTCGATTTGCAAGTGCCATTCCAAACAACCGACGCATACTCCAAGACCGGGAGGCATATGGACAGGTACAGTTTTAGGAACGGAAGTGGAGTATGGAACTCTCTCGAAAGTCTGCAAACGAATCCGAGTGTGCGCATAGCCCGCTGAGCAATGCGTTTAGTGTGAGAGGAGAAGCTGAGGGTGCGGTCAAAAAGTACACCAAGGTCATTAATTTCATCAACCCTATCCAACAGCACAGAATTGACAGAATAATGGTAGAGAAAGCTATGTGTTTTACAAGTAAAGGACACAACCCTAGTTTTGGAAGAATTGAGGGTAAGTCGATTCATCGCACACCAATCAGAAAAAGCAGATATGTCCGATTGCAACAACACGCAATCTTGAAAAGAATGTATTACCTTGAATATTTTTATATCATCAGCATAAAGAAGAAACGAGGAGTTCTTTATCGCCGAGGAAACATCATTAATAAAAACGGAGAAGAGAAGCGGGCCTAGTACTGATCCTTGAGGAACTCCACTCGTTGCAGGGTAAACGAAAGAAGTCTGTCCATTGACACTGACAAAGCAGAAGCGATCAAGGAGATAGTTGCGTAGGAGGGCTACGAGTGAGACTTCAACGCCAGAGAGTAGAAGTTTTTCAAGAAGTAGTGAGTGAGTAACAACGTCGAAAGCTTTGCTCATATCACAGTACACAGTGTCAACCTGACCTCTCTGAAGGACTGCTGCAGAGGCATACGTCATAAACGTGACTAGGTTGGTGGAAGTAGAGCGACCCGACATGAAGCCATGTTGATTCGGTACTATGATATGTTTGAGATGGAAGGAAAGTACGCTGTGCAAAGCTAATTCGAAAAGCTTAGAGGTTGCACATAGAAGAGAAATCGGACGATAATTGGAAACATCAGTTTTGTTTCGAGACTTGAAGACAGGAAACACGCGTGCCATTTTCCACACGCGAGGAAAGGCAGCATTTTTTAAACAGTTATTAAATATGGCAGTCAGGACTGGTACGAAGATATAACTGAAGGCTTTTATTATGGCAGCTGGAATGCCATCAGGTCCAGGAGACAAAGATGGTCTCAGACGCTTAAGACTCTCAGTTATCAACTCCTCGTCAAAGAGAATGGAATTAGATAGTGCACCAGATGGGAGGCAAACGGAATCACAATGTGGATGTTTGTAAACGGAGGAAAAATGTTGTGCAAAACTGTCGGCAACATCCCGAATTTCCGAACCCTGAGAGTCAACTAAGCTGATACTTAAATCTGATTTAATGGAACGCTTGCGAACGTAACGCCAGAACTGACTAGGACGATTTGAGGCATACCTCTCTAAAGACTCAAGATAGGAGTCGTAGTCCCGCTTGTATAAGCATTTGCAAAGAGAACGCACACGGCGAAACTCATCTGCCCAATTGTGAAACCCAGGGCGTTTTGCTTTACGATGGGCCCGTTCCTTGAGCTTTAACGCCGTTATTAGTTCCCTTGAAAACCAGGAAGGGAACTTCCTACGCGTAGGAGTATGCAAAGGTATGTACCGACGCATACCATCAAGAACTATTTCTGTAAAGCGACTGACTTGTCCATCTGAATCATTAATGTCATTTAAAAGGGACCAGTTGACGGAAGAGAAGAAATTGAAAAGACCGACATAATCACCACGTGCATACGCGAAACGGGGCGAATTCCCCACCCGATCTGAGTTAGTAGAAGGTGAGGCAGAGACAGCAGTAGTAACTAGAAGCGGAGGGTGAAATTTGTCACAGCGAGTCAGCGGTATGTCCGAACTCGAGACTCGAACACTTTCAAAATACGATAGACAGGTGTCAAGAATATTACCGCAACAGTTTTCAATGAAATTGTGTTGCTGCAAAGAGTTAAAGGCTATGAAATCAAGTAGAGCGTTACACTTACTTAATATGTAATGATTGTTGTGAGAAGAAATAAGCGAGTTCCAGTTGATACCAGGAGTATTAAAATCACCTAAAATAAGAAGTTTGTGTTTGCTATGACGGGTTATAACATGTTCGATTGAGAGCAGAACATCATCATAGGCTGAAGGAGGTAGATTCGGAGGAATGTAGAAAGCTGCAAGTAAAAGTTTTTCATGTCGATTTAAAGTGAGCTCGAGCCACACACATTCTTCAACAGTTTCCAGATCGGAACGTCGAACACACTTCACAAAACTGTCAATAGCAATGAGCACTCCACCTCCTCTTGATTTGGGACCTGTTTCAGGGCGGTCGCTACGAAAAACAGAGTAATTATTTGGAAAGAAATCATTGGAAGGAATATCACTTGACAGCCAGGTTTCGGTAACCACAACAGCGGTATAACAAGAGGACAAGACGCTAGAAAAAAATTCTGATCCCTTAGTCCGAAGACCTCGGGCGTTTTGATAATAGATATCCAAATTAGGGGCCACTGCAATTTTGCGTCAGTTCAGAGGGATGAAGCATATCGTCGTAAAGCTTCCCACGAAAGTCCTTGTATATGCAACCCATCGGCCACATCGAAGGCTCAACAAGCTTACTGTAGGATTCTTCATCAACTTCAATATGGAAGGACGAGTAGGAGTCGTACCTTGTTTTCAGCTGCCGGCAGCAAATGGGAGTAATATTCACTGATTTTAGATGGTTGGTAAGGTCTACCGATGTAGTATCGGGACTGAGTTTAGAGACGAAAATAGTCTTCGGACGCTTCTTTTGGTAAATGGCAACGTTCAGGACAGATGAGCTCGATGCGCCAGTAATGGCTCGACTTCGGTGCTTCTTCATCTCACTGGGTAAGTCAACCGCACGGCGAGGAGCAGAGGCAGAAGATGAACAGGGAATATCTCCAGGAGTCATCCCTCGATGAAGAGCGGCGGAGTAGTCCACAGATGGCTGCTCCTCACGGGTAGGATTGCCCACGGAGACAACGAGAGGACGCTCGACGAGAGGACGCTCACACTGCGAAGCAGCGCACCGCACAAGCTCCTGGCGTAGGCCGCGAACATCGGCACGTAAAGAGGCGATAACCTCGGCTTGTTGTACGAAAGCCCGCGAGTTCTCTACACGAAGGCGCTCGTTCTCTTCCCGTAGCTGGGCAACCTCATCGCTCAGAAAAGAGATTCCCTCAAGCGCGTCGAGGAGGAGAGCCCGTAGCGAGGCAAACTCACCGCCATGTTCGCCGGTCGCGGCTGAAGGGGGAAAACCGGTCGGGTGGCTGGGCAGGAGCGGGGCACCAGGGACTCTAGCACCACCGTCGCTAAGACTAACACCGTCAGACGACGACGACGCACACAAATTACACAAGAATGGCCGAGAGCCGGACTTCAGAAGTTGCAGCTCGTCATCCGCCCAGGTGACGCACTTCGTGTGAACACGTTTCGCACAGTCGGCACATCGTAAAAACTGCTGCTTGCCAAAAAACGGGCGGGAGCACAGCGCACATGCGTCCTTACTGGGCGCCATCTTGGAAAAAAAAAGAAAAAAAGAAATAATAATAATAATAATAATGATAATCAATCAATCAATCAATCTTTATTTAATGTGCGCAGGAACAACCATGTGGTCTTTGTGCTGCAGCACAAATAAAAAAAAAAGAAACAAAAATGAAAAAGCACAAACATGTTTAAACACACAAAGAGAACACAAAAAAAAGAAATAAATAATACATGAAATGAAACAGACGAAAAGTATCACGGAAAGTAAGCAAACAATGAGTAGCATCACTTATATACACAGTGAGAGAATTTTTTAGCACACCAGGAAATAAAGAAGAAAAAAAACGAACGGTAGATAGAAGACAAAAAAAAAAACAACAACAAATAACTGACATTGATTATAGTAATACAGAAATATACATAAAATAAACAACCCTTCCAGGCGTAACAAGTGCATGGTACTTAAAACACAGGCTAGAAATACAGAATAATACAATAAAGAAGTAAAATTGAACAAGGGGCAGTAAGATTCGAATATAAAGTTTAAAGTTGAAATATAAGTAAGAAACGGATAAAAAGTAGTTCACGATACAGACAGCATTGAACAGGAGAAAAAGCAAGAAGTGAAGTAAATACAATTTAAGGCTAGAAAGTGGGAGTTTTAAGTGATAAAGTACTATTTAGAATACAACGCTACGAACATCCAATGTAAATGAACAGAGCGAGTTTTGGAAGATGTCAAGGTGAGGACAAAAAGAGTTAAATAACCACTGCATCCTGTCCAGAGGGGAGTGGGAATGAAGAGGAGAAACCTGAAATGGTCTGAATTCCCTCATGCTCTTTCGCGGAACGCGCAGTAGGATGTACTCTAAGAGCTGAGGGCACATAATGTGGCCATGAAGGAGTTTGTACAGAAATATGGTATCAAGTCTGATACGACGGCAGTGAAGGGTAGGAAGATTCAGTTGGGCGCTCCTGGTGGAGCGAGAGGGGGAAGTTGCGCAAGGAAAGCGATAATGAAATATCCGTAAAAATTTTTTTGTACTCTGTCAACCTTGTCCAAGTTCGATTTGCAAGTGCCATTCCAAACAACCGACGCATACTCCAAGACCGGCAGGCATATGGACAGGTACAGTTTTAGGAACGGAAGTGAAGTATGGAACTCTCTCGAAAGTCTGCAAACGAATCCGAGTGTGCGCATAGCCCGCTGAGCAATGCGGTTAATGTGAGAGGAGAAGCTGAGGGTGCGGTCAAAAAGTACACCAAGGTCATTAATTTCATCAACCCTATCCAACAGCACAGAATTCACAGAATTATGGTAGAGAAAGCTATGTGTTTTACGAGTAAAGGACACAACCCTAGTTTTGGAAGAATTGAGGGTAAGTCGATTCATCGCACACCCATCAGAAAAAGCAGATATGTCCGATTGCAACAACACGCAATCTTGAAAAGAATGTATTACCTTGAATATTTTTATATCATCAGCATAAAGAAGAAACGAGGAGTTCTTTATCGCCGAGGAAACATCATTAATAAAAACGGAGAAGAGAAGCGGGCCTCGTACTGAACCTTGAGGAACTCCACTCGTTGCAGGGTAAACGAAAGAAGTCTGTCCATTGACACTGACAAAGCAGAAGCGATCAAGGAGATAGTTGCGTAGGAGGGCTACGATTGAGACTTCAACGCCAGAGAGTAGAAGTTTTTCAAGAAGTAGTGAGTGAGTAACAACGTCGAAAGCTTTGCTCATATCACAGTACACAGTGTCAACCTGACCAACCTGATAATAATAATAATAATACTAATCAATCTTTATTTAATATGCGCAGGAACAACCATGTGGTCTTCATGCTGCAGCACAAATAAAAAAAGAAAAAAAGAAGCAAAAATGAAAATGCACAAACATGTTTACACACACAGAGAGAACATAAAGAAGAAATAAATAACACAAGAAATGAAATTGAGACGAAAATTATCACGGAAAGAAAGCAATCAATGAGTAGCCTCACTTATATACACAGTCAGAGAATTGTTGAGCACATCACGAAAGAAAAAAAAAAGAACGGTAGGTAGAGAGAAAAAAACAACAACAAATAACAGACATTGATTATAGTAAAATAGAAATATACATAAAATAAATAACCATTCCAGGCGCAACAAGTGCGTGGTATTTAAAATACAGGCTAGAAATACAGAATAATACAATAAAGAAATAGAATTGAACACGGGACAGTAAGATTCGAATATAAAGTTGAAAGTTTAAATATAAGAAACGGATAAAAAGCAGTTCAAGATAGACAGCATTGAACTGGAGAAAAAGCAAAAAGTGAAGTAAATACAATATTTTGGCTAGAAAGTGGGAATTATATGTGAAAAAGTACTATTTAGAATACAACGCTACGAAAATCCAATATAAATCAACAGAGCGAGTTTTGGAAGATATCGAGGTGAGGACAAAAATAGTTAAATAACCACTTCATTCTGTCCATAGGGGAATGGGAATGAAGAGACGGAGAAACTTTAAATGGTCTGAATTCCCTCATGCTCTTTCGCGGAACGCTCAGTAGGACGTACTCTAAGAGCTGAGGGCACATAATGTGGCCATGAAGGAGTTTGCAAGGAAAGTGATATCAACTCTGATACGACGGCAGTGAAGAGAAGGAAGATTCAATTGGGCGCTCCTGGTGGAGCGAGAGGAGGAAGTTGCGCAAGGAAAGGGATAGTGAAATATCCGTAACAAAATTTTTTGTACTCTGTCAACCTTTTCCAAGTTCGATTTGCAAGTGCCGTTCCAAACAACCGACGCGTATTCCAAGAGCGGCAAGCATATGGACAGGTACAATTTTAAGAACGGAAGTGGAGTACGGAACTCTCTCGAAAGTCTGCAAACGAATCCGAGTGTGCGGATAGCCCGCTGAGCAATGCGTTTAGTATGAGAGGAGAAGCTGGGAGGATGCGGTCAAGAAGCACACCAAGGTCATTAGTTTCATCAACCCTGTCCAACGGCACAGAATTCACAGAATAATGGTAGAGAAAGCTATGTTTTTTACGGGTAAATGAGACAACCCTAGCTTTGGAAGAATAGAGGGTAAGTCGATTCTTCGCACACCAGTCAGAAAAAGCAGATATGTCCGATTGCAACAACAAGCAATCTTGAAAAGAATGTATTACCTTGAATATTTTTATATCATCAGCACAAAGAAGAAACGAGGAGTTCTTTATCTCCGAGGAAACATCATTAATAAAAACGGAGGAGAGAAGCGGGCCTAGTACTGAACCTTGAGGAAATCCACTGTATTCGCCGCTCTCGGGCAAATTAGCACCTGTTCGAATACAAGCATGTTGTTCATTCCTCCTTTCACCCTGAAATTCTTTGGACTTGCAGACATAAAGTTCTCTTAAGGGTAACATAGCGCGTACGAAGGTTCAGCATTTCGTATGTGCACTGCCCCATGAAAAATCTCTATACTGAGCTAATTAAGCATCACTAACGTTAAAAAAGTTTGTCTACGTTTCACAAGCGCAGATGTGCCGCGAATGTACCGTGAATTAGTATCCGTCGGTCATGGACAATAATGCGCATCATTCCTGGGGAAGAAAAAAAGATGACTAATTTTTGTTTTATAGAAAAAGACTATGTGGACACACACACCACACATTTTATTGGGTGCAGAATAAAGCCGACTGGTATGACGATTTCATGCTAGTGTGTGGAGAGACTTAGCGCGCTGCCGAGAACGATATACAGATCCTGGCGAAGGCAGTATGATGCTGAGCAGCGAAGGGAAATGAGTGAGACCTTGCCCAGACCAATTAAAAGAGTGCAACTTGCACCATCTATTGGCGGTCCCAGGATGTGCTACGTCGGTTCTGCACCGCAGTTCGTGCTCAGACCGGTACATAACGGTGACAGCGTCTTCTTTTTATTTCTTCCCATGGTGTCGTCAAGTATTCCGACTGTCCTTTGCCGGTGCCTTCTTCTGAACATAAAATTGGAAAAGATAGAAATAAACCGACGTTGACATTTTCGTTATTATGTAAAGTCACAACGCAATAATTCAGCACGTTGCTTTCGCCAATCCTAATAGTTTTATTACGAAAGTGCAATTCATTAATACAAACGCAAGCCCAAACTTTTCCCCCACTTTATAAGGGCGAGGAGAAAAATGCGAATGAGCGATCTGTCCGACTACACTAATCTAGTGAAATGCTGAAATGTCACACGGACGTAACGTATTTTTCCAAAATCAGCTTTTCCGGCGCACTTTAATTTATGCGTACTCTGTTTCAAAAGTCAAAAGTCAAAGCAGAGCCCAGGAGGTCTGCTTCTGAGCTACTTCGTGCTTCTTGTAATGCATTTTCAATGTTCCGAATCTGTTTATGGTAAGAATATCTTTTGTCCTATCCTCTCCAGTGGGAAGGACCTCCAGTAATGCTAAATTAGCGCCACTATACGGCTCAGAAGCAGACGCCTAGGCTCTGCACTTTTGGCAAAAGCTCTACATGTGCTATGTTCACATGGCCTACATCACTGATATTAATTTAGAAGCATAGTAACGGGCAATTACGCAACGGAAAATTAAATACAACGCAGGCAGGTTGAAGAATAATATCTACCCTTTAACCTAGCGATGCTTGGCTGAAAGCGAGCGTAACACAGACCGAGAACTACGTTCATAATGTGCTCTTTCCACACGATTGATATGAAGATCTCTCTATGACGCATCCTATCTCCTCAATTCACCTCGAAAGTATCAACAGACCGTCACGGTGCTCTTTGTCCATTATGGTTATTGGTTTTTAACAAGCCGAAGTGATCCTCTGCTCACTTGCATCGCTCACACCAGCTACGCAGGTTACTCACTAAAACTGCATCTTACTTTCATACTCAGACATAGCTGGCCTTTCGTTCCCTTGCAACAGTGGCTCGGAGTTCTCGATCTGGCGGCTCCTGAACGTTCACTGGAAGGAGTCCTTCCTGGCGTCTCTGGGAGTGCTTTCCACTACTATATTCCCCGTGGTCGTAGTGGCAACTCTCTCGGCAACATGTAAGCAGTCTCATAGTGACTACTTCTGAGAGGAAACAACTTGTTCTGCAGTTTCGGGAAATAAGTGGGAATCGATTGACCTCATCGCCTAACCCGTATTCGCTCTAAGGTTTTACAGCTTTTTCCAAAAGTGGGAGTGGCAGACTCGCCATTCCTACTCAGCATTGCTGCTGCATCACAAGCTAACAGAGCACATAATGCTATCGCGAAACCATTGTGCTCAAACCTAATGGAATAGAAATACGACGCCACTGGGCCTTCACGGCATACTAACAAACTGATATAGCCCTATCGATGCTCTGTCAGAAATATGTAATCCACTTTACACGTGTTGAATATGGGCATTCTTATTAGGTCGAGTTACCACAAAACAGGGCTTTGATCATGAAACATGTTTATACTGTTTTAAGATAAACCAGCCAAAAGACTTGAAATGAGGACATCTTAGTACATATCGAACCAAAAGGCTTTCGCGAAAATTATTGCATATGTCCCGCTTTCTTATTTATGCTCGCAAATCTTATGTATTGTCTTTGTCAAAAGTAATGGAGCAGACCCGCCGGCTGAAGGAGCAGGCGCGAGGCCGAGCGACAGTGCGGTGGTGGCCATCGGTGGCTACTGCGCATCGGCGGCAAGTGTAAGGTAGCTGAATTCGATTCCCTCGCTATCTTTCTTGGGAGGATAAAATGTAAGTGGGTAACATGCGGCTTCTGATTTCGCGCTTCGCTACTGAGAAAGCGCGCTGCCAGCAGCAAAACTCGCTCAACGATCTTTTATTGCGAAATCAATACTACTCCCATTTTCAGCCATTCGCGTTGCCACGGTCGGTAGGAACGTTTGACCTTGAATGACCCCAGATGGCTGGGACGTCATACCAGCTGCTACCACCAAAGCTACAAAGTCGAGTCGTCGGGTGGCGGCGGTCGGTAAGCACGGCGCGGTGCAGCTGGAGCGGCGCAGCTACCGAGTAGAGGCGCTGCTGTCGCCTCTTCACTCGCAGTTGAGAGGAGGAGAAGGAGGAGGAGAAGGAAAACGATGTGTATATAAATATTCGCGCTTGCTCAGCTGAGGCACTCGCTATGCATCCTGATAAACAGAAAGAAAAGCCACGCCGTCTCGATGAAGGCAGCAAATGACAGCGGGCTACCGAGACAAATGAAGAACGGAAATAGCGTCTCGCTCGACGGTGGGCTCAAGATGAAGCTAGACGAGTGCGTCACGCTTATCGTCCTCCACCGGTGACGACTCCGAATGGAATGTAATGGACGCTTAGAACAGTGAAGACTCTTTGTCGACGTGTTCATTCAGCAGTCAAGGACGTAGGAGTGCAACTAGGCGGCAACGACGCGTTCAGGAAACAGAAGAAGAACGGGAAGGGCGGCCACACTACGAGCTGAACTATAGCGTAGCCATGATATTATTGCTTTCACAACATACCGGGCTTAACTAAAGCTAAACTCCAGCTAATATTTTTGACTGGTGTTGTGAACCATTCTTGTGAATGGGTCTCCAGCCGACGTTTGGAGCAGATTATCCAGCAGCTGAAGACCGAGACGGATCTAGCGGGCGCCGGCGTGCGACCGCTGCCACATGCGTTGAAGCGGGGGAGTGACGCTTTGTTTCCGGCTGCAGCGACCAACCCTTCCTGCAGTCCCTCCTTCGGGATAGAAACGAGCTGCTTTCAGGCCTTAATCCCCTTGGCGCCACGGCGGCGACAGCAGGGAACCCATCGTTGTGCTGAATGGGCCAGAGGCGCGCCACCGAGCAGCCTTGACGATTGACCCTGCTCGCCGAATTCTTGAAGAAGGCGGATGACCTTCTTAGAATTACGCGGGGGAAGTGACGGCCGCGAGCGGTCGACTTCGCGGGATGTTCCACCTTGGTGCAGAAACGCCATCGCCCTCACAAGATCGGCGTCGAGATCGGAAAATGTGCCCTCGCCACCGAAAGATGTGAGAAGACATCCGAGCACCACCCTCGGCAGTGGGCGGCACATCGAGTGATTTCTTGTGCCCCAGTGATTGGACTGCACCGATTGAACTTTGTTTCCCCAGCTAGGGAAGGGGGACAACCGACTGCATTTAAGCGGTGAAAATTGTCTCCACCGAGAGCTCCATTTTCCTCTCTTAACCTGTACATATCCCATCATGTAAAAAGTTGTATAAAACGCTCCTCTTTGCCTCTCCTCCCTGGATGCTCCTGCTCCTTCATCTCGGCTCATCATGGTTAGACGGCGGTGAAGCCTAGGCCCCCGAATCCCAGCTACATCAACTGGATGGCAGATATGGGATCGTCCACGCTTGTTCCTGGCATCGGCAATATGGTGAGCGCATGACTTTCTTTGAGAAACTGCCAGGTTTGATAACTCAGCGATTTTATTAAAACCAGTAGATATTGTTTTTGTGCAGCGTGCGTGGGGAAGCGGTTATCACGCTACAATTTGTTTGAGAAAGTCCTCATTCGAAAGTGGCCATGGATCTGAGCAAACTAGAGAAAGCAGAGCTGATTTTGTTTTGTGAAGAGTTGGGCATTGACGTCGGGGAAAGCCTTAAAGAGTCGCAACTTGTGAGGACAATTCGGGAGTGTGGAGCTGAGGAGGATGAAATTTCCGAGACCTGGGATTTCATACAGGAGAAGTTCAGGGAGGCTGATGAAGAGGCCCGCAGGATTAAGAGAGCAAAAGAAAGAGAACTAGAGCTCAAAAGATTGGATTTACTAATCGCAGAGATAAATAGTACAGGAAGTCATGCGACTAGTAATCAGGCAAGCTCGTTCGACGCAAAAATAAAAATCAGAGATCAGAAACTGCAACGAAGAGAATCGGACCAAGAGCGCGTCCGATTCGGATCGAAGGTTGGTGGGGATAGCCAGGCGGAGTTTAATGCAGATGAGGAAGCCAAGACTGGCACAAAAAACGCGTCGGCTAATTCCCCACTTGGAGGGAAACCTGCAACAGGTAGCACAGAGAAAGAGGCGATAAAGGAGAGGGGTTTTAAAGCTAGGAAACCGATCGTGTGTTTCCGTTGCCAAGAGCATGGCCATATAGCGATCGGTTGCCGTAAGCCAAGGACTACCTTTTCGTCTCAGTCTAATAGCCACAAGTCGCGAGTTATGCAGCCCTTTCGGGGAGAGCGAGCGAAAAATGGAAAACCGCATAAAGTTCCCCGTAACTCGACTGCTAAAAAGGACGTTGTCCGCCCATCAGACGTTTGGCCTGCAGAGTTACCAGGCGAGCGTGCCTGTGAAGGGCAGTAGGTAAGGAGAGTAGTTTGCCCATTTCCCGCAACGAGATCGAGGAGTCATTTGGAGTTCCTCAGACAGAGGAAGCCATCTCGCAAAACCTGCCCAAGCATTATCCGTACGGGTTCTCTGATGACTCGGATATGTTGCCGAAAGTAAAGGGCCTTTGTTTTGGAGACGACGATGTTCGGGATCTCACCCGCTTGTGGCCTCAGGATAGCGCAGTGCAAGCGAGGTGCGGAAATGAAGAGGGTAGACAGGATGCTGAAAGAGAAAGGGGACTTTTATAGTCACGAGAAAGAGCAAGAGGTGACCAAAAATGGCCCTGCGAGGGAGGCTAGCTTAACCTGTGAATTGTCTTCGAGAACTAGTGACGCGCCAGTGGAAGTTTCAGAATGGCGGCATCACGTAGAGAAGGACACACAGGAGGTTCTCAGGTCACTTTCAAAGCCGAGTTGAAAACCAAGAGGCTACGTAAGCGAAAGTAACCGGTACCTCAGCGCTCTAGGTTGCTTACGCGTCGCGTGAGAACACAGAGCATTCGCAGATCAGCATGTTCAAGCCCCTCAGCATTTCGAGTATGTCTTCCCCTAACATGAGACACGCAGGTAGCTGTCCTTTGTCGGATGACATGGGTCGTTCGCTGAGAAGAGTGCGTTGCTGTCGCGCGACAGCAGCACAGGATAAGCGCGCGAAGCAGGTATCAAAGCCAGCTACGGCACTGGGAGAGTCAGAGCGTAGAGGTTTTTGTGGAACTAAATGTTCAAAGAAAAGGTCTACTTGTGTGTTCAGACACCACAGTAGTCTAATGAGAGGTGGCATGAGGAGGCTGCGAAAAAGGGTGCTTAACTCTTGCGTGAAAAGAAAGAAAGCTAAGCGCGCGCAGCGGACGCTAAAGCTACCTGCGGCGCTATCGAAGTCAGGCCGTAGATGCTTTTCTAAACGTTCGAGACCCCTCAGCACTTCTGGCTTGTCTTTCTCTAACATGGGACACTCGGGGTGTTGTCCCTTGAGAGGAAAAATGTGTCGCTTCCTACGGAGGGTGCGTAGCTGCCGCATGAAAGGCGCACAAGCAAAGCACGCGCAGCATGGACGGAAACCATCTACGGCACCATCAGCGTCAGGCCCGTGGAGGCTTCAGCAAAAGAGGTACAAGGCGCCCTTAAATTCTTTGAGCATGGCTACCTGTACCTCGAGACACTCAGGTTGTTGTCTCTTGGCAGGTTGCAGGTATCGCTTGGTACGCAGGGCAGGCAGAGCTCGCGTGAAAGGAGCCCAAGCGAAGTGCGCGCAGTGAACGTTAAAGGTCCCCAGAAAGGGGTCACTAAGAAGGGTAAACAACGCCATAACACTGGTAGTTATAGAACCACCCATCATTCTCCCGCAAAAATTTTCGATCTAGCTTCTGCAACACCAGAGATATCGGCGATTAAAAATGACCCTTCCAATTTTCCCTCTCAACTAGTACGCCGAAGGGAGCCATAAAAAAACAAAGAATACAAGCAAGTTCAAAGCTCCGCCCAGACATACGTCACTTCGACGAACTTCCGGTTGCCGCGCGCTCGCTCGCTGGCGTACTCGCGCCAACCCCCACCCGTCCTCGCTCGCACACGCCTGAGGAGTTCGCCAGTTCGCGCAGTGACGGTTAGTGTAACCGCGAACCCGTGGTTATCCTATATTACACGGCGGACCAAACCATGGTTGCACCACTAACCGCGGTTACCGCAAACCGAGCTTGATGACCTCGGTTTGCGTCGTTAACCGAGGTTATGACGGCGTCTGTTGACGGAAGCTACTCGTCGGCGCCCGAGTGCGCGAAACGTACGAGCGCGGTCTGCTTCACAAAGTTATTCATTTGCCCACTGTATCACGTTTAAAGATCGATGTATAGATTATGGTGCCGCCCGACGTCTTCGATTACGGCCGACAGCGCAGCGACTGCGTACTGAAGCCTTGTCGTGCCTACAGTATCGTTTGAACGGCTTGTTGCTGAGCAGAACGCTGAAAAATACGCGGCCTTAGCTATGAAAGTACACGAGTTTGCAACGCTTGCAGCACGGGATGCCGCGAGCAGGCTGAGGTACGTTACACAATTACCGCGGGGGTGGAACGTGCGAGCGCGGCGAACGCCGGCGTCGTGCGTGACCGTCCCTAGTCGTCGCTAGGCCTATTGTTTCGCTTCGAAGCCGCGGCGGTCGACGCTTTGGAACATGATCAACGCTGTCGTAAATCGTCTACTTATGAAATTGCCTTATAGTGATTCCTATCCTGCCATAGTAAAATAATTATAGGATTAACTCTGCCGACGCATTAATCGCAGAGCTAGTACGAGCAGATCGGATCAGCCGAAATGCACCAGCGGCAGCTGGCTTGAGCAGAAACTAGCCTGTATCACGGCTATCGCTCTTACCAGCAATTTGCTGCTGGTCAGCATCCTCACGAGGGCTTCATACTTGATATTCGGCTCAATATTCCAGACTCCAACAAATTTTAGCACGCTTTATTTCGGACATCGGTGCTAACGATCCGCCGTGTGGTTCGCGAACGGTATGCGGGAGGAGGGGCCACAGCGGCGATGTTTACGGCGGTCAAGGAGGTGCTGCCATCGTGCGGTGCTTGACCGTGCTGTTGACGCCTCGTCGGATGACACTCCGATACTCCTGAAACCACGTTATATAAATAAGATATTTGTAAATACAGCTTCGTTCTGCCGATCCCTGCGTCGCTTCGGTTGTTGCACTTAATGGGCAATGGCCACCTAACCGATAAGGGCGGCGAGCTGTAACCGCCCGCACAGAGTTCGAGCAGCGCACGAGCAGACGACTTTCGCAGCTACCGGAAGTGTGTTCGTGACGTCATGGTTGCAGTGACCGCAGCGAATGGCAGCTTCTAGCAAGTCTTGCCAGTCAACCGACCCGTGACGTCACGGGATTAGGAAATAGTTCCATGCGACACCGCCAAGCGACATTCCCTCTACCGCGAATTTCAAAAAGCGCTGTTTTTAAAAACTAATAATAAATCGCTGGCTTTGTTCCAAGGAGTTATACTTTGCGTTAATGCTCAAAAGGATGTGTTCTACACACTGAACACGTTTATCAGTGGTTTCATGGGGGCCGTTTCCGTGGACCTTTAAAGTCAAATGCGGCACGATCGAGGTCCGGCCGCAAAGTTTTTAGCAGAAAAAAGTACAAAACCCCGTGGTAT
The DNA here is from genome assembly GCF_055883805.1 of Amblyomma maculatum. Classification (NCBI taxonomy): domain Eukaryota; kingdom Metazoa; phylum Arthropoda; class Arachnida; order Ixodida; family Ixodidae; genus Amblyomma; species Amblyomma maculatum. The sequence goes on along the minus strand of NC_139350.1, from coordinate 102,743,971 downwards.
TTGGATAATGTCTGCCTAAACATCGAAACACCCAGGTAGTTGTTTCGTAAGGGTGACACGTGCGGTGAGCGGGGAAGGGACCGTAGCTGTCGCGTGAAAAGAAAACAGGCTAAGCGCGCGCAGAGAAGGTCGAAGCCAGTTACGTAACCGGCAAAGGCTCGAGGGTATAAATCCAAATGTTCTGGGCCCTCTTTTCACTCGAGACCGTGTAGTAGGGGCTCAGTAGGGCACGAAAGAGACGTCGTCGCCGCGTAAAATGGTACTGCAGAGTCCGCGGCAGTAAGAGAGGGATGCAGCATGCAAACGGGATCCAAGACAGGAGGATCAGCAAGCAACGCGTTCGCAATCGCTCGCCCCTATCTCGCGTCCTGCTTTCCAAGAGCGGGCTGCTCTTCGGAAGCGTACAGTTCCGAGGCGGAAAAAGTCGCATTAGCGAGCTGACGCCTTCAAGTTTTTCTCAGATCTCGGCTTCTAGTTCCGCCGTAGGCTCGCGGCCGCCAAGGGCGCGACTGAAACATTAAAGCTTAAGAGAGGTGAATGGAATCGGAAAACAAAATCATCCCCGGCTGGTCAGGTTTTTTGAGGATTCCTGTCTACTCACCCTTCTGTGCTGCAGAAAAAAAAAGCGAGTGAACGCGGTGCGTGGGTCGTCCCCACTTGAGAGGTTGACAATGGAGGGGGAGCACCCCCATGATGTTTGTGAGCTTGCAAGCAGTGTGTGAGAGAAGGAAGGCACTTGTCTTGTTCCAGCTTTTCGAAAATTTCAATGTTTTGTGCAGGGTCGTACCAGCCTGTAGAAATAACCTTTGTTCGTTTACCCGCTATCTTTACAGGTATGTTTCATTGGGGCCTTGCTTTGCAGGAGTTCGCATCTGGCATGCGTTAAATAAAAGGGCGTGATAATGCCAACTCTGATGGCCTCAGACAAATCTTCCCTGGGCAGTGCCCTCTTGTTTGGCATTACTCTTTTTTGTATTACTCTTTGGTCACCTGCAGCTCCACCTTGAAGATATGTTCTCGCAGGGAGTGGCTGTCTACAGCAATTTTAATGTTATTTCATGTTAAGACATGGGTCAAAATTCTAGCTTGAGTGTTCGCTTTTGAACAGAAATTCGGCTTTCTTGTTTTCTCTAACATGGTTTCTTTCGGAAGAGGACTCGAAATTATCAGGGCAAAATTTGGTTTTTTCTTTCTTTCTTGTCTTGTAAAGGCAATTTTAACTAAAAAGCAGCCTAGCAGTTTTCAAATTTGGTTTTGCGCTTGCTATATGCTGTGGTTTGGGCCTTGCGTGGCTGAGACTGTTAAAGCTGTCCAGCGAGCAAGCGAGAACCAGAGGGCCATGTTTGATACGTGGCTGGACCGACCAGGCTTATCCGACTCCAGGTCTCTTCGCGGAGCGTCGTGGGCTGCCCCACTGCGGGACCTCTTCGGGCGGCGGATGTGCTGTTGTGAATGGGTCTCCAGCCGCAGTTTGGAGCAGATTATCTAGTAGCTGAAGACTGAGACGGGTCTAGCGGGCGCCGGCGTGCGACCGCTGCCAAATGCGTTGAAGCGGCTGCGATGGCGGGGGAGTGACGCTTTGTTTCCGGCTGCAGCGATCAATCCTTCCCGCCGTCCCTCCTTCGGGATAGAAACGAGCTGCTTTCAAGCCTTAATCCCCTTGGCGCCACGGCGGCGACAGCAGGGAACCCATCATTGTGCTGAATGGGCCAGAGGCGCGCCACCGAGCAGCCTTGACGATTGACCCCGCTCACCGAATTCTTGAAGAAGGCGGATGACCTTCTTGTAATTACGCGGGGGAAATGACCGCCGTGAGCGGTCGACTTCGCGAAATGTTTCACTCGGTGCAGAAACTCCATCTCCCTCACAAGATTGTCGCACAGATCGGAAAATGTGCCCTTGCCACCGAAAGATGTGAGAGGAGGTCCGAGCACCACCCTCGGCACTGGGCGGCACATCAAGTGATTTCTTGTGCCCCAGTGATTGGACTGCACCGATTGAACTTTGTTTCCCCAGCTAGGGAAGTTGGGACAACCGACTGTATTTAAGCGGTGAAAATTGTCTCCACCGAGAGCTCCGTTTTCCTCTCTTAACCGGTACATATCCCATCATGTAAAAAGTTGTATAAAACGCTCCTCTTTGCCTCTCCTCCCTGGCTGCTCCTGCTCCTTCATCTCGGCTCCTCAAGGTTTGACGGCGGTGAAGCATAGGCCCCGAACCCCGGCTACATCACCATGCCCTCTTTGTTAGAACACCTTGCGCCTTTAATATCAGTACGCAGCTCCTGTAGTTGCAAAACAGTTGCTGTTCTCTTGTTAGGAGTACTAGCAAAGCAAGATCATTTACGGGTCTCGAAAAATCGATGTGGTTTTCCTCAAGATTCGGTAGTCTTCGTCTGTGACGCTGCATTGAGCCTGAGGAGAGATAAAATCTAGGGGATATATCCCTCAGATTCAGGTCTCGCGGTATTGCTACATAAGTAACGAATCAAACCCGCCATTGACGCATTTGCAGCCGCTTGCTAACGCCCAGGGTTACTGTCTTGACGTTTGTATCGTCAAAGCGAATGCAATGCGGGAAGGTTGAGTAAGGTTCATACCTGCCCAAGCATATTAGGCATTATAGCGAATGGATGATATGTACGTAAATGTACCCAAACATACGATCTCTAAGAATGCATGAAAAAATTGTTGTAGTTGAATTGAACCTCCGGCTTAAGTCGACCATGCTGCGGCAGGGGACTTCAGGAAGGGCGGGAATTCAGGTGCCGAAAATAATTGTCTGCAGCACTTCAAGGTTGCATCCAGCGTTATTTTAAACGAATTACTGATGTTACCACTCTAATAGCGGGCACTGCGCCATCAGTAAAGTGCCTCAGGAATTAGGACTAATACTAAACGTGTTCGCAGTCCTTGTCGGGTCTCTGTGACATCAGAAACATATTGCTATTAGGCTCGGATTATGTTTTCGTAAAGAAGCGACCACACGTATTGTGAACAGCAGTGACCTAAGTTTGAGGCGCGTGAGTTACATTGTGTCTCGCATTGTGAAAATTAGTGGTGCAGGTCAAAACAAGATTACTAACGCAAAATGCATTACGCTCTTTTCGCACATGACCAATGGAACGTGAAACGACTGGAAAACTTAGCTCAATTGTTCTCACCTGCAGCATAACGTGTGTTAAGAAAAGGAACGCCGACCAAAGGTTGTTGTTCGGCATCACACCGCTGAAAGCCCAATGCACGAAGCTTAAGTGCGTCGCAGTAATCTACTCCCACTAATCTAATAGACGAATTTACTACCCGACCAGGCGAGTTTTCGTTAAATGTCAGATTTCACTTCTCCAGCATAACGAAGCGACATAACACAGTTGGGCATGGGTAAAGAAGTATTGGACCCGTAGGGAACGGTGCACAGAAGTGACGAGATTCCTTACTTGCAAATACTTTCCCGATATTCAAAAAGAGCAGCAAAGCAAGTATTTGCCCTATCGATACAGCTATAGGAGCTGCGTGCGGGTATTAAAAGCACAAGGTTTGTAATGAAGAGCGCAGCTTCACAGCGCCACGCTATGCTGACGCCCTTCCACTGAAGCGCAACGCTCCGAAGGCACCAAATCAGACGCTGCACACGATTACGCGCCTACGTTTTATCATCCCGCGAATGAGAGCGAGAGAGCAAGCTTACGTCAGCTAGCTTACGGTTGCTACGAGAATGCTGCGGTCAGTGACAGCGACGGTAGCCCAATAGCCCCGCGACACAGCCCCGCGCCCCGACTGCTCCGACTGCCGTCTGGGCTGCTCGGTTACTTTTGGAAAAAACGATACACAGTTTTATCGCTGTGAAGTTCTGTTGTCTTAATTCGCAAATAATCACCCCTTCTGAACAGATTTTCTTTGCAGTTTAGATGAAGAAAAGTAACTCTTTCCCGCCATTCGGCGGATCTGACACCATCTAACATCTTTTTTCTTCCACAGGCAATGTGAACTAACTTAACAGCCTGGGCCTGGCACCCTACTCTTCATAGAGGGACTCAGACTCAGCGGAGAGAATTGTTTCCGCCACAGAGCCCCTCTCAGGTACGTGGTACAGGCTGTCTACCGCATCTTCAGCGAGTATGGCAACGTTAAATAATTAAGAGGGCATTGGCAGCACCTGGTTAGCGCTACAGGGGACTGTCCTTGCCGATGAATAAACGAGGATTCTTGCAGTAGTCCACGCTTAGAGATCCAGAGATTATAGCGGGGCATAACATGTGCATCAAAGTCCAGCTGTTCAAGGGCGTGAATGTGCTCAGGTCTTCTTCGAACAATACTGTGCACTGCCGAGGACAGCGTGGCTTAATGTTTTATAGTCATCCGTACGTCCAAATGACGAGACGACGCGAGATAGCGTACTCACATGGCCGGTGCTGTATAAAAATAGCCCAGTTTTTACCAACGTCCACGAGTGGTCCAGCCCCAACTAATGATGGCTTCAGTAATAAATTCATTTTTGCTGTGCTGAAAGACGTTGTTTCGCGCTTGAGCGCGCTTTCTCAGCATTTGCGTGATTCTGCCATGGCTGTCAACGCAGCGCCTACAAAATCACTCAGAAATTGCCAGTATGAAGAAACTGTGATTAATCGCGCAAATAGAGGACAATGTAAAAAAGAGACCAGCACAACATAACTTCACCGTGCTCACTACGCAGGTCACAAGACGGTGACTGCGGTTCGATCGAGGGACGCCTCACACGGATGCATCTACCGTAGAGCATTTCGTGAGGCCCGCAGGAATACCAGGTATGAGCCAGCTCACACCCTAAAAGTGGGGGCCAGTCGCCGGCACTGTCCATCGTCCGACGGCGAGGTATGTGCTATTATAGTGTCTTATATGATTGAAGAGTCCCGTCTGCCGCCGGCGAGCTGGTCGTATGAGCGATGACCGCTCCGGGCGGCATGATAGGGCGCTGTGTGTACAAGGAGTGCGGCACCCTAGAAGAGTGCAATGAGTGCCGAGCAGACAGCTGGGTGAACCGTCTCCGCCACCTCTAGTTCTTCGGACCCCGAAGGCGAGGAACATTGAATTGCCGCTTTAGCTCCCACACGTTTGCCTAAATGCTTTAAACCAACTCTGTGCATGAATAAAAACTAGTTTCGTATAAAAGCGGCCGTCGTCGTGGAAAATGTGTACAAGTGGCAATTAAGACACCTATAGCCAATGCAAGATATATACATTATGCTAATTTCCTGAACGTATTGGGCACTATATTTCTCGAACGTTAATGGCTGGTCCAATGAGGAATGTCTACCATATTTTTACGACCACAAATAATATTGGATGCGCCAGTCTATGTGAGCTACACAGAAGTCCATCTTCGACGCTCGCTGTCTTGAAAACCCAATGGAGGGTGTTTTAGGCTAGGCTAGCACGGATGTTTTTGCCCATTCATTTTTTCCTTTTCTGTTCAGTTCAGTCGTTCAGTCATGTCCGACTCTTCGTGAACCTATGGACCATATCACGCCACGCTTTCCGGTCTCTCGCTATATTCTTAACATCACATAACTTCATCTGCAGCGCCTCAAGGATGCCATCTAACCATCGCGTTCGCTGCCTACCCCTTCTCCGGCGACCCCTAACCTTTCCCGAGATCAAATCTTTCTCCAGCGCTTCCTCTCTTCTCATCAGATGACCAAAGTAGCTGAGATTTAACTTTAGAATTTGACCCTCCAATGAGCAGTCATGGCTTATGGTCGACAATATCGACTGATTTGATCTTCTGGCCGTCCAAGGAACTCTCAAGAGTCTCCGCCAGCACCACAATTCAAACGCGTCAATTCTTCGGCGGTCCGCCTTCTTCACAGTCCAACTCTCGCATTCATACATCACAGCTGGAAAGACCATAGCACGAGTTACACGGATCTTGGTTGGCAGTGTAATGTCTCTGCTCTTTATTAGGCGGTCAAGGCTAGCCATGGTTTTCTTTTCCAGAAGCAGGCGTCCCCTAATTTCATGGCTGCAGTCTCCTAATCTTGGAGCCTAAGACGAGAAAATCTGTCACAGCTTCCACTTTTTGTCCCTTGATGCTCCAGGACTTGATAGGGCAAGACGCCTTGATCGCTGTCTTTTTAATGTTCAGTTTAAGCCCAAACTTCTCAATCTCTTCTTGTACGCGCATCAGAAGTCTCTTCAGGTCCACTGCAATTTCTGACATTAAAGTGGTATCGTCCGCATAGCTGAGGTTGTTGATACGTTTTCCAGCAATCTTCACTCCAGCTGTAGACTCGTCCAGACCGGCCTTCCTCATGATGCACTCTGGATGTAGGTTAAATAGGCAAGGCGACAGTATGCATCCTTGTCTCACTCCTTTCTCAATCGGAAACCAATCAGTAAGACCACGCCCAGTTCTGACTGTGGCCTCTTGCCCTTCATACAGGTTCCTCTTGAGACAGATGAGGTGAATTGGAACTCCCATCTCTTGCTGAGCTTGCCACAATCTGCTGTGATCTACGCAGTCAAACGCTTTCGCATAATCAATAAAGCAGAAGTAGATGGGTTTCTGGAACTCTCTGCTTTTTCCATAATCCAGCGAAGGTTGGCAATTTGGTCTCTAGTTCCTCTGCCCTTGCTAAACCCAGCTTGCACGTCCGGAAGCACCCGATCCACGTACTGCTGCAGCCTACCTTGGAGGATTTTCAACATCCTTGCTAGCATGCAAAATAAGCGCGATCGTGCGGTAGTTGGAACAATCTTTGGCACTGCCTTTCTTTGGGATGGGGTTGTAAACTGACCTCCTCCAATCCTGTGACCTCTGCAGGGTGGTCCAAATTTGCTGACATAATGAATACAGAACGATAACAGCGTCGTCATGGTTGAGGTTTTGAAGCAACTCAGCTGGAATACCATCAATTCCGCTAGCTTTGGTCTTAGCAAGGGTGGCTAAGGCCCATTCAACTTCACTCTTCAGGTGCCCGGCTCGAGATCAGTAATCACAACCATCCTATGTTGCGTTTGCACATCCGGGTCCTTCTTGTACAGTTCTTCTGTGTATTCCTGCCACCTCTTCTTTATCTCCGAGGCTTCAGTGAGGTCCCTGCCTCGTTTGTCCTTTATCAGGCTTATCTCAGCACAGAAGCGTCCTTTGATATCTTTGATTGTCTTATACAGAGCTCTCGTGTTCCTCAATTGGCTGTTGTCCTCAACTGTTTCGCGCTGTATGTTCGGGAAGGTATTTTCTCTCTTCTATTTTCTGAAAATCCGCATTGATAACCTTGCATCTCTCTTTCCCCCATAACTTTTGCCATCCTCCTTTCCTCAGCTATTTGTAAAGCCTCTTCAGATAACAAGTTTGCTTTCTTGCATTTGTTTTGCTTTGGAACTACCTTAGTAGCAACTTCTTGTATTATGTCACGAACATCAGTCCACATCTCTTCAGGTTCTCGGTCTTCTAGATCTAATTCTTGAAATCGATTCCTCATTTCTACAGCATATTCTGATGGAATTTGATCCAGATCATACTTGAAAGGCCTTCTAGTTTTCTACGTTTTCCTCAATTGAAGCTTAAATTTGGCAAAAAGAAGCTGATGATCAATGCCACAATCGGTCCCAGGCCTTGTTTTACTGCTTGTATAGCGCTTCTTCATCTCTTCCGGCAAAGAATATAATCAATCTGATTCCGGTACAGACCGTTCGGTGAAGTTCATATGTACAGGCGCCTCTTGTGCTGTTGAAAATGAGTATTCGCTATGGTCAAGTTGTTTTCTTGACAAAACTCTACTAGCCTCTTACCCAGCTTCATTTGGCTCACCAAGACCGAGCTTGCCTGTAATTCCGGATATTTCTTCACTCCCTACCTTAGCATTCCAATCTCCTATGAGAAAAAGGACGTCTGATGACGGAGTGCGGTCAAAAAGGCATTGCAGGTCAGCATAAAATCTCTCAACGTCAGCTTCTCCAGCAGTAGTGGCTGGTGCATAGACTTGGATAACTGTTATGTCGAAAGGGTGACCTTGAACCCAAATGAAATCATTCGGTCATTTTTGGGGTTGTACCCTAGCACTGCTTTGCCCATTCTTCTGTTTACTATGAGAGCGACCCCGTTTCTTCTGGATTCATGCCCACAATAAAAGACAATGGTCGCCGGAATTAAATTCTCCCAATCCGGTCCACTTGATCTTGCTGATACCCAAGATATCAATGTTCAATCTGCCCATTTCTCGCTTGACGACATCCGTTTTACCTTGCGTCATAGATCTTACATTCCATGTTGCTATGTGATACATCTCCTTGCAACATCGGACTTTCCGGTCGCTTCCCGACACATCCACAACTGAGCGTCCTTTTGGCTTTAGCCCAGCCGCTTCATTCGTCCTGGAGCTACTATGAATCGCCCTTTGTTCATCCCCAGTAACATATGGGACGCCTGCCAACCTGGGGGCCTCATCTTCCGGCGCCATATCATTAATGCTATTGTGACTGGTCATAGGGTTTGCTTGCAGGAAATACTGGAGTGGGTTGCCGTTAACTTCTCCAGTGAATCACATTTTGTCAGAACTCCCTGCCGTGACCTGTCTATCTTGGGTGGCCCTACACAGCAGAGCTCACGACTTCATCGAGTTTCGCAAGCCCCTCCGTTCGACAAGGCAGTGATCCATGAAGGGGTTTTGTTTTCCCTTTTACCGTAAACAAATAAAATAGACTGCCCGAAAGTGTAGTCATTGTCCCATCCACCACCTTTTCATCAGCCTCGGTTGAAGTGTGTGAGTTTTGTTACATTTTTCACTGTTTGTTGTGAATTTCATTGCATATAGTATTCTGAATTTTTCATTATTTATGTTCCCAAGGACGCGGGATCGAATCCCGGCCTCGGCGGCAGCTTTTCGATGGAGGCGAAAAGCAAGGCGCCCGTGTGCTGTGCGATGTCAGTGCACGTTAAAGAACCCCAGGTGGTCGAAATTTCCGGAGTCCTCCACTACGGCGTCTCTCATAGCCTGAGTTGCTTTGGGACGTTAAACCCCACAAACCAACCAACCATCATTATTTATGTTGTGTTTGGCGTTTTTTCTTTTTCCCTAACTTTTCTTATTTATGAGACACAATGTTTGCAATCCCCAGCCCTATACAATAATGATACACGAACGATGTAGGTATATGCACAATAAATAAATAAATGAATAAATAAATAAATAAATTGTAAGGGTGCGTTGAAGCTCAGGTCGGTGTTCAGGTCGACCGTTTAACTAGCGCCTCAGTCTGTTGCGTCTTCGTCTTTTGTCTGCCGTCTTCTTTTTTTAGCACGCGCCTTTCCACATACGCTCGTCGTCTTTGTCACCGTCGAAAGTCACCGAGCGTTGGTGTGACACTACAATTATCCCCGGGAGAAAAAAGAGGCATCCTGCCGACTTATGGTGTGGACACAACAGGCGGGTCGTAACAGGGCTTGAGGCGGTCAACGTGCACTGTTTCACGCCCGCGGCGACGCATATCCGGTGTCGGTACAGGCGGTTCTATAACATGGTTCACCGGAGAGGTCTGGCAAATAACCCGATATGGGCCATGGTATTTGGAGGCAAGTTTGGTAGAGAGGCCGGAAAGGGTGGCAGGAACCCAAAGCCACACGAGGGAGTCTGTGCTGTATGAAGGAGCTGGACAAGACGGTGCGCGAAGGAACTGCTGGTGACCTTGGTTCTGGGTTGTAAATGAGCGGGCCAACTGGCGACATTCTTCTGCATATGCTGCTGCTTGAGAGATGGTGGTCGCTTCGGAGGTGTCAGGGCGATAAGGAAGTATCGTGTCCATAGTTGAGGTGGGTTCATGGCCGTATAGAAGGAAAAAGGGAGAGAAGCCGGCCGTGCTTTGTATGGCAGTATTATAAGCGTACGTGACGAATGGGAGAAGCCGGTCCCAGTTTGAGTGGTCGGACGCGACATACATGGCCAGCATGTCACTTAAGGTACGGTTAAAACGTTCCGTCATGCCATTTGTCTGCGGATGGTAGGCCGAGGTAGAACGGTGGACAATGCGGCACTGCTGAAGAAGGGCTTCAATGGTCTCGGAAAGAAAAACACGGCCACGGTCACTGAGCAATTCTATAGGTGAACCGTGGCGCAGAACGAGATGGTGCAGGACGAAAGACGCAACGTCTGGCGCCGACGCAGAAGGTAAGGAAGATGTTTCTGCGTACCGGGTAAGGTGGTCAACAGCCACGATGACCCAATGGTTACCAGCTGGTGTGACTGGTAGTGGCCCGTAAAGATCAATACCAACACGATCGAATGGTCGGCTGGGGCAGGGCAAGGGCTGCATCGGAACGGTGGAGTGGCTTGATGGGCTTTTGCGGCGTTGGCATTCCTGGCATGCGCGAACGTAATGACGCACGAAGCGATACATGCCCTGCCAGTAATAGCGGAGGCGAAGACGGGTGTAAGTTTTCAACACTCCGGCGTGGGCACACTGAGGATCGGCGTGAAAGGCGGCGCATATTTCCGAATGGAGATGCCGAGGAATGACAAGGAGCCACTTGCATCCGTCGGAAAGGTAGTTTCGGCGGTAAAGCAATCCGTCGCGGATGGAAAAATGACGAGCTTGGCGGTGAAGCATTCGTGAAGCTGGGCGCAGAGAAGGTGTAGATAAAAGCGTGAGAAGAGAAGCGATCCAAGGGTCTTGCCTTTGTTCATTGGGCATGTCGGCAATTTCTAGCGAAAATGAGTCACTTATGGTGATAGCTGTCGAGTCAGAGCCACATTGAAGAGGTGACCTAGACAAGGCGTCGGCATCAGAATGTTTACGGCCAGACCGGTAGGTGACCTGAATGTCGTACTCTTGTAAGCGGAGGGCCCAACGAGCAAGACGGCCGGACGGGTCTTTAAGGGTGGACAACCAGCAGAGTGCGTGATGGTCCGTAACAACAGAAAAGGGACGACCGTAGAGATATGGGCGGAACTTCCCAATGGCCTAAATGATGGCCAAGCACTCCTTTTCGGTTACAGAATAATTCTTTTCGGCCTTCGTTAAGGTACGGCTGGCATAAGCCACAACGCACTCTGGGTTGCCGGGCTTTCGTTGCGCAAGGACAGCGCCGAGACCTACACCGCTGGCATCAGTGTGAATTTCGGTAGGCGCCGTAGGGTCAAAATGGCGGAGAATCGGAGGCGACACTAGGAGGCGCCGAAGTGTCGAAAAGGCCTCATCACAGTCGGATGTCCAAGACGAAAGAATGAGGTCACCGGCAAGGAGATCAGTCAGCGGTGAGATGATCGAAGCGAAATTGCGGACGAAGCGACGAAAATACGAGCACAGCCCGATAAAACTACGCAGCTCTTTTAGAAAAGTTGGGCGTGGAAACTCAGCTACTGCACGGAGTTTCGCAGGATCTGGACGAACACCGTCTTTCGAAACAACGTGTCCCAATATAGGAAGCTGGCGAGCCCCGAAGCAGCACTTTTTCAAATTTAGTTGCAGGTCGGCATCAGTCAAACACTTCAGCACACGCTCGAGACGGTCCAAATGTGACGTAAAACCTTTTGAAAACACGACAACATCGTCCAGGTAACAAAGACAGTCATGCCACTTGAGTCCGCACAGAATTGTGTCCATCATGCGCTCGAAAGTGGCCGGCGCGTTGCACAATCCAAACGGCATGACGTTAAATTCATAGAGATTATCAGGTGTCACAAAGGCGGTTTTTGGTCGATCGTCAGCTGCCATGGGTACCTGGCAGTAGCCCGAGCGAAGATCCAGAGATGAAAAGAATTCGGCGCCTTGAAGGCAATCGAGAGCGTCATCAATACGTGGAAGGGGGTATACGTCTTTTCGCGTTATCTTGTTCAAACGCCTGTAATCAACACAGAAACGTATAGAGCCATCCTTTTTCCTCACGAGAACAACTGGAGAGGCCCAAGGGCTGTGCGAAGGCTGGATGACGCCACGCTGAAGCATGTCATTAACGTGCTCGGTGATAACTTGACGTTCAGCAGCCGACACCCGATAAGGGCGCTGGCGTACCGGGGCGTGCGTACCGGTGTCGATGCAGTGAGTGGCTACGGATGTGCGCCCCAAAGATGTCCGAGGAAGGTTTGAATGAGGAACGGAAGCGCTGCAGCAAGCTGACGAGTTGGTCGCGTTGATCTGCAGAAAGGCTGGCATCCAGACAGCCAGAAAAAGCTGCAGTGAAGTCGTCGTTCTGTACAGAAGCGGGCAAGTCAATAGTATCGAGTTGCAGTGGGGTTGGGTCTTCTGAGACGGCAGATGTCGTAGCGTCATCAAAGGACTCGACATGACCAAGACGTTCTCCACGAAGAAGCGTTGACGGACAAGGCGACGGGTTAGAGACGTATATGGCGCTGTAGCCACCACAGAAAGTTAGAAGGGCGAAAGGCAGGACTAAGCAATGGCGACGATTAGCGGCGCGAGTCGGAGTGAACAGAACTGTCGAATCAGAAAAGCCGGCGCAGGAAACGGGCACGAGGACGGTAGAGCAGGCGGGGATGTCAGTATCTTCGGCCACAGTTATCTTATCGATGTGGAGCGGTGTGTCAGACGAGGCGGCCGGTGAAAGCGGAGAAAATTCGATGCTGGCTCGGGCACAATCAATAATCGCATGATGACTGGTAAGAAAGTCGCAACCCAGAATCATTTCGTGAGAGCAGTGAGGCAGCACAAGAAATTCGGCGACGTACAAAACACCCTGAATGACAATGCGAGCTGTGCACGCCGCAAGCGGTTGAAGGCGATGTGAGCTGGCAGTTCGGAGAAAAAATTTCGAAACAGGCATCGTAACTTTAAGAAGTCGGCGGCAAAGGTTGGCACTTATAACAGACACAGCGGCGCCAGTGTCCACAAGAGCGAGAACTGCGACGCCATCAACAAACACTTCGATAACGTTGGTCGAGGAAGACGGAGGACTTGCACAAGTAGAGGAAAACGCAGTTCTTGCCTCCGGAACTGCGGCTGTTAGTTTTCCTCCTGGCCAGCTGGAGAGCGACGGCGCAGCGGCGAGAGGGAACGACGGCGGGGAGACTGCCATCGACGGGAGGAGCGGTCAGGATAAAATGAGTCCGTAGAAGTGCCAGCAGAGACAGGGGGAGGGGAAGGTTCAAAGTTTGAACTGTAGTTGTAACAGTACAGGCGGGGGCCATTGCGGTATGACTGCGTGCGCTGGCGACAAAGCCGGGCGACGTGGCCAGGAACGCCACATGAATAACAGTTTGGGCGGTTGTCGGAGGTCCGCCATGGATTGTTGACTGGACGTCGAGGAGGCAGATAAGGGCGGGGCGGAGGTGGTGGTGGTGGTAACGGCGCAGCATACGCGACAGGGCAGGGTGGTGGTCTGGCGGCGACAGCGGCGTACGTTAACGGGGCTGTCACAGGCGTAATTTGAGAGGTTGGCGGTAAAACTTCTGCAACTTGCTCCTGGATGGTGGGTCGAAGTGCAAAATCTATCGACGGAGTGATTGCGGCAGAAGCAGGGAGGAGCGATAGTTGGCGAGCCACTTCCTCCCGTATAAAGGCCTTGATCTCGGGAAGGAGGGAAGGTGGTTCAGAAGTGAGACCGCATGCTGTCGGAGGTACGAATAACCGATCGTTCACGAGAGAACGCCGGGTAGAAGCTCGTTGCCTTTTGAAGACGTCGTAACTCTGACAGAGCTGAACCACTTCGACGACAGTTTGGGGGTTTCTGGCCGTCAACATGTGAAATGCATCGTCGGAGATTCCCTTCACGATTTTGGTGATCTTGTCAGCTTCGGACATACAAGGATCAACACGTCTACAAAGATCCACAATGTCCTCTATGTAGCTGGTGAACGTTTCATCGGGATTCTGAGCGCGGGCTTCGAGGCGTTGTTCGGCGCGCAGTTTGCGCACAGCGGGGCGGCCGAACACCTCGGAAAAGCTCGTTTTCAAGGCCGACCAGGTGGGTAGGTCGGTATCGTGGTTGCGGAACCATAAATTTGCTACATCGGTCAGGTAAAAGAGGACGTTGGCTAACTTCGTGGTGTCGTCCCACTTGTTGTAGGCGCTTACGCGTTCGTAGGAGGATAGCCAATCGTCTACATCTTGGTCGTCGGCGCCACTGAAAAAGCTGGGGTCACGCTGGCGAAGCCCACCAGAGCACAGGATTGTAGGGGAAGCGGTGGGATCAGCCGAGTGTGGAGTGGCGGTCTGGCTTGTTGCCTCAGGCATAGCGGATGGCGGAGCGAGTGTGCGGCTGCGAAGCTCCAGCGTGAGAGGAGGGAACAAACAGCAGCCTCCACCAAATGTAAGGGTGCGTTGAAGCTCAGGTCGGTGTTCAGGTCGACCGTTTAACTAGCGCCTCAGTCTGTTGCGTCTTCGTCTTTTGTCTGCCGTCTTCTTTTTTTAGCACGCGCCTTTCCACATACGCTCGTCGTCTTTGTCACCGTCGAAAATCACCGAGCGTTGGTGTGACACTACAAAATAAATAAATAAATAAATAAACAAAAAATAAATTCTTGAAAGACCTGGCAACAACGCACGTAGATGGCTGCAACTGTTCAGTGCTTGCGTACGGTGCTAACGATGCAGGCACGACGTTCTTTACGGTCGACATGGAACACTGCCCTGGCGTGGTGTCCCTCATCGTGAGCCACTTGTACGACCACGTAGATTAGCTGCGCTTTGAGAGCCAGTCCTGCGATGTTGCCGTGGCCTACCTCGATGTGTACAATGAGGTGGTGCGTGACCTGCTTTCTGCCGGTGGAGCGTCGGTGGAGGGCCCCGCCATCTCCAACCTCTCCATCCATAAGGTGAAAGAGGCTGATGCTCTTCTAGACCAGGTGCTGAAAGGAAACAAGGATGGAACTCAGCACGCCACTGACGCCAACGCTGAATCGTCACGGTCACATGCCATCTTCCAGGTGTATGTGACACAGACAGAGACGGCGAGAGGCACCAGTAAGGGCATCCGCGCTTCAAATATGAGCTTCATCGATCTCGCCGGCTCAGAGCGCGCTGCCGCGCGGTCAACAGGAACATCGGCGCTAGGCTGCGCGAGGGCACCAAGACAAAGCCTGTCCCTCCTGGCATTCTGCAAGTGCGTGGATGCCCTTTCCAAGAATGGGACGCAGCGGGCTTTGTACCGAGGCTCGAAGCTGAAGCACACATTGAAGGACTCTCTGGGTGGGACGTACTGGACACTGATGATCGCCGCTGTGACGCCGTCAAAGCTCAGCTGCACAGACACGTACAACACGCTCAAGCATGCTGAACGTGCAATGAATATTGAAATGCAGACCAAGAAGAACATCCTGGATGTGTATGAAAAAGAACTGAACAAGGGTAAATGGGGTACGCCACAGTTCGCAGATGAGCCAACGTTTCGACAAGTGGACTAGTCTTCGTCTGGGCATAGCGATGATCACTGGCAGGGGTTTAAATACGCTTTTGCTTCCGAAAAGGAAAAGCTGGGGAGGGGAAAGTGGGTGTGAAGGAGTGGGGAGGACAGGATGGAAGAGAAGAAAGTGGGTCATGAAGTGAAAAAAAAATCTTCGGTATGTTCGTATCAGCCATGGAACCAGGGATTCTGTGGCCTGCAAAAGAAGCAAAAGCGGCAGTACGAGGAAAAACTACGATGCCGGGTAGGTGATTAGTCACCACTTAAGCCGGTTTGGTTTAAATACGGTTTAGGGGTTTAAAATAGGAGTTTAAATTAGGGGTTAAAATAGGGGTTTAAATACGCTTTTGCTTCCGAAGAAGAAAAGCTGGGGAGGGGAAAGTGGGTGTGAAGGAGTGGGGAGGACAGGATGGGTGAGAAGAAAGTGGGTCATGAAGTGAAAAAAAAATCTTCAGTATGTACGTATCAGCCATGGAACCAGGGATTCTGTGGCCTGCAAAAGAAGTAAAAGCGGCAGTACCAGGATAAACTGCAATGCCGGTATACAGTACCGGACCATGCGGACTTCAACGGCACCAGGTGATCCAAAATACGCCCAGCCCTGTCATCATCCGGTAAGAGGACTTTGACTTCACTTCGCTTGCCTTGACGAGTAAGCATCAGAGGGGCAGGTATCAGGCGTAGGGGACTAGGCTATGGAGGCGCTGAGGGGGTGCAGCCCTCCCACCCCTCCCCCCTACAAGGAATTTCTCGTAGATAGAGGGTGCTCATCTACGCTTTGTCTGCGAGGAACGTCATTGAAATACATGGTTCAAATGCGGGCACCCTAGTGAATGGTCTCTTCTAAGCGCCACCCAAAATATTTCTCTGTTAAAAGTGCACTTATTCTCTAAGGCATGTCCACCTTGCTGATAGCGGTAAGCGACGTTCAGGGTTTATTTTGATCTTCGTCTTTCTCGTCATGCTTTTTATATTTACAAAATGAGAATTATCGCGTTGGGTAATGTTCAGGTGCCTAATTCTCAATATCATATCGCCCCGCTTACTTCTAAGCGTTTGGGATTAGATAACTGATGCGATGTAACTGTTCCCCTTGACATTGAAGATATGTTATATCCAAATTGTATAACCGTCCAGCGCAGTGCAGTCACTTGCTTCCTGTTACTAAGCTGGACGTTGTTTGTGGAATGGTGTATTGACGTTGATTTCACGCTGTTTGCTTTGTGTTTCCTCCTGTTGAGGTTAACAAGTTAAGAATTTGATTCGCTTCTGACATCGCTCTTTCTGTCCTCATTGTTAGCTTTGCCCATGATGGATGATGGTGGTGGATGATGGGAAGGGCATGGTGATGGAGTGGTGGAAGAGGGTGTGTTTAGTCTTGAGGAGCCGCTATAGGCGCAACCCAAGAGGTAGCCAGTCACTCTGGGACTCGCCTTCCAGCCTAGTTTGCCTCCAGAGTCTGACCAAAGAAGGTCACACTTGGTCCCCCTACAGGGGCACCTCCTGCTTGCGGTCCATGGCTCAGAAGTCCAGAGTTTGGATAGATGGTGACAGACCTCCATGAACGCAGAAAAGTTTGCCATCGATGACAGCACACAAAGGCAGGTAGTCCAAGGACCCTGCAGCAACGCCACACAACAAGGCAATTGTAATTTCGCAACCACTCATCACAAAAGCCGCACCGCATCGAAACATGTCGGCTGTCGTGGTTTCCCCTGATCAGTGTGATGCGTTCTGGGTAGCGTAAATTGATGGCTAGCAGCAAACGAAATGTCTCTACACTGTGAAAGCTCTGGTCGACAAAGTCTCCCATGAAGATGTAGTTGCTACTGGGGACCTCTCCACCAACTTCGAACAGTTCTTGTAGGTCATAAAACTGGCCGTGGATATCACCACATACGTTGACTGGTGAGTCCACCATCTGCAAGTTAGTCAATTTGATAAGAGTTTCCCGGGCTTTGCGCACACTAACTTGTCCTCGAACTCAATAAGGAATTCGCACCTTCGCTGTTGCTCGATCTGGCTGTACAGATTAGTGCTGTCACCCATGCCTCCGCACATTTTCTTTGCTGTGTGATTGAAATCTGCTTACCGGTCTAAATATGGGGCAGGAAGCAGCCGAAGCACGTTGCCGAGTAGATCACGGCTGGACAGATTTCTGGAAGACCGAAAACCTCGTAATGGTGCATAGAGAAGAAGAAGCCGACGGGAGCGGACGTACTTCGATTGGGCTCGGCTAACAAGAAAGGAAATTGTCTGGAAAATCCAACAAATCCTGGAAAGTTTGTTTCGAGGACCTTCCTGAAGTCACCGGAATTCACCGAGGCCTTTCTCAAACCCGTGAGTGTTTTATTGGACATCAAAATGGGCTTTTGAAGCTCCTCGGCGGCGGCCATGCTAGGCGATGCGAGGCCTAGTAATGCCGATCCAGAGCGCATGGATACCTTAGACCAAGGCGAAGCGGGATCTAGTGGTCTGTGTTCAACAACCGCTAACCCAGCTCACTCTGCTAAACACCAGGGAATGGAATTAGACGTCCAAATCCAAACTTCTAATGACATGGAAGAGGGTCATGCCTGGACGCCGGATGACCTTTACTCCAACTGGCACGTAAACATATGCAAGAAGAATCGTCAAAGGTTAGCAAGAGGCGAACAAGTCGTGATCGCAGGAAAGATCTATGCTCCCCCGACACACTTGCTGCAGACCGTCGTGAAACCGAAGAAAACGATAGCATCGCCAGTACAGCCGGCTATGGATCAAACAACGTCTCAGAAGAGGAGGAAATTACCACCCCTTCCTAAAACTGACTATAAGGTGATAATAAGACCCAAGAAGGGCATGGAAGTCAGAAAATTCGTTCCTACCCAGTTCTCAAGAGCCATCGTGGCTGCCTGCAACAACCCGGAATTGTGCGACTTCTCCAAATTTATTGTGAGACCCCGCACAGGATCGAACATCATCATAGTCAGCACTCCTTACGACGAGACTGCGGACGCCATACGGCACATCAAGAGTTTGACCTTGGAAAACAAGGCTTACGAAGTCAACGTCTACCTGGCGGCGCCTGAGGACGTCATCAGAGGAGTTATTCATGGAGTGGATCCAAACACACCATCAGAGGAGCTTCTAACAAACATCCGACTACGCACACAAGGGGTCGAGCTCGTTCAAGCACGAATGTTGGGAAAGTCTCGCACGGCAGTGCTAACATTCATAGGCCCCATTCTCCCCCGCTACGTCATCTATTACGGGGGAGAGACGGCATGTTACCCATATCGACCAACCCAACAGATCTGCCAAGACTGTCTCAAGGCAGGCCACAGAGCGGATGTCTGCCCAACACCCAACGCCAACGTATGTCGGAACTGCGGCCTTCATGAACCAGAGGAAAACCACACCTGTGAAGCCAAGTGCGTGGCCTGCCAGGGAAACCACCCAACGGGAGACAAGGCCTGCAAGCAGCGCCTCAGGGCACATATCGGACGTTACAACAACAAAGCTAAACAAAGCAATAACAATCAGCAACAGAAGCCCCCCAAGCAGCACGTCAGCCGGGGAGATCAGAAGATCAAGCCGATGGAGCGCCGCTGATTTTCATCGGAGGAGGAGGAACAGCAGCTGGCAGAGAAACAGAGACCCCAATCCCGATCGAGATCCAAGGGACGGGACTTGACAGCCTACTATTCCCAACAGAAGACACAACAGATCAGGCCCAACCAGCAGGGACCACCAGAAGCGATAGGGGCGACGCCAGACAAGCTAGAGCACGAAAGCAAAAGGGTAAGCTGGGCTCAGGTTGCCTCTCCCACTGCTCTAAATGGGTATGGTCCATGCCAGGATGCACTAGGCTCGAGGAGCAAAATAGACAACTGAAAATAAAACTATCAGAACAACAGAAACGCCTTAATAAGGTGGAACAACAACTACAACAACTGCTACAAATGGGTCAGAAGCAAACTGCCCCCCAACCCTCATCAATAGTATCGATACAGCCGCAATCGGTACAAAATGCTGTAAACACCTCCGCATCTCAACCTCAACAGGCGAGTGTACTCCAAACGCAACGGCAGAAAACGCTTACGCAAACTCTCGGACTTCACACTCAAGAAAATGCACCAAGCATTCTTACTCAAATGCAACAAATGATTATTCAAATGCAGCAGACCATGACACAACTAACCAAACAACTCCAAGACCAACAAATTGCCACGCAAACTCAATTTGCGGCAGTTCAAAAAGAATTCAATTCGAAAATCCAAATAATAACTCAGATGGTGCGAAAACGCACGGGAATCCCCGATGACCCACGACTAAAAACCCACCGAAGGTCCGCTGGCATGACAGATCTCAGCGACTGCGAGTCAGTGGCGAGTAACGCTGATGGCTGCCTCCCCTAACCGGCAACCAAACCACCTAGAGCTCTGGCAGTGGAACTGTCGCTCCTTCAAGAGGAAACGCAGCTCCCTGCAGATGTTTATTCAAAATCAACCGATACCTCCGGACGTCATCTGTCTCCAAGAAACAGGATGCACAACATACCTCAAAGGATACCTCACATACACCCATGACACGGCACCTAAAATAGCTACACTAGTGGCCCCCACACTAACAGTCATACCGCAAGACCTTCCCTTCAGTGAAATTAACCAAGTTCTCATCGAGATCATCTCTCAAAAAAGAAGAAAGCAGAGTGTGTTTGTTCTAAACCTTTACAGTCCTCCAAGCAACACGCAGGAAGATTTCAAGCCACTTTTACTGGAATGCACACGCATAGCTGGAACGAACCCCCTTATTATTATGGGGGACCTAAACGCTGTACATACGGCATGGGGCTACCACAAGGACACCCCGAAGGGAACCAAGTTGTTGGAAGCGGCTGAGCAGCTGGACCTCTGTCTTATGACGGACACCATGTCCCCTACTAGAATAGGAAACAGTGTAAGCAGAGACACCTGCCCAGACCTAGCTTTCACCAAAAACATAAGACATTGCACCTGGACCAATCTAGAAGAAACACTTGGCAGCGATCACAAAATCCTTAGCTTATCCCTAATGACAACCCGTATGAAAAGGAACATTGGCTCTACTAAAATAACAGACTGGGATAAGTTCAGACAAATTAGACGGCCACACGACGGCATCACAACAATTGAAGATTGGGTTCAAAGCCTGAAGGATGCTCATGCAAAAACGACCAAGACTATCAACACAACGACAAAAACCCCGGAAGTAGACAGACATCTCCTACATTTATGGGACGCCCGAAAAAGTCTATTAAAACGGTGGAAAATGCAAAAATTAAATAGAAAACTTAAAATGAAGATAGCACAGGTTACGGCTGAAGCACAAGAGTATGCTATAAAGCTCGCCAAGCAAAACTGGGCAGATTTCTGCAATTCACTGAAAGGTACCCTAAGCATGGCTAAAACATGGTCAATATTAAGAAGCATGATAGACACATCAAAAAAGCAAAACGGCCGCAAGAAGAACCCTCCACACCATAGCCCATAAATACCCGGGCACAGATGCAGAGTTGATCACCGCCATGCACAAGAAATACATAGGAGACCCTACTCCGGCTTGCCAAACTTCATATGCGGGTCAACCAAACACCTCCCTTGACTCCCCCATAACACTGGCGGAGGTCTACTCAGCCGCCCGTACATTTACAAGAAACACTGCCCCTGGAGGAGACAAAGTCACCTATGCTATGATTAGGAACTTAAGCACCGAACATCTGCAAGACCTAACGAAGTACATCAACGAAGAACTGTGGGAGAAGGGACAGGTCCCATCAGCTTGGAGACACGCGGATATCATCACCATACCAAAGGCTGGAAAGCCACCGGCTGTGGAGAGTCTCCGTCCTATCTCCCTCACTTCTTGCCTGGGAAAACTCTATGAAAAAGTAGTCCACCTAAGGCTCCAAAATTACATCGACGAAAACAACATCTTTCCTTCCTGCATGCTGGGCTTCCGCAAGGGATTCTGCACGCAAGATGCTTTCCTCCGGATTAGGGAAGAAGTCATCAACGCCATACCCCGAAAAGGCGAAAATTTCATTCTGGCACTAGATCTCAAAGGAGCATTCGACAACATTGGCCACCAAACCATATTGCAAGAATTAAACAATATCAACTGCGGAGAGAAAATTTTCAAATACGTGAAGGCTTTCCTCTCAGATCGCACAGCCACCATAGGAATTGGAGAGATCCGATCATCAAAAGTACCCATGCCGAACAAAGGTACACCGCAGGGTTCTAAATCTCTCCAATGCTATTTAACATAGCAATGATAAATTTAGCAAAAAAACTGTTGACCCGCACTGATATTGGCTTCACTTTATACGCGGACGACATCACCATCTGGGCTACTCAGGGATCCTTGGCGCAAAAAGAAGAAGCTCTGCAAGCCGCTATAGACCTAGTCGAAGAATTTGCCGGGGAGAGTGGTCTTCAATGCTCCCCAGAAAAATCCGAACTTATCAGGCTACACAGAAGAAATTACAAGTCCCCAGGAGAAATTCAGCTCTATCTAGGAGACCAGATAATTCAAGAGAAGGACAAGATCAGAGTTTTGGGGCTGTGGTTGCAAAGCAATTTGAGAGTGGATTATACAATCAAAACACTCAAAACTACAGTCAACCAAATTTCCAGAATGATTAGAAGGGTGACCTGGCACCGGAAAGGGATGAGGGAGGAGGACACCCTACGCCTTGTACAGGCCCTAGTCGTTAGCAGGATTACCTACGGGCTCCCATATCACGAAATTAGATTCACTGATAAAAGGGCCATTGACACTATCATAAGAGGAGCCTATAAAACGGCCCTAAACCTCCCGCCAACAACATCAACGGAACGTCTTTGGGCACTCGGAGTGCACGACAACTTCGAGGAGCTCAAGGAGGCGGTTCTAGAGAGTCAGAAACAACGCCTAACAACAACGCAGGCGGGTAGGGAAATCGTGTCAAACCTAGGGCTATGGCAGGCACTAAGAACTTCTGAGATCAAATCACAAATTCCGACATCCACAAGAAACAACATCTATGTGAACCCTATACCCAAGCACATGCACCATGAGTTACAAAAGGGTCGAAGGAAAGCCAGAGTCAAATCATTGGAAAAACAATTGTCTAAAGACGCGGAAGTTGTCTACGTGGACATAGGGGTTTACGGCGAACCTGGCAAGTTCACAATAGCTGCAGTTGACCACAAGAAGAGGCCAATTATTCAGGCTTCGATCTATGCAAAGGATCCTGCGGAAGCGGAATCACTGGCAATAGCCATCACCATAAAAACACAAGACAACCAAAATAAGTCATCACACGTAGTGACGGACTCCCAACCAGCCTGCAGGGACTACCTGACCGGAAAACCTCACAAAAGAGCGTGTGCAATATTACGTTCCATCTCCCAGACGCACACAATTACATGGACACCTGGATACGAAGGCCTAGAAGGAAATGAGGTAGCGAATGATCTAGCCCGAGCTCTCACAAACCGGGCGGATCCCCATCCCTACCTCACCCCTCTCCTAGGACCCTACGACGACAGGCTGGAACACCTACGGTTAGAAAGAAGACTTTTCTCACCACCACACAAACACCTTCCTTCCTCGGACGCTATAGACTGGAGAAAAATACAAACAAACACATTCCCTAATCTTCAAATTTTTAATAAGCCCAACAAAATACACGAGCTACTGTCCTTGGTGCGGCGCAAGCCCCACACTCTTTCACATCTCTTGGGAATGCCAGGACAAACCTGACCCAACGTTAATAGTGCCATGCCCGACACACGAGCAGTGGGATGCGGCCCTGACCAGCGACAACCTGGACCAGCAAGCCTGGATTATCCAGCTAGTCCGCAAGTCACCTGCTGCCAGCGGAGCCCTGGACTAGGGGCACCGACCACCCAGCTCCTGCGAATATTTACTGATTACATGCTCATTAAAAGTTTTCTCTCTCTCTCTCTCTCGTAATGGTAGGTCAGCCGTTCTTGTTGTTCTTCTTCTTCTACTGCCTTGATATATGGCACATACCCACGACGGGGTTTTGGTCATTGTTCTGGTGGACGGCCAATTGTCCTACACATACTGAATTAGTGCATAAAGTAATTGTCAACAAAACAAAAACATAAGATATAAGATCACAAAAGTTATTGAACGAAAAAACATACGAAGCGAAAATTTGGATGTTTGTAAATTTGGATGAGGGTGGAATCGAATTCTCGAACCTCTTTGTCTTCTGCGTCATGCAGATTGTTGGCCGTGCAAGAAAACCAATATTAACAATCTCGGCCATGCATTTTTATTTTCAACTTTGATTTTTACATTGGTGCTATGTTTATGAAATGCTCCCACAATAACGCCATAGAAATTGATTTCACTCAGGGCTAGTATTTATGGCTTTAGTGTCATGAAGTCAAAATCGGACCATCATCGTCCACTGGCATTTTGAAGATCACGCGGAATTTCCAGCTACGGCCTGAAGTATAGACGTTTGTTTGAGCGGTGACTCAAAATATGTTTACTTTTGAAGTGTGGGAGATTTATAAAGCAATTTATTTTTACTTTCGCACTGAGAAGTGCGATATTTTGAATACTTTTGCAACTCTGCACAGGTGAGAAAGAATTCCATTTCAAGCTCAATACAGCGTCAAATCCTTCGTCTTAAATGGCTAAACAACGCATTTACGAGCAGTCTGGTTTCGTATGTTTTTTAAAAAGAATCGAATCATTATCTATTGTTGCCAGCATCGAGGGCACGTACACATGCTTCACTTTGGGTGGTGGAGTCAACGTGCCACACCGGCTTTTCAACACCCCTTAGGGGTGCCCACAGCAAGGACAGTGTGAAAAAGATGATAAATAAAAGTGTACGTTCATGATTGAATTTATTCCAACTCTTATTTTCTGCTGTTGCGGTTCCCCAATATTACCATAGTCAATACTTGGCTTGATTTCAATATTCACCCTAATTGGCAGAGAAAATATCAATTTTTCTTTTTTTAAGAGCAGTTGTATACTTTTGATCTGAATGCTGCAAGTAATGATAGATGTCAGCCGTCCAGCAGTTTGAATAATATAATTATGACTGCAAAAATGCACGAGAAAGCCTCTATGCAGGCAGGCAGGCAGGCTTGTAGGCTTGCAGGCGAGCAGTAGCAGCAAGCAGCAGCAGCTGAAAAAAAATAATACTACGAGAACACATTCAGTAATTGAGGACGGGGAAGATGAATATGAAAGAAGCCTAATCTTCTAAACTAATGGTTACTAGCGCTATCCAAGTGATATATCTTTCAAGAATAATATGTTGAGCACGAACTGTAGTACAGGTACCTTCTGCAAAAAAGGCCCACCCGCTTCCCTAAAAAAGCAACCCTTAATTCTCATCTTACGATATATGGCACTTTCAGGTGTTAGCATCAAAGTTATGTGATCAAAAAAAGGCGGCAGTGTGCAGGAAAGAAATCTGCGTTTCTTAATAACACCATGGTGTCCGGAATAGATCAGTTATGAAGAAACAATAAGGCGTCAGAGTGCAGGAAAGAACTCCGCGTTTTTATTAACACCATGGCGTCCGGACTAGATCAGATAAGAAATCAGATTACTGTAGTGGTCGCTTTGAACTGCTTCCTTTACTAGTTGGGGGGCGTGGCAGATCATATCGATGTGATTGGTCGCGTTGAATAGTGTAACCGCATCGCTTCCCAAGAAGTAGCCAGTCACTCTGGGACTCGCCTTCCAGCCTAGTTTGCCTCCAGTCTGACCAAAGAAGGTCACACTTGGTCCCCGTACAGGGGCACCTCCTGCTTGCGGTCCATGGCTCAGAAGTCCAGAGTTTGGATAGATGGTGACAGACCTCCATGAACGCCGAAAATCTAGCCATCAATGGCAGCACACAAAGGCAGGTAGTCCAAGCACTCTGCAAGGACTCTCTCTTTGTCTTCTGCCTCATGCAGATTGTTGGCCGTGCGAGAAAACCAATATTAACAATCTCGGCCATGCATTTTTATTTTCAACTTAGATTTTTACATTGGTGCTATCTTTATGAAATGCTCCCACAATAACGCCATAAAAATTGATTGCTTTCAGGGCTACTATTTATGTCTTTAGTGTCATGAAGTCCAGATCGGACCATCATCGTCCACTGGTGTTTTGAAGATCACGCGGAATTTCCAGCTACGGCCTGAAGTACAGACGTTTGTTTGAGCGGTGACTCAAAATATGTTTACTTTTGAAGAGTGGGAGATTTATAAAGCAATTTATTTTTACTTTCGCACTGAGAAGTGCGATATTTTGAATACTTTCGCAACTCTGCACAGGTGAGAAAGAATTCCATTTCAAGCTCAATACAGCGTCACATCCTTCGTCTTAAATGGCTAAACAACGCATTTACGAGCAGACTGGTTTCGTATGTTTTTTAAAAAGAATCGAATCATTATCTATTGTTGCCAGCATCGAGGGCACGTACACATGCTTCACTTGGGGTGGTGGTGTCAACGGGCCACACCGGCTTTTCAACACCCCTTAGGGGTGCCCACAGCAAGGACAGTGTGAAAAAGATGATAAATAAAAGTGTACGTTCATGATTGAATTTATTCCAACTCTTATTTTCTGCTGTTGCGTTTCCCCAATATTACCATACTCAGTACTTGGCTTGATTTCAATATTCGCCCTAATTGGCAGAGAAAATATCAATTTTTCTTTTTTTAGGAGCAGTTGTATACTTTTGATCTGAATGCTGCAAGTAATGATAAATGTCAGCCGTCCAGCAGTTTGAATAATATAAGTATGTCTGCAAAAAAGCACGAGAAAGCCTCTATGCGGGCAGGCAGGCAGGCTTGCAGGCTTCCAGGCGAGCAGTAGCAGCAAGCAGCAGCAGCTGAAAAAAATACTACGAGAACACATTCAGTAATTGAGGACAGGGAAGATGAATATGAAAGAAGCCTGATCTTCTAAACTAATAGTTACTAGCGCTATCCAAGTGATATATCTTTCAACAAAAATATGTTGAGCACAAACTGTAGTGCAGGTGCCTTCTGCAATAAAGGCCCACCCGCTTCCCCTAAAAAAGCAACCCCTAATTCTCATCTTACGCTATATGGCACTTTCAGGTGTTAGCATCAAAATTATGTGATCAAGAAAAGGCGGCAGTGTGCAGGAAAGAAATCTGCGTGTCTTAATAACACCATGGTGTCCGGAATAGATCAATTATGAAGAAACAATAAGGCGTCAGAGTGCAGGAAAGAACTCCGCGTTTTTATTAGCACCATGGCGTCCGGACTAGATCAGATAAGAAATCAGATTACTGTAGTGGTCGCTTTGAACTGCTTCCTTTACTAGTTGGGGGGCGTGGCAGATCATATCGATGTGATTGGTCGCGTTGAATAGAGTGACCGCAACGCTTCCCAAGAGGTAGCCAGTCACTCTTGGACTCGTCTCACAGCCTAGTTTGCCTCCAGAGTCTGACCAAAGAAGGTCACACTTGGTCCCCCTACAGGGGCACCTCCTGCTTGCGGTCCATGGCTCAGAAGTCCAGAGTTTGGATAGATGGTGACAGACCTCCATGAACGCAGAAAATTTTGCCATCGATGACAGCACACAAAGGCAGGTAGTCCAAGGACCCTGCAGCAACGCCACACAACAAGGCAATTGTAATTTCGCAACCACTCATCACAAAAGCCGCACCGCATCGAAACATGTCGGCTGTCGTGGTTTCCCCTGATCAGTGTGATGCGTTCTAGGTAGCGTAAATTGATGGCTAGCAGCAAACGAAATGTCTCTACACTGTGAAAGCTCTGGTCGACAAAGTCTCCCATGAAGATGTAGTTGCTACTGGGGACCTCTCCACCAACTTCGAACAGTTCTTGTAGGTCATAAAACTGGCCGTGGATATCACCATATACGTTGACTGGTGAGTCCACCATCTGCAAGTTAGTCAATTTGATAAGAGTTTCCCGGGCTTTGCGCACACTAACTTGTCCTCGAACTCAATAAGGAATTCGCACCTTCGCTGTTGCTCGATCTGGCTGTACAGATTAGTGCTGTCACCCATGCCTCCGCACATTTTCTTTGCTGTGTGATTGAAATCTGCTTACCGGTCTAAATATGAGGCAGGAAGCAGCCGAAGCACGTTGCCGAGTAGATCACGGCTGGACAGATTTCTGGAAGACCGTAAACCTCGTATTGGTAGGTCAGCCGTTCTTGTTGTTCTTCTTCTTCTACTACCTTGATATATGGCACATACCCACGACGGGGTTTTGGTCATTGTTCTGGTGGACGGCCAATTGTCCTACACATACTGAATTAGTGCATAAAGTAATTGTCAACAAAACAAAAACATAAGATTTAAGATCACAAAAGTTATTGAAACGAAAAAACATACGAAGCGAAAATTTGGATGTTTGTAAATTTGGATGAGGGTGGAATTGAATTCTCGAACCTCTTTGTCTTCTGCGTCATGCAGATTGTTGGCCGTGCAAGAAAACCAATATTAACAATCTCGGCCATGCATTTTTATTTTCAACTTAGATTTTTACAATGGTGCTATCATTATGAAATGCTCCCACAATAACGCCATAGAAATTGATTGCACTCAGGGCTAGTATTTATGGCTTTAGTGTCATGAAGACAAAATCGGACCATCATCGTCCACTGGCGTTTTGAAGATCACGCGGAATTTCCAGCTACGGCCTGAAGTATAGACGTTTGTTTGAGCAGTGACTCAAAATATGTTTACTTTTGAAGTGTGGGAGATTTATAAAGCAATTTATTTTTGCTTTCGCAATGAGAAGTGCGATATTTTAAATACTTTTGCAACTCTGCACAGGTGAGAAAGAATTCCATTTCAAGCTCAATACAGCGTCATATCCTTCATCTTAAATGGCTAAACAACGCATTTACGAGCAGTTTGGTTTTGTATGTTTTTTAAAAAGAATCGAAACATTATCTATTGTTGCCAGCATCGAGGGCACGTACACATGCTTCACTTGGGATGGTGGTGTCAATATGCCACACCGGCTTTCCAACACCCCTTAGGGGTGCCCACAGCAAGGACAGTGCGAAAAAGATGATAAATAAAAGTGTACGTTCATGATTGAATTTATTCCGACTCATTTTCTGCTGTTGCGGTTCCCCAATATTACCATAGTCAGTACTTGGCTTGATATCAATATTCGCCCTAATTGGCAGAGAAAATATCAATTTTTCTTTTTTAGGAGCAGTTGTATACTTTTGATCTGAATGCTGCAAGTAATGATAAATATCAGCCGTCCAGCAGTTTGAATAATATAAGTATGTCTGCAAAAAAGCACGAGAAAGCCTCTATGCAGGCAGGCAGGCAGGCTTGCAGGCGAGCTGTAGCAGCAAGCAGCAGCAGCTGAAAAAAATAATACTACGAGAACACATTCAGTAATTGAGGACGGGGAAGATGAACATGAGTGAAGCCAAATCTGAACTAATGGTTACTAGCGCTATCCAAGTGATATAGCTTTCAAGAAAAATATGTTGAGCAC
The DNA here is from genome assembly GCF_055883805.1 of Amblyomma maculatum. Classification (NCBI taxonomy): domain Eukaryota; kingdom Metazoa; phylum Arthropoda; class Arachnida; order Ixodida; family Ixodidae; genus Amblyomma; species Amblyomma maculatum. Next base: position 102,715,121 of record NC_139350.1, on the reverse strand, counting down.
AAACTGTAGTACTGGTACCTTCTGCAATAAAGGCCCACCCGCTTCCCCTAAAAAAGCAACCCTTAATTCTCATCTTACGCTATATGGCACTTTCAGGTGTTAGCATCAAAATTATGTGATCAAGAAAAGGCGGCAGTGTGCTGGAAAGAAATCTGCGTGTCTTAATAACACCATGGTGTCCGGAATAGATCAATTATGAAGAAACAATAGGGCGTCAGAGTGCAGGAAAGAACTCCGCGTTTTTATTAACACCATGGCGTCCGGACTAGATCAGATAAGAAATCAGATTACTGTAGTGGTCGCTTTGAACTGCTTCCTTTACTAGTTGGGGGGCGTGGCAGATCATATCGATGTGATTGGTCGCGTTGAATAGAGTAACCGCATCGCTTCCCAAGAGGTAGCCAGTCACTCTGGGACTCGCCTTCCAGCCTAGTTTGCCTCCAGAGTCTCACCAACGAAGGTCACACTTGGTCCCCCTACAGGGGCACCTCCTGCTTGCGGTCCATAGCTCAGAAGTCCAGAGTTTCGATAGATGGTGACAGACCTCCATGAACGCAGAAAATCTTGCCATCGATGAGAGCACACAAAGGCAGGTAGTCCAAGGACCCTGCAGCAACGCCACACAACAAGGCAATTATAATTTCGCAACCACTCATCACAAAAGCCGCACCGCATCGAAACATGTCGGCTCTCGTGGTTTCCCCTGATCAGTGTGATGCGTTCTGGGTAGCGTAAATTGATGGCGAGCAGCAAACGAAATGTCTCTACACTGTGAAAGTTCTGGTCGACAAAGCCTCCCAGGAAGATGTAGTTGCTACTGGGGCCCTCTCCACCAACTTTGAACAGTTCTTGCAGGTCATAAAACTGGCCGTGGATATCACCACATACGTTGACTGGTGAGTCCACCATCTGCAAGTTAGTCAATTTGATAAGAGTTTCCCGGGCTTTGCGCACACTAACTTGTCCTCGGACTCAATAAGGAATTCGCACCTTCGCTGTTGCTCGATCTGGCTGTACAGATTAGTGCTGTCACCCATGCCTCCGCACATTTTCTTTGCGGTCTGATTGAAATCTACTTACCGGTCTAAATATGAGACTGGAAGCAGCCGGAGCACGTTGCCGAGTAGATCACGGCTGGACAGATTTCTAGAAGAACGAAAGCGTCGTAATGGTAGGTCAGCCGTTCTTGTTGTCCTTCTTCTTCTACTGCCTTGATATATGGCACATACCCACGACGGGGTTTGGTCATTGTTCTGGTGGACGGCCAATTGTCCTACACATACTGAATTAGTGCATAAAGTAATTGTCAACAAAACAAAAACATAAGATTTAAGATCACAAAAGTTATTGAACCAAAAAAAATACTAAGCGAAAATTTGGATGTTTGTAAATTTGGATGAGGGTGGAATTGAATTCTCGAACCTCTTTGTCTTCTGCCTCATGCAGATTGTTGGCCGTGCGGGAAAACCAATATTAACAATCTCGGCCATGCATTTTTATTTTCAACTTAGATTTTTACATTGGGGCTATCTTTATGAAATGCTCCCACAATAACGCCATAGAAATTGATTGCATTCAGGGCTACTATTTATGTCTTTAGTGTCATGAAGTCCAGATCGGACCATCATCGTCCACTGGTGTTTTGAAGATCACGCGGAATTTCCAGCTACGGCCTGAAGTACAGACGTTTGTTTGAGCGGTGACTCAAAATATGTTTACTTTTGAAGAGTGGGAGATTTATAACGCAATTTATTTTTACTTTCGCACTGAGAAGTGCGATATTTTGAATACTTTTGCAGCTCTGCACAGGTGAGAAAGAATTCCATTTCAAGCTCAATACAGCGTCACATCCTTCGTCTTAAAAGGCTAAACAACGCATTTACGAGCAGTTTGGTTTCGTATGTTTTTTAAAAAGAATCGAAACTTTATCTATTGTTGCCAGCATCGAGGGTACGTACACATGCTTCACTTGGAGTGGTGGTGTCAACGTGCCACACCAGCCTTCAACACCCCTTAGGGGTGCGCACAGCAAGGACAGTGTGAAAAAGATGATAAATAAAAGTGTACGTTCATGATTGAATTTATTCCAACTCTTATTTTCTGCTGTTGCGGTTCCCCAATATTACCATAGTCAGTACTTGGCTTGATTTCAATAGTCGCCCTAATTGGCAGAGAAAATATCAATTTTTCTTTTTTTAGGAGCAGTTGTATACTTTTGATCTGAATGCTGCAAGTAATGATAAATGTCAGCCGTCCAGCAGTTTGAATAATATAAGTATGTCTGCAAAAAAGCACGAGAAAGCCTCTATGCGGGCAGGCAGGCAGGCTTGCAGGCTTCCAGGCGAGCAGTAGCAGCAAGCAGCAGCAGCTGAAAAAAATAATACTACGAGAACACATTCAGTAATTGAGGACAGGGAAGATGAATATAAAAGAAGCCTAATCTTCTAAACTAATAGTTACTAGCGCTATCCAAGTGATATATCTTTCAACAAAAATATGTTGAGCACAAACTGTAGTGCAGGTGCCTTCTGCAATAAAGGCCCACCCGCTTCCCCTAAAAAAGCAACCCCTAATTCTCATCTTACGCTATATGGCACTTTCAGGTGTTAGCATCAAAATTATGTGATCAAGAAAAGGCGGCAGTGTGCAGGAAAGAAATCTGCGTGTCTTAATAACACCATGGTGTCCAGAATAGATCAATTATGAAGAAACAATAAGGCGTCAGAGTGCAGGAAAGAACTCCGCGTTTTTATTAACACCATGGCGTCCGCACTAGATCAGATAAGAAATCAGATTACTGTAGTGGTCGCTTTGAACTGCTTCCTTTACTAGTTGGGGGGCGTGGCAGATCATATCGATGTGTTTGGTCGCGTTGAATAGAGTGACCGCATCGCTTCCCAAGAGGTAGCCAGTCACTCTGGGACTCGTCTTCCAGCCTAGTTTGCCTCCAGAGTCTGACCAAAGAAGGTCACACTTGGTCCCCCTACAGGGGCACCTCCTGCTTGCGCTCCATGGCTCAGAAGTCCAGAGTTTGGATAGATGGTGACAGACCTCCATGAACGCAGAAAATTTTGCCATCGATGACAGCACACAAAGGCAGGTAGTCCAAGGACCCTGCAGCAACGCCACACAACAAGGCAATTGTAATTTCGCAACCACTCATCACAAAAGCCGCATAGCATCGAAACATGTCGGCTGTCGTGGTTTCCCCTGATCAGTGTGATGCGTTCTGGGTAGCGTAAATTGATGGCGAGCAGCAAACGAAATGTCTCTACACTGTGAAAGTTCTGGTCGACAAAGCCTCCCAGGAAGATGTAGTTGCTACTGGGGACCTCTCCACCAACTTTAAACAGTTCTTGCAGGTCATAAAACTGGCCGTGGATATCACCACATACGTTGACTGGTGAGTCCACCATCTGCAAGTTAGTCAATTTGATAAGAGTTTCCCGGGCTTTGCGCACACTAACTTGTCCTCGGACTCAATAAGGAATTCGCACCTTCGCTGTTGCTCGATCTGGCTGTACAGATTAGTGCTGTCACCCATGCCTCCGCACATTTTCTTTGCGGTCTGATTGAAATCTACTTACCGGTCTAAATATGAGACTGGAAGCAGCCGGAGCACGTTGCCGAGTAGATCACGGCTGGACAGATTTCTAGAAGAACGAAAGCGTCGTAATGGTAGGTCAGCCGTTCTTGTTGTCCTTCTTCTTCTACTGCCTTGATATATGGCACATACCCACGACGGGGTTTGGTCATTGTTCTGGTGGACGGCCAATTGTCCTACACATACTGAATTAGTGCATAAAGTAATTGTCAACAAAACAAAAGCATAAGATTTAAGATCACAAAAGTTATTGAACCAAAAAAAATACTAAGCGAAAATTTGGATGTTTGTAAATTTGGATGAGGGTGGAATTGAATTCTCGAACCTCTTTGTCTTCTGCCTCATGCAGATTGTTGGCCGTGCGAGAAAACCAATATTAACAATCTCGGCCATGCATTTTTATTTTCAACTTAGATTTTTACATTGGTGCTATCTTTATGAAATGCTCCCACAATAACGCCATAGAAATTGATTGCATTCAGGGCTACTATTTATGTCTTTAGTGTCATGAAGTCCAGATCGGACCATCATCGTCCACTGGTGTTTTGAAGATCACGCGGAATTTCCAGCTACGGCCTGAAGTACAGACTTTTGTTTGAGCGGTGACTCAAAATATGTTTACTTTTGAAGAGTAGGAGATTTATAAAGCAATTTATTTTTACTTTCGCACTGAGAAGTGCGATATTTTGAATACTTTTGCAACTCTGCACAGGTGAGAAAGAATTCCATTTCAAGCTCAATGCAGCGTCACATCCTTCGTCTTAAAAGGCTAAACAACGCATTTACGAGCAGTTTGGTTTCGTATGTTTTTTAAAAAGAATCGAAACTTTATCTATTGTTGCCAGCATCGAGGGTACGTACACATGCTTCACTTGGGGTGGTGGTGTCAACGTGCCACACCAGCCTTCAACACCCCTTAGGGGTGCGCACAGCAAGGACAGTGTGAAAAAGATGATAAATAAAAGTGTACGTTCATGATTGAATTTATTCCAACTCTTATTTTCTGCTGTTGCGGTTCCCCAATATTACCATAGTCAGTACTTGGCTTGATTTCAATAGTCGCCCTAATTGGCAGAGAAAATATCAATTTTTCTTTTTTTAGGAGCAGTTGTATACTTTTGATCTGAATGCTGCAAGTAATGATAAATGTCAGCCGTCCAGCAGTTTGAATAATATAAGTATGTCTGCAAAAAAGCACGAGAAAGCCTCTATGCGGGCAGGCAGGCAGGCTTGCAGGCTTCCAGGCGAGCAGTAGCAGCAAGCAGCAGCAGCTGAAAAAAATAATACTACGAGAACACATTCAGTAATTGAGGACAGGGAAGATGAATATGAAAGAAGCCTAATCTTCTAAACTAATAATTACTAGCGCTATCCAAGTGATATATCTTTCAACAAAAATATGTTGAGCACAAACTGTAGTGCAGGTGCCTTCTGCAATAAAGGCCCACCCGCTTCCCCTAAAAAAGCAACCCCTAATTCTCATCTTACGCTATATGGCACTTTCAGGTGTTAGCATCAAAATTATGTGATCAAGAAAAGGCGGCAGTGTGCAGGAAAGAAATCTGCGTGTCTTAATAACACCATGGTGTCCGGAATAGATCAATTATGAAGAAACAATAAGGCGTCAGAGTGCAGGAAAGAACTCCGCGTTTTTATTAGCACCATGGCGTCCGGACTAGATCAGATAAGAAATCAGATTACTGTAGTGGTCGCTTTGAACTGCTTCCTTTACTAGTTGGGGGGCGTGGCAGATCATATCGATGTGATTGGTCGCGTTGAATAGAGTAACCGCATCGCTTCCCAAGAGGTAGCCAGTCACTCTGGGACTCGCCTTCCAGCCTAGTTTGCCTTCAGAGTCTGACCAAAGAAGGTCACACTTGGTCCCCCTACAGGGGCACCTCCTGCTTGCGGTCCATGGCTCAGAAGTCCAGAGTTTGGATAGATGGTGACAGACCTCCATGAACGCAGAAAATTTTGCCATCGATGACAGCACACAAAGGCAGGTAGTCCAAGGACCCTGCAGCAACGCCACACAACAAGGCAATTGTAATTTCGCAACCACTCATCACAAAAGCCGCATAGCATCGAAACATGTCGGCTGTCGTGGTTTCCCCTGATCAGTGTGATGCGTTCTGGGTAGCGTAAATTGATGGCTAGCAGCAAACGAAATATCTCTACACTGTGAAAGCTCTGGTCGACAAAGTCTCCCATTAAGATGTAGTTGCTACTGGGGACCTCTCCACCAACTTCGAACAGTTCTTGTAGGTCATAAAACTGGCCGTGGATATCACCACATACGTTGACTGGTGAGTCCACCATCTGCAAGTTAGTCAATTTGATAAGAGTTTCCCGGGCTTTGCGCACACTAACTTGTCCTCGAACTCAATAAGGAATTCGCACCTTCGCTGTTGCTCGATCTGGCTGTACAGATTAGTGCTGTCACCCATGCCTCCGCACATTTTCTTTGCTGTGTGATTGAAATCTGCTTACCGGTCTAAATATGAGGCAGGAAGCAGCCGAAGCACGTTGCCGAGTAGATCACGGCTGGACAGATTTCTGGAAGACCGAAAACCTCGTAATGGTAGGTCAGCCGTTCTTGTTGTTCTTCTTCTTCTACTGCCTTGATATATGGCACATACCCACGACGGGGTTTTGGTCATTGTTCTGGTGGACGGCCAATTGTCCTACACATACTGAATTAGTGCATAAAGTAATTGTCAACAAAACAAAAACATAAGACTTAAGATCACAAAAGTTATTGAAACGAAAAAACATACGAAGCGAAAATTTGGATGTTTGTAAATTTGGATTAGGGTGGAATTGAATTCTCGAACCTCTTTGTCTTCTGCGTCATGCAGATTGTTGGCCGTGCAAGAAAACCAATATTAACAATCTCGGCCATGCATTTTTATTTTCAACTTTGATTTTTACATTGGTGCTATCTTTATGAAATGCTCCCACAATAACGCCATAGAAATTGATTTCACTCAGGGCTAGTATTTATGGCTTTAGTGTCATAAAGTCAAAATCGGACCATCATCGTCCACTGGCATTTTGAAGATCACGCGGAATTTCCAGCTACGGCCTGAAGTATAGACGTTTGTTTGAGCGGTGACTCAAAATATGTTTACTTTTGAAGTGTGGGAGATTTATAAAGCAATTTATTTTTACTTTCGCACTGAGAAGTGCGATATTTTGAATACTTTTGCAACTCTGCACAGGTGAGAAAGAATTCCATTTCAAGCTCAATACAGCGTCACATCCTTCGTCTTAAATGGCTAAACAACGCATTTACGAGCAGTCTGGTTTCGTATGTTTTTTAAAAAGAATCGAATCATTATCTATTGTTGCCAGCATCGAGGGCACGTACACATGCTTCACTTTGGGTGGTGGAGTCAACGTGCCACACCGGCTTTTCAACACCCCTTAGGGGTGCCCACAGCAAGGACAGTGTGAAAAAGATAATAAAAGTGTACGTTCATGATTGAATTTATTCCAACTCTTATTTTCTGCTGTTGCGGTTCCCCAATATTACCATAGTCAATACTTGGCTTGATTTCAATATTCACCCTAATTGGCAGAGAAAATATCAATTTTTCTTTTTTTAAGAGCAGTTGTATACTTTTGATCTGAATGCTGCAAGTAATCATAGATGTCAGCCGTCCAGCAGTTTGAATAATATAATTATGACTGCAAAAATGCACGAGAAAGCCTCTATGAAGGCAGGCAGGCAGGCTTGTAGGCTTGCAGGCGAGCAGTAGCAGCAAGCAGCAGCAGCTGAAAAAAAAATAATACTACGAGAACACATTCAGTTACTGAGGACGGGGAAGATGAATATGAAAGAAGCCTAATCTTCTAAACTAATGTTTACTAGCGCTATCCAAGTGATATATCTTTCAAGAATAAAATGTTGAGCACGAACTGTAGTACAGGTACCTTCTGCAATAAAGGCCCACCCGCTTCCCTAAAAAAGCAACCCTTAATTCTCATCTTACGATATATGGCACTTTCAGGTGTTAGCATCAAAGTTATGTGATCAAAAAAAGGCGGCAGTGTGCAGGAAAGAAATCTGCGTTTCTTAATAACACCATGGTGTCCGGAATAGATCAGTTATGAAGAAACAATAAGGCGTCAGAGTGCAGGAAAGAACTCCGCGTTTTTATTAATACCATGGCGTCCGGACTAGATCAGATAAGAAATCAGATTACTGTAGTGGTCGCTTTGAACTGCTTCCTTTACTAGTTGGGGGGCGTGGCAGATCATATCGATGTGATTGGTCGCGTTGAATAGAGTGACCGCATCGCTTCCCAAGAGGTAGCCAGTCACTCTGGGACTCGTCTTACAGCCTAGTTTGCCTCCAGAGTCTGACCAAAGAAGGTCACACTTGGTCCCCCTACAGGGGCACCTCCTGCTTGCGGTCCATGGCTCAGAAGTCCAGAGTTTGGATAGATGGTGACAGACCTCCATGAACGCAGAAAATTTTGCCATCGATGACAGCACACAAAGGCAGGTAGTCCAAGGACCCTGCAGCAACGCCACACAACAAGGCAATTGTAATTTCGCAACCACTCATCACAAAAGCCGCATAGCATCGAAACATGTCGGCTGTCGTGGTTTCCCCTGATCAGTGTGATGCGTTCTGGGTAGCGTAAATTGATGGCGAGCAGCAAACGAAATGTCTCTACACTGTGAAAGTTCTGGTCGACAAAGCCTCCCAGGAAGATGTAGTTGCTACTGGGGACCTCTCCACCAACTTTGAACAGTTCTTGCAGGTCATAAAACTGGCCGTGGATATCACCACATACGTTGACTGGTGAGTCCACCATCTGCAAGTTAGTCAATTTGATAAGAGTTTCCCGGGCTTTGCGCACACTAACTTGTCCTCGGACTCAATAAGGAATTCGCACCTTCGCTGTTGCTCGATCTGGCTGTACAGATTAGTGCTGTCACCCATGCCTCCGCACATTTTCTTTGCGGTCTGATTGAAATCTACTTACCGGTCTAAATATGAGACTGGAAGCAGCCGGAGCACGTTGCCGAGTAGATCACGGCTGGACAGATTTCTAGAAGAACGAAAGCGTCGTAATGGTAGGTCAGCCGTTCTTGTTGTTCTTCTTCTTCTACTGCCTTGATATATGGCACATACCCACGACGGGGTTTGGTCATTGTTCTGGTGGACGGCCAATTGTCCTACACATACTGAATTAGTGCATAAAGTAATTGTCAACAAAACAAAAACATAAGATTTAAGATCACAAAAGTTATTGAACCAAAAAAAATACTAAGCGAAAATTTGGATGTTTGTAAATTTGGATGAGGGTGGAATTGAATTCTCGAACCTCTTTGTCTTCTGCCTCATGCATATTGTTGGCCGTGCGAGAAAACCAATATTAAAATTCTCGGCCATGCATTTTTATTTTCAACTTAGATTTTTACATTGGTGCTATCTTTATGAAATGCTCCCACAATAACGCCATAGAAATTGATTGCATTCAGGGCTACTATTTATGTCTTTAGTGTCATGAAGTCCAGATCGGACCATCATCGTCCACTGGTGTTTCGAAGATCACGCGGAATTTCCAGCTACGGCCTGAAGTACAGACGTTTGTTTGAGCGGTGACTCAAAATATGTTTACTTTTGAAGAGTGGGAGATTTATAAAGCAATTTATTTTTACTTTCGCACTGAGAAGTGCGATATTTTGAATACTTTTGCAACTCTGCACTGGTGAGAAAGAATTCCATTTCAAGCTCAATGCAGCGTCACATCCTTCGTCTTAAAAGGCTAAACAACGCATTTACGAGCAGTTTGGTTTCGTATGTTTTTTAAAAAGAATCGAAACTTTATCTATGGTTGCCAGCATCGAGGGTACGTACACATGCTTCACTTGGGGTGGTGGTGTCAACGTGCCACACCAGCCTTCAACACCCCTTAGGGGTGCGCACAGCAAGGACAGTGTGAAAAAGATGATAAATAAAAGTGTACGTTCATGATTGAATTTATTCCAACTCTTATTTTCTGCTGTTGCGGTTCCCCAATATTACCATAGTCAGTACTTGGCTTGATTTCAATCGTCGCCCTAATTGGCAGAGAAAATATAATTTTTTCTTTTTTTAGGAGCAGTTGTATACTTTTGATGTGAATGCTGCAAGTAATGATTAATGTCAGCCGTCCAGCAGTTTGAATAATATAAGTATGTCTGCAAAAAAGCACGAGAAAGCCTCTATGCGGGCAGGCAGGCAGGCTTGCAGGCTTCCAGGCGAGCAGTAGCAGCAAGCAGCAGCAGCTGAAAAAAATAATACTACGAGAACACATTCAGTAATTGAGGACAGGGAAGATGAATATGAAAGAAGCCTAATCTTCTAAACTAATAGTTACTAGCGCTATCCAAGTGATATATCTTTCAACAAAAATATGTTGAGCACAAACTGTAGTGCAGGTGCCTTCTGCAATAAAGGCCCACCCGCTTCCCCTAAAAAAGCAACCCCTAATTCTCATCTTACGCTATATGGCACTTTCAGGTGTTAGCATCAAAATTATGTGATCAAGAAAAGGCGGCAGTGTGCAGGAAAGAAATCTGCGTGTCTTAATAACACCATGGTGTCCGGAATAGATCAATTATGAAGAAACAATAAGGCGTCAGAGTGCAGGAAAGAACTCCGCGTTTTTATTAGCACCATGGCGTCCGGACTAGATCAGATAAGAAATCAGATTACTGTAGTGGTCGCTTTGAACTGCTTCCTTTACTAGTTGGGGGGCGTGGCAGATCATATCGATGTGATTGGTCGCGTTGAATAGAGTAACCGCATCGCTTCCCAAGAGGTAGCCAGTCACTCTGGGACTCGCCTTCCAGCCTAGTTTGCCTTCAGAGTCTGACCAAAGAAGGTCACACTTGGTCCCCCTACAGGGGCACCTCCTGCTTGCGGTCCATGGCTCAGAAGTCCAGAGTTTGGATAGATGGTGACAGACCTCCATGAACGCAGAAAATTTTGCCATCGATGACAGCACACAAAGGCAGGTAGTCCAAGGACCCTGCAGCAACGCCACACAACAAGGCAATTGTAATTTCGCAACCACTCATCACAAAAGCCGCATAGCATCGAAACTTGTCGGCTGTCGTGGTTTCCCCTGATCAGTGTGATGCGTTCTGGGTAGCGTAAATTGATGGCTAGCAGCAAACGAAATATCTCTACACTGTGAAAGCTCTGGTCGACAAAGTCTCCCATGAAGATGTAGTTGCTACTGGGGACCTCTCCACCAACTTCGAACAGTTCTTGTAGGTCATAAAACTGGCCGTGGATATCACCACATACGTTGACTGGTGAGTCCACCATCTGCAAGTTAGTCAATTTGATAAGAGTTTCCCGGGCTTTGCGCACACTAACTTGTCCTCGAACTCAATAAGGAATTCGAACCTTCGCTGTTGCTCGATCTGGCTGTACAGATTAGTGCTGTCACCCATGCCTCCGCACATTTTCTTTGCTGTGTGATTGAAATCTGCTTACCGGTCTAAATATGAGGCAGGAAGCAGCCGAAGCACGTTGCCGAGTAGATCACGGCTGGACAGATTTCTGGAAGACCGAAAACCTCGTAATGGTAGGTCAGCCGTTCTTGTTGTTCTTCTTCTTCTACTGCCTTGATATATGGCACATACCCACGACGGGGTTTTGGTCATTGTTCTGGTGGACGGCCAATTGTCCTACACATACTGAATTAGTGCATAAAGTAATTGTCAACAAAACAAAAACATAAGATTTAAGATCACAAAAGTTATTGAAACGAAAAAACATACGAAGCGAAAATTTGGATGTTAGTAAATTTGGATTAGGGTGGAATTGAATTCTCGAACCTCTTTGTCTTCTGCGTCATGCAGATTGTTGGCCGTGCAAGAAAACCAATATTAACAATCTCGGCCATGCATTTTTATTTTCAACTTTGATTTTTACATTGGTGCTATCTTTATGAAATGCTCCCACAATAACGCCATAGAAATTGATTTCACTCAGGGCTAGTATTTATGGCTTTAGTGTCATGAAGTCAAAATCGGACCATCATTGTCCACTGGCATTTTGAAGATCACGCGGAATTTCCAGCTACGGCCTGAAGTATAGACGTTTGTTTGAGCGGTGACTCAAAATATGTTTACTTTTGAAGTGTGGGAGATTTATAAAGCAATTTATTTTTACTTTCGCACTGAGAAGTGCGATATTTTGAATACTTTTGCAACTCTGCACAGGTGAGAAAGAATTCCATTTCAAGCTCAATACAGCGTCACATCCTTCGTCTTAAATGGCTAAACAACGCATTTACGAGCAGTCTGGTTTCGTATGTTTTTTAAAAAGAATCGAATCATTATCTATTGTTGCCAGCATCGAGGGCACGTACACATGCTTCACTTTGGGTGGTGGAGTCAACGTGCCACACCGGCTTTTCAACACCCCTTAGGGGTGCCCACAGCAAGGACAGTGTGAAAAAGATGATAAATAAAAGTGTACGTTCATGATTGAATTTATTCCAACTCTTATTTTCTGCTGTTGCGGTTCCCCAATATTACCATAGTCAATACTTGGCTTGATTTCAATATTCACCCTAATTGGCAGAGAAAATATCAATTTTTCTTTTTTTAAGAGCAGTTGTATACTTTTGATCTGAATGCTGCAAGTAATGATAGATGTCAGCCGTCCAGCAGTTTGAATAATATAATTATGACTGCAAAAATGCACGAGAAAGCCTCTATGAAGGCAGGCAGGCAGGCTTGTAGGCTTGCAGGCAAGCAGTAGCAGCAAGCAGCAGCAGCTGAAAAAAAAATAATACTACGAGAACACATTCAGTTACTGAGGACGGGGAAGATGAATATGAAAGAAGCCTAATCTTCTAAACTAATGTTTACTAGCGCTTTCCAAGTGATATATCTTTCAAGAATAAAATGTTGAGCACGAACTGTAGTACAGGTACCTTCTGCAATAAAGGCCCACCCGCTTCCCTAAAAAAGCAACCCTTAATTCTCATCTTACGATATATGGCACTTTCAGGTGTTAGCATCAAAGTTATGTGATCAAAAAAAGGCGGCAGTGTGCAGGAAAGAAATCTGCGTTTCTTAATAACACCATGGTGTCCGGAATAGATCAGTTATGAAGAAACAAGGCGTCAGAGTGCAGGAAAGAACTCCGCGTTTTTATTAATACCATGGTGTCCGGACTAGATCAGATAAGAAATCAGATTACTGTAGTGGTCGCTTTGAACTGCTTCCTTTACTAGTTGGGGGGCGTGGCAGATCATATCGATGTGATTGGTCGCGTTGAATAGAGTGACCGCATCGCTTCCCAAGAGGTAGCCAGTCACTCTGGGACTCGTCTTACAGCCTAGTTTGCCTCCAGAGTCTGACCAAAGAAGGTCACACTTGGTCCCCCTACAGGGGCACCTCCTGCTTGCGGTCCATGGCTCAGAAGTCCAGAGTTTGGATAGATGGTGACAGACCTCCATGAACGCAGAAAATCTTGCCATCGATGACAGCACACAAAGGCAGGTAGTCCAAGGACTCTGCAGCAACGCCACACAACAAGGCTATTGTAATTTCGCAACTACTCATCACAAAAGCCGCACCGCATCGAAACATGTCGGCTTTCGTGGTTTCCCCTGATCAGTGTGATGCGTTCTGGGTAGCGTAAATTGATGGCTAGCAGCAAACGAAATGTCTCTACACTGTGAAAGCTCTGGTCGACAAAGTCTCCCATGAAGATGTAGTTGCTACTGGGGACCTCTCCACCAACTTCGAACAGTTCTTGCAGGTCATAAAACTGGCCGTGGATATCACCACATACGTTGACTGGTGAGTCCACCATCTGCAAGTTAGTCAATTTGATAAGAGTTTCCCGGGCTTTGCGCACACTAACTTCTACCCGGACTCAATAAGGAATTCGCACCTTCGCTGTTGCTCGATCTGGCTGGGCAGATTAGTGCTGTCACCCATGCCTCCACACATTTTCTTTGCGGTGTGATTGAAATCTGCTTACCGGTCTAAATACGAGGCTGGAAGCAGCCGAAGCACGTTGCCGAGTAAATCACGGGGGGGACAGATTTCTGGAAGAACGAAAACTTTGTAATGGTAAACCGCCATTCTTGTTGTTGTTCTTCTTGTTTTTCTACTACCTTGATATATGGCATACACCCACGACGGGGGTTTGGTCATCGTTCAGTTGGACTGCCAATTGTCCTACACATACTGAATTAGTGCATAAAGTAATTGTCAACAAAACAAAAACATAAGATTTAAGATCAAAAAAGTTATTGAAACGAAAAAACATACGAAGCGAAAATTTGGATGTTTGTAAATTTGGATGAGGGTGGAATTGAATTCTCGAACCTCTTTGTCTTCTGCCCCATGCAGATTGTTGGCTGTGAGAGAAAACCAATATTAACAATCTCGGCCATGCATTTTTATTTTCAACTTAGATTTTTACAATGGTGCTATCATTATGAAATGCTCCCACAATAACGCCATAGAAATTGATTGCACTCAGGGCTAGTATTTATGGCTTTAGTGTCATGAAGACAAAATCGGACCATCATCGTCCACTGGCGTTTTGAAGATCACGCGGAATTTCCAGCTACGGCCTGAAGTATAGACGTTTGTTTGAGCAGTGACTCAAAATATGTTTACTTTTGAAGTGTGGTAGATTTATAAAGCAATTTATTTTTGCTTTCGCAATGAGAAGTGCGATATTTTAAATACTTTTGCAACTCTGCACAGGTGAGAAAGAATTCCATTTCAAGCTCAATACAGCGTCACATCCTTCATCTTAAATGGCTAAACAACGCATTTACGAGCAGTTTGGTTTTGTATGTTTTTAAAAAAGAATCGAAACATTATCTATTGTTGCCAGCATCGAGGGCACGTACACATGCTTCACTTGGGATGGTGGTGTCAACGTGCCACACCGGCTTTCCAACACCCCTTAGGGGTGCCCACAGCAAGGACAGTGCGAAAAAGATGATAAATAAAAGTGTACGTTCATGATTGAATTTATTCCGACTCATTTTCTGCTGTTGCGGTTCCCCAATATTACCATAGTCAGTACTTGGGTTGATTTCAATATTCGCCCTAATTGGCAGAGAAATTATCAATTTTTCTTTTTTAGGAGCAGTTGTATACTTTTGATCTGAATGCTGCAAGTAATGATAAATATCAGCCGTCCAGCAGTTTGAATAATATAGGTATGTCTGCAAAAAAGCACGAGAAAGCCTCTATGCAGGCAGGCAGGCAGGCGTGCAGGCGAGCAGTAGCAGCAAGCAGCAGCAGCTGAAAAAAATAATACTACGAGAACACATTCAGTAATTGAGGACGGGGAAGATGAACATGAAAGAAGCCAAATCTGAACTAATGGTTACTAGCGCTATCCAAGTGATATAGCTTTCAAGAAAAATATGTTGAGCACAAACTGTAGTACTGGTAATTTCTGCAATAAAGGCCAACCCGCTTCCCCTAAAAAAGCAACCCTTAATTCTCATCTTACGCTATATGGCACTTTCAGGTGTTAGCATCAAAATTATGTGATCAAGAAAAGGCGGCAGTGTGCAGGAAAGAAATCTGCGTGTCTTAATAACACCATGGTGTCCGGAATAGATCAATTATGAAGAAACAATAAGGCGTCAGAGTGCAGGAAAGAACCCCGCGTTTTTATTAACACCATGGCGTCCGGACTAGATCAGATAAGAAATCAGATTACTGTAGTGGTCGCTTTGAACTGCTTCCTTTACTAGTTGGGGGGCGTGGCAGATCATATCGATGTGATTGGTCGCGTTGAATAGAGTAACCGCATCGCTTCCCAAGAAGTAGCCAGTCACTCTGGGACTCGCCTTCCAGCCTAGTTTGCCTCCAGAGTCTGACCAAAGAAGGTCACACTTGGTCCCCCTACAGGGGCACCTCCTGCTTGCGGTCCATGGCTCAGAAGTCCAGAGTTTGGATAGATGGTGACAGACCTCCATGAACGCAGAAAATTTTGCCATCGATGACAGCACACAAAGGCAGGTAGTCCAAGGACCCTGCAGCAACGCCACACAACAAGGCAATTGTAATTTCGCAACCACTCATCACAAAAGCCGCATAGCATCGAAACATGTCGGCTGTCGTAGTTTCCCCTGATCAGTGTGATGCGTTCTGGGTAGCGTAAATTGATGGCTAGCAGCAAATGAAATATCTCTACACTGTGAAAGCTCTGGTCGACAAAGTCTCCCATGAAGATGTAGTTGCTACTGGGGACCTCTCCACCAACTTCGAACAGTTCTTTTAGGTCATAAAACTGGCCGTGGATATCACCACATACGTTGACTGGTGAGTCCACCATCTGCAAGTTAGTCAATTTGATAAGAGTTTCCCGGGCTTTGCGCACACTAACTTGTCCTCGAACTCAGTAAGGAATTCGCACCTTCGCTGTTGCTTGATCTGGCTGTACAGATTAGTGCTGTCACCCATGCCTCCGCACATTTTCTTTGCTGTGTGATTGAAATCTGCTTACCGGTCTAAATATGAGGCAGGAAGCAGCCGAAGCACGTTGCCGATTAGATCACGGCTGGACAGATTTCTGTAAGACCGAAAACCTCGTAATGGTAGGTCAGCCGTTCTTGTTGTTCTTCTTCTTCTACTGCCTTGATATATGGCACATACCCACGATGGGGTTTTGGTCATTGTTCTGGTGGACGGCCAATTGTCCTACACATACTGAATTAGTGCATAAAGTAATTGTCAACAAAACAAAAACATAAGATTTAAGATCACAAAAGTTATTGAAACGAAAAAACATACGAAGCGAAAATTTGGATGTTTGTAAATTTGGATTAGGGTGGAATTGAATTCTAGAACCTCTTTGTCTTCTGCGTCATGCAGATTGTTGGCCATGCAAGAAAACCAATATTAACAATCTCGGCCATGCATTTTTATTTTCAACTTTGATTTTTACATTGGTGCTATCTTTATGAAATGCTCCCACAATAACGCCATAGAAATTGATTGCATTCAGGGCTACTATTTATGTCTTTAGTGTCATGAAGACAAACTCGGACCATCATCGTCCACTGGTGTTTTGAAGATCACGCGGAATTTCCAGCTACGGCCTGAAGTACAGACGTTTGTTTGAGCGGTGACTCAAAATATGTTTACTTTTGAAGAGTGGGAGATTTATAAAGCAATTTATTTTTACTTTCGCACTGAGAAGTGTGATATTTTGAATACTTTTGCAACTCTGCACAGGTGAGAAAGAATTCCATTTCAAGCTCAATGCAGCGTCACATCCTTCGTCTTAAAAGGCTAAACAACGCATTTACGAGCAGTTTGGTTTCGTATGTTTTTTAAAAAGAATCGAAACTTTATCTATTGTTGCCAGCATCGAGGGTACGTACACATGCTTCACTTGGGGTGGTGGTGTCAACGTGCCACACCAGCCTTCAACACCCCTTAGGGGTGCGCACAGCAAGGACAGTGTGAAAAAGATGATAAATAAAAGTGTACGTTCATGACTGAATTTATTCCAACTCTTATTTTCTGCTGTTGCGGTTCCCCAATATTACCATAGTCAGTACTTGGCTTGATTTCAATAGTCGCCCTAATTGGCAGAGAAAATATCAATTTTTCTTTTTTTAGGAGCAGTTGTATACTTTTGATCTGAATGCTGCAAGTAATGATAAATGTCAGCCGTCCAGCAGTTTGAATAATATAAGTATGTCTGCAAAAAAGCACGAGAAAGCCTCTATGCGGGCAGGCAGGCAGGCTTGCAGGCTTCCAGGCGAGCAGTAGCAGCAAGCAGCAGCAGCTGAAAAAAATAATACTACGAGAACACATTCAGTAATTGAGGACAGGGAAGATGAATATGAAAGAAGTCTAATCTTCTAAACTAATAGTTACTAGCGCTATCCAAGTGATATATCTTTCAACAAAAATATGTTGAGCACAAACTGTAGTGCAGGTGCCTTCTGCAATAAAGGCCCACCCGCTTCCCCTAAAAAAGCAACCGCTAATTCTCATCTTACGCTATATGGCACTTTCAGGTGTTAGCATCAAAATTATGTGATCAAGAAAAGGCGGCAGTGTGCAGGAAAGAAATCTGCGTGTCTTAATAACACCATGGTGTCCGGAATAGATCAATTAGGAAGAAACAATAAGGCGTCTGAGTGCAGGAAAGAACTCCGCGTTTTTATTAGCACCATGGCGTCCGGACTAGATCAGATAAGAAATCAGATTACTGTAGTGGTCGCTTTGAACTGCTTCCTTTACTAGTTGGGGGGCGTGGCAGATCATATCGATGTGATTGGTCGCGTTGAATAGAGTAACCGCATCGCTTCCCAAGAGGTAGCCAGTCACTCTGGGACTCGCCTTCCAGCCTAGTTTGCCTTCAGAGTCTGACCAAAGAAGGTCACACTTGGTCCCCCTACAGGGGCACCTCCTGCTTGCGGTCCATGGCTCAGAAGTCCAGAGTTTGGATAGATGGTGACAGACCTCCATGAACGCAGAAAATTTTGCCATCGATGACAGCACACAAAGGCAGGTAGTCCAAGACCCTGCAGCAACGCCACACAACAAGGCAATTGTAATTTCGCAACCACTCATCACAAAAGCCGCATAGCATCGAAACATGTCGGCTGTCGTGGTTTCCCCTGATCAGTGTGATGCGTTCTGGGTAGCGTAAATTGATGGCTAGCAGCAAACGAAATATCTCTACACTGTGAAAGCTCTGGTCGACAAAGTCTCCCATGAAGATGTAGTTGCTACTGGGGACCTCTCCACCAACTTCGAACAGTTCTTGTAGGTCATAAAACTGGCCGTGGATATCACCACATACGTTGACTGGTGAGTCCACCATCTGCAAGTTAGTCAATTTGATAAGAGTTTCCCGGGCTTTGCGCACACTAACTTGTCCTCGAACTCAATAAGGAATTCGCACCTTCGCTGTTGCTCGATCTGGCTGTACAGATTAGTGCTGTCACCCATGCCTCCGCACATTTTCTTTGCTGTGTGATTGAAATCTGCTTACCGGTCTAAATATGAGGCAGGAAGCAGCCGAAGCACGTTGCCGAGTAGATCACGGCTGGACAGATTTCTGGAAGACCGAAAACCTCGTAATGGTAGGTCAGCCGTTCTTGTTGTTCTTCTTCTTCTACTGCCTTGATATATGGCACATACCCACGACGGGGTTTTGGTCATTGTTCTGGTGGACGGCCAATTATTCTACACATACTGAATTAGTGCATAAAGTAATTGTCAACAAAACAAAAACATAAGATTTAAGATCACAAAAGTTATTGAAACGAAAAAACATACGAAGCGAAAATTTGGATGTTTGTAAATTTGGATTAGGGTGGAATTGAATTCTAGAACCTCTTTGTCTTCTGCGTCATGCAGATTGTTGGCCGTGCAAGAAAACCAATATTAACAATCTCGGCCATGCATTTTTATTTTCAACTTTGATTTTTACATTGGTGCTATCTTTATGAAATGCTCCCACAATAACGCCATAGAAATTGATTTCACTCAGGGCTAGTATTTATGGCTTTAGTGTCATGAAGTCAAAATCGGACCATCATCGTCCACTGGCATTTTGAAGATCACGCGGAATTTCCAGCTACGGCCTGAAGTATGGACGTTTGTTTGAGCGGTGACTCAAAATATGTTTACTTTTGAAGTGTGGGAGATTTATAAAGCAATTTATTTTTACTTTCGCACTGAGAAGTGCGATATTTTGAATACTTTTGCAACTCTGCACAGGTGAGAAAGAATTCCATTTCAAGCTCAATACAGCGTCACATCCTTCGTCTTAAATGGCTAAACAACGCATTTACGAGCAGTCTGGTTTCGTATGTTTTTTAAAAAGAATCGAATCATTATCTATTGTTGCCAGCATCGAGGGCACGTACACATGCTTCACTTTGGGTGGTGGAGTCAACGTGCCACACCGGCTTTTCAACACCCCTTAGGGGTGCCCACAGCAAGGACAGTGTGAAAAAGATGATAAATAAAAGTGTACGTTCATGATTGAATTTATTCCAACTCTTATTTTCTGCTGTTGCGGTTCCCCAATATTACCATAGTCAATACTTGGCTTGATTTCAATATTCACCCTAATTGGCAGAGAAAATATCAATTTTTCTTTTTTTAAGAGCAGTTGTATACTTTTGATCTGAATGCTGCAAGTAATGATAGATGTCAGCCGTCCAGCAGTTTGAATAATGTAATTATGACTGCAAAAATGCACGAGAAAGCCTCTATGAAGGCAGGCAGGCAGGCTTGTAGGCTTGCAGGCGAGCAGTAGCAGCAAGCAGCAGCAGCTGAAAAAAAAAATAATACTACGAGAACACATTCAGTTACTGAGGACGGGGAAGATGAATATGAAAGAAGCCTAATCTTCTAAACTAATGTTTACTAGCGCTATCCAAGTGATATATCTTTCAAGAATAAAATGTTGAGCACGAACTGTAGTACAGGTACCTTCTGCAATAAAGGCCCACCCGCTTCCCTAAAAAAGCAACCCTTAATTCTCATCTTACGATATATGGCACTTTCAGGTGTTAGCATCAAAGTTATGTGATCAAAAAAGGCGGCAGTGTGCAGGAAAGAAATCTGCGTTTCTTAATAACACCATGGTGTCCGGAATAGATCAGTTATGAAGAAACAATAAGGCGTCAGAGTGCAGGAAAGAACTCCGCGTTTTTATTAATACCATGGCGTCCGGACTAGATCAGATAAGAAATCAGATTACTGTAGTGGTCGCTTTGAACTGCTTCCTTTACTAGTTGGGGGGCGTGGCAGATCATATCGATGTGATTGGTCGCGTTGAATAGAGTGACCGCATCGCTTCCCAAGAGGTAGCCAGTCACTCTGGGACTCGTCTTACAGCCTAGTTTGCCTCCAGAGTCTGACCAAAGAAGGTCACACTTGGTCCCCCTACAGGGGCACCTCCTGCTTGCGGTCCATGGCTCAGAAGTCCAGAGTTTGGATAGATGGTGACAGACCTCCATGAACGCAGAAAATCTTGCCATCGATGACAGCACACAAAGGCAGGTAGTCCAAGGACTCTGCAGCAACGCCACACAACAAGGCTATTGTAATTTCGCAACTACTCATCACAAAAGCCGCACCGCATCGAAACATGTCGGCTCTCGTGGTTTCCCCTGATCAGTGTGATGCGTTCTGGGTAGCGTAAATTGATGGCTAGCAGCAAACGAAATGTCTCTACACTGTGAAAGCTCTGGTCGACAAAGTCTCCCATGAAGATGTAGTTGCTACTGGGGACCTCTCCACCAACTTCGAACAGTTCTTGCAGGTCATAAAACTGGCCGTGGATATCACCACATACGTTGACTGGTGAGTCCACCATCTGCAAGTTAGTCAATTTGATAAGAGTTTCCAGGGCTTTGCGCACACTAACTTCTACCCGGACTCAATAAGGAATTCGCAAATTCGCTGTTGCTCTATCTGGCTGGGCAGATTAGTGCTGTCACCCATGCCTCCACACATTTTCTTTGCTGTATGATTGAAATCTGCTTACCGGTCTAAATATGAGGCAGGAAGCAGCCGAAGCACGTTGCCGAGTAGGTCACGGCTGGACAGATTTCTGGAAGACCGAAAACCTCGTAATGGTAGGTCAGCCGTTCTTGTTGTTCTTCTTCTTCTACTGCCTTGATATATGGCACATACCCACGTCGGGGTTTTGGTCATTGTTCTGGTGGACGGCCAATTGTCCTACACATACTGAATTAGTGCATAAAGTAATTGTCAACAAAACAAAAACATAAGATTTAAGATCACAAAAGTTATTGAAACGAAAAAAACATACGAAGCGAAAATTTGGATGTTTGTAAATTTGGATGAGGGTGGAATTGAATTCTCGAACCTCTTTGTCTTCTGCGTCATGCAGATTGTTGGCCGTGCAAGAAAAAAAATATTAACAATCTCGGCCATGCATTTTTATTTTCAACTTAGATTTTTACAATGGTGCTATCATTATGAAATGCTCCCACAATAACGCCATAGAAATTGATTGCACTCAGGGCTAGTATTTATGGCTTTAGTGTCATGAAGACAAAATCGGACCATCATCGTCCACTGGCGTTTTGAAGATCACGCGGAATTTCCAGCTACGGCCTGAAGTATAGACGTTTGTTTGAGCAGTGACTCAAAATATGTTTACTTTTGAAGTGTGGGAGATTTATAAAGCAATTTATTTTTGCTTTCGCATTGAGAAGTGCGATATTTTAAATACTTTTGCAACTCTGCACAGGTGAGAAAGAATTCCATTTCAAGCTCAATACAGCGTCACATCCTTCATCTTAAATGGCTAAACAACGCATTTACGAGCAGTTTGGTTTTGTATGTTTTTTAAAAAGAATAGAAACATTATCTATTGTTGCCAGCATCGAGGGCACGTACACATGCTTCACTTGGGATGGTGGTGTCAACGTGCCACACCGGCTTTCCAACACCCCTTAGGGGTGCCCACAGCAAGGACAGTGCGAAAAAGATGATAAATAAAAGTATACGTTCATGATTGAATTTATTCCGACTCATTTTCTGCTGTTGCGGTTCCCCAATATTACCATAGTCAGTACTTGGCTTGATATCAATATTCGCCCTAATTGGCAGAGAAAATATCAATTTTTCTTTTTTAGGAGAAGTTGTATACTTTTGATCTGAATGCTGCAAGTAATGATAAAAATCAGCCGTCCAGCAGTTTGAATAATATAGGTATGTCTGCAAAAAAGCACGAGAAAGCCTCTATGCAGGCAGACAGGCAGGCTTGCAGGCGAGCAGTAGCAGCAAGCAGCAGCAGCTGAAAAAAATACTACGAGAACACATTCATTAATTGAGGACGGGGAAGATGAACATGAAAGAAGCCAAATCTGAACTAATGCTTACTAGCGCTATCCAAGTGATATAGCTTTCAAGAAAAATATGTTGAGCACAAACTGTAGTACTGGTACCTTCTGCAATAAAGGCCCACCCGCTTCCCCTAAAAAAGCAACCCTTAATTCTCATCTTACGCTATATGGCACTTTCAGGTGTTAGCGTCAAAATTATGTGATCAAGAAAAGGCGGCAGTGTGCTGGAAAGAAATCTGCGTGTCTTAATAACACCATGGTGTCCGGAATAGATCAATTATGAAGAAACAATAAGGCGTCAGAGTGCTGGAAAGAACTCCGCGTTTTTATTAACACCATGGCGTCCGGACTAGATCAGAGAAGAAATCAGATTACTGTAGTGGTCGCTTTGAACTGCTTCCTTTAATAGTTGGGGGGCGTGGCAGATCATATCGATGTGATTGGTCGCGTTGAATAGAGTAACCGCATCGCTTCCCAAGAAGTAGCCAGTCACTCTGGGACTCGCCTTCCAGCCTAGTTTGCCTTCAGAGTCTGACCAAAGAAGGTCACACTTGGTCCCGCTACAGGGGCACCTCCTGCTTGCGGTCCATGGCTCAGAAGTCCAGAGTTTGTATAGATGGTGACAGACCTCCATGAACGCAGAAAATTTTGCCATCGATGACAGCACACAAAGGCAGGTAGTCCAAGGACCCTGCAGCAATGCCACACAACAAGGCAATTGTAATTTCGCAACCACTCATCACAAAAGCCGCACCGCATCGAAACATGTCGGCTGTCGTGGTTTCCCCTGATCAGTGTGATGCGTTCTGGGTAGCGTAAATTGATGGCTAGCCGCAAACGAAATGTCTCTACACTGTGAAAGCTCTGGTCGACAAAGTCTCCCATGAAGATGTAGTTGCTACTGGGGACCTCTCCACCAACTTCGAACAGATCTTGTAGGTCATAAAACTGGCCGTGGATATCACCACATACGTTGACTGGTGAGTCCACCATCTGCAAGTTAGTCAATTTGATAAGAGTTTCCCGGGCTTTGCGCACACTAAATTGTCCTCGAACTCAATAAGGAATTCGCACCTTCGCTGTTGCTCGATCTGGCTGTACAGATTAGTGCTGTCACCCATGCCTCCGCACATTTTCTTTGCTGTGTGATTGAAATCTGCTTACCGGTCTAAATATGAGGCAGGAAGCAGCCGAAGCACGTTGCCGAGTAGATCACGGCTGGACAGATTTCTGGAAGACCGAAAACCTCGTAATGGTAGGTCAGCTGTTCTTGTTGTTCTTCTTCTTCTACTGCCTTGATATATGGCACATACCCACGATGGGGTTTTGGTCATTGTTCTGGTGGACGGCCAATTGTCCTACACATACTGAATTAGTGCATAAAGTAATTGTCAACAAAACAAAAACATAAGATTTAAGATCACAAAAGTTATTGAAACGAAAAAACATACGAAGCGAAAATTTGGATGTTTGTAAATTTGGATGAGGGTGGAATTGAATTCTCGAACCTCTTTGTCTTCTGCGTCATGCAGATTGTTGGCCGTGCAAGAAAACCAATATTAACAATCTCGGCCACGCATTTTTATTTTCAACTTTGATTTTTACATTAATGCTATCTTTATGAAATGCTCCCACAATAACGCCATAGAAATTGATTTCACTCAGGGCTAGTATTTATGGCTTTAGTGTCATGAAGTCAAAATCGGACGATCATCGTCCACTGGCATTTTGAACATTACGCGGAATTTCCAGCTACGGCCTGAAGTATAGACGTTTGTTTGAGCGGTGACTCAAAATATGTTTACTTTTGAAGTGTGGGAGATTTATAAAGCAATTTATTTTTACGTTCGCACTGAGAAGTGCGATATTTTGAATACTTTTGCAACTCTGCACAGGTGAGAAAGAATTCCATTTCAAGCTCAATACAGCGTCACATCCTTCGTCTTAAATGGCTAAACAACGCATTTACGAGCAGTCTGGTTTCGTATGTTTTTTAAAAAGAATCGAATCATTATCTATTGTTGCCAGCATCGAGGGCACGTACACATGCTTCACTTTGGGTGGTGGAGTCAACGTGCCACACCGGCTTTTCAACACCCCTTAGGGGTGCCCACAGCAAGGACAGTGTGAAAAAGATGATAAATAAAAGTGTACGTTCATGATTGAATTTATTCCAACTCTTATTTTCTGCTGTTGCGGTTCCCCAATATTACCATAGTCAATACTTGGCTTGATTTCAATATTCACCCTAATAGACAGAGAAAATATCAATTTTTCTTTTTTTAAGAGCAGTTGTATACCTTTGATCTGAATGCTGCAAGTAATGATAGATGTCAGCCGTCCAGCAGTTTGAATAATATAATTATGACTGCAAAAATGCACGAGAAAGCCTCTATGCAGGCAGGCAGGCAGGCTTGTAGGCTTGCAGGCCAGCAGTAGCAGCAAGCAGCAGCAGCTGAAAAAAAAATAATACTACGAGAACACATTCAGTAATTGAGGACGGGGAAGATGAATATGAAAGAAACCTAATCTTCTAAACTAATGGTTACTAGCGCCATCCAAGTGATATATCTTTCAAGAATAATATGTTGAGCACGAACTGTAGTACAGGTACCTTCTGCAATTAAGGCCCACCCGCTTCGCTAAAAAAGCAACCCTTAATTCTCATCTTACGATATATGGCACTTTCAGGTGTTAGCATCAAAGTTATGTGATCAAAAAAAGGCGGCAGTGTGCAGGGAAGAAATCTGCGTTTCTTAATAACACCATGGTGTCCGGAATAGATCAGTTATGAAGAAACAATAAGGCGTCAGAGTGCAGGAAAGAACTCCGCGTTTTTATTAACACCATGGCGTCCGGACTAGATCAGATAAGAAATCAGATTACTGTAGTGGTCGCTTTGAACTGCTTCCTTTACTAGTTGGGGGGCGTGGCAGATCATATCGATGTGATTGGTCGCGTTGAATAGAGTGACCGCATCGCTTCCCAAGAGGTAGCCAGTCACTCTTGGACTCGTCTTACAGCCTAGTTTGCCTCCAGAGTCTGACCAAAGAAGGTCACACTTGGTCCCCCTACAGGGGCACCTCCTGCTTGCGGTCCATGGCTCAGAAGACCAGAGTTTGGATAGATGGTGACAGACCTCCATGAACGCAGAAAATCTTGCCATCGATGACAGCACACAAAGGCAGGTAGTCCAAGGACCCTGCAGCAACGCCACACAACAAGGCAATTATAATTTCGCAACCACTCATCACAAAAGCCGCACCGCATCGAAACATGTCGGCTCTCGTGGTTTCCCCTGATCAGTGTGATGCGTTCTGGGTAGCGTAAATTGATGGCGAGCAGCAAACGAAATGTCTCTACACTATGAAAGTTCTGGTCGACAAAGTCTCCCAGGAAGATGTAGTTGCTAGTGGGGACCTCTCCACCAACTTCGAACAGTTCTTGCAGGTCATAAAACTGGCCGTGGATATCACCACATACGTTGACTGGTGAGTCCACCATCTGCAAGTTAGTCAATTTGATAAGAGTTTCCCGGGCTTTGCGCACACTAACTTGTCCTCGGACTCAATAAGGAATTCGCACCTTCGCTGTTGCTCGATCTGGCTGTACAGATTAGTGCTGTCATCCATGCCTCCGCACATTTTCTTTGCGGTCTGATTGAAATCTACTTACCGGTCTAAATATGAGACTGGAAGCAGCCGGAGCACGTTGCCCAGTAGATCACGGCTGGACAGATTTCTGGAAGAATGAAAACCTCGCAATGGTAGGTCAGCCGTTCTTGTTGTTCTTCTTCTTCTACTGCCTTGATATATGGCACATACCCACGATGGGGTTTTGGTCATTGTTCTGGTGGACGGCCAATTGTCCTACACATACTGAATTAGTGCATAAAGTAATTGTCAACAAAACAAAAACATAAGATTTAAGATCACAAAAGTTATTAAAACGAAAAAACATACGAAGCGAAAATTTGGATGTTTGTAAATTTGGATGAGGGTGGAATTGAATTCTCGAACCTCTTTGTCTTCTGCGTCATGCAGATTGTTGGCCGTGCAAGAAAACCAATATTAACAATCTCGGCCATGCATTTTTATTTTCAACTTTGATTTTTACATTCGTGCTATCTTTATGAAATGCTCCCACAATAACGCCATAGAAATTGATTTCACTCAGGGCTAGTATTTATGGCTTTAGTGTCATGAAGTCAAAATCGGACCATCATCGTCCACTGGCATTTTGAACATTACGCGGAATTTCCAGCTACGGCCTGAAGTATAGACGTTTGTTTGAGCGGTGACTCAAAATATGTTTACTTTTGAAGTGTGGGAGATTTATAAAGCAATTTATTTTTACTTTCGCACTGAGAAGTGCGATATTTTGAATACTTTTGCAACTCTGCACAGGTGAGAAAGAATTCCATTTCAAGCTCAATACAGCGTCACATCCTTCGTCTTAAATGGCTAAACAACGCATTTACGAGCAGTCTGGTTTCGTATGTTTTTTAAAAAGAATCGAATCATTATCTATTGTTGCCAGCATCGAGGGCACGTACACATGCTTCACTTTGGGTGGTGGAGTCAACGTGCCACACCGGCTTTTCAACACCCCTTAGGGGGGCCCACAGCAAGGACAGTGTGAAAAAGATGATAAATAAAAGTGTACGTTCATGATTGAATTTATTCCAACTCTTATTTTCTGCTGTTGCGGTTCCCCAATATTACCATAGTCAATACTTGGCTTGATTTCAATAGTCGCCCTAATTGGCAGAGAAAATATCAATTTTTCTTTTTTTAGGAGCAGTTGTATACTTTTGATCTGAATGCTGCAAGTAATGATAAATGTCAGCCGTCCAGCAGTTTGAATAATATAAGTATGTCTGCAAAAAAGCATGAGAAAGCCTCTATGCGGGCAGGCAGGCAGGCTTGCAGGCTTCCAGGCGAGCAGTAGCAGCAAGCAGCAGCAGCTGAAAAAAATAATACTACGAGAACACATTCAGTAATTGAGGACAGGGAAGATGAATATGAAAGAAGCCTAATCTTCTAAACTAATAGTTACTAGCGCTATCCAAGTGATATATCTTTCAACAAAAATATGTTGAGCACAAACTGTAGTGCAGGTGCCTTCTGCAATAAAGGCCCACCCGCTTCCCCTAAAAAAGCAACCCCTAATTCTCATCTTACGCTATATGGCACTTTCAGGTGTTAGCATCAAAATTATGTGATCAAGAAAAGGCGGCAGTGTGCAGGAAAGAAATCTGCGTGTCTTAATAACACCATGGTGTCCGGAATAGATCAATTATGAAGAAACAATAAGGCGTCAGAGTGCAGGAAAGAACTCCGCGTTTTTATTAGCACCATGGCGTCCGGACTAGATCAGATAAGAAATCAGATTACTGTAGTGGTCGCTTTGAACTGCTTCCTTTACTAGTTGGGGGGCGTGGCAGATCATATCGATGTGATTGGTCGTGTTGAATAGAGTGACCGCATCGCTTCCCAAGAGGTAGCCAGTCACTCTGGGACTCGTCTTACAGCCTAGATTGCCTCCAGAGTCTGACCAAAGAAGGTCACACTTGGTCCCCCTACAGGGGCACCTCCTGCTTGCGGTCCATGGCTCAGAAGTCCAGAGTTTGGATAGATGGTGACAGACCTCCATGAACGCAGAAAATTTTGCCATCGATACAGCACACAAAGGCAGGTAGTCCAAGGACCCTGCAGCAACGCCACACAACAAGGCAATTGTAATTTCGCAACCACTCATCACAAAAGCCGCATAGCATCGAAACATGTCGGCTGTCGTGGTTTCCCCTGATCAGTGTGATGCGTTCTGGGTAGCGTAAATTGATGGCGAGCAGCAAACGAAATGTCTCTACACTGTGAAAGTTCTGGTCGACAAAGCCTCCCAGGAAGATGTAGTTGCTACTGGGGACCTCTCCACCAACTTTGAACAGTTCTTGCAGGTCATAAAACTGGCCGTGGATATCACCACATACGTTGACTGGTGAGTCCACCATCTGCAAGTTAGTCAATTTGATAAGAGTTTCCCGTGCTTTGCGCACACTAACTTGTCCTCGGACTCAATAAGGAATTCGCACCTTCGCTGTTGCTCGATCTGGCTGTACAGATTAGTGCTGTCACCCATGCCTCCGCACATTTTCTTTGCGGTCTGATTGAAATCTACTTACCGGTCTAAATATGAGACTGGAAGCAGCCGGAGCACGTTGCCGAGTAGATCACGGCTGGACAGATTTCTAGAAGAACGAAAGCGTCGTAATGGTAGGTCAGCCGTTCTTTTTGTTCTTCTTCTTCTACTGCCTTGATATATGGCGCATACCCACGACGGGGTTTGGTCATTGTTCTGGTGGACGGCCAATTGTCCTACACATACTGAATTAGTGCATAAAGTAATTGTCAACAAAACAAAAACATAAGATTTAAGATCACAAAAGTTATTGAACCAAAAAAATACTAAGCGAAAATTTGGATGTTTGTAAATTTGGATGAGGGTGGAATTGAATTCTCGAACCTCTTTGTCTTCTGCCTCATGCAGATTGTTGGCCGTGCGAGAAAACCAATATTAACAATCTCGGCCATGCATTTTTATTTTCAACTTAGATTTTTACATTGGTGCTATCTTTATGAAATGCTCCCACAATAACGCCATAGAAATTGATTGCATTCAGGGCTACTATTTATGTCTTTAGTGTCATGAAGTCCAGATCGGACCATCATCGTCCACTGGTGTTTTGAAGATCACGCGGAATTTCCAGCTACGGCCTGAAGTACAGACGTTTGTTTGAGCGGTGACTCAAAATATGTTTACTTTTGAAGAGTGGGAGATTTATAAAGCAATTTATTTTTACTTTCGCACTGAGAAGTGCGATATTTTGAATACTTTTGCAACTCTGCACAGGTGAGAAAGAATTCCATTTCAAGCTCAATGCAGCGTCACATCCTTCGTCTTAAAAGGCTAAACAACGCATTTACGAGCAGTTTGGTTTCGTATGTTTTTTAAAAAGAATCGAAACTTTATCTATTGTTGCCAGCATCGAGGGTACGTACACATGCTTCACTTGGGGTGGTGGTGTCAACGTGCCACACCAGCCTTCAACACCCCTTAGGGGTGCGCACAGCTAGGACAGTGTGAAAAAGATGATAAATAAAAGTGTACGTTCATGATTGAATTTATTCCAACTCTTATTTTCTGCTGTTGCGGTTCCCCAATATTACCATAGTCAGTACTTGGCTTGATTTCAATAGTCGCCCTAATTGGCAGAGAAAATATCAATTTTTCTTTTTTTAGGAGCAGTTGTATACTTTTGATCTGAATGCTGCAAGTAATGATAAATGTCAGCCGTCCAGCAGTTTGAATAATATAAGTATGATTGCAAAAAAGCACGAGAAAGCCTCTATGCGGGCAGGCAGGCAGGCTTGCAGGCTTCCAGGCGAGCAGTAGCAGCAAGCAGCAGCAGCTGAAAAAAATAATACTACGAGAACACATTCAGTAATTGAGGACAGGGAAGATGAATATGAAAGAAGCCTAATCTTCTAAACTAATAGTTACTAGCGCTATCCAAGTGATATATCTTTCAACAAAAATATGTTGAGCACAAACTGTAGTGCAGGTGCCTTCTGCAATAAAGGCCCACCCGCTTCCCCTAAAAAAGCAACCCCTAATTCTCATCTTACGCTATATGGCACTTTCAGGTGTTAGCATCAACATTATGTGATCAAGAAAAGGCGGCAGTGTGCAGGAAAGAAATCTGCGTGTCTTAATAACACCATGGTGTCCGGAATAGATCAATTATGAAGAAACAATAAGGCGTCAGAGTGCAGGAAAGAACTCCGCGTTTTTATTAGCACCATGGCGTCCGGACTAGATCAGATAAGAAATCAGATTACTGTAGTGGTCGCTTTGAACTGCTTCCTTTACTAGTTGGGGGGCGTGGCAGATCATATCGATGTGATTGGTCGCGTTGAATAGAGTAACCGCATCGCTTCCCAAGAGGTAGCCAGTCACTCTGGGACTCGCCTTCCAGCCTAGTTTGCCTTCAGAGTCTGACCAAAGAAGGTCACACTTGGTCCCCCTACAGGGGCACCTCCTGCTTGCGGTCCATGGCTCAGAAGTCCAGAGTTTGGATAGATGGTGACAGACCTCCATGAACGCAAAAAATTTTGCCATCGATGACAGCACACAAAGGCAGGTATTCCAAGGACCCTGCAGCAACGCCACACAACAAGGCAATTGTAATTTCGCAACCACTCATCACAAAAGCCGCATAGCATCGAAACATGTCGGCTGTCGTGGTTTCCCCTGATCAGTGTTATGCGGTCTGGGTAGCGTAAATTGATGGCTAGCAGCAAACGAAATATCTCTACACTGTGAAAGCTCTGGTCGACAAAGTCTCCCATGAAGATGTAGTTGCTACTGGGGACCTCTCCACCAACTTCGAACAGTTCTTGCAGGTCATAAAACTGGCCGTGGATATCACCACATACGTTGACTGGTGAGTCCACCATCTGCAAGTTAGTCAATTTGATAAGAGTTTCCCGGGCTTTGCGCACACTAACTTCTACCCGGACTCAATAAGGAATTCGCACCTTCGCTGTTGCTCGATCTGGCTGGGCAGATTAGTGCTGTCACCCATGCCTCCACACATTTTCTTTGCGGTGTGATTGAAATCTGCTTACCGGTCTAAATACGAGGCTGGAAGCAGCCGAAGTACGTTGCCGAGTAAATCACGGGGGGGACAGATTTCTGGAAGAACGAAAACTTTGTAATGGTAAACCGCCATTCTTGTTGTTGTTCTTCTTCTTTTTCTACTACCTTGATATATGGCATACACCCACGACGGGGGTTTGGTCATCGTTCAGTTGGACTGCCAATTGTCCTACACATACTGAATTAGTGCATAAAGTAATTGTCAACAAAACAAAAACATAAGATTTAAGATCAAAAAAGTTATTGAAACGAAAAAACATACGAAGCGAAAATTTGGATGTTTGTAAATTTGGATGAGGGTGGAATTGAATTCTCGAACCTCTTTGTCTTCTGCCCCATGCAGATTGTTGGCTGTGAGAGAAAACCAATATTAACAATCTCGGCCATGCATTTTTATTTTCAACTTAGATTTTTACAATGGTGCTATCATTATGAAATGCTCCCACAATAACGCCATAGAAATTGATTGCACTCAGGGCTAGTATTTATGGCTTTAGTGTCATGAAGACAAAATCGGACCATCATCGTCCACTGGCGTTTTGAAGATCACGCGGAATTTCCAGCTACGGCCTGAAGTATAGACGTTTGTTTGAGCAGTGACTCAAAATATGTTTACTTTTGAAGTGTGGGAGATTTATAAAGCAATTTATTTTTGCTTTCGCAATGAGAAGTGCGATATTTTAAATACTTTTGCAACTCTGCACAGGTGAGAAAGAATTCCATTTCAAGCTCAATACAGCGTCACATCCTTCATCTTAAATGGCTAAACAACGCATTTACGAGCAGTTTGGTTTTGTATGTTTTTAAAAAAGAATCGAAACATTATCTATTGTTGCCAGCATCGAGGGCACGTACACATGCTTCACTTGGGATGGTGGTGTCAACGTGCCACACCGGCTTTCCAACACCCCTTAGGGGTGCCCACAGCAAGGACAGTGCGAAAAAGATGATAAATAAAAGTGTACGTTCATGATTGAATTTATTCCGACTCATTTTCTGCTGTTGCGGTTCCCCAATATTACCATAGTCAGTACTTGGGTTGATTTCAATATTCGCCCTAATTGGCAGAGAAATTATCAATTTTTCTTTTTTAGGAGCAGTTGTATACTTTTGATCTGAATGCTGCAAGTAATGATAAATATCAGCCGTCCAGCAGTTTGAATAATATAGGTATGTCTGCAAAAAAGCACGAGAAAGCCTCTATGCAGGCAGGCAGGCAGGCGTGCAGGCGAGCAGTAGCAGCAAGCAGCAGCAGCTGAAAAAAATAATACTACGAGAACACATTCAGTAATTGAGGACGGGGAAGATGAACATGAAAGAAGCCAAATCTGAACTAATGGTTACTAGCGCTATCCAAGTGATATAGCTTTCAAGAAAAATATGTTGAGCACAAACTGTAGTACTGGTAATTTCTGCAATAAAGGCCCACCCGCTTCCCCTAAAAAAGCAACCCTTAATTCTCATCTTACGCTATATGGCACTTTCAGGTGTTAGCATCAAAATTATGTGATCAAGAAAAGGCGGCAGTGTGCAGGAAAGAAATTTGCGTTTCTTAATAACACCATGGTGTCCGGAATAGATCAATTATGAAGAAACAATAAGGCGTCAGAGTGCAGGAAAGAACCCCGCGTTTTTATTAACACCATAGCGTCCGGACTAGATCAGATAAGAAATCAGATTACTGTAGTGGTCGCTTTGAACTGCTTCCTTTACTAGTTGGGGGGCGTGGCAGATCACATCGATGTGATTGGTCGCGTTGAATAGAGTAACCGCATCGCTTCCCAAGAAGTAGCCAGTCACTCTGGGACTCGCCTTCCAGCCTAGTTTGCCTCCAGAGTCTGACCAAAGAAGGTCACACTTGGTCCCCCTACAGGGGCACCTCCTGCTTGCGGTCCATGGCTCAGAAGTCCAGAGTTTGGATAGATGGTGACAGACCTCCATGAACGCAGAAAATTTTGCCATCGATGACAGCACACAAAGGCAGGTAGTCCAAGGACCCTGCAGCAACGCCACACAACAAGGCAATTGTAATTTCGCAACCACTCATCACAAAAGCCGCATAGCATCGAAACATGTCGGCTGTCGTGGTTTCCCCTGATCAGTGTGATGCGTTCTGGGTAGCGTAAATTGATGGCTAGCAGCAAACGAAATATCTCTACACTGTGAAAGCTCTGGTCGACAAAGTTTTCCATGAAGATGTAGTTGCTACTGGGGACCTCTCCACCAACTTCGAACAGTTCTTGTAGGTCATAAAACTGGCCGTGGATATCACCACATACGTTGACTGGTGAGTCCACCATCTGCAAGTTAGTCAATTTGATAAGAGTTTCCCGGGCTTTGCGCACACTAACTTGTCCTCGAACTCAATAAGGAATTCGCACCTTCGCTGTTGCTCGATCTGGCTGTACAGATTAGTGCTGTCACCCATGCCTCCGCACATTTTCTTTGCTGTGTGATTGAAATCTGCTTACCGGTCTAAATATGAGGCAGGAAGCAGCCGAAGCACGTTGCCGAGTAGATCACGGCTGGACAGATTTCTGGAAGAACGAAAACCTCGTAATGGTAGGTCAGCCGTTCTTGTTGTTCTTCTTCTTCTACTGCCTTGATATATGGCACATACCCACGACGGGGTTTTGGTCATTGTTCTGGTGGACGGCCAATTGTCCTACACATACTGAATTAGTGCATAAAGTAATTGTCAACAAAACAAAAACATAAGATTTAAGATCACAAAAGTTATTGAAACGAAAAAACATACGAAGCGAAAATTTGGATGTTTGTAAATTTGGATTAGGGTGGAATTGAATTCTCGAACCTCTTTGTCTTCTGCGTCATGCAGATTGTTGGCCGTGCAAGAAAACCAATATTAACAATCTCGGCCATGCATTTTTATTTTCAACTTAGATTTTTACAATGGTGCTATCATTATGAAATGCTCCCACAATAACGCCATAGAAATTGATTGCACTCAGGGCTAGTATTTATGGCTTTAGTGTCATGAAGACAAAATCGGACCATCATCGTCCACTGGCGTTTTGAAGATCACGCGGAATTTCCAGCTACGGCCTGAAGTATAGACGTTTGTTTGAGCAGTGACTCAAAATATGTTTACTTTTGAAGTGTGGGAGATTTATAAAGCAATTTATTTTTGCTTTCGCAATGAGAAGTGCGATATTTTAAATACTTTTGCAACTCTGCACAGGTGAGAAAGAATTCCATTTCAAGCTCAATACAGCGTCATATCCTTCATCTTAAATGGCTAAACAACGCATTTACGAGCAGTTTGGTTTTGTATGTTTTTTAAAAAGAATCGAAACATTATCTATTGTTGCCAGCATCGAGGGCACGTACACATGCTTCACTTGGGATGGTGGTGTCAACGTGCCACACCGGCTTTCCAACACCCCTTAGGGGTGCCCACAGCAAGGACAGTGCGAAAAAGATGATAAATAAAAGTGTACGTTCATGATTGAATTTATTCCGACTCATTTTCTGCTGTTGCGGTTCCCCAATATTACCATAGTCAGTACTTGGCTTGATATCAATATTCGCCCTAATTGGCAGAGAAAATATCAATTTTTCTTTTTTAGGAGCAGTTGTATACTTTTGATCTGAATGCTGCAAGTAATGATAAATATCAGCCGTCCAGCAGTTTGAATAATATAAGTATGTCTGCAAAAAAGCACGAGAAAGCCTCTATGCAGGCAGGCAGGCAGGCTTGCAGGCGAGCAGTAGCAGCAAGCAGCAGCAGCTGAAAAAAATAATACTACGAGAACACATTCAATAATTGAGGACGGGGAAGATGAACATGAGTGAAGCCAAATCTGAACTAATGGTTACTAGCGCTATCCAAGTGATATAGCTTTCAAGAAAAATATGTTGAGCACAAACTGTAGTACTGGTACCTTCTGCAATAAAGGCCCACCCGCTTCCCCTAAAAAAGCAACCCTTAATTCTCATCTTACGCTATATGGCACTTTAAGGTGTTAGCATCAAAATTATGTGATCAAGAAAAGGCGGCAGTGTGCTGGAAAGAAATCTGCGTGTCTTAATAACACCATGGTGTCCGGAATAGATCAATTATGAAGAAACAATAAGGCGTCAGAGTGCAGGAAAGAACTCCGCGTTTTTATTAACACCATGGCGTCCGGACTAGATCAGATAAGAAATCAGATTACTGTAGTGGTCGCTTTGAACTGCTTCCTTTACTAGTTGGGGGGCGTGGCAGATCATATCGATGTGATTGGTCGCGTTGAATAGAGTAACCGCATCGCTTCCCAAGAGGTAGCCAGTCACTCTGGGACTCGCCTTCCAGCCTAGTTTGCCTCCAGAGTCTCACCAACGAAGGTCACACTTGGTCCCCCTACAGGGGCACCTCCTGCTTGCGGTCCATAGCTCAGAAGTCCAGAGTTTGGATAGATGGTGACAGACCTCCATGAACGCAGAAAATCTTGCCATCGATGAGAGCACACAAAGGCAGGTAGTCCAAGGACCCTGCAGCAACGCCACACAACAAGGCAATTATAATTTCGCAACCACTCATCACAAAAGCCGCACCGCATCGAAACATGTCGGCTCTCGTGGTTTCCCCTGATCAGTGTGATGCGTTCTGGGTAGCGTAAATTGATTGCGAGCAGCAAACGAAATGTCTCTACACTGTGAATGTTCTGGTCGACAAAGCCTCCCAGGAAGATGTAGTTGCTACTGGGGACCTCTCCACCAACTTTGAACAGTTCTTGCAGGTCATAAAACTGGCCGTGGATATCACCACATACGTTGACTGGTGAGTCCACCATCTGCAAGTTAGTCAATTTGATAAGAGTTTCCCGGGCTTTGCGCACACTAACTTGTCCTCGGACTCAATAAGGAATTCGCACCTTCGCTGTTGCTCGATCTGGCTGTACAGATTAGTGCTGTCACCCATGCCTCCGCACATTTTCTTTGCGGTCTGATTGAAATCTACTTACCGGTCTAAATATGAGACTGGAAGCAGCCGGAGCACGTTGCCGAGTAGATCACGGCTGGACAGATTTCTAGAAGAACGAAAGCGTCGTAATGGTAGGTCAGCCGTTCTTGTTGTTCTTCTTCTACTGCCTTGATATATGGCACATACCCACGACGGGGTTTGGTCATTGTTCTGGTGGACGGCCAATTGTCCTACACATACTGAATTAGTGCATAAAGTAATTGTCAACAAAACAAAAACATAAGATTTAAGATCACAAAAGTTATTGAACCAAAAAAAATACTAAGCGAAAATTTGGATGTTTGTAAATTTGGATGAGGGTGGAATTGAATTCTCGAACCTCTTTGTCTTCTGCCTCATGCAGATTGTTGGCCGTGCGGGAAAACCAATATTAACAATCTCGGCCATGCATTTTTATTTTCAACTTAGATTTTTACATTGGTGCTATCTTTATGAAATGCTCCCACAATAACGCCATAGAAATTGATTGCATTCAGGGCTACTATTTATGTCTTTAGTGTCATGAAGTCCAGATCGGACCATCATCGTCCACTGGTGTTTTGAAGATCACGCGGAATTTCCAGCTACGGCCTGAAGTACAGACGTTTGTTTGAGCGGTGACTCAAAATATGTTTACTTTTGAAGAGTGGGAGATTTATAAAGCAATTTATTTTTACTTTCGCACTGAGAAGTGCGATATTTTGAATACTTTTGCAACTCTGCACAGGTGAGAAAGAATTCCATTTCAAGCTCAATACAGCGTCACATCCTTCGTCTTAAAAGGCTAAACAACGCATTTACGAGCAGTTTGGTTTCGTATGTTTTTTAAAAAGAATCGAAACTTTATCTATTGTTGCCAGCATCGAGGGTACGTACACATGCTTCACTTGGAGTGGTGGTGTCAACGTGCCAACCCAGCCTTCAACACCCCTTAGGGGTGCGCACAGCAAGGACAGTGTGAAAAAGATGATAAATAAAAGTGTACGTTCATGATTGAATTTATTCCAACTCTTATTTTCTGCTGTTGCGGTTCCCCAATATTACCATAGTCAGTACTTGGCTTGATTTCAATAGTCGCCCTAATTGGCAGAGAAAATATCAATTTTTCTTTTTTTAGGAGCAGTTGTATACTTTTGATCTGAATGCTGCAAGTAATGATAAATGTCAGCCGTCCAGCAGTTTGAATAATATAAGTATGTCTGCAAAAAAGCACGAGAAAGCCTCTATGCGGGCAGGCAGGCAGGCTTGCAGGCTTCCAGGCGAGCAGTAGCAGCAAGCAGCAGCAGCTGAAAAAAATAATACTACGAGAACACATTCAGTAATTGAGGACAGGGAAGATGAATATGAAAGAAGCCTAATCTTCTAAACTAATAGTTACTAGCGCTATCCAAGTGATATATCTTTCAACAAAAATATGTTGAGCACAAACTGTAGTGCAGGTGCCTTCTGCAATAAAGGCCCACCCGCTTCCCCTAAAAAAGCAACCCCTAATTCTCATCTTACGCTATATGGCACTTTCAGGTGTTAGCATCAAAATTATGTGATCAAGAAAAGGCGGCAGTGTGCAGGAAAGAAATCTGCGTGTCTTAATAACACCATGGTGTCCAGAATAGATCAATTATGAAGAAACAATAAGGCGTCAGAGTGCAGGAAAGAACTCCGCGTTTTTATTAACACCATGGCGTCCGGACTAGATCAGATAAGAAATCAGATTACTGTAGTGGTCGCTTTGAACTGCTTCCTTTACTAGTTGGGGGGCGTGGCAGATCATATCGATGTGTTTGGTCGCGTTGAATAGAGTGACCGCATCGCTTCCCATGAGGTAGCCAGTCACTCTGGGACTCGTCTTCCAGCCTAGTTTGCCTCCAGAGTCTGACCAAAGAAGGTCACACTTGGTCCCCTTACAGGGGCACCTCCTGCTTGCGCTCCATGGCTCAGAAGTCCAGAGTTTGGATAGATGGTGACAGACCTCCATGAACGCAGAAAATTTTGCCATCGATGACAGCACACAAAGGCAGGTAGTCCAAGGACCCTGCAGCAACGCCACACAACAAGGCAATTGTAATTTCGCAACCACTCATCACAAAAGCCGCATAGCATCGAAACATGTCGGCTGTCGTGGTTTCCCCTGATCAGTGTGATGCGTTCTGGGTAGCGTAAATTGATGGCGAGCAGCAAACGAAATGTCTCTACACTGTGAAAGTTCTGGTGGACAAAGCCTCCCAGGAAGATGTAGTTGCTACTGGGGACCTCTCCACCAACTTTTAACAGTTCTTGCAGGTCATAAAACTGGCCGTGGATATCACCACATACGTTGACTGGTGAGTCCGCCATCTGCAAGTTAGTCAATTTGATAAGAGTTTCCCGGGCTTTGCGCACACTAACTTGTCCTCGAACTCAATAAGGAATTCGCACCTTCGCTGTTGCTCGATCTGGCTGTACAGATTAGTGCTGTCACCCATGCCTCCGCACATTTTCTTTGCTGTGTGATTGAAATCTGCTTACCGGTCTAAATATGAGGCAGGAAGCAGCCGAAGCACGTTGCCGAGTAGATCACGGCTGGACAGATTTCTGGAAGACCGAAAACCTCGTAATGGTAGGTCAGCCGTTCTTGTTGTTCTTCTTCTTCTACTGCCTTGATATATGGCACATACCCACGACGGGGTTTTGGTCATTGTTCTGGTGGACGGCCAATTGTCCTACACATACTGAATTAGTGCATAAAGTAATTGTCAACAAAACAAAAACATAACATTTAAGATCACAAAAGTTATTGAAACGAAAAAACATACGAAGCGAAAATTTGGATGTTTGTAAATTTGGATTAGGGTGGAATTGAATTCTAGAACCTCTTTGTCTTCTGCGTCATGCAGATTGTTGGCCGTGCAAGAAAACCAATATTAACAATCTCGGCCATGCATTTTTATTTTCAACTTTGATTTTTACATTGGTGTTATCTTTATGAAATGCTCCCACAATAACGCCATAGAAATTGATTTCACTCAGGGCTAGTATTTATGGCTTTAGTGTCATGAAGTCAAAATCGGACCATCATCGTCCACTGGCATTTTGAAGATCACGCGGAATTTCCAGCTACGGCCTGAAGTATAGACGTTTGTTTGAGCGGTGACTCAAAATATGTTTACTTTTGAAGTGTGGGAGATTTATAAAGCAATTTATTTTTACTTTCGCACTGAGAAGTGCGATATTTTGAATACTTTTGCAACTCTGCACAGGTGAGAAAGAATTCCATTTCAAGCTCAATACAGCGTCACATCCTTCGTCTTAAATGGCTAAACAACGCATTTACGAGCAGTCTGGTTTCGTATGTTTTTTAAAAAGAATCGAATCATTATCTATTGTTGCCAGCATCGAGGGCACGTACACATGCTTCACTTTGGGTGGTGGAGTCAACGTGCCACACCGGCTTTTCAACACCCCTTAGGGGTGCCCACAGCAAGGACAGTGTGAAAAAGATGATAAATAAAAGTGTGCGTTCATGATTGAATTTATTCCAACTCTTATTTTCTGCTGTTGCGGTTCCCCAATATTACCATAGTCAATACTTGGCTTGATTTCAATATTCACCCTAATTGGCAGAGAAAATATCAATTTTTCTTTTTTTAAGAGCAGTTGTATACTTTTGATCTGAATGCTGCAAGTAATGATAGATGTCAGCCGTCCAGCAGTTTGAATAATATAATTATGACTGCAAAAATGCACGAGAAAGCCTCTATGAAGGCAGGCAGGCAGGCTTGTAGGCTTGCAGGCGAGCAGTAGCAGCAAGCAGCAGCAGCTGAAAAAAAAAATAATACTACGAGAACACATTCAGTTACTGAGGACGGGGAAGATGAATATGAAAGAAGCCTAATCTTCTAAACTAATGTTTACTAGCGCTATCCAAGTGATATATCTTTCAAGAATAAAATGTTGAGCACGAACTGTAGTACAGGTACCTTCTGCAATAAAGGCCCACCCGCTTCCCTAAAAAAGCAACCCTTAATTCTCATCTTACGATATATGGCACTTTCAGGTGTTAGCATCAAAGTTATGTGATCAAAAAAAGGCGGCAGTGTGCAGGAAAGAAATCTGCGTTTCTTAATAACACCATGGTGTCCGGAATAGATCAGTTATGAAGAAACAATAAGGCGTCAGAGTGCAGGAAAGAACTCCGCGTTTTTATTAATACCATGGCGTCCGGACTAGATCAGATAAGAAATCAGATTACTGTAGTGGTCGCTTTGAACTGCTTCCTTTACTAGTTGGGGGGCGTGGCAGATCATATCGATGTGATTGGTCGCGTTGAATAGAGTGACCGCATCGCTTCCCAAGAGGTAGCCAGTCACTCTGGGACTCGTCTTACAGCCTAGTTTGCCTCCAGAGTCTGACCAAAGAAGGTCACACTTGGTCCCCCTACAGGGGCACCTCCTGCTTGCGGTCCATGGCTCAGAAGTCCAGAGTTTGGATAGATGGTGACAGACCTCCATGAACGCAGAAAATCTTGCCATCGATGACAGCACACAAAGGCAGGTAGTCCAAGGACTCTGCAGCAACGCCACACAACAAGGCTATTGTAATTTCGCAACTACTCATCACAAAAGCCGCACCGCATCGAAACATGTCGGCTCTCGTGGTTTCCCCTGATCAGTGTGATGCGTTCTGGGTAGCGTAAATTGATGGCTAGCAGCAAACGAAATGTCTCTACACTGTGAAAGCTCTGGTCGACAGTCTCCCATGAAGATGTAGTTGCTACTGGGGACCTCTCCACCAACTTCGAACAGTTCTTGCAGGTCATAAAACTGGCCGTGGATATCACCACATACGTTGACTGGTGAGTCCACCATCTGCAAGTTAGTCAATTTGATAAGAGTTTCCAGGGCTTTGCGCACACTAACTTCTACCCGGACTCAATAAGGAATTCGCACCTTCGCTGTTGCTCGATCTGGCTGGGCAGATTAGTGCTGTCACCCACGCCTCCACACATTTTCTTTGCTGTGTGGTTGAAATCTGCTTACCGGTTTAAATATGAGGCAGGAAGCAGCCGAAGCACGTTGCCGAGTAGATCACGGCTGGACAGATTTCTGGAAGACCGAAAACCTCGTAATGGTAGGTCAGCCGTTCTTGTTGTTCTTCTTCTTCTTCTGCCTTGATATATGGCACATACCCACGTCGGGGTTTTGGTCATTGATCTGGTGGACGGCCAATTGTCCTACACATACTGAATTAGTGCATAAAGTAATTGTCAACAAAACAAAAACATAAGATTTAAGATCACAAAAGTTATTGAAACGAAAAAACATACGAAGCGAAAATTTGGATGTTTGTAAATTTGGATTAGGGTGGAATTGAATTCTCGAACCTCTTTGTCTTCTGCGTCATGCAGATTGTTGGCCGTGCAAGAAAACCAATATTAACAATCTCGGCCATGCATTTTTATTTTCAACTTAGATTTTTACAATGGTGCTATCATTATGAAATGCTCCCACAATAACGCCAAATAAATTGATTGCACTCAGGGCTAGTATTTATGGCTTTAGTGTCATGAAGACAAAATCGGACCATCATCGTCCACTGGCGTTTTGAAGATCACGCGGAATTTCCAGCTACGGCCTGAAGTATAGACGTTTGTTTGAGCAGTGACTCAAAATATGTTTACTTTTGAAGTGTGGGAGATTTATAAAGCAATTTATTTTTGCTTTCGCATTGAGAAGTGCGATATTTTAAATACTTTTGCAACTCTGCACAGGTGAGAAAGAATTCCATTTCAAGCTCAATACAGCGTCACATCCTTCATCTTAAATGGCTAAACAACGCATTTACGAGCAGTTTGGTTTTGTATGTTTTTTAAAAAGAATAGAAACATTATCTATTGTTGCCAGCATCGAGGGCACGTACACATGCTTCACTTGGGATGGTGGTGTCAACGTGCCACATCGGCTTTCCAACACCCCTTAGGGGTGCCCACAGCAAGGACAGTGCGAAAAAGATGATAAATAAAAGTGTACGTTCATGATT
Organism: Amblyomma maculatum; assembly: GCF_055883805.1. Lineage (NCBI taxonomy): Eukaryota > Metazoa > Arthropoda > Arachnida > Ixodida > Ixodidae > Amblyomma > Amblyomma maculatum. The sequence continues at coordinate 102,672,952 of NC_139350.1, read as the reverse complement.
GAATTTATTCCGACTCATTTTCTGCTGTTGCGGTTCCCCAATATTACCATAGTCAGTACTTGGCTTGATATCAATATTCGCCCTAATTGGCAGAGAAAATATCAATTTTTCTTTTTTAGGAGCAGTTGTATACTTTTGATCTGAATGCTGCAAGTAATGATAAAAATCAGCCGTCCAGCAGTTTGAATAATATAGGTATGTCTGCAAAAAAGCACGAGAAAGCCTCTATGCAGGCAGACAGGCAGGCTTGCAGGCGAGCAGTAGCAGCAAGCAGCAGCAGCTGAAAAAAATAATACTACGAGAACACATTCAGTTTTGAGGACGGGGAAGATGAACATGAAAGAAGCCAAATCTGAACTAATGGTTACTAGCGCTATCCAAGTGATATAGCTTTCAAGAAAAATATGTTGAGCACAAACTGTAGTACTGGTACCTTCTGCAATAAAGGCCCACCCGCTTCCCCTAAAAAAGCAACCCTTAATTCTCATCTTACGCTATATGGCACTTTCAGGTGTTAGCGTCAAAATTATGTGATCAAGAAAAGGCGGCAGTGTGCTGGAAAGAAATCTGCGTGTCTTAATAACACCATGGTGTCCGGAATAGATCAATTATGAAGAAACAATAAGGCGTCAGAGTGCAGGAAAGAACTCCGCGTTTTTATTAACACCATGGCGTCCGGACTAGATCAGAGAAGAAATCAGATTACTGTAGAGGTCGCTTTGAACTGCTTCCTTTACTAGTTGGGGGGCGTGGCAGATCATATCGATGTGATTGGTCGCGTTGAATAGAGTAACCGCATCGCTTCCCAAGAAGTAGCCAGTCACTCTGGGACTCGCCTTCCAGCCTAGTTTGCCTCCAGAGTCTGACCAAAGAAGGTCACACTTGGTCCCGCTACAGGGGCACCTCCTGCTTGCGGTCCATGGCTCAGAAGTCCAGAGTTTGTATAGATGGTGAAAGACCTCCATGAACGCAGAAAATTTTGCCATCGATGACAGCACACAAAGGCAGGTAGTCCAAGGACCCTGCAGCAATGCCACACAACAAGGCAATTGTAATTTCGCAACCACTCATCACAAAAGCCGCACCGCATCGAAACATGTCGGCTGTCGTGGTTTCCCCTGATCAGTGTGATGCGTTCTGGGTAGCGTAAATTGATGGCTAGCCGCAAACGAAATGTCTCTACACTGTGAAAGCTCTGGTCGACAAAGTCTCCCATGAAGATGTAGTTGCTACTGGGGACCTCTCCACCAACTTCGAACAGATCTTGTAGGTCATAAAACTGGCCGTGGATATCACCACATACGTTGACTGGTGAGTCCACCATCTGCAAGTTAGTCAATTTGATAAGAGTTTCCCGGGCTTTGCGCACACTAACTTGTCCTCGAACTCAATAATGAATTCGCACCTTCGCTGTTGCTCGATCTGGCTGTACAGATTAGTGCTGTCACCCATGCCTCCGCACATTTTCTTTGCTGTGTGATTGAAATCTGCTTACCGGTCTGAATATGAGGCAGGAAGCAGCCGAAGCACGTTGCCGAGTAGATCACGGCTGGACAGATTTCTGGAAGACCGAAAACCTCGTAATGGTAGGTCAGCCGTTCTTGTTGTTCTTCTTCTTCTACTGCCTTGATATATGGCACATACCCACGATGGGGTTTTGGTCATTGTTCTGGTGGACGGCCAATTGTCCTACACATACTGAATTAGTGCATTAAGTAATTGTCAACAAAACAAAAACATAAGATTTAAGATCACAAAAGTTATTAAAACGAAAAAACATACGAAGCGAAAATTTGGATGTTTGTAAATTTGGATGAGGGTGGAATTGAATTCTCGAACCTCTTTGTCTTCTGCGTCATGCAGATTGTTGGCCGTGCAAGAAAACCAATATTAACAATCTCGGCCATGCATTTTTATTTTCAACTTTGATTTTTACATTCGTGCTATCTTTTTGAAATGCTCCCACAATAACGCCATAGAAATTGATTTCACTCAGGGCTAGTATTTATGGCTTTAGTGTCATGAAGTCAAAATCGGACCATCATCGTCCACTGGCATTTTGAACATTACGCGGAATTTCCAGCTACGGCTTGAAGTATAGACGTTTGTTTGAGCGGTGACTCAAAATATGTTTACTTTTGAAGTGTGGGAGATTTATAAAGCAATTTATTTTTACTTTCGCACTGAGAAGTGCGATATTTTGAATACTTTTGCAACTCTGCACAGGTGAGAAAGAATTCCATTTCAAGCTCAATACAGCGTCACATCCTTCGTCTTAAATGGCTAAACAACGCATTTACGAGCAGTCTGGTTTCGTATGTTTTTTAAAAAGAATCGAATCATTATCTATTGTTGCCAGCATCGAGGGCACGTACACATGCTTCACTTTGGGTGGTGGAGTCAACGTGCCACACCGGCTTTTCAACACCCCTTAGGGGTGCGCACAGCAAGGACAGTGTGAAAAAGATGATAAATAAAAGTGTACGTTCATGATTGAATTTATTCCAACTCTTATTTTCTGCTGTTGCGGTTCCCCAATATTACCATAGTCAGTACTTGGCTTGATTTCAATAGTCGCCCTAATTGGCAGAGAAAATATCAATTTTTCTTTTTTAGGAGCAGTTGTATACTTTTGATCTGAATGCTGCAAGTAATGATAGATGTCAGCCGTCCAGCAGTTTGAATAATATAAGTATGTCTGCAAAAAAGCACGAGAAAGCCTCTATGCAGGCAGGCACGCAGGCTTGCAGGCTTCCAGGCGAGCAGTAGCAGCAAGCAGCAGCAGCTGAAAAAAATAATACTACGAGAACACATTCAGTAATTGAGGACAGGGAAGATGAATATGAAAGAAGCCTAATCATCTAAACTAATGGTTACTAGCGCTATCCAAGTGATATATCTTTCAAGAAAAATATGTTGAGCACAATCTGTAGTGCAGGTGCCTTCTGCAATAAAGGCCCACCCACTTCCCCTAAAAAAGCAACCCCTAATTCTCATCTTACGCTATATGGCACTTTCAGGTATTAGCATCAAAATTATGTGATCAAGAAAAGGCGGCAGTGTGCAGGAAAGAAATCTGCGTTTCTTAATAACACCATGGTGTCCGGAATAGATCAGTTATGAAGAAACAATAAGGCGTCAGAGTGCAGGAAAGAACTCCGCGTTTTTATTAACACCATGGCGTCCGGACTAGATCAGATAAGAAATCAGATTACTGTAGTGGTCGCTTTGAACTGCTTCCTTTACTAGTTGGGGGGCGTGGCAGATCATATCGATGTGATTGGTCGCGTTGAATAGAGTGACCGCAACGCTTGCCAAGAGGTAGCCAGTCACTCTTGGACTCGTCTTACAGCCTAGTTTGCCTCCAGAGTCTGACCAAAGAAGGTCACACTTGGTCCCCCTACAGGGGCACCTCCTGCTTGCGGTCCATGGCACAGAAGTCCAGAGTTTGGATAGATGGTGGCAGACCTCCATGAACGCAGAAAATTTTGCCATCGATGACAGCACACAAAGGCAGGTAGTCCAAGGACCCTGCAGCAACGCCACACAACAAGGCAATTGTAATTTCGCAACCACTCATCACAAAAGCCGCACCGCATCGAAACATGTCGGCTGTCGTGGTTTCCCCTGATCAGTGTGATGCGTTCTGGGTAGCGTAAATTGATGGCTAGCCGCAAACGAAATGTCTCTACACTGTGAAAGCTCTGGTCGACAAAGTCTCCCATGAAGATGTAGTTGCTACTGGGGACCTCTCCACCAACTTCGAACAGATCTTGTAGGTCATAAAACTGGCCGTGGATATCACCACATACGTTGACTGGTGAGTCCACCATCTGCAAGTTAGTCAATTTGATAAGAGTTTCCCGGGCTTTGCGCACACTAACTTGTCCTCGAACTCAATAAGGAATTCGCACCTTCGCTGTTGCTCGATCTGGCTGTACAGATTAGTGCTGTCACCCATGCCTCCGCACATTTTCTTTGCTGTGTGATTGAAATCTGCTTACCGGTCTAAATATGAGGCAGGAAGCAGCCGAAGCACGTTGCCGAGTAGATCACGGCTGGACAGATTTCTGGAAGACCGAAAACCTCGTAATGGTAGGTCAGCCGTTCTTGTTGTTCTTCTTCTTCTACTGCCTTGATATATGGCACATACCCACGATGGGGTTTTGGTCATTGTTCTGGTGGACGGCCAATTGTCCTACACATACTGAATTAGTGCATAAAGTAATTGTCAACAAAACAAAAACATAAGATTTAAGATCACAAAAGTTATTGAAACGAAAAAACATACGAAGCGAAAATTTGGATGTTTGTAAATTTGGATGAGGGTGGAATTGAATTCTCGAACCTCTTTGTCTTCTGCGTCATGCAGATTGTTGGCCGTGCAAGAAAACCAATATTAACAATCTCGGCCATGCATTTTTATTTTCAACTTTGATTTTTACATTCGTGCTATCTTTATGAAATGCTCCCACAATAACGCCATAGAAATTGATTTCACTCAGGGCTAGTATTTATGGCTTTAGTGTCATGAAGTCAAAATCGGACCATCATCGTCCACTGGCATTTTGAACATTACGCGGAATTTCCAGCTACGGCCTGAAGTATAGACATTTGTTTGAGCGGTGACTCAAAATATGTTTACTTTTGAAGTGTGGGAGATTTATAAAGCAATTTATTTTTACTTTCGCACTGAGAAGTGCGATATTTTGAATACTTTTGCAACTCTGCACAGGTGAGAAAGAATTCCATTTCAAGCTCAATACAGCGTCACATCCTTCGTCTTAAATGGCTAAACAACGCATTTACGAGCAGTCTGGTTTCGTATGTTTTTTAAAAAGAATCGAATCATTATCTATTGTTGCCGGCATCGAGGGCACGTACACATGCTTCACTTTGGGTGGTGGAGTCAACGTGCCACACCGGCTTTTCAACACCCCTTAGGGGGGCCCACAGCAAGGACAGTGTGAAAAAGATGATAAATAAAAGTGTACGTTCATGATTGAATTTATTCCAACTCTTATTTTCTGCTGTTGCGGTTCCCCAATATTACCATAGTCAATACTTGGCTTGATTTCAATATTCACCCTTATTGACAGAGAAAATATCAATTTTTCTTTTTTTAAGAGCAGTTGTATACTTTTGATCTGAATGCTGCAAGTAATGATAGATGTCAGCCGTCCAGCAGTTTGAATAATATAATTATGACTGCAAAAATGCACGAGAAAGCCTCTATGCAGGCAGGCAGGCAGGCTTGTAGGCTTGCAGGCGAGCAGTAGCAGCAAGCAGCAGCAGCTGAAAAAAAAAAATAATACTACGAGAACCCATTCAGTAATTGAGGACGGGGAAGATGAATATGAAAGAAACCTAATCTTCTAAACTAATGGTTACTAGCGCCATCCAAGTGATATATCTTTCAAGAATAATATGTTGAACACGAACTGTAGTACAGGTACCTTCTGCAATTAAGGCCCACCCGCTTCCCTAAAAAAGCAACCCTTAATTCTCATCTTACGATATATGGCACTTTCAGGTGTTAGCATCAAAGTTATGTGATCAAAAAAAGGCGGCAGTGTGCAGGAAAGAAATCTGCGTGTCTTAATAACACCATGGTGTCCGGAATAGATCAATTATGAAGAAACAATAAGGCGTCAGAGTGCAGGAAAGAACTCCGCGTTTTTATTAACACCATGGCGTCCGGACTAGATCAGATAAGAAATCAGATTACTGTAGTGGTCGCTTTGAACTGCTTCCTTTACTAGTTGGGGGGCGTGGCAGATCATATCGATGTGTTTGGTCGCGTTGAATAGAGTGACCGCATCGCTTCCCAAGAGGTAGCCAGTCACTCTGGGACTCGTCTTCCAGCCTAGTTTGCCTCCAGAGTCTGACCAAAGAAGGTCACACTTGGTCCCCCTACAGGGGCACCTCCTGCTTGCGCTCCACGCTCAGAAGTCCAGAGTTTGGATAGATGGTGACAGACCTCCATGAACGCAGAAAATTTTGCCATCGATGACAGCACACAAAGGCAGGTAGTCCAAGGACCCTGCAGCAACGCCACACAACAAGGCAATTGTAATTTCGCAACCACTCATCACAAAAGCCGCATAGCATCGAAACATGTCGGCTGTCGTGGTTTCCCCTGATCAGTGTGATGCGTTCTGGGTAGCGTAAATTGATGGCGAGCAGCAAACGAAATGTCTCTACACTGTGAAAGTTCTGGTCGACAAAGCCTCCCAGGAAGATGTAGTTGCTACTGGGGACCTCTCCACCAACTTTGAACAGTTCTTGCAGGTCATAAAACTGGCCGTGGATATCACCACATACGTTGACTGGTGAGTCCGCCATCTGCAAGTTAGTCAATTTGATAAGAGTTTCCCGGGCTTTGCGCACACTAACTTGTCCTCGGACTCAATAAGGAATTCGCACCTTCGCTGTTGCTCGATCTGGCTGTACAGATTAGTGCTGTCACCCATGCCTCCGCACATTTTCTTTGCGGTCTGATTGAAATCTACTTACCGGTCTAAATATGAGACTGGAAGCAGCCGGAGCACGTTGCCGAGTAGATCACGGCTGGACAGATTTCTAGAAGAACGAAAGCGTCGTAATGGTAGGTCAGCCGTTCTTGTTGTTCTTCTTCTTCTACTGCCTTGATATATGGCACATACCCACGACGGGGTTTGGTCATTGTTCTGGTGGACGGCCAATTGTCCTACACATACTGAATTAGTGCATAAAGTAATTGTCAACAAAACAAAAACATAAGATTTAAGATCACAAAAGTTATTGAACCAAAAAAAATACTAAGCTAAAATTTGGATGTTTGTAAATTTGGATGAGGGTGGAATTGAATTCTCGAACCTCTTTGTCTTCTGCCTCATGCAGATTGTTGGCCGTGCGGGAAAACCAATATTAACAATCTCGGCCATGCATTTTTATTTTCAACTTAGATTTTTACATTGGTGCTATCTTTATCAAATGCTCCCACAATAACGCCATAGAAATTGATTTCACTCAGGGCTAGTATTTATGGCTTTAGTGTCATGAAGTCAAAATCGGACCATCATCTTCCACTGGCATTTTGAAGATCACGCGGAATTTCCAGCTACGGCCTTAATAATAGACGTTTGTTTGAGCGGTGACTCAAAATATGTTTACTTTTGAAGTGTGGGAGATTTATAAAGCAATTTATTTTTACTTTCGCACTGAGAAGTGCGATATTTTGAATACTTTCGCAACTCTGCACAGGTGAGAAAGAATTCCATTTCAAGCTCAATACAGCGTCACATCCTTCGTCTTAAATGGCTAAACAACGCATTTACGAGCAGACTGGTTTCGTATGTTTTTTAAAAAGAATCGAATCATTATCTATTGTTGCCAGCATCGAGGGCACGTACACATGCTTCACTTGGGGTGGTGGTGTCAACGTGCCACACCGGCTTTTCAACACCCCTTAGGGGTGCCCACAGCAAGGACAGTGTGAAAAAGATGATAAATAAAAGTGTACGTTCATGATTGAATTTATTCCAACTCTTATTTTCTGCTGTTGCGGTTCCCCAATATTACCATACTCAGTACTTGGCTTGATTTCAATATTCGCCCTAATTGGCAGAGAAAATATCAATTTTTCTTTTTTTAGGAGCAGTTGTATACTTTTGATCTGAATGCTGCAAGTAATGATAAATGTCAGCCGTCCAGCAGTTTGAATAATATAAGTATGTCTGCAAAAAAGCACGAGAAAGCCTCTATGCAGGCAGGCACGCAGGCTTGCAGGCTTCCAGGCGAGCAGTAGCAGCAAGCAGCAGCAGCTGAAAAAAATAATACTACGAGAACATATTCAGTAATTGAGGACAGGGAAGATGAATATGAAAGAAGCCTAATCTTCTAAACTAATGGTTACTAGCGCTATCCAAGTGATATATCTTTCAAGAAAAATATGTTGAGCACAAACTGTAGTGCAGGTGCCTTCTGCAATAAAAGCCCACCCGCTTCCCCTAAAAAAGCAACCCCTAATTCTCATCTTACGCTATATGGCACTTTCAGGTGTTAGCATCAAAATTATGTGACCAAGAAAAGGCGGCAGTGTGCAGGAAAGAAATCTGCGTGTCTTAATAACACCATGGTGTCCGGAATAGATCAGTTATCAAGAAACGATAAGGCATGAGAGTGCAGGAAAGAACTCTACTTTTTTATTATCACCATGACGTCCGGACTAGATCAGATAAGAAATGAGATTACTGTAGTGGTCGCTTTGAACTGCTTCCTTTACTAGTTGGGGGGCGTGGCAGATCATATCGATGTGTTTGGTCGCGTTGAATAGAGTGACCGCATCGCTTCCCAAGAGGTAGCCAGTCACTCTGGGACTCGTCTTCCAGCCTAGTTTGCCTCCAGAGTCTCACCAACGAAGGTCACACTTGGTCCCCCTACAGGGGCACCTCCTGCTTGCGGTCCATGGCTCAGAAGTCCAGAGCTTGGATAGATGGTGACAGACCTCCATGAACGCAGAAAATCTTGCCATCGATGACAGCACACAAAGGCAGGTAGTCCAAGGACCCTGCAGCAACGCCACACAACAAGGCAATTATAATTTCGCAACCACTCATCACAAAAGCCGCACCGCATCGAAACATGTCGGCTCTCGTGGTTTCCCCTGATCAGTGTGGTGCGTTCTGGGTAGCGTAAATTGATGGCGAGCAGCAAACGAAATGTCTCTACACTGTGAAAGTTCTGGTCGTCAAAGTCTCCCAGGAAGATGTAGTTGCTACTGGGGACCTCTCCACCAACTTCGAACAGATCTTGTAGGTCATAAAACTGGCCGTGGATATCACCACATACGTTGACTGGTGAGTCCACCATCTGCAAGTTAGTCAATTTGATAAGAGTTTCCCGGGCTTTGCGCACACTAACTTGTCCTCGGACTCAATAAGGAATTCGCACCTTCGCTGTTGCTCGATCTGGCTGTACGGATTAGTGCTGTCACCCATGCCTCCGCACATTTTCTTTGCGGTCTGATTGAAATCTACTTACCGGTCTAAATATGAGACTGGAAGCAGCCGGAGCACGTTGCCGAGTAGATCACGGCTAGACAGATTTCTGGAATAACGAAAACGTCGTAATGGTAGGTCAGCCGTTCTTGTTGTTCTTCTTCTTCTACTGCCTTGATATATGGCACATACCCACGACGGGGTTTTGGTCATTGTTCTGGTGGACGGCCAATTGTCCTACACATACTGAATTAGTGCATAAAGTAATTGTCAACAAAACAAAAACATAAGATTTAAGATCACAAAAGTTATTGAAACGAAAAAACATACGAAGCGAAAATTTGGATGTTTGTAAATTTGGATGAGGGTGGAATTGAATTCTCGAACCTCTTTGTCTTCTGCGTCATGCAGATTGTTGGCCGTGCAAGAAAACCAATATTAACAATCTCGGCCATGCATTTGTATTTTCAACTTAGATTTTTACAATGGTGCTATCATTATGAAATGCTCCCACAATAACGCCATAGAAATTGATTGCACTCAGGGCTAGTATTTATGGCTTTAGTGTCATGAAGACAAAATCGGACCATCATCGTCCACTGGCGTTTTGAAGATCACGCGGAATTTCAAGCTACGGCCTGAAGTATAGACGTTTGTTTGAGCAGTGACTCAAAATATGTTTACTTTTGAAGTGTGGGAGACTTATAAAGCAATTTATTTTTGCTTTCGCAATGAGAAGTGCGATATTTTAAATACTTTTGCAACTCTGCACAGGTGAGAAAGAATTCCATTTCAAGCTCAATACAGCGTCACATCATTCGTCTTAAAATGCTAAACAACGCATTTACGAGCAGTTTGGTTTCGTATGTTTTTTAAAAAGAATCGAAACTTTATCTATTGTTGCCAGCATCGAGGGTACGTACACATGCTTCACTTGGAGTGGTGGTGTCAACGTGCCACACCAGCCTTCAACACCCCTTAGGGGTGCGCACAGCAAGGACAGTGTGAAAAAGATGATAAATAAAAGTGTACGTTCATGACTGAATTTATTCCAACTCTTATTTTCTGCTGTTGCGGTTCCCCAATATTACCATAGTCAGTACTTGGCTTGATTTCAATAGTCGCCCTAATTGGCAGAGAAAATATCAATTTTTCTTTTTTTAGGAGCAGTTGTATACTTTTGATCTGAATGCTGCAAGTAATGATAAATGTCAGCCGTCCAGCAGTTTGAATAATATAAGTATGTCTGCAAAAAAGCACGAGAAAGCCTCTATGCGGGCAGGCAGGCAGGCTTGCAGGCTTCCAGGCGAGCAGTAGCAGCAAGCAGCAGCAGCTGAAAAAAAAATAATACTACGAGAACACATTCAGTAATTGAGGACAGAGAAGATGAATATGAAAGAAGCCTAATCTTCTAAAGTAATAGTTACTAGCGCTATCCAAGTGATATATCTTTCAACAAAAATATGTTGAGCACAAACTGTAGTGCAGGTGCCTTCTGCAATAAAGGCCCACCCGCTTCCCCTAAAAAAGCAACCCCTAATTCTCATCTTATGCTATATGGCACTTTCAGGTGTTAGCATCAAAATTATGTGATCAAGAAAAGGCGGCAGTGTGCAGGAAAGAAATCTGCGTGTCTTAATAACACCATGGTGTCCAGAATAGATCAATTATGAAGAAACAATAAGGCGTCAGAGTGCAGGAAAGAACTCCGCGTTTTTATTAACACCATGGCGTCCGGACTAGATCAGATAAGAAATCAGATTACTGTAGTGGTCGCTTTGAACTGCTTCCTTTACTAGTTGGGGGGCGTGGCAGATCATATCGATGTGTTTGGTCGCGTTGAATAGAGTGACCGCATCGCTTCCCAAGAGGTAGCCAGTCACTCTGGGACTCGTCTTCCAGCCTAGTTTGCCTCCAGAGTCTGACCAAAGAAGGTCACACTTGGTCCCCCTACAGGGGCACCTCCTGCTTGCGCTCCATGGCTCAGAAGTCCAGAGTTTGGATAGATGGTGACAGACCTCCATGAACGCAGAAAATTTTGCCATCGATGACAGCCCACAAAGGCAGGTAGTCCAAGGACCCTGCAGCAACGCCACACAACAAGGCAATTGTATTTTCGCAACCACTCATCACAAAAGCCGCATAGCATCGAAACATGCCGGCTGTCGTGGTTTCCCCTGATCAGTGTGATGCGTTCTGGGTAGCGTAAATTGATGGCGAGCAGCAAACGAAATGTCTCTACACTGTGAAAGTTCTGGTCGACAAAGCCTCCCAGGAAGATGTAGTTGCTACTGGGGACCTCTCCACCAACTTTGAACAGTTCTTGCAGGTCATAAAACTGGCCGTGGATATCACCACATACGTTGACTGGTGAGTCCGCCATCTGCAAGTTAGTCAATTAGATAAGAGTTTCCCGGGCTTTGCGCACACTAACTTGTCCTCGGACTCAATAAGGAATTCGCACCTTCACTGTTGCTCGATCTGGCTGTACAGATTAGTGCTGTCACCCATGCCTCCGCACATTTTCTTTGCGGTCTGATTGAAATCTACTTACCGGTCTAAATATGAGACTGGAAGCAGCCGGAGCACGTTGCCGAGTAGATCACGGCTGGACAGATTTCTAGAAGAACGAAATTGTCGTAATGGTAGGTCAGCCGTTCTTGTTGTTCTTCTTCTTCTACTGCCTTGATATATGGCACATACCCACGACGGGGTTTGGTCATTGTTCTGGTGGACGGCCAATTGTCCTACACATACTGAATTAGTGCATAAAGTAATTGTCAACAAAACAAAAACATAAGATTTAAGATCACAAAAGTTATTGAACCAAAAAAATACTATGCGAAAATTTGGATGTTTGTAAATTTGGATGAGGGTGGAATTGAATTCTCGAACCTCTTTGTCTTCTGCCTCATGCAGATTGTTGGCCGTGCGGGAAAACCAATATTAACAATCTCGGCCATGCATTTTTATTTTCAACTTAGATTTTTACATTGGTGCTATCTTTATGAAATGCTCCCACAATAACGCCATAGAAATTGATTGCATTCAGGGCTACTATTTATGTCTTTAGTGTCATGAAGTCCAGTTTGGACCATCATCGTCCACTGGTGTTTTGAAGATCACGCGGAATTTCCAGCTACGGCCTGAAGTACAGACGTTTGTTTGAGCGGTGACTCAAAATATGTTTACTTTTGAAGAGTGGGAGATTTATAAAGCAATTTATTTTTACTTTCGCACTGAGAAGTGCGATATTTTGAATACTTTTGCAACTCTGCACAGGTGAGAAAGAATTCCATTTCAAGCTCAATGCAGCGTCACATCCTTCGTCTTAAAAGGCTAAACAACGCATTTACGAGCAGTTTGGTTTCGTATGTTTTTTAAAAAGAATCGAAACTTTATCTATTGTTGCCAGCATCGAGGGTACGTACACATGCTTCACTTGGGGTGGTGGTGTCAACGTGCCACACCAGCCTTCAACACCCCTTAGGGGTGCGCACAGCAAGGACAGTGTGAAAAAGATGATAAATAAAAGTGTACGTTCATGATTGAATTTATTCCAACTCTTATTTTCTGCTGTTGCGGTTCCCCAATATTACCATAGTCAGTACTTGGCTTGATTTCAATAGTCGCCCTGATTGGCAGAGAAAATATCAATTTTTCTTTTTTTAGGAGCAGTTGTATACTTTTGATCTGAATGCTGCAAGTAATGATAAATGTCAGCCGTCCAGCAGTTTGAATAATATAAGTATGTCTGCAAAAAAGTACGAGAAAGCCTCTATGCGGGCAGGCAGGCAGGCTTGCAGGCTTCCAGGCGAGCAGTAGCAGCAAGCAGCAGCAGCTGAAAAAAATAATACTACGAGAACACATTCAGTAATTGAGGACAGGGAAGATGAATATGAAAGAAGTCTAATCTTCTAAACTAATAGTTACTAGCGCTATCCAAGTGATATATCTTTCAACAAAAATATGTTGAGCACAAACTGTAGTGCAGGTGCCTTCTGCAATAAAGGCCCACCCGCTTCCCCTAAAAAAGCAACCCCTAATTCTGATCTTACGCTATATGGCACTTTCAGGTGTTAGCATCAAAATTATGTGATCAAGAAAAGGCGGCAGTGTGCAGGAAAGAAATCTGCGTGTCTTAATAACACCATGGTGTCCGGAATAGATCAATTATGAAGAAACAATAAGGCGTCAGAGTGCAGGAAAGAACTCCGCGTTTTTATTAGCACCATGGCGTCCGGACTAGATCAGATAAGAAATCAGATTACTGTAGTGGTCGCTTTGAACTGCTTCCTTTACTAGTTGGGGGGCGTGGCAGATCATATCGATGTGATTGGTCGCGTTGAATAGAGTAACCGCATCGCTTCCCAAGAGGTAGCCAGTCACTCTGGGACTCGCCTTCCAGCCTAGTTTGCCTTCAGAGTCTGACCAAAGAAGGTCACACTTGGTCCCCCTACAGGGGCACCTCCTGCTTGCGGTCCATGGCTCAGAAGTCCAGAGTTTGGATAGATGGTGACAGACCTCCATGAACGCAGAAAATTTTGCCATCGATGACAGCACACAAAGGCAGGTAGTCCAAGACCCTGCAGCAACGCCACACAACAAGGCAATTGTAATTTCGCAACCACTCATCACAAAAGCCGCATAGCATCGAAACGTGTCGGCTGTCGTGGTTTCCCCTGATCAGTGTGATGCGTTCTGGGTAGCGTAAATTGATGGCTAGCAGCAAACGAAATATCTCTACACTGTGAAAGCTCTGGTCGACAAAGTTTTCCATGAAGATGTAGTTGCTACTGGGGACCTCTCCACCAACATCGAACAGTTCTTGTAGGTCATAAAACTGGCCGTGGATATCACCACATACGTTGACTGGTGAGTCCACCATCTGCAAGTTAGTCAATTTGATAAGAGTTTCCCGGGCTTTGCGCACACTAACTTGTCCTCGAACTCAATAAGGAATTCGCACCTTCGCTGTTGCTCGATCTGGCTGTACAGATTAGTGCTGTCACCCATGCCTCCGCACATTTTCTTTGCTGTGTGATTGAAATCTGCTTACCGGTCTAAATATGAGGCAGGAAGCAGCCGAAGCACGTTGCCGAGTAGATCACGGCTGGACAGATTTCTGGAAGACCGAAAACCTCGTAATGGTAGGTCAGCCGTTCTTGTTGTTCTTCTTCTACTGCCTTGATATATGGCACATACCCACGACGGGGTTTTGGTCATTGTTCTGGTGGACGGCCAATTGTCCTACACATACTGAATTAGTGCATAAAGTAATTGTCAACAAAACAAAAACATAAGATTTAAGATCACAAAAGTTATTGAAATGAAAAAACATACGAAGCGAAAATTTGGATGTTTGTAAATTTGGATTAGGGTGGAATTGAATTCTAGAACCTCTTTGTCTTCTGCGTCATGCAGATTGTTGGCCGTGCAAGAAAACCAATATTAACAATCTCGGCCATGCATTTTTATTTTCAACTTTGATTTTTACATAGGTGCTATCTTTATGAAATGCTCCCACAATAACGCCATAGAAATTGATTTCACTCAGGGCTAGTATTTATGGCTTTAGTGTCATGAAGTCAAAATCGGACCATCATCGTCCACTGGCATTTTGAAGATCACGCGGAATTTCCAGCTACGGCCTGAAGTATAGACGTTTGTTTGAGCGGTGACTCAAAATATGTTTACTTTTGAAGTGTGGGAGATTTATAAAGCAATTTATTTTTACTTTCGCACTGAGAAGTGCGATATTTTGAATACTTTTGCAACTCTGCACAGGTGAGAAAGAATTCCATTTCAAGCTCAATACAGCGTCACATCCTTCGTCTTAAATGGCTAAACAACGCATTTACGAGCAGTCTGGTTTCGTATGTTTTTTAAAAAGAATCGAATCATTATCTATTGTTGCCAGCATCGAGGGCACGTACACATGCTTCACTTTGGGTGGTGGAGTCAACGTGCCACACCGGCTTTTCAACACCCCTTAGGGGTGCCCACAGCAAGGACAGTGTGAAAAAGATGATAAATAAAAGTGTACGTTCATGATTGAATTTATTCCAACTCTTATTTTCTGCTGTTGCGGTTCCCCAATATTACCATAGTCAATACTTGGCTTGATTTCAATATTCACCCTAATTGGCAGAGAAAATATCAATTTTTCTTTTTTTAGGAGCAGTTGTATACTTTTGATCTGAATGCTGCAAGTAATGATAAATGTCAGCCGTCCAGCAGTTTGAATAATATAAGTATGTCTGCAAAAAAGTACGAGAAAGCCTCTATGCGGGCAGGCAGGCAGGCTTGTAGGCTTGCAGGCGAGCAGTAGCAGCAAGCAGCAGCAGCTGAAAAAAAAATAATACTACGAGAACACATTCAGTTACTGAGGACGGGGAAGATGAATATGAAAGAAGCCTAATCTTCTAAACTAATGTTTACTAGCGCTATCCAAGTGATATATCTTTCAAGAATAAAATGTTGAGCACGAACTGTAGTACAGGTACCTTCTGCAATAAAGGCCCACCCGCTTCCCTAAAAAAGCAACCCTTAATTCTCATCTTACGATATATGGCACTTTCAGGTGTTAGCATCAAAGTTATGTGATCAAAAAAAGGCGGCAGTGTGCAGGAAAGAAATCTGCGTTTCTTAATAACACCATGGTGTCCGGAATAGATCAGTTATGAAGAAACAATAAGGCGTCAGAGTGCAGGAAAGAACTCCGCGTTTTTATTAATACCATGGCGTCCGGACTAGATCAGATAAGAAATCAGATTACTGTAGTGGTCGCTTTGAACTGCTTCCTTTACTAGTTGGGGGGCGTGGCAGATCATATCGATGTGATTGGTCGCGTTGAATAGAGTGACCGCATCGCTTCCCAAGAGGTAGCCAGTCACTCTGGGACTCGTCTTACAGCCTAGTTTGCCTCCAGAGTCTGACCAAAGAAGGTCACACTTGGTCCCCCTACAGGGGCACCTCCTGCTTGCGGTCCATGGCTCAGAAGTCCAGAGTTTGGATAGATGGTGACAGACCTCCATGAACGCAGAAAATCTTGCCATCGATGACAGCACACAAAGGCAGGTAGTCCAAGGACTCTGCAGCAACGCCACACAACAAGGCTATTGTAATTTCGCAACTACTCATCACAAAAGCCGCACCGCATCGAAACATGTCGGCTCTCGTGGTTTCCCCTGATCAGTGTGATGCGTTCTGGGTAGCGTAAATTGATGGCTAGCAGCAAACGAAATGTCTCTACACTGTGAAAGCTCTGGTCGACAAAGTCTCTCATGAAGATGTAGTTGCTACTGGGGACCTCTCCACCAACTTCGAACAGTTCTTGCAGGTCATAAAACTGGCCGTGGATATCACCACATACGTTGACTGGTGAGTCCACCATCTGCAAGTTAGTCAATTTGATAAGAGTTTCCAGGGCTTTGCGCACACTAACTTCTACCCGGACTCAATAAGGAATTCGCACCTTCGCTGTTGCTCGATCTGGCTGGGCAGATTAGTGCTGTCACCCATGCCTCCACACATTTTCTTTGCTGTGTGATTGAAATCTGCTTACCGGTCTAAATATGAGGCAGGAAGCAGCCGAAGCACGTTGCCGAGTAGATCACGGCTGGACAGATTTCTGGAAGACCGAAAACCTAGTAATGGTAGGTCAGCCGTTCTTGTTGTTCTTCTTCTACTGCCTTGATATATGGCACATACCCACGTCGGGGTTTTGGTCATTGTTCTGGTGGACGGCCAATTGTCCTACACATACTGAATTAGTGCATAAAGTAATTGTCAACAAAACAAAAACATAAGATTTAAGATCACAAAAGTTATTGAAACGAAAAAACATACGAAGCGAAAATTTGGATGTTTGTAAATTTGGATGAGGGTGGAATTGAATTCCCGAACCTCTTTGTCTTCTGCGTCATGCAGATTGTTGGCCGTGCAAGAAAACCAATATTAACAATCTCGGCCATGCATTTTTATTTTCAACTTAGATTTTTACAATGGTGCTATCATTATGAAATGCTCCCACAATAACGCCATAGAAATTGATTGCACTCAGGGCTAGTATTTATGGCTTTAGTGTCATGAAGACAAAATCGGACCATCATCGTCCACTGGCGTTTTGAAGATCACGCGGAATTTCCAGCTACGGCCTGAAGTATAGATGTTTGTTTGAGCAGTGACTCAAAATATGTTTACTTTTGAAGTGTGGGAGATTTATAAAGCAATTTATTTTTGCTTTCGCATTGAGAAGTGCGATATATTAAATACTTTTGCAACTCTGCACAGGTGAGAAAGAATTCCATTTCAAGCTCAATACAGCGTCACATCCTTCATCTTAAATGGCTAAACAACGCATTTACGAGCAGTTTGGTTTTGTATGTTTTTTAAAAAGAATAGAAACATTATCTATTGTTGCCAGCATCGAGGGCACGTACACATGCTTCACTTGGGATGGTGGTGTCAACGTGCCACACCGGCTTTCCAACACCCCTTAGGGGTGCCCACAGCAAGGACAGTGCGAAAAAGATGATAAATAAAAGTGTACGTTCATGATTGAATTTATTCCGACTCATTTTCTGCTGTTGCGGTTCCCCAATATTACCATAGTCAGTACTTGGCTTGATATCAATATTCGCCCTAATTGGCAGAGAAAATATCAATTTTTCTTTTTTAGGAGCAGTTGTATACTTTTGATCTGAATGCTGCAAGTAATGATAAAAATCAGCCGTCCAGCAGTTTGAATAATATAGGTATGTCTGCAAAAAAGCACGAGAAAGCCTCTATGCAGGCAGACAGGCAGGCTTGCAGGCGAGCAGTAGCAGCAAGCAGCAGCAGCTGAAAAAAATAATACTACGAGAACACATTCAGTAATTGAGGACGGGGAAGATGAACATGAAAGAAGCCAAATCTGAACTAATGGTTACTAGCGCTATCCAAGTGATATAGCTTTCAAGAAAAATATGTTGAGCACAAACTGTAGTACCGGTACCTTCTGCAATAAAGGCCCACCCGCTTCCCCTAAAAAAGCAACCCTTAATTCTCATCTTACGCTATATGGCACTTTCAGGTGTTAGCGTCAAAATTATGTGATCAAGAAAAGGCGGCAGTGTGCTGGAAAGAAATCTGCGTGTCTTAATAACACCATGGTGTCCAGAATAGATCAATTATGAAGAAACAATAAGGCGTCAGAGTGCAGGAAAGAACTCCGCGTTTTTATTAACACCATGGCGTCCGGACTAGATCAGAGAAGAAATCAGATTACTGTAGTGGTCGCTTTGAACTGCTTCCTTTACTAGTTGGGGGGCGTGGCAGATCATATCGATGTGATTGGTCGCGTTGAATAGAGTAACCGCATCGCTTCCCAAGAAGTAGCCAGTCACTCTGGGACTCGCCTTCCAGCCTAGTTTGCCTCCAGAGTCTGACCAAAGAAGGTCACACTTGGTCCCGCTACAGGGGCACCTCCTGCTTGCGGTCCATGGCTCAGAAGTCCAGAGTTTGTATAGATGGTGACAGACCTCCATGAACGCAGAAAATTTTGCCATCGATGACAGCACACAAAGGCAGGTAGTCCAAGGACACTGCAGCAATGCCACACAACAAGGCAATTGTAATTTCGCAACCACTCATCACAAAAGCCGCACCGCATCGAAACATGTCGGCTGTCGTGGTTTCCCCTGATCAGTGTGATGCGTTCTGGGTAGCGTAAATTGATGGCTAGCCGCAAACGAAATGTCTCTACACTGTGAAAGCTCTGGTCGACAAAGTCTCCCATGAAGATGTAGTTGCTACTGGGGACCTCTCCACCAACTTCGAACAGATCTTGTAGGTCATAAAACTGGCCGTGGATATCACCACATACGTTGACTGGTGAGTCCACCATCTGCAAGTTAGTCAATTTGATAAGAGTTTCCCGGGCTTTGCGCACACTAACTTGTCCTCGAACTCAATAAGGAATTCGCACCTTCGCTGTTGCTCGATCTGGCTGTACAGATTAGTGCTGTCACCCATGCCTCCGCACATTTTCTTTGCTGTGTGATTGAAATCTGCTTACCGGTCTAAATATGAGGCAGGAAGCAGCCGAAGCACGTTGCCGAGTAGATCACGGCTGGACAGATTTCTGGAAGACCGAAAACCTCGTAATGGTAGGTCAGCCGTTCTTGTTCTTCTTCTTCTACTGCCTTGATATATGGCACATACCCACGACGGGGTTTTGGTCATTGTTCTGGTGGACGGCCAATTATCCTACACATACTGAATTAGTGCATAAAGTAATTGTCAACAAAACAAAAACATAAGATTTAAGATCACAAAAGTTATTGAAATGAAAAAACATACGAAGCGAAAATTTGGATGTTTGTAAATTTGGATTAGGGTGGAATTGAATTCTAGAACCCCTTTGTCTTCTGCGTCATGCAGATTGTTGGCCGTGCAAGAAAACCAATATTAACAATCTCGGCCATGCATTTTTATTTTCAACTTTGATTTTTACATTGGTGCTATCTTTATGAAATGCTCCCACAATAACGCCATAGAAATTGATTTCACTCAGGGCTAGTATTTATGGCTTTAGTGTCATGAAGTCAAAATCGGACCATCATCGTCCACTGGCATTTTGAAGATCACGCGGAATTTCCAGCTACGGCCTGAAGTATAGACGTTTGTTTGAGCGGTGACTCAAAATATGTTTACTTTTGAAGTGTGGGAGATTTATAAAGCAATTTATTTTTACGTTCGCACTGAGAAGTGCGATATTTTGAATACTTTTGCAACTCTGCACAGGTGAGAAAGAATTCCATTTCAAGCTCAATACAGCGTCACATCCTTCGTCTTAAATGGCTAAACAACGCATTTACGAGCAGTCTGGTTTCGTATGTTTTTTAAAAAGAATCGAATCATTATCTATTGTTGCCAGCATCGAGGGCACGTACACATGCTTCACTTTGGGTGGTGGAGTCAACGTGCCACACCGGCTTTTCAACACCCCTTAGGGGGGCCCACAGCAAGGACAGTGTGAAAAAGATGATAAATAAAAGTGTACGTTCATGATTGAATTTATTCCAACTCTTATTTTCTGCTGTTGCGGTTCCCCAATATTACCATAGTCAATACTTGGCTTGATTTCAATATTCACCCTAATTGACAGAGAAAATATCAATTTTTCTTTTTTTAAGAGCAGTTGTATACTTTTGATCTGAATGCTGCAAGTAATGATAGATGTCAGCCGTCCAGCAGTTTGAATAATATAATTATGACTGCAAAAATGCACGAGAAAGCCTCTATGCAGGCAGGCAGGCAGGCTTGTAGGCTTGCAGGCGAGCAGTAGCAGCAAGCAGCAGCAGCTGAAAAAAAAATAATACTACGAGAACACATTCAGTAATTGAGGACGGGGAAGATGAATATGAAAGAAACCTAATCTTCTAAACTAATGGTTACTAGCGCCATCCAAGTGATATATCTTTCAAGAATAATATGTTGAGCACGAACTGTAGTACAGGTACCTTCTGCAATTAAGGCCCACCCGCTTCCCTAAAAAAGCAACCCTTAATTCTCATCTTACGATATATAACACTTTCAGGTGTTAGCATCAAAGTTATGTGATCAAAAAAAGGCGGCAGTGTGCAGGGAAGAAATCTGCGTTTCTTAATAACACCATGGTGTCCGGAATAGATCAGTTATGAAGAAACAATAAGGCGTCAGAGTGCAGGAAAGAACTCCTCGTTTTTATTAACACCATGGCGTCCGGACTAGATCAGATAAGAAATCAGATTACTGTAGTGGTCGCTTTGAACTGCTTCCTTTACTAGTTGGGGGGCGTGGCAGATCATATCGATGTGATTGGTCGCGTTGAATAGAGTGACCGCATCGCTTCCCAAGAGGTAGCCAGTCACTCTTGGACTCGTCTTACAGCCTAGTTTGCCTCCAGAGTCTGACCAAAGAAGGTCACACTTGGTCCCTCTACAGGGGCACCTCCTGCTTGCGGTCCATGGCTCAGAAGACCAGAGTTTGGATAGATGGTGACAGACCTCCATGAACGCAGAAAATCTTGCCATCGATGACAGCACACAAAGGCAGGTAGTCCAAGGACCCTGCAGCAACGCCACACAACAAGGCAATTATAATTTCGCAACCACTCATCACAAAAGCCGCACCGCATCGAAACATGTCGGCTCTCGTGGTTTCCCCTGATCAGTGTGATGCGTTCTAGGTAGCGTAAATTGATGGCGAGCAGCAAACGAAATGTCTCTACACTATGAAAGTTCTGGTCGACAAAGTCTCCCAGGAAGATGTAGTTGCTACTGGGGACCTCTCCACCAACTTTGAACAGTTCTTGCAGGTCATAAAACTGGCCGTGGATATCACCACATACGTTGACTGGTGAGTCCACCATCTGCAAGTTAGTCAATTTGATAAGAGTTTCCCGGGCTTTGCGCACACTAACTTGTCCTCGGACTCAATAAGGAATTCGCACCTTCGCTTTTGCTCGATCTGGCTGTACAGATTAGTGCTGTCATCCATGCCTCCGCACATTTTCTTTGCGGTCTGATTGAAATCTACTTACCGGTCTAAATATGAGACTGGAAGCAGCCGGAGCACGTTGCCCAGTAGATCACGGCTGGACAGATTTCTGGAAGAACGAAAACGTCGAAATGGTAGGTCAGCCGTTCTTGTTGTTCTTCTACTGCCTTGATATATGGCATATACCCACGACGGGGTTTTGGTCATTGTTCTGGTGGACGGCCAATTGTCCTACACATACTGAATTAGTGCATAAAGTAATTGTCAACAAAACAAAAACATAAGATTTAAGATCACAAAAGTTATTGAACCAAAAAAAATACTAAGCGAAAATTTGGATGTTTGTAAATTTGGATGAGGGTGGAATTGAATTCTCGAACCTCTTTGTCTTCTGCCTCATGCAGATTGTTGGCCGTGCGAGAAAACCAATATTAACAATCTCGGCCATGCATTTTTATTTTCAACTTAGATTTTTACATTGGTGCTATCTTTATGAAATGCTCCCACAATAACGCCATAGAAATTGATTGCATTCAGGGCTAGTATTTATGTCTTTAGTTTCATGAAGTCCAGATCGGACCATCATCGTCCACTGGTGTTTTGAAGATCACGCGGAATTTCCAGCTACGGCCTGAAGTACAGACGTTTGTTTGAGCGGTGACTCAAAATATGTTTACTTTTGAAGAGTGGGAGATTTATGAAGCAATTTATTTTTACTTTCGCACTGAGAAGTGCGATATTTTGAATATTTTGCAACTCTGCACAGGTGAGAAAGAATTCCATTTCAAGCTCAATGCAGCGTCACATCCTTCGTCTTAAAAGTCTAAACAACGCATTTACGAGCAGTTTGGTTTCGTAT
This sequence comes from Amblyomma maculatum, assembly GCF_055883805.1. Taxonomy (NCBI): domain Eukaryota; kingdom Metazoa; phylum Arthropoda; class Arachnida; order Ixodida; family Ixodidae; genus Amblyomma; species Amblyomma maculatum. The sequence continues at coordinate 102,650,587 of NC_139350.1, read as the reverse complement.
GTTTTTTAAAAAGAATCGAAACTTTATCTATTGTTGCCAGCATCGAGGGTACGTACACATGCTTCACTTGGGGTGGTGGTGTCAACGTGCCACACCAGCCTTCAACATCCCTTAGGGGTGCGCACAGCAAGGACAGTGTGAAAAAGATGATAAATAAAAGTGTACGTTCATGATTGAATTTATTCCAACTCTTATTTTCTGCTGTTGCGGTTCCCCAATATTACCATAGTCAGTACTTGGCTTGATTTCAATAGTCGCCCTAATTGGCAGAAAAAATATCAATTTTTCTTTTTTAGGAGCAGTTGTATACTTTTGATCTGAATGCTGCAAGTAATGATAAATGTCAGCCGTCCAGCAGTTTGAATAATATAAGTATGTCTGCAAAAAAGCATGAGAAAGCCTCTATGCAGGCAGGCAGGCAGGCTTGCAGGCTTCCAGGCGAGCAGTAGCAGCATGCAGCAGCAGCTGAAAAAAATAATACAACGAGAACACATTCAGTAATTGAGGACAGGGAAGATGAATATGAAAGAAGCCTAATCTTCTAAACTAATGGTTACTAGCGCTATCCAAGTGATATATCTTTCAAGAAAAATATGTTGAGCACAATCTGTAGTGCAGGTGCCTTCTGCAATAAAGGCCCACCCGCTTCCCCTAAAAAAGCAACCCCTAATTCTCATCTTACGCTATATGGCACTTTCAGGTATTAGCATCAAAATTATGTGATCAAGAAAAGGCGGCAGTGTGCAGGAAAGAAATCTGCGTTTCTTAATAACACCATGGTGTCCGGAATAGATCAGTTATGAAGAAACAATAAGGCGTCAGAGTGCAGGAAAGAACTCCGCGTTTTTATTAACACCATGGCGTCCGGACTAGATCAGATAAGAAATCAGATTACTGTAGTGGTCGCTTTGAACTGCTTCCTTTACTAGTTGGGGGGCGTGGCAGATCATATCGATGTGATTGGTCGCGTTGAATAGAGTGACCGCAACGCTTCCCAAGAGGTAGCCAGTCACTCTTGGACTCGTCTTACAGCCTAGTTTGCCTCCAGAGTCTGACCAAAGAAGGTCACACTTGGTCCCCCTACAGGGGCACCTCCTGCTTGCGGTCCATGGCACAGAAGTCCAGAGTTTGGATAGATGGTGACAGACCTCCATGAACGCAGAAAATTTTGCCATCGATGACAGCACACAAAGGCAGGTAGTCCAAGGACCCTGCAGCAACGCCACACAACAAGGCAATTGTAATTTCGCAACCACTCATCACAAAAGCCGCACCGCATCGAAACATGTCGGCTGTCGTGGTTTCCCCTGATCAGTGTGATGCGTTCTGGGTAGCGTAAATTGATGGCTAGCAGCAAACGAAATGTCTCTACACTGTGAAAGCTCTGGTCGACAAAGTCTCCCATGAAGATGTAGTTGCTACTGGGGACCTCTCCACCAACTTCGAACAGTTCTTGTAGGTCATAAAACTGGCCGTGGATATCACCACATACGTTGACTGGTGAGTCCACCATCTGCAAGTTAGTCAATTTGATAAGAGTTTCCCGGGCTTTGCGCACACTAACTTGTCCTCGAACTCAATAAGGAATTCGCACCTTCGCTGTTGCTCGATCTGGCTGTACAGATTAGTGCTGTCACCCATGCCTCCGCACATTTTCTTTGCTGTGTGATTGAAATCTGCTTACCGGTTTAAATATGAGGCAGGAAGCAGCCGAAGCACGTTGCCGAGTAGATCACGGCTGGACAGATTTCTGGAAGACCGAAAACCTCGTAATGGTAGGTCAGCCGTTCTTGTTGTTCTTCTTCTACTGCCTTGATATATGGCACATACCCACGATGGGGTTTTGGTCATTGTTCTGGTGGACGGCCAATTGTCCTACACATACTGAATTAGTGCATAAAGTAATTGTCAACAAAACAAAAACATAAGATTTAAGATCACAAAAGTTATTGAAACGAAAAAACATAAGAAGCGAAAATTTGGATGTTTGTAAATTTGGATGAGGGTGGAATTGAATTCTCGAACCTCTTTGTCTTCTGCGTCATGCAGATTGTTGGCCGTGCAAGAAAACCAATATTAACAATCTCGGCCATGCATTTTTATTTTCAACTTTGATTTTTACATTCGTGCTATCTTTATGAAATGCTCCCACAATAACGCCATAGAAATTGATTTCACTCAGGGCTAGTATTTATGGCTTTAGTGTCATGAAGTCAAAATCGGACCATCATCGTCCACTGGCATTTTGAACATTACGCGGAATTTCCAGCTACGGCCTGAAGTGTAGACATTTGTTTGAGCGGTGACTCAAAATATGTTTACTTTTGAAGTGTGGGAGATTTATAAAGCAATTTATTTTTACTTTCGCACTGAGAAGTGCGATATTTTGAATACTTTTGCAACTCTGCACAGGTGAGAAAGAATTCCATTTCAAGCTCAATACAGCGTCACATCCTTCGTCTTAAATGGCTAAACAACGCATTTACGAGCAGTCTGGTTTCGTATGTTTTTTAAAAAGAATCGAATCATTATCTATTGTTGCCAGCATCGAGGGCACGTACACATGCTTCACTTTGGGTGGTGGAGTCAACGTGCCACACCGGCTTTTCAACACCCCTTAGGGGGGCCCACAGCAAGGACAGTGTGAAAAAGATGATAAATAAAAGTGTACGTTCATGATTGAATTTATTCCAACTCTTATTTTCTGCTGTTGCGGTTCCCCAATATTACCATAGTCAATACTTGGCTTGATTTCAATATTCACCCTAATTGACAGAGAAAATATCAATTTTTCTTTTTTTAAGAGCAGTTGTATACTTTTGATCTGAATGCTGCAAGTAATGATAGATGTCAGCCGTCCAGCAGTTTGAATAATATAATTATGACTGCAAAAATGCACGAGAAGGCCTCTATGCAGGCAGGCAGGCAGGCTTGTAGGCTTGCAGGCGAGCAGTAGCAGCAAGCAGCAGCAGCTGAAAAAAAATAATACTACGAGAACACATTCAGTAATTGAGGACGGGGAAGATGAATATGAAAGAAACCTAATCTTCTAAACTAATGGTTACTAGCGCCATCCAAGTGATATATCTTTCAAGAATAATATGTTGAACACGAACTGTAGTACAGGTACCTTCTGCAATTAAGGCCCACCCGCTCCCCTAAAAAAGCAACCCTTAATTCTTATCTTACGATATATGGCACTTTCAGGTGTTAGCATCAAAGTTATGTGATCAAAAAAAGGCGGCAGTGTGCAGGGAAGAAATCTGCGTTTCTCAATAACACCATGGTGTCCGGAATAGATCAGTTATGAAGAAACAATAAGGCGTCAGAGTGCAGGAAAGAACTCCGCGTTTTTATTAACACCATGGCGTCCGGACTAGATCAGATAAGAAATCAGATTACTGTAGTGGTCGCTTTGAACTGCTTCCTTTACTAGTTGGGGGGCGTGGCAGATCATATCGATGTGATTGGTCGCGTTGAATAGAGTGACCGCATCGCTTCCCAAGAGGTAGCAAGTCACTCTTGGACTCGTCTTACAGCCTAGTTTGCCTCCAGAGTCTGACCAAAGAAGGTCACACTTGGTCCCCCTACAGGGGCACCTCCTGCTTGCGGTCCATGGCTCAGAAGACCAGAGTTTGGATAGATGGTGACAGACCTCCATGAACGCAGAAAATCTTGCCATCGATGACAGCACACAAAGGCAGGTAGTCCAAGGACCCTGCAGCAACGCCACACAACAAGGCAATTATAATTTCGCAACCACTCATCACAAAAGCCGCACCGCATCGAAACATGTCGGCTCTCGTGGTTTCCCCTGATCAGTGTGATGCGTTCTGGGTAGCGTAAATTGATGGCGAGCAGCAAACGAAATGTCTCTACGCTATGAAAGTTCTGGTCGACAAAGTCTCCCAGGAAGATGTAGTTGCTACTGGGGACCTCTCCACCAACTTTGAACAGTTCTTGCAGGTCATAAAACTGGCCGTGGATATCACCACATACGTTGACTGGTGAGTCCACCATCTGCAAGTTAGTCAATTTGATAAGAGTTTCCCGGGCTTTGCGCACACTAACTTGTCCTCGGACTCAATAAGGAATTCGCACCTTCGCTGTTGCTCGATCTGGCTGTACAGATTAGTGCTGTCATCCATGCCTCCGCACATTTTCTTTGCGGTCTGATTGAAATCTACTTACCGGTCTAAATATGAGACTGGAAGCAGCCGGAGCACGTTGCCCAGTAGATCACGGCTGGACAGATTTCTGGAAGAACGAAAACGTCGTAATGGTAGGTCAGCCGTTCTTGTTGTTCTTCTTCTACTGCCTTGATATATGGCATATACCCACGACGGGGTTTTGGTCATTGTTCTGGTGGACGGCCAATTGTCCTACACATACTGAATTAGTGCATAAAGTAATTGTCAACAAAACAAAAACATAAGATTTAAGATCACAAAAGTTATTGAACCAAAAAAAATACTAAGCGAAAATTTGGATGTTTGTAAATTTGGATGAGGGTGGAATTGAATTCTCGAACCTCTTTGTCTTCTGCCTCATGCAGATTGTTGGCCGTGCGAGAAAACCAATATTAACAATCTCGGCCATGCATTTTTATTTTCAACTTAGATTTTTACATTGGTGCTATCTTTATGAAATGCTCCCACAATAACGCCATAGAAATTGATTGCATTCAGGGCTAGTATTTATGTCTTTAGTTTCATGAAGTCCAGATCGGACCATCATCGTGCACTGGTGTTTTGAAGATCACGCGGAATTTCCAGCTATGGCCTGAAGTACAGACGTTTGTTTGAGCGGTGACTCAAAATATGTTTACTTTTGAAGAGTGGGAGATTTATGAAGCAATTTATTTTTACTTTCGCACTGAGAAGTGCGATATTTTGAATATTTTGCAACTCTGCACAGGTGAGAAAGAATTCCATTTCAAGCTCAATGCAGCGTCACATCCTTCGTCTTAAAAGGCTAAACAACGCATTTACGAGCAGTTTGGTTTCGTATGTTTTTTAAAAAGAATCGAAACTTTATCTATTGTTGCCAGCATCGAGGGTACGTACACATGCTTCACTTGGGGTGGTGGTGTCAACGTGCCACACCAGCCTTCAACACCCCTTAGGGGTGCGCACAGCAAGGACAGTGTGAAAAAGATGATAAATAAAAGTGTACGTTCATGATTGAATTTATTCCAACTCTTATTTTCTGCTGTTGCGGTTCCCCAATATTACCATAGTCAATACTTGGCTTGATTTCAATATTCTCCCTAATTGGCAGAGAAAATATCAATTTTTCTTTTTTTAAGAGCAGTTGCATACTTTTGATCTGAATGCTGCAAGTAATGATAGATGTCAGCCGTCCAGCAGTTTGAATAATATAATTATGACTGCAAAAATGCACGAGAAAGCCTCTATGCAGGCAGGCACGCAGGCTTGCAGGCTTCCAGGCGAGCAGTAGCAGCAAGCAGCAGCAGCTGAAAAAAATAATACTACGAGAACACATTCAGTAATTGAGGACAGGGAAGATGAATATGAAAGAAGCCTAATCTTCTAAACTAATGGTTACTAGCGCTATCCAAGTGATATATCTTTCAAGAAAAATATGTTGAGCACAAACTGTAGTGCAGGTGCCTTCTGCAATAAAGGCCCACCCGCTTCCCCTAAAAAAGCAACCCCTAATTCTCATCTTACGCTATATGGCACTTTCAGGTATTAGCATCAAAATTATGTGATCAAGAAAAGGCGGGAGTGTGCAGGAAAGAAATCTGCGTTTCTTAATAACACCATGGTGTCCGGAATAGATCAGTTATGAAGAAACAATAAGGCGTCAGAGTGCAGGAAAGAACTCCGCGTTTTTATTAACACCATTTCGTCCGGACTAGATCAGATAAGAAATCAGATTACTGTAGTAGTCGCTTTGAACTGCTTCCTTTACTAGTTGGGGGGCGTGGCAGATCATATCGATGTGATTGGTCGCGTTGAATAGAGTGACCGCATCGCTTCCCAAGAGGTAGCCAGTCACTCTTGAACTCGTCTTACAGCCTAGTTTGCCTCCAGAGTCTGACCAAAGAAGGTCACACTTGGTCCCCCTACAGGGGCACCTCCTGCTTGCGGTCCATGGCACAGAAGTCCAGAGTTTGGATAGATGGTGACAGACCTCCATGAACGCAGAAAATCTAGCCATCAATGGCAGCACACAAAGGCAGGTAGTCCAAGGACTCTGCAAGGACTCTCTCCTTGTCTTCTGCCTCATGCAGATTGTTTGCCGTGCGAGAAAACCAATATTAACAATCTCAGCCATGCATTTTTATTTTCAACTTAGATTTTTACATTGGTGCTATCTTTATCAAATGCTCCCACAATAACGCCATAGAAATTGATTTCACTCAGGGCTAGTATTTATGGCTTTAGTGTCATGAAGTCAAAATCGGACCATCATCTTCCACTGGCATTTTGAAGATCACGCGGAATTTCCAGCTACGGCCTTAATAATAGACGTTTGTTTGAGCGGTGACTCAAAATATGTTTACTTTTGAAGTGTGGGAGATTTATAAAGCAATTTATTTTTACTTTCGCACTGAGAAGTGCGATATTTTGAATACTTGTGCAACTCTGCACAGGTGAGAAAGAATTCCATTTCAAGCTCAATACAGCGTCACATCCTTCGTCTTAAATGGCTAAACAACGCATTTACGAGCAGTCTGGTTTCGTATGTTTTTTAAAAAGAATCGAATCATTATCTATTGTTGCCAGCATCGAGGGCACGTACACATGCTTCACTTTGGGTGGTGGAGTCAACGTGCCACACCGGCTTTTCAACACCCCTTAGGGGGGCCCACAGCAAGGACAGTGTGAAAAAGATGATAAATAAAAGTGTACGTTCATGATTGAATTTATTCCAACTCTTATTTTCTGCTGTTGCGGTTCCCCAATATTACCATAGTCAATACTTGGCTTGATTTCAATATTCACCCTAATTGACAGAGAAAATATCAATTTTTCTTTTTTTAAGAGCAGTTGTATACTTTTGATCTGAATGCTGCAAGTAATGATAGATGTCAGCCGTCCAGCAGTTTGAATAATATAATTATGACTGCAAAAATGCACGAGAAAGCCTCTATGCAGGCAGGCAGGCAGGCTTGTAGGCTTGCAGGCGAGCAGTAGCAGCAAGCAGCAGCAGCTGAAAAAAAAATAATACTACGAGAACACATTCAGTAATTGAGGACGGGGAAGATGAATATGAAAGAAACCTAATCTTCTAAACTAATGGTTACTAGCGCCATCCAAGTGATATATCTTTCAAGATTAATATGTTGAACACGAACTGTAGTACAGGTACCTTCTGCAATTAAGGCCCACCCGCTTCCCTAAAAAAGCAACCCTTAATTCTCATCTTACGATATATGGCACTTTCAGGTGTTAGCATCAAAGTTATGTGATCAAAAAAAGGCGGCAGTGTGCAGGGAAGAAATCTGCGTTTCTTAATAACACCATGGTGTCCGGAATAGATCAGTTATGAAGAAACAATAAGGCGTCAGAGTGCAGGAAAGAACTCCGCGTTTTATTAACACCATGGCGTCCGGACTAGATCAGATAAGAAATCAGATTACTGTAGTGGTCGCTTTGAACTGCTTCCTTTACTAGTTGGGGGGCGTGGCAGATCATATCGATGTGATTGGTCGCGTTGAATAGAGTGACCGCATCGCTTCCCAAGAGGTAGCCAGTCACTCTTGGACTCGTCTTACAGCCTAGTTTGCCTCCAGAGTCTGACCAAAGAAGGTCACACTTGGTCCCCCTACAGGGGCACCTCCTGCTTGCGGTCCATGGCTCAGAAGACCAGAGTTTGGATAGATGGTGACAGACCTCCATGAACGCAGAAAATCTTGCCATCGATGACAGCACACAAAGGCAGGTAGTCCAAGGACCCTGCAGCAACGCCACACAACAAGGCAATTATAATTTCGCAACCACTCATCACAAAAGCCGCACCGCATCGAAACATGTCGGCTCTCGTGGTTTCCCCTGATCAGTCTGATGCGTTCTGGGTAGCGTAAATTGATGGCGAGCAGCAAACGAAATGTCTCTACACTATGAAAGTTCTGGTCGACAAAGTCTCCCAGGAAGATGTAGTTGCTACTGGGGACCTCTCCACCAACTTTGAACAGTTCTTGCAGGTCATAAAACTGGCCGTGGATATCACCACATACGTTGACTGGTGAGTCCACCATCTGCAAGTTAGTCAATTTGATAAGAGTTTCCCGGGCTTTGCGCACACTAACTTGTCCTCGGACTCAATAAGGAATTCGCACCTTCGCTGTTGCTCGATCTGGCTGTACAGATTAGTGCTGTCATCCATGCCTCCGCACATTTTCTTTGCGGTCTGATTGAAATCTACTTACCGGTCTAAATATGAGACTGGAAGCAGCCGGAGCACGTTGCCCAGTAGATCACGGCTGGACAGATTTCTGGAAGAACGAAAACGTCGTAATGGTAGGTCAGCCGTTCTTGTTGTTCTTCTTCTTCTACTGCCTTGATATATGGCATATACCCACGACGGGGTTTTGGTCATTGTTCTGGTGGACGGCCAATTGTCCTACACATACTGAATTAGTGCATAAAGTAATTGTCAACAAAACAAAAACATAAGATTTAAGATCACAAAAGTTATTGAACCAAAAAAAAATACTAAGCGAAAATTTGGATGTTTGTAAATTTGGATGAGGGTGGAATTGAATTCTCGAACCTCTTTGTCTTCTGCCTCATGCAGATTGTTGGCCGTGCGAGAAAACCAATATTAACAATCTCGGCCATGCATTTTTATTTTCAACTTAGATTTTTACATTGGTGCTATCTTTATGAAATGCTCCCACAATAACGCCATAGAAATTGATTGCATTCAGGGCTAGTATTTATGTCTTTAGTTTCATGAAGTCCAGATCGGACCATCATCGTCCACTGGTGTTTTGAAGATCACGCGGAATTTCCAGCTACGGCCTGAAGTACAGACGTTTGTTTGAGCGGTGACTCAAAATATGTTTACTTTTGAAGAGTGGGAGATTTATGAAGCAATTTATTTTTACTTTCGCACTGAGAAGTGCGATATTTTGAATATTTTGCAACTCTGCACAGGTGAGAAAGAATTCCATTTCAAGCTCAATGCAGCGTCACATCCTTCGTCTTAAAAGGCTAAACAACGCATTTACGAGCAGTTTGGTTTCGTATGTTTTTTAAAAAGAATCGAAACTTTATCTATTGTTGCCAGCATCGAGGGTACGTACACATGCTTCACTTGGGGTGGTGGTGCCAACGTGCCACACCAGCCTTCAACACCCCTTAGGGGTGCGCACAGCAAGGACAGTGTGAAAAAGATGATAAATTAAAGTGTACGTTCATGATTGAATTTATTCCAACTCTTATTTTCTGCTGTTGCGGTTCCCCAATATTACCATAGTCAGTACTTGGCTTGATTTCAATAGTCGCCCTAATTGGCAGAGAAAATATCAATTTTTCTTTTTTAGGAGCAGTTGTATACTTTTGATCTGAATGCTGCAAGTAATGATAAATGTCAGCCGTCCAGCAGTTTGAATAATATAAGTATGTCTGCAAAAAAGCACGAGAAAGCCTCTATGCAGGCAGGCACGCAGGCTTGCAGGCTTCCAGGCGAGCAGTAGCAGCAAGCAGCAGCAGCAGCTGAAAAAAATAATACTACGAGAACACATTCAGTAATTGAGGACAGGGAAGATGAATATGAAAGAAGCCTAATCTTGTAAACTAATGGTTACTAGCGCTATCCAAGTGATATATCTTTCAAGAAAAATATGTTGAGCACGAACTGTAGTACTGGTACCTTCTGCAATAAAGGCCCACCCGCTTCCCCTAAAAAAGCAACCCCTAATTCTCATCTTACGCTATATGGCACTTTCAGGTATTAGCATCAAAATTATGTGATCAAGAAAAGGCGGCAGTGTGCAGGAAAGAAATCTGCGTTTCTTAATAACACCATGGTGTCCGGAATAGATCAGTTATGAAGAAACAATAAGGCGTCAGAGTGCAGGAAAGAACTCCACGTTTTTATTAACACCATGGCGTCCGGACTAGATCAGATAAGAAATCAGATTACTGTAGTGGTCGCTTTGAACTGCTTCCTTTTCTAGTTGGGGGGCGTGGCAGATCATATCAATGTGATTGGTCGCGTTGAATAGAGTGACCGCATCGCTTCCCAAGAGGTAGCCAGTCACTCTTGGACTCGTCTTACAGCCTAGTTTGCCTCCAGAGTCTGACCAAAGAAGGTCACACTTGGTCCCCCTACAGGGGCACCTCCTGCTTGCGGTCCATGGCACAGAAGTCCAGAGTTTGGATAGATGGTGACAGACCTCCATGAACGCAGAAAATCTTGCCATCGATGACAGCACACAAAGGCAGGTAGTCCAAGGACCCTGCAGCAACGCCACACAACAAGGCAATTATAATTTCGCAACCACTCATCACAAAAGCCGCACCGCATCGAAACATGTCGGCTCTCGTGGTTTCCCCTGATCAGTGTGATGCGTTCTGGGTAGCGTAAATTGATGGCGAGCAGCAAACGAAATGTCTCTACACTATGAAAGTTCTGGTCGACAAAGTCTCCCAGGAAGATGTAGTTGCTACTGGGGACCTCTCCACCAACTTTGAACAGTTCTTGCAGGTCATAAAACTGGCCGTGGATATCACCACATACGTTGACTGGTGAGTCCACCATCTGCAAGTTAGTCAATTTGACAAGAGTTTCCCGGGCTTTGCGCACACTAACTTGTCCTCGGACTCAATAAGGAATTCGCACCTTCGCTGTTGCTCGATCTGGCTGTACAGATTAGTGCTGTCATCCATGCCTCCGCACATTTTCTTTGCGGTCTGATTGAAATCTACTTACCGGTCTAAATATGAGACTGGAAGCAGCCGGAGCACGTTGCCCAGTAGATCACGGCTGGACAGATTTCTGGAAGAACAAAAACGTCGTAATGGTAGGTCAGCCGTTCTTGTTGTTGTTCTTCTTCTACAGCCTTGATATATGGCATATACCCACGACGTTGTTTTGGTCATTGTTCTGGTGGACGGCCAATTGTCCTACACATACTGAATTAGTGCATAAAGTAATTGTCAACAAAACAAAAACATAAGATTTAAGATCACAAAAGTTATTGAACCAAAAAAAATACTAAGCGAAAATTTGGATGTTTGTAAATTTGGATGAGGGTGGAATTGAATTCTCGAACCTCTTTGTCTTCTGCCTCATGCAGATTGTTGGCCGTGCGAGAAAACCAATATTAACAATCTCGGCCATGCATTTTTATTTTCAACTTAGATTTTTACATTGGTGCTATCTTTATGAAATGCTCCCACAATAACGCCATAGAAATTGATTGCATTCAGGGCTAGTATTTATGTCTTTAGTTTCATGAAGTCCAGATCGGACCATCATCGTCCACTGGTGTTTTGAAGATCACGCGGAATTTCCAGCTACGGCCTGAAGTACAGACGTTTGTTTGAGCGGTGACTCAAAATATGTTTACTTTTGAAGAGTGGGAGATTTATGAAGCAATTTATTTTTACTTTCGCACTGAGAAGTGCGATATTTTGAATATTTTGCAACTCTGCACAGGTGAGAAAGAATTCCATTTCAAGCTCAATGCAGCGTCACATCCTTCGTCTTAAAAGGCTAAACAACGCATTTACGAGCAGTTTGGTTTCGTATGTTTTTTAAAAAGAATCGAAACTTTATCTATTGTTGCCAGCATCGAGGGTACGTACACATGCTTCACTTGGGGTGGTGGTGTCAACGTGCCACACCAGCCTTCAACACCCCTTAGGGGTGCGCACAGCAAGGACAGTGTGAAAAAGATGATAAATAAAAGTGTACGTTCATGATTGAATTTATTCCAACTCTTATTTTCTGCTGTTGCGGTTCCCCAATATTACCATAGTCAGTACTTGGCTTGATTTCAATAGTCGCCCTAATTGGCAGAGAAAATATCAATTTTTCTTTTTTAGGAGCAGTTGTATACTTTTGATCTGAATGCTGCAAGTAATGATAAATGTCAGCCGTCCAGCAGTTTGAATAATATAAGTATGTCTGCAAAAAAGCATGAGAAAGCCTCTATGCAGGCAGGCAGGCAGGCTTGCAGGCTTCCAGGCGAGCAGTAGCAGCATGCAGCAGCAGCTGAAAAAAATAATACAACGAGAACACATTCAGTAATTGAGGACAGGGATGATGAATATGAAAGAAGCCTAATCTTCTAAACTAATGGTTACTAGCGCTATCCAAGTGATATATCTTTCAAGAAAAATATGTTGAGCACAATCTGTAGTGCAGGTGCCTTCTGCAATAAAGGCCCACCCGCTTCCCCTAAAAAAGCAACCCCTAATTCTCATCTTACGCTATATGGCACTTTCAGGTATTAGCATCAAAATTATGTGATCAAGAAAAGGCGGCAGTGTGCAGGAAAGAAATCTGCGTTTCTTAATAACACCATGGTGTCCGGAATAGATCAGTTATGAAGAAACAATAAGGCGTCAGAGTGCAGGAAAGAACTCCGCGTTTTTATTAACACCATGGCGTCCGGACTAGATCAGATAAGAAATCAGATTACTGTAGTGGTCGCTTTGAACTGCTTCCTTTACTAGTTGGGGGGCGTGGCAGATCATATCGATGTGATTGGTCGCGTTGAATAGAGTGACCGCATCGCTTCCCAAGAGGTAGCCAGTCACTCTTGGACTCGTCTTACAGCCTAGTTTTCCTCCAGAGTCTGACCAAAGAAGGTCACACTTGGTCCCCCTACAGGGGCACCTCCTGCTTGCGGTCCATGGCACAGAAGTCCAGAGTTTGGATAGATGGTGACAGACCTCCATGAACGCAGAAAATCTAGCCATCAATGGCAGCACACAAAGGCAGGTAGTCCAAGGACTCTGCAAGGACTCTCTCCTTGTCTTCTGCCTCATGCAGATTGTTTGCCGTGCGAGAAAACCAATATTAACAATCTCGGCCATGCATTTTTATTTTCAACTTAGATTTTTACATTGGTGCTATCTTTATCAAATGCTCCCACAATAACGCCATAGAAATTGATTTCACTCAGGGCTAGTATTTATGGCTTTAGTGTCATGAAGTCAAAATCGGACCATCATCTTCCACTGGCATTTTGAAGATCACGTGGAATTTCCAGCTACGGCCTTAATAATAGACGTTTGTTTGAGCGGTGACTCAAAATATGTTTACTTTTGAAGTGTGGGAGATTTATAAAGCAATTTATTTTTACTTTCGCACTGATAAGTGCGATATTTTGAATACTTTCGCAACTCTGCACAGGTGAGAAAGAATTCCATTTCAAGCTCAATACAGCGTCACATCCTTCGTCTTAAATGGCTAAACAACGCATTTACGAGCAGACTGGTTTCGTATGTTTTTTAAAAAGAATCGAATCATTATCTATTGTTGCCAGCATCGAGGGCACGTACACATGCTTCACTTGGGGTGGTGGTGTCAACGTGCCACACCGGCTTTTCAACACCCCTTAGGGGTGCCCACAGCAAGGACAGTGTGAAAAAGATGATAAATAAAAGTGTACGTTCATGATTGAATTTATTCCAACTCTTATTTTCTGCTGTTGCGGTTCCCCAATATTACCATACTCAGTACTTGGCTTGATTTCAATATTCGCCCTAATTGGCAGAGAAAATATCAATTTTTCTTTTTTTAGGAGCAGTTGTATACTTTTGATCTGAATGCTGCAAGTAATGATAAATGTCAGCCGTCCAGCAGTTTGAATAATATAAGTATGTCTGCAAAAAAGCACGAGAAAGCCTCTATGCAGGCAGGCACGCAGGCTTGCAGGCTTCCAGGCGAGCAGTAGCAGCAAGCAGCAGCAGCTGAAAAAAATAATACTACGAGAACATATTCAGTAATTGAGGACAGAGAAGATGAATATGAAAGAAGCCTAATCTTCTAAACTAATGGTTACTAGCGCTATCCAAGTGATATATCTTTCAAGAAAAATATGTTGAGCACAAACTGTAGTGCAGGTGCCTTCTGCAATAAAAGCCCACCCGCTTCCCCTAAAAAAGCAACCCCTAATTCTCATCTTACGCTATATGGCACTTTCAGGTGTTAGCATCAAAATTATGTGACCAAGAAAAGGCGGCAGTGTGCAGGAAAGAAATCTGCGTGTCTTAATAACACCATGGTGTCCGGAATAGATCAGTTATCAATGAACGATAAGGCATGAGAGTGCAGGAAAGAACTCTACGTTTTTATTATCACCATGACGTCCGGACTAGATCAGATAAGAAATGAGATTACTGTAGTGGTCGCTTTGAACTGCTTCCTTTACTAGTTGGGGGGCGTGGCAGATCATATCGATGTGTTTGGTCGCGTTGAATAGAGTGACCGCATCGCTTCCCAAGAGGTAGCCAGTCACTCTGGGACTCGTCTTCCAGCCTAGTTTGCCTCCAGAGTCTCACCAACGAATGTCACACTTGGTCCCCCTACAGGGGCACCTCCTGCTTGCGGTCCATGGCTCAGAAGTCCAGAGTTTGGATAGATGGTGACAGACCTCCATGAACGCAGAAAATCTTGCCATCGATGACAGCACACAAAGGCAGGTAGTCCAAGGACCCTGCAGCAACGCCACACAACAAGGCAATTATAATTTCGCAACCACTCATCACAAAAGCCGCACCGCATCGAAACATGTCGGCTCTCGTGGTTTCCCCTGATCAGTGTGGTGCGTTCTGGGTAGCGTAAATTGATGGCGAGCAGCAAACGAAATGTCTCTACACTGTGAAAGTTCTGGTCGTCAAAGTCTCCCAGGAAGATGTAGTTGCTACTGGGGACCTCTCCACCAACTTTGAACAGTTCTTGCAGGTCATAAAACTGGCCGTGGATATCACCACATACGTTGACTGGTGAGTCCAGCATCTGCAAGTTAGTCAATTTGATAAGAGTTTCCCGGGCTTTGCACACACTAACTTGTCCTCGGACTCATTAAGGAATTCGCACCTTCGCTGTTGCTCGATCTCGCTGTACGGATTAGTGCTGTCACCCATGCCTCCGCACATTTTCTTTGCGGTGTGATTGAAATCTACTTACCGGTCTAAATATGAGACTGGAAGCAGCCGGAGCACGTTGCCGAGTAGATCACGGCTGGACAGATTTCTGGAATAACGAAAACGTCGTAATGGTAGGTCAGCCGTTCTTGTTGTTCTTCTTCTTCTACTGCCTTGATATATGGCACATAACCACGACGGGGGTTTGGTCATTGTTCTGGTGGACGGCCAATTGTCCTACACATACTGAAATAGTGCATAAAGTAATTGTCAACAAAACAAAAACATAAAATTTAAGATCACAAAAGTTATTGAAACGAAAAAACATACGAAGCGAAAATTTGGATGTTTGTAAATTTGGATGAGGGTGGAATTGAATTCTCGAACCTCTTTGTCTTCTGCGTCATGCAGATTGTTGGCCGTGCAAGAAAACCAATATTAACAATCTCGGCCATGCATTTTTATTTTCAACTTAGATTTTTACAATGGTGCTATCATTATGAAATGCTCCCACAATAACGCCATAGAAATTGATTGCACTCAGGGCTAGTATTTATGGCTTTAGTGTCATGAAGACAAAATCGGACCATCATCGTCCACTGGCGTTTTGAAGATCACGCGGAATTTCCAGCTACGGCCTGAAGTATAGACGTTTGTTTGAGCAGTGACTCAAAATATGTTTACTTTTGAAGTGTGGGAGATTTATAAAGCAATTTATTTTTGCTTTCGCAATGAGAAGTGCGATATTTTAAATACTTTTGCAACTCTGCACAGGTGAGAAAGAATTCCATTTCAAGCTCAATACAGCGTCACATCCTTCATCTTAAATGGCTAAACAACGCATTTACGAGCAGTTTGGTTTTGTATGTTTTTTAAAAAGAATCGAAACATTATCTATTGTTGCCAGCATCGAGGGCACGTACACATGCTTCACTTGGGATGGTGGTGTCAACGTGCCACACCAGCTTTCCAACACCCCTTAGGGGTGCCCACAGCAAGGACAGTGCGAAAAAGATGATAAATAAAAGTGTACGTTCATGATTGTATTCCGACTCATTTTCTGCTGTTGCGGTTCCCCAATATTACCATAGTCAGTACTTGGCTTGATATCAATATTCGCCCTAATTGGCAGAGAAAATATCAATTTTTCTTTTTTAGGAGCAGTAGTATACTTTTGATCTGAATGCTGCAAGTAATGATAAATATCAGCCGTCCAGTAGTTTGAATAATATAAGTATGTCTGCAAAAAAGCACGAGAAAGCCTCTATGCAGGCAGGCAGGCAGGCTTGCAGGCGAGCAGTAGCAGCAAGCAGCAGCAGCTGAAAAAAATAATACTACGAGAACACATTCAGTAATTGAGGACGGGGAAGATGAACATGAAAGAAGCCAAATCTGAACTAATGGTTACTAGCGCTATCCAAGTGATATAGCTTTCAAGAAAAATATGTTGAGCACAAACTGTAGTACTGGTACCTTCTGCAATAAAGGCCCACCCGCTTCCCCTAAAAAAGCAACCCTTAATTCTCATCTTACGCTATATGGCACTTTCAGGTGTTAGCATCAACATTATGTGATCAAGAAAAGGCGGCAGTGTGCTGGAAAGAAATCTGCGTGTCTTAATAACACCATGGTGTCCGGAATAGATCAATTATGAAGAAACAATAAGGCGTCAGAGTGCAGGAAAGAACTCCGCGTTTTTATTAACACCATGGCGTCCGGAATAGATCAGAGAAGAAATCAGATTACTGTAGTGGTCGCTTTGAACTGCTTCCTTTACTAGTTGGGGGGCGTGGCAGATCATATCGATGTGATTGGTCGCGTTGAATAGAGTAACCGCATCGCTTCCCAAGAGGTAGCCAGTCACTCTGGGACTCGCCTTCCAGCCTAGTTTGCCTCCAGAGTCTGACCAAAGAAGGTCACACTTGGTCCCCCTACAGGGGCACCTCCTGCTTGCGGTCCATGGCTCAGAAGTCCAGAGTTTGGATAGATGGTGACAGACCTCCATGAACGCAGAAAATTTTGCCATCGATGACAGCACACAAAGGCAGGTAGTCCAAGGACCCTGCAGCAACGCCACACAACAAGGCAATTGTAATTTCGCAACCACTCATCACAAAAGCCGCACCGCATCGAAACATGTCGGCTGTCGTGGTTTCCCCTGATCAGTGTGATGCGTTCTGGGTAGCGTAAATTGATGGCTAGCAGCAAACGAAATGTCTCTACACTGTGAAAGCTCTGGTCGACAAAGTCTCCCATGAAGATGTAGTTGCTACTGGGGACCTCTCCACCAACTTCGAACAGTTCTTGTAGGTCATAAAACTGGCCGTGGATATCACCACATACGTTGACTGGTGAGTCCACCATCTGCAAGTTAGTCAATTTGATAAGAGTTTCCCGGGCTTTGCGCACACTAACTTGTCCTCGAACTCAATAAGGAATTCGCACCTTCGCTGTTGCTCGATCTGGCTGTACAGATTAGTGCTGTCACCCATGCCTCCGCACATTTTCTTTGCTGTGTGATTGAAATCTGCTTACCGGTCTAAATATGAGGCAGGAAGCAGCCGAAGCACGTTGCCGAGTAGATCACGGCTGGACAGATTTCTGTAAGACCGAAAACCTCGTAATGGTAGGTCAGCCGTTCTTGTTGTTCTTCTTCTTCTACTGCCTTGATATATGGCACATACCCACGATGGGGTTTTGGTCATTGTTCTGGTGGACGGCCAATTGTCCTACACATACTGAATTAGTGCATAAAGTAATTGTCAACAAAACAAAAACATAAGATTTAAGATCACAAAAGTTATTGAAACGAAAAAACATACGAAGCGAAAATTTGGATGTTTGTAAATTTGGATGAGGGTGGAATTGAATTCTCGAACCTCTTTGTCTTCTGCGTCATGCAGATTGTTGGCCGTGCAAGAAAACCAATATTAACAATCTCGGCCATGCATTTTTATTTTCAACTTTGATTTTTACATTCGTGCTATCTTTATGAAATGCTTCCACAATAACGCCATAGAAATTGATTTCACTCAGGGCTAGTATTTATGGCTTTAGTGTCATGAAGTCAAAATCGGACCATCATCGTCCACTGGCATTTTGAACATCACGCGGATTTCCAGCTACGGCCTGAAGTATGGACGTTTGTTTGAGCGGTGACTCAAAATATGTTTACTTTTGAAGTGTGGGAGATTTATAAAGCAATTTATTTTTACTTTCGCACTGAGAAGTGCGATATTTTGAATACTTTTGCAACTCTGCATAGGTGAGAAAGAATTCCATTTCAAGCTCAATACAGCGTCACATCCTTCATCTTAAATGGCTAAACAACGCATTTACGAGCAGTTTGGTTTTGTATGTTTTTTAAAAAGAATCGAAACATTATCTATTGTTGCCAGCATCGAGGGCACGTACACATGCTTCACTTGGGATGGTGGTGTCAACGTGCCACACCGGCTTTCCAACACCCCTTAGGGGTGCCCACAGCAAGGACAGTGCGAAAAAGATGATAAATAAAAGTGTACGTTCATGATTGAATTTATTCGACTCATTTTCTGCTGTTGCGGTTCCCCAATATTACCATAGTCAGTACTTGGCTTGATATCAATATTCGCCCTAATTGGCAGAGAAAATATCAATGTTTCTTTTTTAGGAGCAGTTGTATACTTTTGATCTGAATGCTGCAAGTAATGATAAATATCAGCCGTCCAGCAGTTTGAATAATATAAGTATGTCTGCAAAAAAGCACGAGAAAGCCTCTATGCAGGCAGGCAGGCAGGCTTGCAGGCGAGCAGTAGCAGCAAGCAGCAGCAGCTGAAAAAAATAATACTACGAGAACACATTCAGTAATTGAGGACGGGGAAGATGAACATGAAAGAAGCCAAATCTGAACTAATGGTTACTAGCGCTAACCAAGTGATATAGCTTTCAAGAAAAATATGTTGAGCACAAACTGTAGTACTGGTACCTTCTGCAATAAAGGCCCACCCGCTTCCCCTAAAAAAGCAACCCTTAATTCTCATCTTACGCTATATGGCACTTTCAGGTGTTAGCATCAACATTATGTGATCAAGAAAAGGCGGCAGTGTGCTGGAAAGAAATCTGCGTGTCTTAATAACACCATGGTGTCCGGAATAGATCAATTATGAAGAAACAATAAGGCGTCAGAGTGCAGGAAAGAACTCCGCGTTTTTATTAACACCATGGCGTCCGGACTAGATCAGAGAAGAAATCAGATTACTGTAGTGGTCGCTTTGAACTGCTTCCTTTACTAGTTGGGGGGCGTGGCAGATCATATCGATGTGATTGGTCGCGTTGAATAGAGTAACCGCATCGCTTCCCAAGAGGTAGCCAGTCACTCTGGGACTCGCCTTCCAGCCTAGTTTGCCTCCAGAGTCTGACCAAAGAAGGTCACACTTGGTCCCCCTACAGGGGCACCTCCTGCTTGCGGTCCATGGCTCAGAAGTCCAGAGTTTGGATAGATGGTGACAGACCTCCATGAACGCAGAAAATTTTGCCATCGATGACAGCACACAAAGGCAGGTAGTCCAAGGACCCTGCAGCAACGCCACACAACAAGGCAATTGTAATTTCGCAACCACTCATCACAAAAGCCGCACCGCATCGAAACATGTCGGCTGTCGTGGTTTCCCCTGATCAGTGTGATGCGTTCTGGGTAGCGTAAATTGATGGCTAGCAGCAAACGAAATGTCTCTACACTGTGAAAGCTCTGGTCGACAAAGTCTCCCATGAAGATGTAGTTGCTACTGGGGACCTCTCCACCAACTTCGAACAGTTCTTTTAGGTCATAAAACTGGCCGTGGATATCACCACATACGTTGACTGGTGAGTCCACCATCTGCAAGTTAGTCAATTTGATAAGAGTTTCCCGGGCTTTGCGCACACTAACTTGTCCTCGAACTCAATAAGGAATTCGCACCTTCGCTGTTGCTCGATCTGGCTGTACAGATTAGTGCTGTCACCCATGCCTCCGCACATTTTCTTTGCTGTGTGATTGAAATCTGCTTACTGGTCTAAATATGAGGCAGGAAGCAGCCGAAGCACGTTGCCGAGTAGATCACGGCTGGACAGATTTCTGTAAGACCGAAAACCTCGTAATGGTAGGTCAGCCGTTCTTGTTGTTCTTCTTCTTCTACTGCCTTGATATATGGCACATACCCACGATGGGGTTTTGGTCATTGTTCTGGTGGACGGCCAATTGTCCTACACATACTGAATTAGTGCATAAAGTAATTGTCAACAAAACAAAAACATAAGATTTAAGATCACAAAAGTTATTGAAACGAAAAAACATACGAAGCGAAAATTTGGATGTTTGTAAATTTGGATGAGGGTGGAATTGAATTCTCGAACCTCTTTGTCTTCTGCGTCATGCAGATTGTTGGCCGTGCAAGAAAACCAATATTAACAATCTCGGCCATGCATTTTTATTTTCAACTTTGATTTTTACATTCGTGCTATCTTTATGAAATGCTTCCACAATAACGCCATAGAAATTGATTTCACTCAGGGCTAGTATTTATGGCTTTAGTGTCATGAAGTCAAAATCGGACCATCATCGTCCACTGGCATTTTGAACATCACGCGGATTTCCAGCTACGGCCTGAAGTATGGACGTTTGTTTGAGCGGTGACTCAAAATATGTTTACTTTTGAAGTGTGGGAGATTTATAAAGCAATTTATTTTTACTTTCGCACTGAGAAGTGCGATATTTTGAATACTTTTGCAACTCTGCATAGGTGAGAAAGAATTCCATTTCAAGCTCAATACAGCGTCACATCCTTCATCTTAAATGGCTAAACAACGCATTTACGAGCAGTTTGGTTTTGTATGTTTTTTAAAAAGAATCGAAACATTATCTATTGTTGCCAGCATCGAGGGCACGTACACATGCTTCACTTGGGATGGTGGTGTCAACGTGCCACACCGGCTTTCCAACACCCCTTAGGGGTGCCCACAGCAAGGACAGTGCGAAAAAGATGATAAATAAAAGTGTACGTTCATGATTGAATTTATTCGACTCATTTTCTGCTGTTGCGGTTCCCCAATATTACCATAGTCAGTACTTGGCTTGATATCAATATTCGCCCTAATTGGCAGAGAAAATATCAATGTTTCTTTTTTAGGAGCAGTTGTATACTTTTGATCTGAATGCTGCAAGTAATGATAAATATCAGCCGTCCAGCAGTTTGAATAATATAAGTATGTCTGCAAAAAAGCACGAGAAAGCCTCTATGCAGGCAGGCAGGCAGGCTTGCAGGCGAGCAGTAGCAGCAAGCAGCAGCAGCTGAAAAAAATAATACTACGAGAACACATTCAGTAATTGAGGACGGGGAAGATGAACATGAAAGAAGCCAAATCTGAACTAATGGTTACTAGCGCTAACCAAGTGATATAGCTTTCAAGAAAAATATGTTGAGCACAAACTGTAGTACTGGTACCTTCTGCAATAAAGGCCCACCCGCTTCCCTTAAAAAAGCAACCCTTAATTCTCATCTTACGCTATATGGCACTTTCAGGTGTTAGCATCAACATTATGTGATCAAGAAAAGGCGGCAGTGTGCTGGAAAGAAATCTGCGTGTCTTAATAACACCATGGTGTCCGGAATAGATCAATTATGAAGAAACAATAAGGCGTCAGAGTGCAGGAAAGAACTCCGCGTTTTTATTAACACCATGGCGTCCGGACTAGATCAGAGAAGAAATCAGATTACTGTAGTGGTCGCTTTGAACTGCTTCCTTTACTAGTTGGGGGGCGTGGCAGATCATATCGATGTGATTGGTCGCGTTGAATAGAGTAACCGCATCGCTTCCCAAGAGGTAGCCAGTCACTCTGGGACTCGCCTTCCAGCCTAGTTTGCCTCCAGAGTCTGACCAAAGAAGGTCACACTTGGTCCCCCTACAGGGGCACCTCCTGCTTGCGGTCCATGGCTCAGAAGTCCAGAGTTTGGATAGATGGTGACAGACCTCCATGAACGCAGAAAATTTTGCCATCGATGACAGCACACAAAGGCAGGTAGTCCAAGGACCCTGCAGCAACGCCACACAACAAGGCAATTGTAATTTCGCAACCACTCATCACAAAAGCCGCACCGCATCGAAACATGTCGGCTGTCGTGGTTTCCCCTGATCAGTGTGACGCGTTCTGGGTAGCGTAAATTGATGGCTAGCAGCAAACGAAATGTCTCTACACTGTGAAAGCTCTGGTCGACAAAGTCTCCCATGAAGATGTAGTTGCTACTGGGGACCTCTCCACCAACTTCGAACAGTTCTTTTAGGTCATAAAACTGGCCGTGGATATCACCACATACGTTGACTGGTGAGTCCACCATCTGCAAGTTAGTCAATTTGATAAGAGTTTCCCGGGCTTTGCGCACACTAACTTGTCCTCGAACTCAATAAGGAATTCGCACCTTCGCTGTTGCTCGATCTGGCTGTACAGATTAGTGCTGTCACCCATGCCTCCGCACATTTTCTTTGCTGTGTGATTGAAATCTGCTTACCGGTCTAAATATGAGGCAGGAAGCAGCCGAAGCACGTTGCCGAGTAGATCACGGCTGGACAGATTTCTGTAAGACCGAAAACCTCGTAATGGTAGGTCAGCCGTTCTTGTTGTTCTTCTTCTTCTACTGCCTTGATATATGGCACATACCCACGATGGGGTTTTGGTCATTGTTCTGGTGGACGGCCAATTGTCCTACACATACTGAATTAGTGCATAAAGTAATTGTCAACAAAACAAAAACATAAGATTTAAGATCACAAAAGTTATTGAAACGAAAAAACATACGAAGCGAAAATTTGGATGTTTGTAAATTTGGATGAGGGTGGAATTGAATTCTCGAACCTCTTTGTCTTCTGCGTCATGCAGATTGTTGGCCGTGCAAGAAAACCAATATTAACAATCTCGGCCATGCATTTTTATTTTCAACTTTGATTTTTACATTCGTGCTATCTTTATGAAATGCTTCCACAATAACGCCATAGAAATTGATTTCACTCAGGGCTAGTATTTATGGCTTTAGTGTCATGAAGTCAAAATCGGACCATCATCGTCCACTGGCATTTTGAACATCACGCGGATTTCCAGCTACGGCCTGAAGTATAGACGTTTGTTTGAGCGGTGACTCAAAATATGTTTACTTTTGAAGTGTGGGAGATTTATAAAGCAATTTATTTTTACTTTCGCACTGAGAAGTGCGATATTTTGAATACTTTTGCAACTCTGCATAGGTGAGAAAGAATTCCATTTCAAGCTCAATACAGCGTCACATCCTTCGTCTTAAATGGCTAAACAACGCATTTACGAGCAGTCTGGTTTCGTATGTTTTTTAAAAAGAATCGAATCATTATCTATTGTTGCCAGCATCGAGGGCACGTACACATGCTTCACTTTGGGTGGTGGAGTCAACGTGCCACACCGGCTTTTCAACACCCCTTGGGGGTGCCCACAGCAAGGACAGTGTGAAAAAGATGATAAATAAAAGTGTACGTTCATGATTGAATTTATTCCAACTCTTATTTTCTGCTGTTGCGGTTCCCCAATATTACCATAGTCAATACTTGGCTTGATTTCAATAGTCGCCCTAATTGGCAGAAAAAATATCAATTTTTCTTTTTTTAGGAGCAGTTGTATACTTTTGATCTGAATGCTGCAAGTAATGATAAATGTCAGCCGTCCAGCAGTTTGAATAATATAAGTATGTCTGCAAAAAAGCATGAGAAAGCCTCTATGCAGGCAGGCAGGCAGGCTTGCAGGCTTCCAGGCGAGCAGTAGCAGCATGCAGCAGCAGCTGAAAAAAATAATACAACGAGAACACATTCAGTAATTGAGGACAGGGAAGATGAATATGAAAGAAGCCTAATCTTCTAAACTAATGGTTACTAGCGCTATCCAAGTGATATATCTTTCAAGAAAAATATGTTGAGCACAAACTGTAGTGCAGGTGCCTTCTGCAATAAAGGCCCACCCGCTTCCCCTAAAAAAGCAACCCCTAATTCTCATCTTACGCTATATGGCACTTTCAGGTGTTAGCATCAAAATTATGTGATCAAGAAAAGGCGGCAGTGTGCAGGAAAGAAATCTGCGTGTCTTAATAACACCATGGTGTCCGGAATAGATCAGTTATCAAGAAACGATAAGGCATGACAGTGCAGGAAAGAACTCTGCGTTTTTATTAACACCATGACGTCCGGACTAGATCAGATAAGAAATCAGATTACTGTAGTGGTCGCTTTGAACTGCTTCCTTTACTAGTTGGGGGGCGTGGCAGATCATATCGATGTGTTTGGTCGCGTTGAATAGAGTGACCGCATCGCTTCCCAAGTGGTAGCCAGTCACTCTGGGACTCGTCTTCCAGCCTAGTTTGCCTCCAGAGTCTGACCAAAGAAGGTCACACATGGTCCCCCTACAGGGGCACCTCCTGCTTGCGGTCCATGGCTCAGAAGTCCAGAGTTTGGATAGATGGTGACAGACCTCCATGAACGCAGAAAATCTTGCCATGGATGACAGCACACAAAGGCAGGGAGTCCAAAGGGCCTGCAGCAACGCCACACAACAAGGCAATTGTAATTTCGCAACCACTCATCACAAAAGCCGCATCGCATCGAAACATGTCGGCTCTCGTGGTTTCCCCTGATCAGTGTGATGCGTTCTGGGTAGCGTAAATTGATGGCGAGCAGCAAACGAAATGTCTCTACACTGTGAAAGTTCTGGTCGACAATGTCTCCCATGAAGATGTAGTTGCTACTGGGGACCTCTCCACCAACTTTGAACAGATCTTGCAGGTCATAAAACTGGCCGTGCATATCACCACATACGTTGACTGGTGAGTCCACCATCTGCAAGTTAGTCAATTTGATAAGAGTTTCCCGGGCTTTGCGCACACTAACTTCTCCTCGGACTCAATAAGGAATTCGCACCTTCTCTATTGCTCGATCTGGCTGTACAGATTAGTGCTGTCACCCATGCCTCCGCATATTTTCTTTGCGGTCTGATTGAAATCTACTTACCGGTCTAAATATGAGGCTGGAAGCAGCCGGAGCACGTTGCCGAGTAGATCATGGCTGGACAGATTTCTGGAAGAACGAAAACGTCGTAATGGTAGGTCAGCCGTTCTTGTTGTTCTTCTTCTTCTACTGCCTTGATATATGGCACATACCCACGACGGGGTTTTGGTCATTGTTCTGGTGGACGGCCAATTGTCCTACACATACTGAATTAGTGCATAAAGTAATTGTCAACAAAACAAAAACATAAGATTTAAGATCACAAAAGTTATTGAAACGAAAAAACATACGAAGCGAAAATTTGGATGTTTGTAAATTTGGATGAGGGTGGAATTGAATTCTCGAACCTCTTTGTCTTTTGCCTCTTGCAGATTGTTGGCCGTGCGAGAAAACCAATATTAACAATCTCGGCCATGCATTTTTATTTTCAACTTAGATTTTTACATTGGTGCTATCTTTATGAAATGCTCCCACAATAACGCTATAGAAATTGATTGCACTCAGGGCTAGTATTTATGTCCTTAGTGTCATGAAGTCCAAATCGGACGATCATTGTCCACTGGTGTTTTGAAGATCACGCGGAATTTCCAGCTACGGCCTGAAGTACAGACGTTTGTTTGAGCGGTGACTCAAAATATGTTTACTTTTGAAGAGTGGGAGATTTATAAAGCAATTTATTTTTGCTTTCGCACAGAGAGGTGCGATATTTTGAATACTTTAGCAACTCTGCACAGGTGAGAAAGAATTCCATTTCAAGCTCAATACAGCGTCACATCCTTCGTCTTAAAAGGCTAAACAACGCATTTACGAGCAGTTTGGTTTCGTATGTTTTTTAAAAAGAATCGAAACATTATCTATTGTTGCCAGCATCAAGGGTACGTACACATGCTTCACTTGGGGTGGTGGCGTCAACGTGCCACACCAGCCTTCAACACCCCTTAGGGGTGCGCACAGCAAGGACAGTGTGAAAAAGATGATAAATAAAAGTGTACGTTCATGATTGAATTTATTCCAACTCTTATTTTCTGCTGTTGCGGTTCCCCAATATTACCATAGTCAGTACTTGGCTTGATTTCAATATTCGCCCTAAATTGGCAGAGAAAATATCAATTTTTCTTTTTTTAGGTGCAGTTGTATACTTTTGATCTGAATGCTGCAAGTAATGATAAATGTCAGCCGTCCAGCTGTTTGAATAATATAAGTATGACTGCAAAAATGCACGAGAAAGCCTCTATGCAGGCAGGCAGGCAGGCTTGTAGGCTTGCAGGCGAGCAGTAGCAGCAAGCAGCAGCAGCTGAACAAAAAAAAACTGCGAGAAAACTTTCAGTTATTGAGGACGGGGAAGATGAATATGAAAGAAGCCAAATCTTCTAAGCTAATGATTACTAGCGCTATTCAAGTGATATAGCTTTCAAGAAAAATATCTTGAGCCCAAACTGTCCCAATAAAAACGTACTACAGAAATGCTACAGAAAAAATACCTGTAGTTTGTCGCATTTTCGGCATGTCGTAATTGTGTTTTTTGTCTTGTGTAGTATTTCTGTAGTCTGTTTTGTGTAGTTTGTCGCATGTCAGTACTCCGTCTTTTGTAGTGTTGTCCGTCTG
Organism: Amblyomma maculatum; assembly: GCF_055883805.1. Lineage (NCBI taxonomy): Eukaryota > Metazoa > Arthropoda > Arachnida > Ixodida > Ixodidae > Amblyomma > Amblyomma maculatum. The sequence continues at coordinate 102,623,873 of NC_139350.1, read as the reverse complement.
TAGTCTGTCTCCTGGTGTGTAGTATTTGTGTATCGAGGTTCATTTCTGTAGTCTGTCTCGTCAAGAAGTTGCTATTGATAAATTAACTATCCGCTTTGGAGCACCACTCTAGCTCGGCATTCCATGCATTCTTAAGTATGGCCATGCACACCAAAAACACCTTACTTGGGGCAAAACAATTTATTACCACAATACTCCCGGCTGATGACGTTCCTTTTTCTGCTTGTGCGAGTTCAGCATGCCCTAGCTGAAGAAGAGAAAGACTGTGAGACTGCATGCCCATAAGAAATGTACGTAAGCATTGCAGAGCTCATATGTGTGCAACGTGTCAACAAAATGTCACCTAGCTGTGCAGACCGCTGCTGAATTTAGGAGACATCTGTTGACTGCGACAACACATTTCGCATGCACTGCATAGTTCGAACGACCAATTATGAAGAAAACTATATCATTTTTATAAGCACAATATGCTTCCTTGATAACAGATAGTGAACTCTCACCTATCCTGATCTTGTCAACTTAGTGCTAGCAAAAGTGCATAGCTCCAATGATGTCCAATGCTTGTTATTGGAGGCACTTATTTGGGCACCAATTAATACAGACCTCAGGCATTCGCAACTCCTTAGATTTAAGCTATGCAGTGCTCGGCAGATCAGTGGTGCACGAGATGGATGAGAGGCATTAGGAGTTTTTTCCTGCCTGCTGGCTTGAGTTTGCTGACTGCATTGCAACAGGTGATCTTCCTTTTGCTCTCGTCTCACTGGCAACATATCAGAAGAACTCGATGAGGAAGACAATCACCACAGCCATGATGACAATCATTACCTGCTACTGTGATGCTGAACAAATTATAACAGCCATCCACCTAATACTGCCTAAACTGGACAGAAGAATCAAACGTGACCATGAGAAGATATTTACCGCCGCAGGTCATAGCACTTCTCGCCAGGTACCTTGCTACCTTTTTGTGGCGCTTCTGCAGCTCATCGGCAGGGCAGGCCTTCACCTTGAGGTAGTGCCACAAGGAATCTGCAAAATTAGGTAATAGGTAATATCAGTGTGGTTAAATATCAATATTACAATCTGACTTGGTACAAAGCTACAAACGCTCATACATAATACTACAGTGCAGATACAACCTGCAAAGTAATATAGCAACGAAGTGAAAGCAAGAACAATGCATGCAGCATCAATGACTGACCGATACAACTTGACTATTTGCACAATTACTGTAAGCGGATGGGGAATAACCATTTGGACAACAAATAATTTAATGTAATTAGAAATTGTGACACTGTTTGCACTGTATACTACAGAACTTAGTGCAATATGGATTGCAAGGTAAGTCTACATCAATTATCGACATCATTAGGCTGGTTACTTCCACTGTAGGACAAAGTACTGCCCCACTGATTTTCAATTATCACTGTTTTGCATTACCTGCAGCCATCTGCTCTGCTTCAAGCATACTAACCATATCTGCCATCCAAATTCTTTTCTATTCACAGCTTACAATTTCCTCCTCTCTGAAACTGCTCCTCTACTCAAACTGACCATAAGTTTCTCTTATACCCTAGTTACTCGGCTGGCTTAATCACGGTTACCGAACTTAACCATGGTTACCCGCCAATCGCGGTTCGCTGCTGTTACACAGCTCACTGCCGTTCTCGGTTACAGCAGCTATTGCCCATTAAGTACAACAGCAGAACGGACGCAGTGATTGGCGGAATGAAGCTGCATTTACAAATATCCTATTTATAAATGGTTCCCGGAGTGTCGTCCGACGAGGCGTCAACAGTGTAGTCAAGCATCACACAAAGGCAGCACCTCCTCGACCGCCGTAAACATCACCGCGATGGCCCCTCCTCCCGCAAACCGTACGCGAACAAAACAGCGCATCGCTAGTGCCAATGTCAGAAATGAAGCGAGCGAAATTTGTTGCTGTCTGGAATACTGAGTAGATTACAAAAATTGAATCACTCTTGAGAATCGCTGACCAGTGGCAAATTGCTGCTAAGAGCGATAACCGCGACAAGCAAGTTTCTACTCAAGCCAAGCCAGCTGCCGCCGGTGCAAATTGGGCTCAACCACACTGCTTGTACTAGCTCTGCGATAAATGCTTTGCAAAAGTTAACCATATCATTTTTTTTACTATGGCAGATTAGGAATCACAAAGGGAGTTTCATGAGTAGACCAATTACGAAAGAGTCGCTCAGTTCCAAAGCGCCGACCGCCGCTTGTGCTTAGAAATGGTTTGGTTTATGCCTGGAGAGTAGTTCAGCACTTCTGGAGCTGATTACTGCTGGAATTACCCGGCAAAGAGCTGCATTGACATCCTTCGCCATGACTTCAGCAGTGCGTGGCTACAGTACATAGGTCGCTGTAGTAACTGATTAAGTAAAAATGTATAAGAAAAAGGTCAACACTGTTAAACTTCTGGGTCTATTGCTAGCGCATGAAAGGAGGACAGTGGTATGAATGACTGGAAGTGTGCTTTTCATATGACGACTCTTTTTGATATACTTTCTGCTGCTCCAAGCACCAATTCACTCTATAGAACAATTATTACCGGCAACTAATAGGGAACTACGAATCATATTTCTAGCCCTATGTACCTGAAACTTAAGAGACAGAAATTCATTCTATAGTTCTTTGTAACATTCTTTTATAGTGCGCTGTCAAGCTTTCATCCTGGTCGACAAAGAAAGTGTCACGCCTGTTTCCTCGTATAGATGCATCAATGTCATTCACAGGTTAATTTACACATGAAGGCTTTAGGAGTGCTCTTATTTTGTTCTTTTCGCTTTATAGGAGAGGTGCATGAGCAGAACTGCAATGTTCTCCATGAGTGCGTGCAGCAAAATTTGAGCGATCAGCTATTCTTTTAATCATACTTGAAACATTTTTAATCAAATTCAAGTCATCTTATACTGCTTATTTTGCAACCCTATAGCCGAATCCACTTTGGGGCATTAAACTCCATATACCATATGTATCATTTTTAAATATACTGCTCAATCAGAGCTAGGTTTTACGTGAATATTTAATTCGTTCTGCAGGTTCCTGATGACCTTCAAAAGAAAATTTATCGATCTGAGAAATAACACTGCATAACTTTGCCGGGATACTAATGATGTTCACTCGCTTTATAAAACTGGTTATGAAGTCACTCATTGAAACTCTTGAAGGTGAAAACAGAAAAGCTAATCCAGAAGACCGCACCTGTTTCGGCAATATCGGGCTGGAGTGACCGCTTGAGATAACTACTGTTACCTTCACAGCAGCTTTTGTGACCTTTTCTGTACGAAAACGTGGGCACTGCAGGTGACTGGGTTGTCAAGGAGATTTGATTAAACTTCTTATGAATGGACAGCATATAAAACAAAACGTCCACAAACTGCAGGTGTTTGCTATTGCGCTCTTCGTGGTGCGGCCAAAAATTTGGTCCGACAATTAAGAGTTGTGAACTACCTGATCAAGTTGTAGTGCAGATGTGCAACGCACGTTAACTGCAAAGGCAATTCGTCGCTGAAGGGTCTACTTGTAGTGCTCACGTTGCCCTTTGCACTCAGTCATCTTTATCAGACACTAACAAACATGAAAACAGGTGCCATTTTCTTTCTTGTGCCTCGTGGTGTAACTGACAGCACCACAGCTTGCAGGAATATTCAGAACTATGCTTGAAAACGAAACAGACGGCTCGGGTTTTTTCCTACACCCCGAAAGTCACAGCTGTCACCAGTGCCACCGCATCTCCACTGACGTCACTGGCTGACGCTTGTCTATATAGTACCAAAAGTGTGAGCAAAATGGCATCTAGCTCTGCAGACCCCTGTAGAATTAGGAGCCATCTCTTTACTCTAAGATAGAACACATTTCGCATGCACTGTACTGCTGCAATGTTCAGTTATGAAGAAAACTGCACCATTTGTTATAAGCAAAATGCACTTCCTTCAACAGCTTGTGGAAAGAAATGGCGCATGATACCCAGAACAGCAGTGCAATGATGACAAACACAAAAAGCGAAACGCTACACAAGCACACACTACCAATTATAACACAAAACGGAACCCCAGCTTTCACTTTCACATGCAAGTACATCACACTAAAACAACTCTTCTTTCCCAATTACGCAGATATACCTGGGCAACAATAGATGTTAGTAATCCTCCCATCCAAGGTGAGGGGTGGACTTTTTTTATTTCCCAAACCTGCCATAAGACATACTATAGAAAATGCTTTACATAATTTTTGAAATAAAGTTTGCGAAATAAAAAAGTTCACCCCTCACATTGTCCAAGCAAGACAGTTACAACTTCTGCCACTTAGACGCAAACTAAAAGATCACCACAGATCTGCAGCTGCCATGAATCACGTTCACTTACAATACATCTAAAAGGAGAGTTCAGTTCATGAGTCTTAAAAGGAAAAAACACATCAAGGCAACCTTTCTTGCAGTCGCTGATCACTTTGGCCAATCTGCTCAGCTGCAGTTCTTTACATAACATGATGACATTTGCTCTACTAGCTTTCTTTTGCTTTCTTCTGTACAAGCAGAAAATTCTTAGTTCTTCCTAAAATTCTTCGGGGTCGCCTTCTCTTCATATATTCCAGCCAGAACCACTTTGAAGCCCCCTTTTTCCGTTTGAAGAAGACGAAGGTTATCATCTAAAACATTATTTAGACTGCAGTACTAGATCCATCTTCCGAGAAGTCCTTGGGGTACCATCCAGCCCATCCAATATTCCCCTCATGCACCACACAGCCCTTGGGGCTTTGCAGTGATTTCGGCTCGCCAATACTAACAGAAAGTGACCCAGGCAAATAACAATTGTGTGCTTGTATAGAACAAAGCTAGTACATCAAAAGCCATCGCAGTATGTAATGAACTGCAGCTGACCAGATCGGCCAAGGTGATCAGTGATTGCAAAGGTTGCCTTCATGCATTTTTCCCTGTTAAGACTCACAAACTGGATTTGCCTTTTAGATGTGTTGTGAGTGAACACAATTTTTGGCAGCTCCAGATGAGTGGTGTTTTTTTTAATTTGTGTCTCAGTGGCGGAAGTTATGACAGTTTTGTTTGGATGATGTGAGTGATGGACTTGGTCTTGTATTCGCTGCTTGAACAATATCTGGGATGTGAGGGTTGCGAACATTTACTGTTGGCCAGACATATCTGCTTAGGAACGAAGAGGTGTGCGAATGTGAAGTACTTGTGTGTAGATAAGGAAGCTGTGCTTGGGCGTTAAAGAAGAAGTTTGCATTCTGTTTTGTATTACAGTTGGTAGTGTACGCCTGTGTTGTGTTTCATTCATAGTGTTTCTCTTTGTTGCACCACACTTCCTTGACGTCAGGTAGTGAGCTCTCATTTATACTGCTACAGCTTCGTCTTCCTTCTGTCTCACTGTTGTTGATCAACGTCTTCTTCAACGTTCGGCGGCGCAGGGAATATTATGCAACAACATTTCAAGTCAATTGCGTGCATGTAAAAAAACAGCATAAATGTTCTTTCGTTTGCGTTTTTTCTCGCTTTTTTCAAGTATGTGAACCAATCTCAATCTTGAACGATGCAAGTTATTTTGTTTCTTTTGCATAGAATATTCATAGAAAATGAAATATGACGGTTCTCATAAATACAATTTAAAGAAAATAACATGCTGACTGTTGAAGCCTTAAGCACCTGCAATAACATGTCTCCCTTGATAAAACTGCTCGCTTAATTGGTATAAAACGGGACTGAAATATGGCATACAGCAGTACATCTTTTTGGTACCACGTTTAATTGATGTATCAGCTTCCGCAGATGTGATACTGGAGGGGTTAGTTGACGCCTATGCGCGAAGCGATTGTTTTACCTTTGAAGATGCTATAATTGTGCGTGTGCGAGAGAGGGGGGGGGGACGGAAAAGGTGAGCGGTTCATTTGCAGATGCTCTTTGAACTGCTTTATTGAGCACGTAATGGTTCAACAAAACTTGAAATTGAGTAAGATGGTGCATTGCAACTTGACTAAAAATAAGAGAAGCAGACACAGGACACGCGCTAATGGTTCATTTACGCATAACCAAAGTTGAATGAATTTCGTTTTCCTACCGAAATCAAATTATTTTTTCGTTTTGTGGATTGCAGCCTAATACGGTATAGCCTCCAACGTGCCTAAAAGGGGGTAAAACTTGATAGCTTGTACTGTAGGTTATTTTTTTGTAGGCCACGGCAGTTTCGCAAAGCAGAGAGGTATATTCTCATTGCTAGGAATAGAATATACATATGGTCAGCAACGGAAGCTTCATTTTGACTTCAAAACATGCAAAGATATTAGTTTCCAATATTTTACCTGAGGTTTTATCTATTCTTAGTGCTAACCTAAAGCGCTTTTCAGCTTTTAGAAGTCTCCTGCTATTGCTAATTGCATAAAATAAATATGGTTTGAAAAGGATTATGCCTCTGTAGCTTTTATTATAGCATTCCGTACGTACAGCGGTGAAAATCTAACCCAGGGCTTGCGAAGAATATTGTGCCCCTTATAATGAGTTCCGCAGCTTTATCTGAACCGTTCTTAAAAATTATCTCTCCTGAACTCGGGGCTCATTGGCACTAAAGTGCACGCAAAGCTTTCGCGTTACTGGCGCTTTTGTTGTGTAATATACTGACCATGGTTCTTGCCTTGTTTGACCGCGCATAATCGAAAACCAAGAACACCTGCGACAACACTGAAGAGCAAAATATGCCAACGCCGAGTTTCCGGGAAGAGGAAGCTGTAGCGCCATCTGGCGTCGCTGGAGAAAGCGCCGATGTTCTAAACCTCCCAAGTAAGTGTGGCGCGCTTTTGTAGTAATGCTACATGGCGCCATCACAGCTTTTTTTTTTCGAAAATTGGCATCCTATTCTTCCACTCCTTCAATCTCGTGGTAGAGTCTTCTGGTTCCTCATCACGCACGGCCAAACTAGGTAACAACTGTGCAAAGGAAGGTCAATACCGTGCAAGCTTTCTTGAGGGTCTCACCGCAAACATGCGTGCGGTTGAGGTGGTACAATTTTTCCAAGCGGTTCTGGTAAATTTGTACAACACATACACGGGAGTGTGACATAGGAAATGCAACTCTTTTTTCCTACCTTATTCGGTAAGTCTGTCCTTTGAGTGCAGCATTACGGCCGAGTATAAACTGCCTTTTCGTGTTGCTGATGCTACACATGAAGCGGATTTCATGCTTTTACCAAATTAGGCACGTACGTCATCGAAACGTGGTATTGAGAAACAACGGTCGTATGCCGTTTCTGTGTAATTTTTTACAACCCAAATAAATGAGTGTTTTAAGCGAGGGAAGCGTTTTACAGTCTTGCCTTTGCTTTGCAACCGACATGACATTATTTTGCTTTTTATGGTTAAACACATTAATGGCTCATATTGTCGGCGATCGTTCGTTCGGTCACACTATAGCAGTCAATGAAATTGCGACATCACCCGAGAGTGAAACTAAAGTCATCAGAAAAACGAATAAATCACCGGGAATCGAACCTCCATTCCTTGGATTCCGTACCGAACGCTTTAACCAACTGCGCCACGTTAGGGATCGTCAAACACACATAATAATTCTCCTTGTCTACAGTGAGGATGATAGTAGCGATGACAGTGACGCTGCAACAAGTGATAAAGACCATGATTGCATTAGCAACGATAGTAAGGGTGCATTGAGTCGATAATGATGAGAGCAAACGTGATGCACCGTGCGAACGAGCAGAGTTCAGGCGTTCGCATTTCTGCAGTGTAGATTGCATGGTGCTCTCGGTATTTTTTGTTGCCTATTGATGCTGCTGCTGCTGTCATATTCATGTGCGGCAACAAGCGTCTTTCCTAATGCTGCATCAACGGAGGCCTTCCCATCGGTTATCCTATAGTCATCAGCGCGATCCTGACTGTTTTACTGGTATGAACACAGCGGACGACCAAGAATGGACACGTAAGTACGAACGTGTGGGCACATATATTTGCTGGGACCCCACACTTAAGTTAGGCATGGTTATCTTTCACTTCGAGGGCACGGCGCTATAGCCTTGTACGAGACTCATAAAAACCAGCTGACAAGTTGGAATTCTTGGAAAGAGAAACTCCGCGAACCATTTGGGAAACATTTGGTCGAGAGCTTACCGCAAAGAGAACGCTCGAGACCCATGGCCAGACATCTACCGAATCATACGTGACTTACATTCCCGATGTGTTCGCCTTTTGTCCAAAGTGGATCGCAAAATGACGGAGTCCCAAAATGTTGGTGACGTCTTGAAGGACATCGCAGATGGTGCATTCAATCTCCTTGTGTACAAAGACTTACGCAAAGTTGATACCATCATAAAAGAATGCTGTCGTTTTGAGGATGCCAAAAGCCGTAACATTGCATCGTCATTTCTCCGCCTCCATAATATTGCTCTGACATCTTCGTGTCGAGGTTTGCTGCCCCAACACCAGCCCGCATCAACCTAAAATGCAATAGAAGAGACATCTGGGCGAGTTGGTACGGTGACATAATGAGTAAACAGCGCTACAGACTAGGACATAGATCAAGAAGCAAAGAGGACGGGCGCTGACTCAGAACGGCATTTTATTGAAAAAAAGGGACAGTATAAATATCGAAGCCAAGCCGCACTAAACCACACATTAAACAAAAAACAAAGTTTATGACTCAGCACAGATACCACGTTTGTATATTGTATTCAGTATCTTGTAAACATCCGTGTCTTGTAAAAAACTCTGAGGTGGTGGTAGAGCACTTGAAAACGGACAACCCAGGAGATTGCTTGGCAGTTAGCATTGATGTCGAGAATCTATTTTATATGATCCCTCATGAAGCTCCCATGACCAGCCTTCGAATGTGCATTTCGGAACAGAATGATGAAATAGCTTCTGGTAACAACTGCGGTATAATTACAGGGTCGTTTTTGGAATTTACATCTTTTTATTTGAAAAGTATGCTTGTTGAATTTGACAGTGCCGCGTATGCCCAGAAATCAGGTATCTGTATTGGTTCAAATGTCGCACCTGTTCTAAGTGATATTTTCTTAAGCAGAGTAGATGAATTAATTGCCAAAAACTTCCAAGGGCTGGGGATAAGAATCTTTCGGCATGTTGATGATTTCTTGGTCTTTTACAAAGGTTGGAATAGTAGCTGAACACATATGAATATTCTTAAAGTTTTTCAAGTGCAAGGACTGGGTCTGAGATTTACATTTCAGCGGATGTCACAAGAGAATGAACTGCGTCTTCTAGACCTCACTTTGAAGTTTGCCCGTCTAGTTTGTTGGTGGTATTCGTCTAGGAGGGCAAAGCAGCTACTATATTATGGGTTGCAATATTCTAAGCTCGTAAAAGATGGCATCGCTCTGTCCGGCCTCAGGGCAGTCCTGTCAAAATCATGCGTTAATAATATGCGAATCAGCTTTACTGAACAACTATTTAGGCTAGCGAACGCAGGAGTTTCTGGTCCCATCATATTAAGAACATGTGATAAATCGATCAAAAAAGTAAAACAGTCGTGGGCAGGCTCACGGGAGCAGGAGAGGGATCATATTAAGAACATGTGATAAATCGATCAAAAAAGTACAACAGTCGTGGGCAGGCTCACGGGAGCAGGAGAGGGATGATTAGAAAGATACAAAACGATATGAGGCTCTGCCATATGTACATAGTTTATCACACAATTTGAACAATGTAGACAGAAGGTTTGACGTTAATGTGGTTTTCTCAGCACCAAATAAACTGTCAAAAATGTGTAGCGCCGTTAAGAACAAAGGAGCGAAAAAAGTCCGGGAAAGAAACACGTGTCGGGTGAAGAATAAGTTTTCCTATGTTCCATGTAAAGTAGGAGTGATTAACAGGATTCCGTTATCTTGAGATAAGGTGTTTGTGGGTCAAACGGGCAGGTGTATAAATGATCGTTTACAAGAGCTCGAGAGATCATTAGAGATTGGTAGAGGCTCTAATCTGGTGGCGCATTGTAAGGGGTGTGATGGCTGCCAGCCTTTTCTAAAACAGACAGGTATTTTGGATGCCCATACGGCACAGATTAACCGGGTAATCGTTGAGGACAGGCATATCACGCGATTAGGTGAAGAAATGTGTCAGTGAACCATCAATCACTTTAACAGATAATGATGTTGGGTTTCTTAAACGTAGTATGTGTGCTGTGTGATCATGACTTTGCTTTTTGTTTAATGTGTGGTTTAGTGCGGCTTGGCTTGGATATTTATGCTGTGTTTTTTTTTTCAAAAAACTTCAGTTGCCAGTCAGCACCCGTCCTGTTTGCTTCTTGATCTTCGTCCTAGTCTGTAGCGCTGTTTATTCATTATAGTACAAAAATGGAAACCGTATCGTCCGCCGCGAACTCGAGGTCACCTCTCCCACTATCTTGCCGCAACGTTTTGCCGACGGCCGCCACACGGACGTTACCCTAATTAAGACCGTTGTCCGCCATGAGGTTGCCACCTTGGGCCTCAACTCTGTTGCTGCCACCAGCCAGCTCACTGCAGCCGATATTCACGCAGCTTATCCTGGCCGACCAGTTTTTCACACCGACGTTCGCACAGTTTATCCTGGCCTACTTATATGTCGCCCCACGTCGACGTAATCCAGATGACTGGCGCACATCCGATAACCAGCTATGTGCTTTGCTTGCACGTGCATCGGCCACATCGTCTATTATTGCTGAAATCAATGGATTCAGCCACAAACGTCTCACCATCCACTCTCTTCTATTTACGATGACCCCTTTCCTCTCCTCTCGACGAATCATGACCCTTCAAACCTGTCGTTGATATCTAGCGCACGTCCATGCTATCTACGCATGTGTTCTGTAGGTATGTAGATTTGGACGTCGCGGTGCCATATATGAAATTCACATCCAATTCTTTGAAGCACGACACGACGGACTATTCACCATTCTTCCTGCTTTTGGCAGGAACCCCACCATACCTTTGCACACGCTGGTCCCGCCTGCTGGCCGCCCCATAACCACCTACGCACGTGATGTCATTGCTCAAGCTAGTGAAGCGTGCCAATTAGCCCGTAAACGGCTCCTCGCTTCTCAGACTTCCCAGAAGTCTGAATACTATAGGCCCAGCTCGCTACTATGCTAGTTGTGGCTTTGTTGTAATTCATCCTAATATTTTAGGTCTTCACATAGAAATCTTTAAGACAACTGCCTCAATGTTGCTTACGCATCGCCTCTGGGCTGCGTCCGCGTTGAGCGGCACGGGCTTGAAGAAAGTACCGGACGTCCGAAACAGCCAGGTTGTGAACTCCCGATAGATGCAGCTGCCATCCTCGTTACCGGTTTTCCGTTGTATGAGCTGCCAGACGTGAAGACGGGATGACTGAGGCCGAACCTCAGCCACGCCTAGACCCCTGGCTTCCAATTTTGTGGCAGAGCACCAGGCGGAGCCCTGCTCTTTTTCGGCAGTCTCATTCGCTACCTCCAATTACTCTAACCATTTATCCCGTTCGTCTCCTGTTTTAAGATCTCCGCTCTTTTGTCCTGCCATTCCTAACTCACCGTAAAGGCTGACCGCCACTTTTGTCTCAGCCGCCGCATGTCCCTGCCTTTACTCGCTCGCGCCGATCCAGGCGGGCTTAAAGACCGGGTCACTCATGCCCCGTCCAAAGGGAGTCGTCACTGGCTTTCCATAATAGACAGATTTCCACAACGCGTTAATGCGGCATGCAAATATTGGCATGTGTGCACGACGCCGGCATGACGCTGTCAGCTGTGTACAAGAGAAGTTACTGACCGCACACTCGTTCTCGCCCATGAGCCCTCACATCCGCTCCTTCAAAATTAAGAGTTAGAAAACTTTCAAACTCAATATTGAGTGCAATTACCCCTCCAGTAAAAGGTTATAATGAGTACTGTGTAGAAAATGTCAAAAACGAATAAGCAAAATGAAACCAAAACCAGCGCAAGTGCACCGTAGCTAAAACGAAATTATTCTTTGACATTATAACTGAGCCCAGCACTTCGAACCATTCTCTTAATTATAGCCTTTCGCGCCTACAGCTCGTTTGCGGAGGTCTTACCTAGCAGCTGAAATCAGACTGGGAGCAGGAACAGCTGACGTTTCTTGTCTCAATATTATCTGGGTGATGCATTCGACCGACTGAAATGCCATGCACACTCAGACCGAGTCCTTACAGTTCGCCTTGCTTGCGCACGCTTGCGCTCGGCGCCGCCGATCTATCCCCAGATCTCTCAGTCGTGACGTAGTACTGTGGAGAGGGGGCCTTGCGCAGGCCTTCTCTAAGTCTAGGGGGCGTTGGTTCAGCTCTACTTGAACCTATACGTTTTGGTCGTGTGCGCTCCTAGAAGGATCCGTACTCCAGTGGCAGCTAAAAGAGACGCAAGGCTCGACTGACTGAGGAAGGTCCTCCCGTTTGCGCAAGTAGGACCGTTGTTACGGCCTTTAGCGTATTCCACGAACGAGCACAGATGCGTCTTTATCAGATATGTCGTTTTGGTGATAGTACCATCCGCAACAGAACAGACTGGACTAAATTATAAGGATATATTAACGTAACTTTAAATTCTTTTTTTTTTTTTTCATCCGGTGGAGAATTGCGCGGCACCGGGATCTGAACCCCGGTCCTCTTGCATGCGAGGCGGATGTTCTATCGCTACGCCACCGCTGCACTTTGCTGCATTTGGCAAGCACTCGCAGATTATGACTAGCAGCTTACCGGTATCGCTCAAGAGGAAAGTATACAATAGTTGCATCTTGCCTGTACTCACCTATGGGGCTGAAACGTGGAGGCTAACCAAGAGAGTTCTACTTAGGTTGAGGACAACCCAGAGGGCTATGGAACGAAAAATGGTAGGGGTAACATTAAGAGATAGAAAGCATGCAGAGTGGGTCTGAGAAATAACTCAAGTTACCGACATTCTAGTAGAAATTAATAAGAAGAAATGGACATGGGCAGGACATGTAGTGAGAAGACAGGATAACCGATGGTCGCTGAAGGTAACAAACTGGATTCCAAGGGAAGGAAAGCGTAGCAGGGGGCGGCAGAAAGTTAGGTGGGCGGATGAGATCAAGAAGTTCGCAGGGGTCAAGTGGATGCAGCTAGCACAGAACCGGGTTAAGTGGAGAAATATGGGAGAGGCCTTCACCCTGCAGTGGGTATAAACAGGCTGATGATGATGATGATGATGAAATTCCTTCTTTAACTTTTTTGTTTTGAAAACGAAGAGGCGCGACGGTGGTAAAAGCAGATAATGTGCATGTTGGACATCGAAGAACAAAATGCTGGTTCTTGTCTGATACGCTCAATACAAAGCTGGCAACTTAAAAAAAAAAAGTACCGAAAGCATCCGCAATAACACTAATCGTTGCACAAGAAGTTTCTCGCGTCTGCTATTTAAAGAGCTCTATCCTGCCGCATAGCACGTCCGGAACAAAAGAATAAATTCGCGTGAGGGTGACTTTGGACATGACGAAAGCGACAATTCAAAACTTTACAGCATTGCAAAACCATTTACCATTTATTTACTCAGATGTCTATAACAAACCTTATTGGATTTCAGTGGCAACAGAACGAAGTTGATAGAATAAATCTTATCCGCTTGAGTATTGCATCGATGCTTGTTGTAAATGAAGATGCGCTTTTTGCATGAATTCACATAGAGTTGCTCGTCATGGAATGTAATAAGTACAGGAGAAACGATCCCAGAAAAACCGCCTGCAGATAATTGCCTTTTGAGTAAAATCGAGTAGCGACAAGGAACGTTGCTGGTTTGCAGAAACTGAGAAAGAGAAGCGGGAATATTTTCTGATCAAGTGTTTTAGTGGTGCGGAGGATTTTTACAGTAAATAGAGATTTGTTTTTTTTTTCTTGAAGCTGTCCGAATTGTAAATGCGGCGATTTCTATTTCACGGTAAATAAAGTCGACTTACGAAATTTTGTAGTCGGGAATGTGGCAATTTAGTGTGTTATTGGTCTGTGAGTAAATTTGTCAGAAATTTCAATCGCGCTCAGAAATTGCTCATTCAGATCTTTCGCATACTGACTTTTCTGAGGAAATTTACATTATTTGATCGATTTGCTCCGGGCAGATTTTGGTTTATATACCATAGTGAAGAGGTTTGAAAAAATCGCTCAAGGGGAATTTACAATATCGAATTATAGACTGCATCAAAACAGGGAATCGCAAGAAGCATACAGCATCTTTCATTTTTCCTTGGATCATCAAGCAGATAAAGAGGGAAATAAATTGCAGGTCTCAATGCATCAGGCATCAGAAACTGCGGTTGGAACTTCCACATTGCAGGCTTTTAGACGTTTTGTAGTGATACCAAGGCTCACTTGTGGGTTCACCTGACGAACAACAGGTGTAAAATTTTAGTGACGTTGCAGTACATGGCACAGGGCTTTTATCGGTTATAGTATATGCGTCACTTTACCTAGGTTAATTTATCTCTCTTCAGAGCAATCAGCTTCTGATTAAACTGCTCTGATGAGCTTTTTCTTTCAACCTTCTGTCATTACTGCATCGATAAAAACACACCGTAGCCTTACCTATTAAAATTCTTGTTGTCAAATCTTCAAGATTACTTTTTTGAATAGAGATAAACAGCTCGATTATACCCACGCAGACATTAGTGTATGATATTTCTATTACAACTATCTCTGTGTGTAGAACGTTTTCAGAGTGTTTGCGGAAATTTGCTGTGAGTTTTCGTTGGACAGGAGTTGTCGTCTTCGGGAGCCAAGTTTTTCTTTTCTGTCATTCTACGCACGGGGCAAGTATTTCAATATTTTGTTTTGTCAGCACTGACTAGAAACCATATATCTGCTCGGCAGTATTTATTCACGCAAAAACATAAGATCCCGAATATGTTAAATTTTTAGCCATGCAGTGAAATGCAATGCCTCAATGTGTGTAGAAAATTACAAGGGTTCAACGCTGTTGAACCAAATATTGAGCGAAAGCATTAGCTGCGGGTGACGGAGCGTTCTTCTCTTTTTCTTCTTTGTCAGCCCGCATATCAAGCCCTGCTTAACCGGCCGTAGGAAGGTGCCTTAGTGGCCTATAGGGGTAACGTGAGTGCCAGGGTCCTATCAGGCTGATGCTGACACAACCGTCGCATGTGAAATGAGTGACCCAACTTGGCAGCTTCTGCGAGCCTACACCCTAGTGTCAGGTGGGGTGTGACGTCACAGCTTCACGTGGTTAAGACGGGGCTACCGGCTGCGCTACGCCGAAGGCTCGAAACCTAGAGTAGTATTGTTTTCGCAATAAAAGTCTTTACGTAGGGAAACTAATTTAAATTTCTCTTTGTTCGGTATTAGCCAAGGGCGTGTAAGCGCAGGGGTTAGATTTTGGAAAAGAACAACCCTTCATTAGTTCTGCACACTCTGGTATGGTTTGCGCGAGCAATGCAATCAGCAAAATTATTCATTTTATTCTGGTATTTTTTTATTTTAAATCTAAGATTGATTTGGTTTACAGCACTTAACTTACCAATGCGACCAAGGCTATGAGAGACGCCGTAGTAGTCATCTCAGGAAATGTCGGCCACCTGAGATTCTTTAACGTGTACTGCCATTGCGCAGCATAGGAGTGTCTGGCTGTTTGCCTACATCGAAAAGGGACATCCGATGGGGCCTGTAAACCAAGAATGGAATTTTAACAGGATGGAAGTGTGCGCCAGTTGGTGTATGATCTGTGGCTAATAACAGCGCTAACACGGGACGAAGCAGAAAGAGGGATCCCCAGGTGGTAGAAATTTTCGGAGTCCTCCATTACGGCGTCTCACATAGCCTGAGGCGCTTTGGGATGTTAAACCCTGCAAACCAAACCAAACCAGAGAGAGGGGACATAGCGTCGTGTCTCGTCTCTCTGCTTCGTCTCGAGTTAACGCTGTTTTTCGGCACAGATCAGGGACGGAATGTTGGCAGCAACAGTGTGTATGCCACTACAGGAAACGGGTCATAAATGTACCCTCAAAATAAGGCAGGTAGAAAAGAAAAGCTATACCTGGAACGAAAGAGAATGAAACCACGGGACAAAAATGGGAGAGCAAAAAAATGTAAATCAGCTCTAAATTATTGCCTAAATTTTTGCACCGCATATTTCAAATAAAATATTATACGAAATAGAGTAGCAAATTAAAACATGATATTTTCAGAGGGGACAGGTAGAGAAATAAAACTGGCAGCATGATAATTTAAATGGCTGTACACAAACGACCGAACTTTTACGAAGAGTCGGGTAATGAGACGTGGTAAGGTCTGTTGAGCAAGATGACTTTAGACGAGAATGTAGCAGAGCAATTCTGGAAGTAGTGACCAACGTCTCCACACAGGTTTTCTACAGGAGCCATGTACAAAGAGGAGGAAAGACGTACTTTTAGAAGTTAAAAGAAAATATGTTATGCCCAATCAATAAAGTTGTAAGTGAATTATGAGGCGGACATAGTTTTGGAATATCGAGAGTGGCAGGTATCCAATGAAATAATTCTCTGTCGCCATTATTTCCACGACAAAAGGTGCTCCATAAAACAACGGAAGAAGGATGTGTGCAGAACACAAGTAACGTCGTGAAAGGTTGAAATGTGTGCTCGGCCGTTTGCATGCACTACCAGCTGCATGCTCCAGTAGCCCGGATATAGGATGCCATGAATGTAGCGAGAGACAAAGAAAGCGACAGGTTCATTTTAATGAGAATAAGAAATAGTAGAAAGCAGGGACAAATGATTAGTATAGAAATGAGTAGGCGTAGTAGTAGGATTATTAAGTCCAAAGCCTTTAATGCCTCATCGTTGTCGACAGAAGGTTGTATGCAGAGGTGTCACGCTTTCTTTCTTTCTTTCTTTCTTTCTTTCTTTCTTTCTTTCTTTCTTTCTTTCTTTCTTTCTTTCTTTCTTTCTTTCTTTCTTTCTTTCTTTCTTTCTTTCTTTCTTTCTTTCTTTCTTTCTTTCTTTCTTTCTTTCTTTCTTTCTTTGTTCCTTTCTATTACAGAAAGCCGTGGAGTCGAGAGCTATAGTGTTAAAAATAAATGAATAAACTTTGTCTCCACCAGGAATCAAGCTCTATTCCTTGGATCCCCAGTCCAGCTCTTTACCAACTGCGCTACGCCATGAGTCATGAAAAGCTCTTCCTAATTCTCCTTTTTTACCTTGAGGATGATAGCGGGATTCCGCGACTGGTAGTGCGCCTTTCCTTTCCTGCAAAAGAATTATAGAACGCCGGTGAACGTTTGATGCGTACAATGAAGTGCTGCTTGTGTTCGGCAAGGGGCCGTCGTTGTACCGTCCCGACAGGTGATGACGTCATCCGCCGGGCATCCGATCCAGGCGTCCGTGCGGAGCCTTTCATTTGCCACTTCCTCGAACACCGCACCACACAGCAAACAGAAGCAGACCTTGATGTCTAGGAGGTGTTAGTACAGCAGGAATCAGCGGCGTTTGAAATTGAATTACAGGACAGAAAAGGCGCGGTATCTGTCACAATTCTTCGCGGAAACGTATCACGCCGTAAAGGGAGAGAGGAAGGCGGGAGTGAAAGATGAGATTAAGGTGGAGGTACCGTAGTGAAGGGCTATTATCCACCGCGCTATATTGGATTTCACCTCATCGCACTTTAGTGATCCAAAGTGATCTCTAGAGTTTTTTAAGAACATAATCAGCAGCAGAATGAAAGGCTACAAGCTCCGCTTCATACGCACTGGAGGGCGACTGCAGAAGAAAGCGATTTAAAATTAACATATGTTGGGTTGAGTTAAGCAAAACAAACAGCGGCGCCCACGGAGTGATGTGGGAATGACTCATCTTTAAATAGATATGCAGTGCGCGTTGAGAAGAAAAAAAACATGGCTTCCCGATAGGTGTCTTTAATAAAATGAAACTTAAACTTTCTTGAGGAATGATCGGTCAAGGGAATGAACAAAATCTGTGCTTCACAATGATTATATTTATAGTTACTATATAGTATAGGTTGCTAGCTCTTTTTTAGAAACTTGAATTCAGCAGATAAGCGGCCTAAAAGAACATTTGCAAGAACGTGAAGAGCCGCTGTACACGTGGTTGCGTAGGCGCTGTAATGTAGAAAGTGGTTTTATTAGAGAATAAAATAAAATAGCGAGAATTGGTATTCGTTGCAAGTGACAGGACACAATCTCTTAATCGAGAAAGCGGTCTTAGTCGTAGGTTGGCCCCGCTAGGGCCAACCTTCGAGATCACTTCCTCTGTTTGCAAACTCCGGCACCACGGGTGTCAACCTTCCATGTTCCACATCACGGGAAGCGATTCTGCTTCGTCATCCTACCAATGATGCCCCCACCGCAGTAAACGTAAGCGCGATCTTGCGCCCGACAGTTCTTTGTTGCCTTCGACCTTTTTTCATGTTGATCGCTGCCCTTGTTTGTTCTCAGAAGATTTATCTGAACAGGTAGAACGACACAGCTCGTGCCGATCGTGCACCGTATTCTTCTTCCGCAAGACAACAGAGTGGCGTCTGCGCACCCAACCAGCGCATCTTTGTGTAACGCTGCCCACGTGAGACCAAACTGTCCAGTTTGAGTTACCCACCCGATTATAAAGGCACAGTGCTTACGCGATGTCATCAGCTCTTCAGAGCCCGCTGTTGGCTCTACTAATTGGAACCTCAAGAAAGTATATAACCACCCATGCAAGAGATATCTTGAGTGTATGAGGGTTGATAACGATTGCTTGCCGCATTAACCGAAGATGGTGCAAGCACTACAATTTTCTCATGGTAAGGAATAAAATTAGGCTAATCCATTCGTAGCTCAGAAAGTTCCAAACCGAGCAAGAGGACGGGAGAAAAAAAAGATACACGAACTAGCACACAGAGATCGCATACCTCCAACTGAATTATTTCATGAAAGCAAGGACATATAATGATCATGTAAGTACCAAAATAAAAAAGGAACGCGAAGTAATTCTGCCCGAAGCAGATTGATTGAAACCACGTTTACTACAATATTTTTTAATGCTCCCAGGGCGCTACGGTAGAAGGGCACGAAGCATAAATAGCAACCCGAGGCGCGCGGATTATGAGGCCTAAAGTGTCCTGACCTTCTTATGTAAGAATTCAACCACGTTTATTGATAATGAACATGGAGACCTAACGCAGTTCCACCCGTTTGTGGATATAAAATGCCTCTTTATTTCCGTTTTCGTTTTTCCCTTCGATAGAATATTTTTTAGATAAGATAAACAGGCTTTGATGTTCCAGTTCTTGCAATGCAGGCTGCGATGCCTGTGACGGCGCTCATGGATCACTTTTGCGCCAGAACTGCTCAGTGAAGCAGGGCCCATGTTATTTGCATGATGACCTTGTTCTGATGATTCTTCCGCAATGAAACGCAATCTTGTTTGCATTAGCTAGAAGGGGACAAAGCTTAGTTTGCAAGGCGTTTAAAGGTAGAAAGGTGTGTCCCCTCCTAGCCAATATAAAAACGGATTCCAGTTCCAAAATGTTTCGATTCGGCTGTACTGAGCATATGTAGATATTCATCTGCCAGATACTGCACACTGTTGAATAGGAAGTAAATGAAAGGTGGCCATAACAAACAAAAAAGCGTCTCTGTAGTGATTATAGTTCTTTAAGATGTGCACTCATCATAAAATGTTTTTTTTTTTTTTTTACTGTGTGTTCAGGAAAATATTTTACTACGACGTACGTTTGCTATTCTCATTACTCGTCGAGTTTTATAACATCATAAACGGCGTGCTTCACACAAGTAAACCTGCATCTTGCTTTCCAAAACAGTTAACCTAGCCAGTGGGTCTTGGCATTTGGTTTTGGCTAGTATCTTCCGCACATTCGAATACTCTTGTTGCATGGCTCGTCGCTGACAGTAGGTATGCCCGATACCCTCCCAAAGAGCACGGAGCCGCTTCATCTTCAAAGCTGCGTGCATAAGGATTCTGTGTATGAATTGCGGAATCCTAACCACTTCTCGGTTCCATGCGATTGTTCTCTCTTCTGCAATGCCACCTTGTTTGCACACTTCAGTCTACACTTTTTGCACTGAACTGTTTTAATAATTTGACTAAAAAGTAATGCTTAAGTAATATCTGAAAAATATTTTCCCCGAAGCGCAATTATCTGCGTAAATTCCCGTTTACTTCCACGCGTACTGGGCGAACAACTTTTTTATTTGCAATTTCAAGCGACTACGGTGGCGACCTCTGACCCGCTCGTAAGGAACTAACGCCCCTTTTAAATCAGTTGCTCGGGGTTCTGGTGCTTGCCGAGTTCTTCTCGATGTCTGAACATTAATCGCACGTCCCGCCTGATAAATACATCGGTGCTTTGGGAGAAACATTCACTGAATCGTCTAAAGGCAGAAACGAGCACGCATAGATGCATTATTTTGACCCAGCCTCCCGCGCAACGTGACCGGTTGCGCCATGCTTTCTGCGGCGTGCCAAGTTTCGTATTGTAAGACTGGGACGAGCATTGAACGTGACTTTTATTCACGAGGCAGTAGAATGAAATTGCTGTGATCTGTTTTGGTGAATGTGAGCATGGAAATAGAGGTACTGTCTACATCGGAACTCTGGACGTGCTACAACGGATGCCTGGTTTGACATGCGAAAAGGCGCGTCCAATGAAGGCATTCTAAATGCCCCTAGTCAAACCGCTTGCTCTCCCACTCTTTCAATGGCTTTGTTTTTGGTATTCTACAGCGTATCGCGGACCAGGTAAGAAGCTTGAAGCAGTGCTCTGAATGCGATGTGAAGGCCATGCTACGTGTGTACTTATCTACGCCTTCCATAATGTTCTCTCGCATGCATAAAATGTCACGATAGAGTCCCACATTAAAATTTCCGTTGAAATAGTTACTTAGTATGGTGGGAATTCTCCCTCGAAAATAATTTCTAAGTAAATATTTCAACTGCATAAGTTTTTAATAATAATAATAATAATTTTTATTCAGTAGATTGAGAACAGCATGCACAAACGGAAGCGCCGAAGCCACAAGTGGGCTTGTGCGAAGAGGAAAACCTACATCGCTTTAACATGTCTGTCCAAGTAATCTTCCGTACTCGTATAATTTCTATTAAAACACTCCCCTGCACGGACCTTAATTATTCAACCGGGCCCGTACCGAGCTCATTAACATTTTTCGTTACCCGCCCCAGCCTGGCCTGATATTTTAAATATAGGCATGGACCAGACCCGAGTCCGACGAAACTCATACCTACCCGGCCCGCTAGGTACACAGTATAAATTGTAGTGCCGAAATGAGGTTAATGTGAGCTTCTCCATCGATAATTCCTGGACATTGCAAAAAGAACGACAACGACCCGGCGAGAAGATACCAGGAGCTCCGCCATCGAACCCTACCGGACAGAGAGAAGAGAGCTTCAGCGATACGCCGTGTACCGCATAATGAAGAAGCGCGTAATTGAACGAGAGTTTCAGCACTGGCTCTACCATAAGGCAAGTAATCTAGTAAAATCGACCGAAGGGACTATTCTTGTCCTAAAGCTCATTCACGCAAGTTTAAAAATTTACAACGATGGTCTGCGTGTTCTGAATGATAAAATGCAGGATTTGAAAGTCAGCGTTTGTGCAGAACAGGTCACAACTGTAAAGGTGTACGAGGAGACTGCGACATGGAGAATGAGGCTCCTCAGCCGCCACATCGAGGACCTTCTTCAGGCGCATACTCCCACTGCCTATAGCCTTGATTTTACGAAGGCAACAGGTGAGCTCCTTGCAGAAGCTGCATCGTCTACGAATGCAGCTTTACCTCAATCTTTCGCCGAATCAGTGTTATTGCACACACGAAAGAACGAAGTCTGACAATGCCGCAAGCACTTATGCATTGCGAAAGGGAATAGAAGAAAGACCACGAACGCCGAGCAGCAGCTGTGTATTTCCAGTCCTGCGCAAATGGTGCTGATGCGCCAGCGTTTTCATCTTGAAACAGAGAGTTCTACACGGGGAGTCACCAAGGAAAAGACAGAGCACGCGTGAACCAGTCAAAGTGAGCCTCGAGTCAAAGGTCCAGCTTAACAATAAGCAGCTGTTAGTCCTTTGGGCATCGAGAATTTCGCTCGTGCAGAAAATGCGGAGCAGCTGAGCGAACGTTTTTTGCATAGTAGCATTTGACCTGGAGGTAGTGCAAGTGGTGTCAAAGCCGGTACCTGGAGAGGTGTTGGTCTGGCCGTCGCCCAACAGAACCGGAACCTCTGGACATCACGCAGCATTGATGAGAGCCCATGGCTACGACGACGCTCAAGCAGATCTGTGATGATACCGATGATACCGCAAACAGTCACAACCGACAAGGGGACCACGACGCGAAACTGAAGCCGATGCTTGAAGAACATTATGAACTTCCGGTCTACAGCTCTTGCGACAACATCGTGGACGCCACCAACCAGCCTAAGATAGTCATTATAAGGGGTGCCACAGGTTGCCAGAAGACTACCCAGGTGCCGCAGTACATAATGGGCTCTTACATGAACCAAGGAATTGACGTATCGTGGCCACAAAGCCCGGCGGATCAGCGCAGTCTGTTACGGCGCGTGTAGCAGGAGGTGCGGAAGAACTTGGACTCGAGTGTATGCCACAGTAGACAATTTTATTATGTGCTTGAATGCCCCTCCTTTTTCTGCACAGATGGTGCTCCTGTTGCGGAAGTTGGAAACCAGATTTTGTAGATTATTCAAGTCATCAGTGACGTCCGAGATGCTAGTACCAACTTCACCATGATGCTCATCAGAGGCCATTGAAGTGTGACACTCTTTTAGCTTCTAGCTATTGCTAACCTTGGGGCACGGAGCGTGTTACAGATTCGCATCTGAATATACAATAAGAACGAAAGAAGGAAGACAAGGTTTAGGAGGGGAGCGGACGTGAGAGGGACTGAGCGCCATGTTGGTAAATCAATAGCAGGGGACAGTCCGGTAATAAATGCAGTGAAATGCGGCCTGGTGTTAGCCCTGCTTCTTCTATAGACAGTCCTGTCACAAGATCAGAGACAGTCAGAGTAGTAGTAAATGCAGTTCTGTAAAGCCAATGTTTTTTTATACTACGTAGCTCATTATAAAAACGTTAACACAGTTTACAATGGACGCTTCCCTATGGGAAACATTAGGTTGAAAAAAAGATTAGGAATTATAAAAGAGGTTATCAGAGATTTGCTGGCATTTGAGACCTCCTCCTAAATAAATAAGGTAGCACCATACTATCTTTGTAAAAATATTCTTACTGGAAAATGTGAGCTTTTCTATAGCGCGTCGTTACACTTCGCTCTTACGTTTAGCTGGTGGCTTCCTAGGCACAGGCTGCTTGGTCGCTAGTGAAGTGATCCTAAAGAAAATGAAAACAAACACGCGACCAGTGCCCGCATTGCGGTGCTTCACCGAAACTGTGCGACATGAAACACCTGCTCTAGACCTTCCCAGCTACGGCATCCGTGATATAGTGCCACCTAAGTAGAGCAGGCTTGTGGGGGACCATGAACCTGACTGCCGCAAGTGGACACCAGCTAATTAGTTTATCTGGAACTTGTGATAATTTTTAATTGGTACCAATTTTTGCTCCTTCTAAATTTCTCCTACTTCCCCTTCCCTTGTCATTATGCCTAGCTGCAAACATTTGGAACAATAAAAGATATATCCGCTATATGCTGTGAACAATCTACAGCTACCCTGATGCGATGATAGCAAGAAATTATTTTCTGCATTTGTGCAATTATTCCCTCAGCTCACTTTTATCATTTTCCAACAGTGCCGGAGCGGAACGTTGGAACACCTTTCCATATATATAGGCTCTCTTTTTTTATTTCATATCGAAGGACGTTCTTCAGTTTGCCGCAACTCTGCCAAGCGCTACTTTTTGCTGAAATTTTTTGTTCTGTGTGTGTGTTTTGCATGCTTTGCTCCTAGTGAGATATTCGATAATAACATTCTCACTGTGGATGATTGGCGATTAAATGCTCTCAAAATGAGTCGTTCAATTTCACGTTATCAAGAACCAAACAGTAACAGATTTGTGATAAAGCGAACACGGGTAACAACGAGGATACTTCGTGCCTGTGAAATTGGATCAGCAAAGCCTCTAAATAAGCTCAAACGAACCTCTTCAATGCTTCCCAAAACCGGTACGCTTACATGAAAATAGACGCGAACAAAGTTCTGTGCAAGATATGTGTTTCTTTCTTCTCTTCCAGCTCTTGTGTTCTTTTTTGTGGTGTCTTTGTTGAACATTGACTCTAGTTACGTCTCCGCGTGTTTTTACAGTTTTACTGAAATAAGAAGTTTGGAAATGCCTCCCCATTACGCGAATGCATTCTCCCTTTGTCTCATTTTTTCTCTGTTTTATATACAAAGCACCAGAATAGTCTTAACAGTGCGTCTTATATGCTACCACTAACTGCATTTTTCTTTTGCTCTAATGGCCAGATGTGGTAGAACTTCAAACTTCCGTATTTTAATTCACTGTGTTTTTCTTTTCCAGCCTGGTATTCTGAATCTGAACAAAAAAAGCACAACAATATGAAAATGGAGCAAGAATATCCGACTTTTTAAAAGAAATATTTTCTTTCGTGCATACCTGTAAAAACGAGATTGATTTGAAGCTTGTAATAAATAAAATAATTGTATTTTCCTGCACTTTCTGTTATTTCCTTCAGGAACATGTGGATTGCGAGAAATAACACTTGCTAGAAAGATACAAAAGCATAGACAAGTTTTAAGTGATCGCTTTAAATTTTTTATTTTTGTCCTCTACTCCCAGACGTGCAGGATTTTTGCAACAACCAGAAGTGGAGAAATTGCATGAACGGATGAAAGTTGCAGCACAAAGCAGCGGGCTCAATTTAATATGCGAGCTTGGGTTTTTGCGACTTAGAAAAGGCAAGCTAACTGCGATTCCTTAGCTTCATCCAGTTTAATGTCCTAAGGTTAGTAGGAAATGCATGACAAGCACCGGCCATGTTTAGAGCCTTCTTTGTAGGGGGGAATTCAACAAAATATTCGGACACGTAAGGGGAAGTCGAACACCAGGTGCGCAATTTGAGGCTTGTTTCGTGAAGCGTATTCCCATCCTTCCATGGCGGCTTTGAATGGGAGTATTTCTTTAGGGCGAAAGCCTTTCTAGGTTGGTTGGTTGGTTTGTGGGGTTTAACGTCCCAAAGCCACTCAGGCTATGAGAGACGCCGTAGTGGAGAAGGACTCCGGAAATTTCGACCACCTGGGGTTCTTTAACGTGCACTGACATCGCACAGCACACGGGCGCCTTGCTTTTCGCCTCCATCGAAAAGCGGTTGCCGAGGCCGGGATTCGATCCCGCGCCCTTGGGAACAGTAGTCGAGCGCCGTAACCACTGCGCCATCCCGGCGGGGTGAAAGCCTTTCTAGGCTCATAGAACGAAATCCCATGAGCGACAGATGTGATCGAGGTCTTGTGCGCGAGATCTATCATATTCTGCGGTATTTCGCGAGATGTGTTCTTGTCTAGCGTTCCTACCATCTGCAATCCCGCACTTGAACGCGCTCCAAGAAACACCACGAGACAGGAGAGAAGGTGCACCGTCCAAGCTCACACATGTCGGAGAAAGTGTGGCAGATACTGCGCTTTCCCTTTCTTGTACACCAATTATAATGTAATGTAGCACTGCAACGAACGCCAATAAGAGGCAAACGATGACAGGCATGACAAGAAAGGAAGGGTAGGCTTTCTCCATTCTCTTCTTCTGAGACATCCAAGTGACCCTATAATTTCATTTTGTTTTGTTCTCGTTCAGAAACTGATAAAGATAGATTTGTATTCTCCACTACATCGAAGGCCGTCGTGACAAGCAGGAAATATATGGTAGCCGAGCGGTATTCTGATAAAAAATGTAGCGCAGATTCGTTGTATTTTTTGGTTAGTTGACCGCACTGCTAGGCTGGCGGGGTGTGAAATTATACGTAGATAAAAGCTAAAACCATCCCAATGCCTTTTCTTGTTACGAGCATGTGACGGATAATGAACCAGAACAGCTTATTGTGGTTTACGTCGCCAGGCCGCAACTATTATGAGAGTGTGCTAGGAAGATCCCTTAGCCCCTGTAGGGGGAAACTAAAGAGAGCAACGTTGGGAGATGAGGTTACTTCACGGCGAAAACACGAAGATCCTCCGCCGACAATGACGACTGACGACGACGCAGCCGTTAAAACGCAGCTCCACACGACGACAATGTCGAAGAGAACACGACCATACTCTCCAAGTTGAGGCCGCCGTCCAGTAAAGTGACAACGGTGTGCCAAGGCCGCCACCTCAGCTAACGACGAAGCCGAAATCGAACACCGAAGCCAACATGCAATACGAGGACACGAACAAGACATCTCGAAATTGCTGTCCATGGTCGCACGGTCACCCCCTTAATGGACACCGGATCCGACTATTATGTCATCGATGGAGTATTCATCGCCAAGCTCAGGAAGCGACGACAACTTGGGATGGCCCGGTAATCCGTACCGCTGATGGTAAACTTTATTAAGCCATCGGGGTGATGCACCGCAAGGTTTAGAGTAAATGGACGTACTTACCCTACCAGCTTAATTGTCCTACAGCAATGCTCGTGCGACGTGATTTTCGGTATAGACTTTCTGAATAAACATCAGGCGATCATCGACTTTTGCTCCAAACTCATGAAACTCTCGACGGACAGAGCCATACCTGCTGCGAACACTACGACGCATCACGTCGCTCTCAACGTTCTCGACGGAGAATTGACTGTACCACTGCGATCACGTCATCGTCTCTGTGTGTACAAAAGAAATTGACATCCTGAAAGGGGATTGTCGAAGGAAACACTCATTTGTTGCTGGGTAGAGGACTTGGCATCGCAAAAGGCGTCACCCATTTCCGGATTAGAAAAGTTCAGTTGCTGGCAAACACTTCACCGAAGAATACCGGCGTCTCAACTAGAGAACGACGGTCGAAAAAAATTAGCAGACATCAGCGATGTCTTTGCCCTCCCCGACGAGCCCGCGAATAAACAATCTAACCAAGGCCGCATCCCAGGTTCGATAATAATTCAGCACCACCCTGAAGCAGGCAAGACCCGATGCGAGCCATTCTTCAAAATTACAGTGAATGCTTTTCGTCAGTTTCGAAAGTACGACGAACTCCTTAAAGCACCGCACCGTCACGAATGAACACACCAGACCTGTACGCCAAAGCCCCTACCGCGCATCTCCATAAGAAAGCCAAGTCATCCGTGAGCAAGCCGATGAAATGCTTCTGATGGCGTCATTCAGCTGTCAGAGAGCCTCTGGGCAGCACAAGTCGTTCTGGTTTAGAAGACGGGGCACTTCGTTTCTACGTCGATTGTCGCTGCTTGAATAGCATGACGAAATAAGACGTCTGCCCTCTCCCCCGCATCGACGATACAATGGATCGGTTATGCAACGATAATTACTTCACATCGATGGACCTACAGAGCGGCAAATGCAAATTGGTTGGTTGGGTTGTGGGGTTCAACGCCCTAAAATGATTGAGGCTATGAGAGACGCTAATGCAAATTGGGGTCGACGAAAGAGATTACGAGAAGACCGCATTCATCACACCGGACGGCCTATTTTAGTTCAAGGTGATGCCATTCGGCCTCTGCTCCTCACCAGCGACATTTCAGTAGGTAATGGACACTGGGCTGGCGGGCTTCAAATGGCAGATTTGTCTGGTATACTTGGGTGATCTCGTTGTCTTCTTCGCAAGCTTGGAAGACCAGCTGAAAAGGGACAGTGCTCGAGGCAATCAAGACATCACGTCTAACGTTGAAACCAGAGAAATGCCATTTCGCCAACGAGGAACTACGGTTCCTAGTTCACATCGTTAGCAAGGATGTTTTTCTCTATGACCCGGAGAAAACAGCTCTGACCGCACAGTTTCCACAGCTAGCTGACAATAACGCCGTACGCAGGTTCCTTGGGCTGTGTGCTTGCTATCGGCTATTTGTCGGGAATTTTCCGCGCATCGCCGAACCGTTGACGCAAGTTACAAAGGCTGACGTAACTTTTAAATGGGAAGCGCCGCAACATGACGCAGGTTCCTTGGGCTGTGTGCTTGCTATCGGCGATTTATCACGAATTTTTCGCGTATCGCCGAATCGTTGACGTAAGTTACAGAGGCTGACGTACCTTTTAAATGGGAAGCGCCGCAATATGACGCAGGTTCCTTGGGCTATGTGCTTGCTATCGGCGATTTGTCAGGAATGTTTCGCGCATCGCCGAATCGTTGACGCAAGTTACAGAGGCTGACGTACCTTTTAAATGGGCAGCGCCGCAAAATGACGCTTTCAAGAAATTTAAGCGCCGCTTACAGTCCCCAATTGTACTCACGCGCTTCGACGAAAATGCGGAGACAGAAATTGACACCGGCGCAAGCAGCGTTGGCCTAGACGCAGTTCTTGCTCAGAAAATTGATGGACAGGAAAATGTTATCGGGTACGTAGCCGTTCCCTGTCGAAAGCTGACGCCAACTACTCGAGGACGGAGAAAGAATACCTTGCCATCACTTGGGCCACATCAAAATGTTAAGGGTGAAGTCTTTATTGCCTTATAGTTGTAAGCAGCTGTCGACAGAAATATCAAGCTTTTCACTTGGTCGAAATGGTCGTTATGTAAGAGAGCGCGAAATTTAAACGGGACCAATTGTGCTGTAGCTAGTAACCATGCAGCCAATTAAATGGTTGGTATAGTGATGCTCTAAGTGGGACTGAGTTTATTTATTTAGTTAATTATGCAATTAGGCTAATTAGCCTAATTTGTTTATTAAGCAATAATTATTTCCCTAAATGTGGACGTGGTCAAGAGCGGGTGTAATTACAATTGAGCCAAGTGATAGCCGCATACGCTAATTAGCTAATTGGTATAGTAGTGGTAATTAGGCAATTAGCGCAAGTGTGTGCGTGCTGAACAGGAACTAAGGTTTACTGATAAGCATGCCTTGTACTGGTAATTGAATGAAGTAAAATACACTAATTAGCATGCTTGTTCTAACTAGGCAATTGGTTACAGGCAATTAGTGAAAGTTTACGCCTACAGAATTGAGACTTTGGGTTACCTGTAATTACGTCTTACTGTCGAACGGCACCCGTCTCCAATTACGCTTTAGCGGACCGGAACGCGTTCTGAAGGGGTACAGTGGTGATCTCATCGGTTGGGAACATGCCGCGCCGAACGCTTGGCTGCGCCTTGCGATAGGAAAATGGGAGTGGTACAATGGACGAACATTAAGCCGTCGCCGTCCCTGACGTCCTCAGTTCACATTGCAGCGGCCACCTATGAGGATGACTGAAGTTGCGCTGTCACCCAACATGAAGCGCGCTAAAGCCGCGGAGCGCAAGCTCAGTGACCTCAAGGCGGTATTAGTAGATGTAGACTCGATCAAGCATGAAGAATTCACCGGGCATAAGGCATCTGCGAACATCTTTCTCGACCTATACTTAGAGAAAGACATGGATACATCCGCGGTTGAAGAAGCAGAAAAAAGACACACTAGAGAAGAAGTCAAATGTGCAAGTCAAAGTGTGTAGTATGCCCAGTCAAAGTATACAGCCAAATAAATTATTAGTCAATCACAAACAGTCTAGCAGTCAATGCAGTATGCTAGAAAATGCTTCCGCCTTGAAGCACTTTAGTGAGCCAAAGTGCCCCCTGAATTTGTTTTCACCCCTATTTGTGCGGATGACCATTCAGGGTTGTGAGCGACCATCATGCTCTGTGCTGGCTAGCCAACTTAAAATATCCGACCCGCCGCCTTGAACGATGCAGCCTGCGTCTACAAGAATTTGACATCACAGCCGTCTACAAGTGTGGCAGCAAGCATTACGAAGCAGACTGCTTGTCACGAACCCCCGTTGACACGCCTCCAAAAGACAACGCCGAAAACGCCTGCTTGGAACCGGTAAGCGCCAGAACTTTTGCACAGCAGCAGCGATCGGACCCTTACTTGAGAGCCCTAGTTTACTACCTCGGAGGAAAGGTCGCTTCTCCTTCAGCTGTGTTCAGGCCTCAGTTATCTTCAAATCGTCCTAAACAATGACGTCTTCGTGGAGAAGAACTTCTCAGTCAGCAGAACCGCGCAGCTACTTGTGCTCAAAACTCTAAACAGTAGATTCTGCAGGCGCTGCACGACAAGCCGACACCGGGGTATCTCGGCTTTGCACGCATGTTGCAGAGGATACGAGAGCAATATTACTGGCCACAGTCACCTGCCGACGTTGTTCATTATGTGAAAATAGGCCGTGAGTGCCAGCGGCTCAAGACTCTCTCAGCCAGACCAGCTGGTCTACTGAACCCAATACCGTCCCTGAATAAGCCCTTTCAACAAATTGGGATTGACATATTTATGCCCCTTCCCAACTTCATCAGCGGGAAACAAATTGATCATCGTGGCAATCAATTACATGACCCGCTGAGCGGAAGCGAAAGTCCTGCCCAACGTGTACTGCAGTAGAAGCTGCTAAGATTTTCGTCGAGAAAATCCTCCTGCTACGCGGCGCTCCTGAATTGCTTATCACGGACAGAGGTACTGCATTTACGGAGGTGCTGACGAGGTTATCTTGCACTACAGCCAAACGACCACCGGAGCACAACTGCCTACCATTCCCAGACCAATGTACTCACTGAGCGCCTCACTAAAACGATCGCAGAGATGATTGCTACGTACGCCGACGCCAAACACAAGACCTGGGACGCAATCCTTCCGTACGTGATCTTCGCGTATAACACGGCCATCCAGGAGACAACCAGAGCGACCCGTTCAAACTTGTGTACGGCAGGGAGCCCACGATGAGGCTCCATACAATGCTGCTGCACTTAACCGACGAGGAGAACCTGGACATCGCCGCCTACCTTAGCCGTGCAGAAGAAGCGCGACAGCTTCCGCGGCTGCGCATAAAAGGCCAGCAACACACTGACGTCCGACGACACAACTTGCGGGTACGCAACGCAGAGAACAGGCCGGGA
Organism: Amblyomma maculatum; assembly: GCF_055883805.1. Classification (NCBI taxonomy): domain Eukaryota; kingdom Metazoa; phylum Arthropoda; class Arachnida; order Ixodida; family Ixodidae; genus Amblyomma; species Amblyomma maculatum. The sequence goes on along the minus strand of NC_139350.1, from coordinate 102,592,891 downwards.
GACAAAGTGTGGGATTGGACGCCGATATGCCGCCGCGGACTGAGTGAAAGGCTTTTGCGGCAGTACTTCGGACCATACAGAAACCCTTGAGCCAATCGGACAGCTCGACTGTGAGGTCATCCCCGACGCCCCGACCACATCCGAAAGGCGCCGGGCAGGCCCTGAAGTCGTCCATGTTGTGCACCCAAAACCCTATTATGATCGCTAAAGTTATTGTAATATCTACTGTTTTATTTTATTTACTGCTTTATTTTTTGTAAGAATCGGGTCGAGGCCTTTTTAAGAGGGGAGTAATGCCACAAACCATTCAAATGTGCATTTGTTCTTTTTTCGACAGCCGCCAGCATGCGGCTTTACCACTCTGATTCTGGCACGCGAATCATTTCTGTATTCTTTGTTTGATCATGCTCGTTGTCGCAAGATACAGCTTTATCAGTTTCTTTGTAGCGAGAGATGCTCTGAGATGTTTCTGGAAGTTTCCGACCACTCGAGTATATTTTTGAAATGTTCTAGGTAACGCTAGACACAGTTTTCTGTTCTATCTCCATTTTTCTTTGCAGCCTTTATATCGAGCGCCGACGCGTGAAACCGGCATTCTTTGTTCGAAGACCGCCGAGCATGACTGTTGCTATCGCCGCCGGCTACTGCTTAGTTCTTTTGCTGGCTCGGAAGCCCAATAAAGGCTTTGTTCAAGTGAAGTTCAAGCCTTCTCATTTGTTGCCAACGGCAGTATCGCCACTAAGGGACAGTAATGTCGTTTAACAGCTATCGAGCCGTCCTCTGCATTCATGCCAGGCGCTGTGATACCGTCGCCTATTTCATCTCCGCCTTTTATTCGCCGCGAGATCGACCTTGAGGTGGCACCACCGTTGCTCCGATATTGCGGATCGGCTTGAGGCGGCGCTCGCGCAAACGCACGCAGCCTGGGTTTGCTTTCGCGTTTACGGTGGGTTTGTTGAGGAATAAAACGTGCCTTCTGCAATGCATTAGCGATTTACTGTTTAGAGTGTTCCAATATTGGAGAAAAAAAATCCGTAGATTTCGCATATGCAGGAAAAAAAGAAAGAAGCGGAGAAGCGCTTTGCACGCTTTTGTGTTGTATCGCGGTCACAGGCCTGATACTTGCCATGAAGTATTCCACTTACCTAATGACAACATTGTTTTTCATATCGCCTTTTCAACAGCATCCGCGTGTCTTTTAGAAATGAGAAAGGCAAATTTAGTCCCAAGCCCTCTCAGATGCAAGATTCTTGCTGTTACATGCAGTGCATGAATCTAGGCAGCCTGATTGATTATATCTCACTTGGCTCGAGGAATAAGTAGGTTAAAGGTAGCACTGACAGGGTACTGCCCGGCAGTTTGCCGTAGATCGAGTCCACGTCAGGTCTGGCTAGACAGCCAGGCACAAATATTCCTCAAAAATGAGATTACGCTGACACTGTAAAGCAAACCTATCCGCACAGTAAAGCTTACTGCTCCCGTGTAGAGCGCTGAGTGGATTAAGTTTGCCGCGCTCACAACAAGGCGGATGCTCCTAGTGGCTGAGAATCGGATAGTGTTGCACTGCGAAATGACTAAGTGATTTTATGAAACCTAAGAAAGTATAAAGAATTTGTGATGTGCGTGATGTTGATAAATGGTAAATTAGTACTAAAATTATGTTTTACAATCACAGTACGTTTACACATGTGAAAGAACATTTACAGACTTGACAAAATTTAGCACTATCAGCAATTATTTTTTGATAACCTTAAAGGGCAAGCTACGAATCAGTACCTGCGAAAACATCGTAAAAACTGTGTTTGGTCGCTTCATGTTCTGGCAAGAAATTTTGAAGGCTGAAGAATTCTTTATCATTGTAATTATTGTTGAGCAGTGACAAAACCTTAAGCGAAGCATAATATCAGTGCTACTTCCAAATCGAGCGCCGGATATGAAACTGTCCCGAATGAAATGCATTTAATCCTATCATGCGACTATAGATATGGATCTATTCCCCAACCAAACGCCGATACTTAATTCCTTATGAAGCTATTTTACTCCCCCTGTCATAAGCAACGAATTTGCTCGAAAGACAGTAATGCCAAAGAGGAATTATAATGTCCCTAAAGGGCTACCAGTGTAGTTGTATTATGCAATATTTAGTGAGAAAGGTGCTGGAAAGACTTGTTTCTCAAACGTTTGAGCATTTCTCTAAAGTGAAATGTGCTCCCTTCCACTGTTACCGTTGCACAGAAGCTTTCAACCGCATGAAAAAGAATAGCATCGGATATATGACGGATGCAGTGGCAGCCTTCGGTGTTGTTGCACACGTGGGATTGTTTAACGTGCAGTAAAATCTCACAGCCAAGGAGCGCCTTTCGAAACAGCCGGAATCAAACCCCCGTTCTTGAAATGAGCAGTCGAGCGCTCTACCAGTGAGAAACCGCGATCGACGTTTAACAGCAAAAATAAAAAGGAGGTACTCAGACAACATTTCGTGCATACAGAAGGCAAACAGTGGCCTGTTCAAACTGTATTCTGCTATGCAGCAGTTTGCGGTCGCATGTTCCAGTAGCTGCGGTATTCCAAACAGACACGGGAATATACAATTCCGGATCATTTGCATTAAGTTTTATTGACGGCATCAACCTGCTTTGATTTGACACGGCGCGTAACGACAGCACCACTTCGTTTGAGACACCGCATCTCAAAAGAAAAAAGACCGCTACTGATGACGTCCTGTCGAAGCACGACATACTATGGACAAGTATTTTTCTTTCATCGAGCATGGGGTGATAGCGTGTTCACATTTCCATTGCGAGAGGCAGATAGGGAATCAAAAGCGCACAGGAGCCGCGAAACAAACACCTGTACCCGCCGCTGGCACGCACGTCACTCAATGCACTCAAAATGCCGCAGAAACATACTTTAAATCATTTAAGGAAACAAATATACGCCAAGCATTTTCAGTGCTTGATAACAAGAAACAAACATGATGTTATTCACCAATATACACTAAGTGACTTTTGTCTCAGTTTTCATGCCCCTTGCTATCGAGCGTTGAAATTACGAGTTAACATTACCTGCATTTCCAGACGAAACCCAATCTTCATCCTTAATAGTCCCGCGCTATTGTACGTGAAGAATTATCTATCTCCATTCGTGCGTGTTGAAACATAATGACACATAACGGGAACAATAGGCATCGGGTAGCATAGACGTCATCACCAATTTGGCGCCAGTTATGAGAATTACGTATCAGATACTCGTTCCTTAAAGATTCTTAGCGCAGCGTTCCGAGTGTTGCCACAGAATTGCTCGTTTAAAGTAGCATACAGATGCTAGTCAAGATGAACGCTACTTGCGACAGAGATTAGAGCTGAAGGAAAAAGTGTACGTATTAAAAATTAATTTCAGTGATGAGAAACACATAAAGTGTGCTTCACACGAATTTCATATTCAGAATAGTACATTTTGAATACGGGGTTAAGAATGTATTGTATTTTCACGTATCCGATATATGCTCGAAGCATACATTTTGGTCTAGAATGTTCGACTAATTTTAAGAACTCATTTTGAATATCGAACAATCTTTGAATTGTACTTCAGGCCAATAATTTTATATTTGCAAATGTACAATTTCTGTACATTCCCGATATGCTAAAAACACACATAAATATATATATTTTTTCACGTAATCAAAATGTGGTCGAAGCGTCCTTTCAGGTCTAACATTTTCAACAGGTTAAACATACATTTTTAGTATCGAGCAAGAGTTGAAGTGTACTTCACATGAATCAGTTTTACTCGTATTTAGAAAAGCACAATTTTAATGAATTGCCAATATGCTAAAACAGATATGTACTTTCCACCTATCCGCAATATGCTCAAAATGTAATTTCACTTATGGTATTTGTGACCTACTTTAAAGATATTGTTACGCCAATTTCGCAACCCCGCACCTACCATCGTAACAATATATATCGAATAATACGTAGGAAAATTTACTTTTTTATAATCTATTTCGACAGCATTCATGAATACGTCTAATATATTTTATTAATTTTTATTACTAACATTATTTTATTAAAGATACATAGCGAATATATCGCTGCCTAATCCAAACATATTGCTTTTTGCTAAGATCGGTCGCGGCTGTTTCGCCTTTTTGAGCATTGCTAATGTATATATCACTGCTTCTCTCAAACTCGTTGAAGATTACTTACAACGACAACAAGGACTAACTTTCAATGGTTTTCGATGAAAGTGTGTTGCTATTTTCTACCTAAATGTACAGGTACCTAAAGGTACCTGTGCGAGGTACCTAAATGTATCCTCACACAGTAACGGCGCTAATATTCTAACGCAATCAATTAATAGACATGATCTTTCTGAGAATTTGGGTCAACTATAAAAAAAGCCCTGCAGGGAAGCTCTTTTTAAATACAGTTTTGAAAGTACTCTTGGTGACCGCTAGCAACCGACTATGGTGAAACCTCCCCACGCGCCCTATTCCCGTTGATGTCAACTGACGTTCTGGTTGCAGCCTCTCACCGGATGCTCCAGAGAGAAGCGGAAGTGCATGCACTACGATAACGGAACCAGGTTACAGCACGTCTGTCCAACAGTACATGTCATGTTGAGCAGCGATGTTTACGATGCTTTTCAAACTCTCTGAGAAAATCAGCCCGATGGTCGCTTGCGGCTGCTAAGCATTGCACGTGCAGTTCTCGGCTATCCCATTGGACGCTGCGCCTATGCACTGAAAGCACTGGTGTCGAAGCCACAGCGCAATTCACACGGTACCTGAAAGGCAGTTAAGCCGCGCATTCTGAAATTTTACTTGTTTTTCATGCAGCATGAGAAAAACATCAACATATTATTCACGCAACACTTTTTATGAGCTTTACAGAGTCGCACATTGAGTCGATGACGGTCAATGCTGACGCACCCACGTTAAAAAAATTGCATGTGGGTACTCATGCAAGATACTGTGAATGTGATTATTCTTAAATGCGACACCTTAGGCACGGAAATATTAGCTGTAAATACGACACTCCCGTCCAGCAGCAAGTACGAAGGGCGTGGCAGGTTCTTTATACCAGACTGACGTGATGCAGCATCTTGGTATATCTCAGTGAGAATCACACATGCAAAACCGCGCTGAGCGGTTACCAAGAGTGACGGTAGCGACCCAAACAATTTGTTGGGCCCCTGAAAAATGCGCAGAGCGCATAGTTAGGTCCCTGATGAGGAAGAAGTATAGTATAAAGGTGTATCCTGCATTTGCTCCAAAGGGGGGGGGGGGGGTAGAGCTTTCCCCAGCGCCCCTTGTTCATTTATGATTACGAAGAGATATCTAAGGGAACCTGACCGCTGAACAGAAGTCCAGCGTACCGGACATCCTTTATAAACAATTGTTTGGGGCGCATGGCAACGCCATGTTAGGACGCAGTTAGGTGGAATATATTCTTTCAGCTTGCCCAAAGCGCACTGAAATTTTCTCAATGGCAGTTATTTTCAACTTATTCCCTGAGCGCATCTGCCTCTTGCGTAAACTAGATGAACAACAAGGTGCACACTGAGAATCAACCTAGTCTGTGGATTTAATATGACCAATTCGTCCAAGAATACACCGATTTAATGTTTAACGTGCAAGCTGCGTTAGCTGAATTCATTCTAGCAAGAGCACTATTTATACCGCATACCCTATGTGCATGCACATTAAATGCACTGAAAGCATTATTGTTTGGCTACAAATTTTTCTCAAACATCCAATAACGGGTTTAAAATGCTTTTTTTTACTGCTTTTTTACTTTTAATGTTTTGACTTCTGCAACCTTTTAGTATCTTCCCAACGGCAACCCAGAAGCAAAACACGGAAACACACAGTCGCCTTGGGGGGAGGATTTCATCACGCACCTTTTCCTTCCTCGCCTCACTCGACCAGCGCCAGGCTTAGCAAGAAGGAATCACGGATGCGGGGTGTCTTCTGGCGTTCCGCTGACCGCCCTGCACATTATGCCAACGATTGGAATCCAGTTTGCTGTGATGCCATTGCATGTATAAGGTTCGCTCAACAGTCCGAATCATGGCTGCACAAACAATACGGTTCTTTCTCGCTTTCATCTTTCATCAGCTTCAATAGCTGTTTCTCTGCCACAGACAACCACAAAACAGTTATCACTCTACTACGCAAGATTCAGGGACAGGCGTGGAAGTAATTTCGTTGCACAATATATTGAGGTGAATTTTAGGTTCGAGAGCAACGTTCATATATGTATAGTTATGGAGAAAGCTTTGCTTTTGCCCACTACTATTACTATAAGTTCTAAGACATCATACCCACGGACGCACGCTGGACAGCTCTAGCTGTAAAATAAAACCTACTTCTAGCCGTTCCTATAGAATAGAACAAACTTCACCTACTGCACTCCAAACGTGTATTGTTCACTTCTGCCGCATTTTCCAAAATGTCAGTTAACCCTCCTCCGCTTTCCACAGAGAAAAGTCCTCCGGATTCTTCCCGTGGTAGGACACTCTATATGGTAACCGAGATTCTGTGCATCGGAAACTGTTAAAAGCGCGATCATGACAGAGTCACAATCCACTTTTAAACACTCAACAGTGTTAACTCCCCATAATCTCATGAACCGCACTCTGCTGCTTGCATTTTCACCGCATTCTGCTACGTGGGAGAACGGCTTACGCTGCCCGAACGAGGTCGACACCCAAGGGTGCCGCTGTCGCCCCAGAGTGCACCACGCTTTCACAACAACTGCACTGCAGCCTGAAGTCGCAAAGAATTGCACCTTGAAGGAGAACACGCCGGAGGTGTCATTCGAATTTCTGGTGAACGAATGTGTTCGCTGCGATCAAGTAGTATTTGACGCAGCACCCTCGACTGTCGCTCTTCTCTTGCTGTTCTACCATACGATGGAAGGCGTACGCAGAGTGTTACCTTAGCTTTGCAGGATAAGGTTATAACAGAATGGTTACAGTCTATGCAGGCAGCTAAATTCATTTTGTGAAATGACTAGCAAATGGGCTGCCAAGCCTTGCAGTGGTGACATACTGCTAACTATTTTAACATCATAGAAAGTGATTTAGGACGCAGAGTGTGTGAGTTGAAGGTCTCAGTGCGCTTCAGAGTTCATGAATTCACAAAAATATTGTACACAGTGCAATGAACGGTATGATGCAGTTTCGCAGAATAACAGCCATGTAATTCAGTCTGTTTTACTTTCCTACGCAAATATAAAGTCCCTTAAATGCCCTCACACACTATAATATAAACTTCGGTCAGTGGCAGTTTTGTTTGCAAGCATTGCTGTGCGAAGAGAGGATAACCGATGGTCGCTTAGGGTAACAGACTGGATTCCAAGGAAAGCGTAGTAGGGGGTGGCAGAAAGTTAGGTGGGCGGATGAGGTTAAGAAGTTCGCGGGGGTCAAGTGGATGCAGCTAACACAGAACCGGGTTAAGTGGAGAAATATGGGAGAGTCCTTCGCCCTGCTGTGGGTATATACAGGCTGATGTTGATGATTTCTGTGCCTATTAATGAAAAATACATTTGTCACAAATATACATTTTAACGAGGTGTAGCGGTATATGTAAACGTATTTCTTTTTTAGTTGCGGTAATGACAACAAAATACCAAGCTGTGTGTTTTTAAACTGTGGGACTCTAGAAGGACATTTCTGTTTGGAAGGTGTGCTTCTAGTAAGCGGGGTCTTGAAACGCCACTCAAAATTTCAACAAATCGTTTTCTGGCATTGTCAACTGGCCACTATCCCTTGCAAGAGGTATGCCGCCATCTTTCGCTGACAAGGTCAACGACGATGCCGAAGATACCAACCCACACGCTGGATTCTCTTGAAGACAGTATGATTAACGGAATCCTGTTTAAACGCTTCACTGTGTGAGCGCGTACCGTCGCGTCCCCCGATGGCGTAGACGCGGTTGTCCAGGGCAGCGACGGGGACGTAGCCGCGGGCCATGTGCATAGGCGAGCAGGGCTCCTAGACGCAGCGCTCGGTGTCGAAGCGTTCACAGGAACGCAGAAACGTGTTTTTTTGCTCGCCACCCACCGCGAAGATATGCTTGCCCACCACCACCATGCCGCGGTGTACCCTCAAAAGGATTCGCACCCATTTTCTCAATGCCATGGCTTACAAAATTCCTCCAATCACAAATGCCATTCCTCATTCGTTGAGGTTAGTATTACCCTCTGTGAGAATCACGCCGGAGCACCAGAATATTCTTTGTACGGCGGCAACCCGCTCACTATTTGCTAACAGTGGACCAGATAAACTGGGATAGAGAAGCGCTTGTTTGCAGAGGTCTAGTTTTTCTCTCAAGTGACGTAGAGTAAATGGAAAGGGTGACAGTCACTAAGGATTGCTATTTTATTATTCAACATCTCGTGTTTACATTATGTTTAACGTTTTTCGTAAAATATATTTAGCAGGTAAATTGTTGGGCATTTGCTCATCGTAGACAAGTCGTCTTGCCTTGGTGTCGGGTTATATTTTGAGTGCATCAGCCATCAGCAGGCGCGTGGGTGATAAGCCTCGACTACGTCCCGGTACGCTCTAGTACGGTACGAACAGCATCTCGTGCGGCACGCGAGGAACCCAGCGCTCAGGGTCCGAGCCGCCACAGGTCATGCAGGGAAACTGACCTGGATCTGCTGCGGAGGCTGCCAGACAGTTGTGGCAAGGTGCACTGTTAACGTGCTCACAATAATTCAACAGCCTAAAGTACAGGAGTGAACCAATGGTGCATAAAAATTCATGATAGACAAACAATATCGTCCCTCACATCACTACAGCCGCTGCAAACGGAAGCTATTAGCTCATGGCATCTAGGGGAGTCTAAAGTTCCTAAAAGCTTCAATTAGGGACTGAGTAGTCACCACTGTTCACTTAGGCAAAATATTTTACACAATAAAGAGAGAAGCTTTCTAATGAGGCTGTAGGCCTGTGTCAATCAAGCACTCATGGACAGTCACATGACTATTAAAAAGAAGCAATGCACATCTTTGTTATTTTCCGCATGTCAGGAAGATAATGGACCAATGTTTTCATAATATTTGATACAAAGCAAATAATGAAATCAGACTGTGACCATCATAAAGCACAGATATATCTTGAAAAGCCCGTGGGCTACATGCATGGCTGGGCTAGTTCTTGGATCATATTCTTGGTAATAAAGTGAATGCACTTAGCTGAAAGGCAGCAAGAGCGAATAAATGACTAGCATAGGGCGTGCGACTGTCACGTTGAAATTCTGTCGTTTACGTAGGTCAGGTGGCTAAAGAGTGTGCGCGGAAAGACGTACGTAACTGATTCCTTTCCTGAAGCGAGAAAAATATTATTTACGACACGTGCAGTAAAAATAAATTGCCGAAGAATAATACATACTGTATTGCGAAATTTGAGTGCAACCCTGGTCATTTCAGTTTTTCCATATGTCAAAGTAAAGTATTGGGAAAGACATGTCTATACATCTGCAGTTAGAACCTGTTCTATTTCCTCGCAAATGACCCACCTTACGTCCGCGTCGACCACGCTTCGAGCAGTACATGAGGGACGTGGTCATGTTACTCTCCTGCTTAGATATACTTCAGCACGAACAAATATGGCCGACAGCTAATCTCTTCGTTCAAGGTCATTATGCGCCTGCGTTGATAGCTGCGGTATGTACGTCCAGCATTCGGATCTACATGGAATCTATGCACTTTACTCTCACTCAGTCCTTACACCCGCAACTTGTGTCTCTGTTATTAATCTCGCACATGCCTATCATACAGTCATCAGGTGGTAAACTGTGGGAAATGTCACTTCATATTTACATAAACCCTCGTTCTAACCGAGCATTGCGAACGTACCGCAAGGGCTTATTTTCGGGATACTAAGGTTCCGAGCTCGATTCCTATTTCAGCTTCTCATTTGGCATGTGCCAGATTTCGCTGCTACGAACTTGTGAAGCAGTGTGCTATCTCTATGCCTGCAATCCATGTGACCTGTGAACCCCTGCATATGCCGGAGCCATGCTAAAAACTTTAGCTCCCTATGTCGAATACAGCACCGGCGCCAAATTCTCGGCTGTACGGAGGCCTTTGCTCCGATTCAGTCAGCGAGAACTGTTTGCGATTCTTTGCAACCACAGCTCATTCAACTGTCCAGCCATACTGCCTTCCCCAATCCCTCCTTTCATTCTCGCCGCCATTTGATAAGCACTCCAGCAGTTTCGCCGTGCCTTTCAGCTTTCATGGTAGGTACTCATGCGCTTTTTTCTTTCTACACTGCCAGATCACGCATTCTTGAGCCTCATTCATAACTTCTTCCCCTGTAGCCACCTTCTTCGTGACAGCTACGTTCCGGTTGCGCGACATTTTGCTTTCACCACACAGCTCGGCTACTAAACCACCCGCTAACTATAACACTCATTCCTGAATGAGGTATTCGCATCTCGTTATTCCAAAACCAGTTATTGGTAACAGGAGCCGTTTCGCTATGCTAGAACCTGCAACAGCTAGCAGGTTTTTGGCTGCGTTGACTGTGCAAAAGAGTACGCCGCCGCCGCCAATGCACAATCCAGGATAGGGCACTTAAATGACAGCTGCGGAAGTTTCAGAAATTGAAAAAGTTTAGAGATGATAGAAATATAAAACATGGCGGCCGGATATGAGCAGTCGTTTCGTCATATTGAACCCGGTGATGTGATCACCGAATGAAATGGCGGAGGCGCTCAGAAATTTCTGTAGAGCACAGGATTGGGCCGCACTGATAACGTCGTGTATAGCGGTCCGACGTTTCCAGGGAAGAAGCTGTTACTTAAGGCAAGAAAACTAACGCCACCAAAGGAATGGCTCTCGAAGCGTTCTCTCGACATAGAGCGACGCATGGCAACATGTAGGCTAAAATTCTAAATATTCAGCATCAATGATACCTGCACGTGTTTCTTCGCACAACTGTGATGCGTTAACGAGAGGCACGACCTTCATTACGGTTTAAGCCTTTGATGACGCAGCCCTTTTAACTGCAAGCGTAAGATTTTTTCGCGTGCTTTACACACACTCTTTATACATTCGAGTCCTTCCGCGGTTCAGGTGTAATTGTTAAAAAAATTTTCAGCTTCCCTGTAACAGCTGCGCTGATAACAATCAACGTAAATAGAAGTTCACTGCTAATAGACACTTGTTGCGTCCCATCGCATGTCCGCCTGTGTAATATAGAGTGATTTTTCCTGCTCCTTCCTAAGTTCCACTCAATCGTCGGAATCAGCAGCTCCGCACATAAATGCAGGCAGGGCGTGGGCTTAAAACAAATAACTCAGACTGTCGGAATCAGCCAATAGAGAGCGTTCTTAAAAATTATTAGAAACGAATGAACTCTGAGCCTGCAATTGGACGATCGGCCGATATATTCTTTGATATCGTGCTTTAAGACACAATATGACGGTAACAAAACCTTAAACCGAAAACGCCCAAATTTTCTAAGTGTTGGTGTATATTTTTCGGTAAAACTGATCTTGGGAACTAATTCGACAGCGTTAAATGCCCTTTCCAAGGCACGGTTGGAGTCGGCTTTGTGAGCGAGAAAGCTCGGGCCTGCCTCTGAGAGGTTGAATTTGGAAGGTGTCATGTCCGTGCACTGATTGTTTCTAGGATTGAGCGAGGTCACGAGACCACGTGACATAGCTGAGTTGGCTTCCAAATCGGTCAGCTTCATTGCTATTAAAAGGTGACGTAGGAATAAACGAGCCGATACCATTGAACCTTGATTCAGACACGCTACTCCTAGGCTACGCAGGAACATGTTTATCCATTGGCGAGAAATAAAGCAATATGAAAGCACACAAAACATTCATTTTATCTTCACCTCACCTATCTGTCTCACTTGCAGATTCATCATGACAGCATTGCAACCGTTCTAAATGTCTGCCTTCCTTAATGCAGGAAAGTTCGAACGCCTTTGCTATAGGGGTGAATTCATGTATATATATATATATATATATATATATATATATATATATATATATATATATATATATATATATATATATATATATATATATATATATATATATATATATATATATATATGTGCATAGTGGCTTCTCATTAAACACGGTACCTTAGGATTGCTTGTTCATGAATATATGCGAGTTAATTGAGGCATTATTTAAAAAGTCATGTGTTAAGAGAATACCGCAGCTTGGCCACGCACGAAGAGAACAGGGAAGTCGCAGATGGAAGCCACCGCTTTTGCGTCTATACCCAAAAGGCGGAGCTTGATTTTCTTTGAAGTAAGCATTCTACAAGATCTCCTGAGCTGCTTTTGCAATTTATGTTATGGCTTATTAAACATGTCTTATAATTTAGGCCTCGGCTCAGTCAACTTTCTATCCAGCCTCTTCTGGTCGAAATAATTTTTTTTCTTTGGAACTTTCCGTGTCACTCTCTGCGAACACCTATGGCAACAACACAAAGCGCATTGTACAATGGAGGTTACTTCAACTTCTACAAGCCTATTTCTCCTAACGGTGATTGGATCTAATTTTGCTAAGTAAAGTAGGAAAAGTACATTGGGTTTCAGCCAACAAATGGTCACGTGGTCACTAGATCACTCACAAGCAGATAAACACGTGATATGGTGGCAGCACTGTATTTTGTGGTTTGTACCAAACTGAGAGAAACATCGATGGTGCGTAAACTGCTTGTTCAGAGGTAGCAGTTTCTACAGAAAATTTATTTTGCAATTAAGCTACTAGCAAGGAGAAACTGGTAAGATAACTCACAGCTCTTGAAAGACGTTGATGGAGCGCTTTCACTCGATTCCGCGCCGCCCTCCCGTAGAGGTTCGGAGGCTAGCTCATTGCACCTATCCAGATTTACGCCTCCCTGATGCAGCATCATTAAAGCATTAGATTCACAAACGCATGGCCCTCTCCTGAAGGCGGCGTACACTGCTGCTTGGTAAGCGCTGCTCTTTCCCAAGTTTGGGATTCGCTGCAGGAACTCGTTGAGTGCCTTGCGATACAAAAGGTTGCGGTAAAGCCAGATTTCACGGATTGGATAGGATTTGCGAGTTTCACATAGAGAATCTGGGAAGCCTAAAATCCTATTTGAGTTACGGGGTATTTGCTATGGTGACTGACAAACGCTTTACGGGGACAAAGGCCTACGAACTGTGAAAGGTGGTGCAATCGTTCGAGCCTTGCCAAAAGATTTAGTGTATATCGCATTTTCTAGAGCGCCTACTTGATCTAGCCAGCAACTGGGTTTGCAAATAAGAATCTTTCTAATGAGTAAAGCGATAGGTTTTAGAGCGCGAAGCTTGTGTTTGGAAAAGCGTTTGTCAGACTCGCAGGAAGCACTTAAACAGAGGAGTGCTTAAAAAATGAACAGAGAAATATTATGTACTGTTATTGCTTCCAGAGCGGGCTTTGGGAAAATTTATTATGATATGGGGTTTAAAGGAAGAACTTTAAAGTTGAGGAAGTCTTGTTTTATCTAATGTACAGTCGGTGCCACCCTTGTGAAGAGCGCTCCAGCAAACACATATCGGGCTACAAAAGCCAAAACTAGACTCCAGCACCAGACTTCTGGGCTGAGTGCTAGTGTCTACCTTGGTTGCGGCTATCTGTGGCACCAATTTCACTCAAGGTGTTGCGGCACGAACCTACCAGCTGCGGCGATATCCGGCCTTATTTGAACGGATGTCTATCTCCCGCGCACTTTACAGAAGGGCGACGTCGACTGTACACCAGCAAAAAAAAGAATCTGAGATTTCAGTGCCTGTATTGTCACCTTCCGGTTCTGTGCTAGGTGCATCCACTTGACCCCTGCGAACGTCTTAACTTCATCCACCCACCCAACTTTCTGCCGCCCCCTGCTAAACTTTCCTTCCCCTGGAATCCAGTTTGTTGCCCTAAGCGACCATCGGTTACCCTCTCTTCGCACTACATGTCCCGCCCATGCCCATGTCTTCTTAAGTTCCACTAGAATGTCGGTAACTTGAGTTATTTCTCTAACCCACTCTGCACGCTTCCTATCTCCTAATGTTACCCATACCATTTTTCTTTCCATAGCCCTCTGGGTTGTCCTCAACTTAAGCAGAACTCTTTTGGTTAGCCTCCATGTTTCAGCCTCATAGGTGAGTACAGGTAAGATGCAACTGTTGTATTCTTTCCTCTTGAGCGATACCAGTAAGCTGGTAGTCATAATCTGCGAGTGCTTGCCAAATGTGCTCTATCCCAATTTTTATTCTTCTTCTTACTTCCTTTTCATGGTCCGGATCTGCTGTTACTACCTGTCCTAAGTAGACATATTGGCCTAGTACTTCCGGTACTTCGCTACCTAATGTAAACTGCTGTTCCTTCCCAAGGCTGTAGAACATTACCTTAGTCATCTGGATATTGATTTTCAAGCCTGTACCTTTTTAGTTAACTGTCCAGGTCATCAATCATTATTTGCAGTTCATCCTCCGAGTTGTTTAGTAAGGCAATGTCATCAGCAAATCGCAGATTACTGAGGCATTCTTTATCTACCCCTTTCCCTAACTGCTCATATTCCAAGTATCTGAATACTTCCTATAAGCAAGCTGTGAATAGTACAGGGGAAATCATGTCTCCTTGCCTAACACCTTTCTTTATAGGAATTTTTTTGCTTTCTTTATGCAGAATATGGTTGCTGTGCAGCCACTATATATATCTTCCAGCACTTTCACGTACGGCTCATCCACCTCCTGATTTCGTAATGCCTGCATCACCGCCGAAGTTTCAAATGAGTCAAATGCTTTTTCGTAATCAATGAATGCTATGTATACGGGCTGGTTATATTCCGAGCATTTTTCTATCACCTGATTGATGGTATGGAATGATCGATTGTAGAGTACCGTTTCCGAAAACCTGCTTAATTCTTTCCCAGGTAGCACACAGTGTGGGGCCCCAGAAGGTCCGATGTAGGCAAGTGGGGCTGGGGCAACCATCATAAAAGCTGCATTGGTCCTCGATGGGGCAAATGTGGGCAAGCCCCATTTGGGCTTGCCCCTGTTCCTTCTGCATGTATACCATAACGGCGTTGCTCGGGCTAATGCAGAGCAAATTCCTGCACCCAGACCACAAGGGTCCCTTGTCGGACTTTTAAGGGCAATCCAACCTAAAGGTGGGCTCTTTATGGGAAAGCCCTCATAGATCCGAAATGAGGCCGCCCCCATGAAATCTTTGTGGGACCTACATCGGCCATAGTGGGGCAAAAAAATGGATAGCCCACATGTTGCCCCGATCAGCCCCTTGTAGGTTACTTGAGGGCAGGTGAAATATCAATAACAGCTCAATTTGGGCAAGCCCTCGTGAAGCCCAAATGAGGCAGCCTTAGCTAAACCGCTTTAGGTCCCACATAGGCTGTAATGGGGCTGGAAGGCGGGCGTGCCCGCATGGTACCAAAATTGGTCCCTTGTGAGAAATTTGAAAGCACGTGCAACCACAGCTGGGCTCTAGGTTCAAAAACAACACCCAGCCCAATTGGGGCTGCCCGCACAAAACTGCTTTATATTCCACATGGGCCGTAATGGGGCTAGAAGGCGTGCGTGCAATTGTGTAAAGATTCTTTCCAACCATTATTTGCATTAGATGCTGCCCTATATTACTATTATAGATGATTTGTATAAGAGTTGTTGCCATGTTTAGTCCGTTAGAAATATTACGTGGTTTTAGTTCTCGTGCTCATACAAACTGTGCTAAAAATACTAAAACGTACTTATTACTAACTGTAGCTCCTAATGTGAATGCTGTGGATAGCTTGCAAAACTCAGCACGAAATCACCGTTTAGGACACACATCTCCATAGCCTAAATAAGGCGTACACGAAGTTATTTAGGCTACATTAATGTTAAGAATTATTGCAAAATTTATTATTGTGGCTGTTTAGAAAGGGCAGACATGCATAAAATATTTACTTAATTATGTGCATAAATAATGATTGGGAAAACTTGAACAAGGGCTTCCCATCAATTTCCTGCATCGGACCCCTATGAGAATAATGTGGGCAAGCCCAAGTTCGGCTTGCGCTATAGAGCCAGCATCGGTCCTATGTCATTATCTGAGGGGCTAACCGAAATAAAAAAATAAATGTTTATCTAGAGCGGCTGCCCGAATCTGTCGAAAGTAGGACCACCGTGAGGAGTTGGTGGGATGTGCCCTTTTGGCAATGCGGGAAATATGTGGGCAGCCCCGCAAGGGCGGCCTGCATAGGTCTCTACTGGGGCTCATCGGGGCTTTGTCGACAGCTCCCTTCATGCCTACGTCGGCCCCTCTTGCAGCACCCACATTGAGCCCACCGGGGCTGTCCTGCATTGCCTACATCGAACCCACCAGGGGCCCCCCTTCATAGCCCACTTTGTGCTACCTGGGTTGCTTGATCGCAGTCTAAGGTTGTCCTGATTCTATTAGCGATTACCCTAGTAAATACTTTATACGTAACAGACAATAAGCTGGTTCGTCTGTAATATTTACGGTACTTAGAGTCCTCTTTCTTATGAATGAGTATATTGTTTGCTGTAAGGCCCGTGCTCTGTTCGGCCTCAGTGGTTGTTGGGTTGTCTGTGTAAGTTTCTATGCCAGACCCTCGTGTATGTGTTGATGTATATCTGTACTTGTGTTTTGGGAGAATTTCTCAGCTGGGTGGCCTAGTGTTGAACTGCGTGTCGCGTTCTAGTTCCTAGAAGGAGAGCATTAGCTCTAAAATGCGAGCGCTTCCTTCGGACCCCCCTCTGAGTGTATTTTCACTTTGCTATTGGAGATGGGAGAAGCGTCCCTTTTGCCTCTCCTCGGACCTCATTAGCGCGGTCTCCCGCTGTGCCGTCGCGCGAGTGGGAGCGACCGGAGGCCATAAAACCCGTGAAGGGGGGTCAGGCTTTTGTCGCGCTGCACTGCGATGTGTAGCGTGCATCTGGTGCGCTTTGCGAAGGTTGCCGAGGAGTCAGTTTTTAGTAAATGTGTTTTTACTTTTTTTACTTGTGGAAAGGGGCATGCTCCCGGCTCATCTCAGGAGCGAAGGACTGCGCCCGTGTGTCTTTTGCTGGAGAGACTCCTTCGGAGAGGATGCTCGCGCTGGCGAGCGCTGGGAGTAGTGGTTGCCTCGGAGCTGGGGCAAGATGCGCCAGTTCAGCTGCGGGGACGGGGAGTCCCTTGTTACTCTGCTTTAGCGGTCGGCGCGGCCGGCGCGGCCAGTTGCCGTTCGTCTCTGATTGTTGCTCCCTTGGGGAAGCAAATCCGGCTTCACTCTTGTATCATCTCTTGTATATAGTCTGCATAAAGTTGTCCGGTTCATTAAGAAGCTGCTCCACCAAGTGTCATTTATCTCGGACGGATCCACTGCTGGGAAGCCCGTCGTATCTTTACTGGCGCAGTCGCTACAGGATTGGTGCGCTGCAGCGGAACCGAGAGAACGGAGGTGTGTGAAGCATCGGGCGCCGAGACGCCGAAGACTCGAGTACAAGAGGGTGCGTGCTGCATCGGGCACGGTGACGCCGAAGACGCAAATACAAAAAGGTGTGTGAGCACCGGCGCGAGATGCCGAAGACCCGACTACAAGATAGTGCGTGCTGCATCGGGCGCGGAGACGCCGAAGACGCAACTGCAATAAGGTGCGTGAGCATCGGGCGCCGAGACGCCGAAGGGCAGGAGGGTGCGTGAAGCATCGGGCGGCCGGGAGCCGAAGACGCTAGAGCAAAGAGGAGCACGCATTGGTCGCTGAGACGCAGAAGACTATCAGCAGGACCAACGTAGCCAGGGCGAGGTCAGCTATCGACCACTCCTGAAGACCGGGGAAACGCCAACTGCAGACTGCTTGTGTGTGTGCACTGACGATGCGGAGCATCACAACGATGGCGCAACGGACGCTCCATCATTGCAACCAGTACTGCAGCGTCACCTGTGAGTTATTTTCCCCATTCTCGCTTGCTTGTCTCTGCCGTGCTCGAGCCAAAAGCCAAGGCGAATAGCTATGGAGTTCGACATGTGGCTGTGGGAGATCGGGGCGGTTTGCGGTCCTGAAATTCGAGCAATGAGACTAAAGGAGATGCAGAAGGATCTTGACGAGCTACGACAGATGCGGCAGGAGTTTTTATTAGAAAGAGAGCGGAGCAAACGTAGCCAGCCCAGAGTAAGCTACGAAGGAGAGAACGGCGCAGTTAAGACGGCTGTTGTGCCTCCGCTGACAGAAAGCGACGAGTGCCCTTCGGGAATCGTAGAGGCAAAGGCACCTCTAGAGGAGTTCGCACTGAAGTCCGAGGAAACTGTCCCAGTGGCTTGCGACGCTGACGTTTTGCATGTAGCATCGCAGATCGTTGCAGTATCAGTTATGAAAGCGGATGTCGCTGCCGTATCCCTAGAAGGTTTAGCGGATACAGAGAAGCCAGTCTCAGACGAGAAATCCGAGTATGCGAGCCCACAAGATGGCTCAGAAAATGACGAGGCCGATAGCGACGAGATGACCAACGCCAAGACTCACAGTCTAAGCTTAGCGGAAGCGGCTGCGAATGCGGTGCCCGCGGTTCCGTCAGCTAGCACCGCAAAGTTGGATGTAGCTTTCGCGGAAGCAGATACTGCCGATGTCAGAAACACACAGGTCTCGTTGCCACCCCTCGCAGGGGATCTGAAGGATGAGAGTAATGTGCCCGATGATGACCAGGCAGGGCTAGCGGACACAGAGAAAGTCTGCCTGCCGATTGTAGTGGTATCAGAGCAGGTGAGCTCTGAACAAGGCCCCGACCTCCTTCGGGAGGAGAACATCCGCGGCGAAAGCGATGGAGACGAAATCTGCATTTTGACCGTAGCAGACGCGATGCTTGACAAAGAAGTTGAGCAGCTACTGCGAGCGCCGGGGAAGGCAGACAGTTTGCACAAATCTTACGGAAACGCGAGCAGGGCGTCGTCTATTTGTTTGCTGCATGAGTTGCCGCCGATATATGGCGACAAAGTCTCCTTTCCGTGTACAATGAGCGGCGCAGACCTACTACCGCAGAAGGTAGAAAACCTAGAGCGCCAGGATAGGGCCGCGCGAAGGAGTAATGAGCGGCCAGGAATGCCAACGGTTGATCCGAATCCGAACAAAGGGCTGCCGACGCCGGGTTCGGAAACGCACCCTGACGGTAATATTCGTGAGCGCGCGAGGCTAAGGGTAGGCATTGCGTTGACCGGGGTTGGAGCCGGCGTTGCATTGGAGAGATCTGAGCCCAATCGTACAATGTGGTCAACGTGGGGCCGTCTGGAAAAGGTAGCGCAGGTGTTCGATCCGGGAGGCTAATGATTGACTAACTGGTCGCACTCTGTGCACACTTCGACATTGTCTTGTTGCAGAAGTGTATCCCGTGCTCTGGCTCGAGCATGTGTGCAGGCAGTGTGCGACAGTGGGGGAAGGGCACGTCGAAGCTGTCTGTGAGCTCTTAACATGCAGAGAACTGACGGTCAAGATGAACTGCTTTCTGTTGGCAGATTTCATCTTTTACAGTGTGTGTGACTTAGTCGCATGTCTGAGAACTGTTTGGTTATGCAAGCGCCTGTGACTGTGTACGCGCTAAGCAGATATGTTTTCGCATCCTATTGGTACTTTTTCATGCTTTTGTTTTGTGTACTGGGTCCTATTTAGGCACAAGAGTACTTTTGTTTCACCGCGGGCAGAGGCGGCTGCTGTCGTTTAAAAGCGAGCCTCACAGAGCAAGTCGATTGCGGCCTTTTTTTAGTCTAATTGAGCGCATTGGAAGCTCAATTATCCTCTTAGGGGGGACGTGTAAGGCCCGTGCTCTGTTCGGCCTCAGTGGTTGTTGGGTTGTCTGTGTAAGGTTCTATGCCAGACTCTCGTGTATGTGTTGATGTATATCTGTACTTGTGTTTTGGGAGAATTTCTCAGCTGGGTGGCCTAGTGTTGAACTGCGTGTCGCGTTCTAGTTCCTAGAAGGAGAGCATTAGCTCTAAAATGCGAGCGCTTCCTTCGGACCCCCCTCTGAGTGTATTTTCACTTTGCTATTGGAGATGGGAGAAGCGTCCCTTTTGCATCTCCTCGGACCTCATTAGCGCGGTCTCCCGCTGTGCCGTCGCGCGAGTGGGAGCGACCGGAGGCCATAAAACCCGCGAAGGGGGGTCAGGCTTTTGTCGCGCTGCACTGCGATGTGTAGCGTGCATCTGGTGCGCTTTGCGAAGGTTGCCGAGGAGTCAATTTGTAGTAAATGTGTTTTTATTTTTTTTACTTGTGGAAAGGGGCATGCTCCCGGCTCATCTCAGGAGCGCGGGACTGCGCCCGGGTGTCTTTTGCTGGACAGACTCCTTCGGATAGGACGCTCGCGCTGGCGAGCGCTGGGAGTAGTGGTTGCCTCGGAGCCGGGGCAAGAGGCGCCAGTTCAACTGCGGGGACGGGGAGTCCCTTGTTGCTCTGCTTTAGCGGTCGGCGCGGCCGGCGCGGCCAGTTTCCGTTCGTCTCTGATTGTTGCTCCCTTGGGGAAGCAAATCCGGCTTGACTCTTGTATCATCTCCTGTATATAGTCTGTATAAAGTTCTCCGGTTCATTAAGAAGCTGCTCCACCAAGTGTCATTTATCTCGGACGGATACACTGCTGGGAAGCCCGTCGTATCTTTACGTTTGCATTCTTCCATGGTTCCGGTACTGTCGATGACATCAGGCACTGCGTATACAGGGTGGCCATTTTTTCTAGCACGATATCTGCCCCGTCCTTCAGCAAATCTGTAGTTATCTGAGCCTCTCAAGCTTATTTCCCCCTTCTCATAGTTTCTAATGCTTTCTTGACCTCGTCCTTCGTCACTGGTGGAACGTCTGACTGTTTTTCTCTACTGCCAATCTCGTTACGATCCTGACTAGTTTGGCTACTGTAGAGATCTCCATAGAACTGCTCGGCTACTTTGACTATCTTGTCCATATTCGTGATGACGTTGCCCGCCTTGTCCCTTATCGCATACATCAGGTTTTTGCCTATGCCCAATTCTTTTTTGCCGCTTTAAGGCTTCCCCCGTTCTTTGCAGCATGCTCAATTCTCTCCAAGATATACTTCCTTATATCGGCCACCTTGCACTTATTGATTAGCTTTGATATCTCGGCCAATTTTTTCTGGTCTATTGGATTGGAAGCTTTCATAGTCTGGCGTGTCTTAATCAAATCTTTCGTCTCCTTAGACAGCTTATCGATATCCACTCTAACTATCCTGCCACCTACTTCTACAGCGCACTCAGTAATGATATCTCTGAAATTGCTTCTAGAGTAATGTCGCCATCCTCAGTTAAAGCTGAATATCTATTCTGTAGCGAGATTCTGAATTCTTCTGCCCCCCCCCCCCCCCCTCACCGCTAATTCGTTGATGGGTTTCTTTCTTAATAATCTGTTGCGTTCCTTCTTCAGATTTAGGCTAATTCGGGACCTCACCATCATGTGGTCACTGCATCGTACATTCCCGATGACCTCTAAATCTTCTATAATGGTGGGGGTTGAACACAGTATGAAGTCAATTTCAATTTTAGTCTCCCCGTTAGGACTTTTCCATGTCCATTTCCGGTTCTTCCGTTTGCTGAAGAAGGTATTCATGATTCCTAACTTATTACGCCCTGCAAGCTCATCTAGTAACTCCCCCTGCTATTCCTAGAACCAATGCCATAGTCACCTACTGCCTAGACTCCTGCTTGCTTTTTCCCTACCTTGGCACTGAAGTCGCCCATTAGTACAGTATACTGCGTTTTTACTTTTCGAATTGCCGATTCTACATCTTCGTAGAAGCTTTCAACTGCCTTGTAATCATAACTACATGTAGGTGCATAGGCCTGTAGAACCTTCAGTTTATACCGCTTATTAAGGCCTAATTATGATGCTTGCCACCGTCTCTTTAATACTGTAGAATTCACGTATATTAACTTACTGACAAAGAAACCTAGTCGTGGTTTTCGACTCTCCGGTAAACCTCGATAACATAGTACATGCCCACCCTTCAGTACAGTATATGCACCATTCGGGCTCCTAACCTCACTAAGCCCTATGACATCCCATTTAACACCCTGTAGTTTCTCTAACAGCACTGCTAAACTACCTTCACTAGCTAGGGCTCTAGCGTTAAACGTTGCCAGGGTCAGTTTCCAATGGCGGCCTGTCCAGCGGAGCCAGGAATTCATAGCACCCCCTGCTGTGTCACAGGTCTGACCGCCGCCGTGGTCAGTTGTTCCGCCGCTGCTGCCTACCAATGAAATCATAGCTGTCACATAATAGGTCAAGTTTGACAGAAAATGCTACTGTATGGAAGGCGCGCACAGCATGGTGCACCTATCACGGAGGGCTGCAAGAATTCCAAAATAATGTTTCTGCTACCCCCCTTACGACGGCAAGCGCGGTACGTAAAACATGTGGCGTTGACACACACTTAGTAAGAGTGTTAGAGCGTCAGTGTTTGTCAGCTCACGCGCTGATATATTTTTGTTTTCCGCTTCTTCCGGACATGTTTCGCCAGGTGCCCGACTTGAGTAAACTAGAGGCTGAGCGTCTAGTGAACCGTAACACGAACTCTTGAATAGCGACGCTGACATGGGCCAGCGTATAGTTGAAAAAGAGGGCGCAGCGAAAACACGCTGCAAAGTGCAGGAAGAAGTACGGAGGAATGAAACAAGCAAGCGCACCGCTTTTCGCTCAAGCTGGACGGCGCGTGCCTTAATTGCAGTTACTGATTTTGTGTCCATCTCAATCATCATTGTACGCCGGCATGCGGTAGGTGAAGTCCCGCCTTTTCGCGACGTGCCCCAGCCGACACGGAAAGCAGTGAACACTTCTAATACGGCACTCTGTTCAATGTTTAACAAGTGTTCTTATATTTTCTTACACAATATGTCTTATGGGGTGGCAAACTTTGGAAAGCCACCAGAACTGATAATTTCAAATCTATAAGCCAATAAATGTGGGATTTGATAGCATTAATAAAGTGGCGAATAAAGCAATGGTCGGGTCATTCCCTCAGCCTGCAAAAGGAGTCTTCCGTTACTAGCACAACAACCTTCTCTTTTACCGTTTTCTTGGGCGCAGAGGCTGAGTAACGCGACAGCAGCTTCAGCCTTTTCAAGTTAGGAGATGGCTAGCCCCTTTCTTCTGCACTAATTATGTTGTTGCAGGTAGAAAACGTTAAAGCTCCTTCATACCACCATCGTCGTTATGCACGGAAAAGGAAAGCGCCTTTCCTTCCATCTTGCCTACTTCCCAACGGAATTACGACTGCAATAATCAGATTAGAATTATGTAGGGGCAGACAGAGAATACGCACGAGGTTCTGTGCTATTGTTTAAGGATGTTAATGTTTCAAAGCGATTCGTGGTTCTGTGACACAAAGAGACTTTTCCATTGGTTGTGGCTTTGCGCGGTGCACAGTAAAAGCCACCTCACGATTACTACCTTGTTGCTTTACCCTCTTAAAGTTTGCTTAACCCTGTCCAAAGTTTCATTCATTCCCTGTTATTGTGATCACCTCCATCGTTTTATCTGCACTTCCATTCTTCTTCCTTTGTTTGGACAGCATTACTCTTTTTACTTTCACTAATCTAGGTGCATCAATGAATAATGTCCGCTGCTGTAAATGGGGAAGTTAGTAATGAAGAATAATGCACCATGCCGTATCGTAGAGTACCTTATATTATGCCATACCGTACCAAAAGTGCAGAACATAAAGCTAAACATCGGTGCTGTCCATGAAAGCAGAAAGGTAGCTGTGTACCCTCTAGAATGTTCATCATTGATCAAGTGCGTTCGTTCCGATATCGTAATTTTAGCTGCTACAATTCCAGCTAAATGTTATTCTAACACTGAATACCATTTAGCCTTCCGAAAACCTTAGCCAGGAATTTCGGAAGTATCGAATCAGAGTAAGCAAAAATCATCTATTCTCCTCTTACGACATCTTTACCAATCTGATAGCCCACTAAAGTAAATGCTGAAAAGCATTTTAGGGTTGGACATTACTAAAACTAGATTATTTACTTCTGTCGCCTTTTACTGAAAAAAAAAGCATCATTGTGCTGAATTCCAAGTACACCCTGCTATAGGGATAATCACTTCAAAAGGTCTTTTAGGCCTGCTGTAGTAATGTGCAGATTGATTAGAATGGGCAATCATTAAAGGACCCTGTAGCTTTTCTGTTGTTTTGTGGTATTTAGCTTTTCTACCAACGGAAACCTCTACGCCCGCTTTTACCGCTACCTTTATTGGAAATAGAGAACTGGGCTGGTTGTCCTGCTCCGTAATATGCGCTGATGTTTGTCCTTTCGATGCTTGTTTCCTATGCTTAGCCGTCTGACACTTAATTACAATTAGTTGCGACACGAACAGCCGGAGAACGAGTGTTGTGTTTCTCTCTACCAAAACATTAGTTAGCCTCATTAACGGGGGACGCCAAGTTTAAACTCTACGAGGTAAGCTGCGCTTTTGTATCCTTAGTTGTTTTTCTGCCAGTGCTTATTGTGTGGACTACTGGCACTTAACCATTCCTGAAACTTGTAAGTGCACCTTACGCGATACCATTTCTTTTGTTTTTTGAAGAACTTCGAAAAGAAACTGATCTTCAAATAATATCCCTCTTTATAAAGAGGGAGAGGGTTCAGCGCAGTGTTGAACTATATTGTACCACAACTGCTAAATTCGTCTAACCCTATTTCTTTGAGCTAAAAGCCAACCCACTCGACTCGACTGCGATTTCCTTGCACTTCATTTTGCTGCCTGCTAAGCGAGCTGCAAGGGCAGCTCGTGATGTTTTTTTTTGCTTTCTTGATACAAGGGCCACAGATATCGATCAATATATTAAACCCCGAAAGAAGTTCGGAAGCTTGCGAGAATAATAATGAAGTTCTTTAACGTGCATTTTTGTGGCACATCACATCGGCCTATCTTTCCTAGCAGCGTAGCAACACAGCTTTCCGCCATCATCGAAAAGCGGTCACCATGGACGGGATTCGAACCCGCATCCTTGGGCACAGAAATCGAGTGTACTAACCACTACGCCACCGTAGAAAATGCTTGACCGAGAAATGACGAACAGGATTTCTTGTAAAAATTGGGACGTCAGCATTCTTTAGAGTGTTCAAGCAGGGAGGTGGCAAGTTGCGAGTTCCGCGTTCGAGCTATAAAAACCGCCACCGTCGGAACGATACCAGAGCACCGGTGGCAGAGGCAAAGCGCAGGTTGCATTGGGCCTGATACAAATATAATTTCAGCATTTACCGAAGCATGGGGTAGAATAGATTTGTGTTCGCAGGTTAATTTTGAAACGAGCCAAACGCAGTTGAAACCGTTTTGTTGCGAAAACATTATCTGCTGACGTGACATGCACCCCCTATTCAATCGATTTGAATCAGCTGAGAGTGCGGCGGTAGGCGCGGGCGGCCACTTCAAGTACCGTGTATCGTTAGAAAGTGTTTTGAAAGTAGGAAGTGAAAATATGTAACTAGATGGGATATCGTGTAAAGAAGCTTTGCAACAGCACCGGCTACTAAGAATTGCGCCAGTTCTACAGTTCCTGTTTACCAGTGGTATTTTTCGCACTTCATCTAAAACGTTAGCTGCGTGAACGAAACCGTTGAAACCGATAGCGACACTGTTAGCTATCTTAGCCCGGTGACTGTTGCTACTTGAAGCCGCTGCGACGGGACATTCAGGAATGTTTTATTGTGCTGTCTTTATGTGTGTTTTTTGTATGATTCGTTAATGAGTTGATTAACACAGTTACAGTAAAATTGCGGTCTTGCTGCAGTTTAGTCAGGTCAGGCCTCTTGTGAATGCGCATAAGTTTGGCCATTGCCGCCGTGATACTCATGTCCAAATGCGTAATTTTTGTATGTGTGTTGTCGGGAGTGATGGTTTACTTGAATAAAGTATGAAATGACATTGCTTTGCTAAGCAACTTGGGGGATGAACTGCAAATAATGATTGATGACCTAGACGGGAAAAGAAGAAAGGTAGGCTTGAAAATCAATATGCAGAAGACTAAGGTAATGTTCAACAGCCTCGCGAAGGAACAGCAGTTTACATTAGGTAGCGAAATACTGGAAGTAGTAGGCGAATATACCGACTTAGGAAGTGTAGTAACCGCAGATCCGGACCATGAAAAGGAAATAATAAGAAGAATAAGATTGGGATGGAGCGCATTTGGCAAGCACTCGCAGATTATGACTAGCAGCTTACCGGTATCGCTCAAGAGAAAAGTATACAACAGTTGCATCTTGCCTGTACTCTACTATGGGGCTGAAACGTGGAGGCTAACCAAGAGAGTTCTGCTTAAGTTGAGGACAACCCAGAAGGCTATGGAACGAAAAATGGTAGGGGTAACATTAAGAGATAGAAAGCGTGCAGAGAGGATCAGAGAAATAACTCAAGTTATCGACATTCTAGTGAAAATTAAGAAGAAGAAATGGACATGGGCAGGACATGTAGTGCGAAGAGAGGATAACCGATGGTCGCTGAGGGTAACAAACTGGATTCCAAGGGAAGGAAAGCGTAGCAGGGGGCGGCAGAAAGTTAGGTGGGCGGATGAGATTAAGAAGTTCACAGGAGTCAAGTGGATGCAGCTAGCACAGAACCTGGTTAAGTGGAGAAATAGGGGAAGGGCCTTCGCCCTGCAGTGGGTATAATCAGGCTGATGATGATGATGATGAAAGTATGAAATTCAAGTCCACTATTTTCTGCTGCTGTCTGGCTAGCGCGCGACCGCTTTCGCGAGTGCGGCGTGGGCATAGGCGCATTCTGCTACATTTCTTGTAACGCGCCGAAGAAGCTACAAGAAAAGAACCAATACACATGAGATGTAGGACTGTAGGGGCTCAACAAAATATGCGGAAGCGCCGGTGAGAGCAGCACTCGACAAAACGTATCAAAGAACAAGCAGCGGCGGTACAACTGCGGTAGGCGCTCCCAACGCGCCCGCTTCCATAACGGATCCGAGCGGCTTGGTGCGGCATGAGGGGCATGCGCAATTTTGAAGTGACCATCAAAGCATTCCAATTGCGAGCTTAAAATCTTAGGTTTTTACCGGTCGTACACATTGGTAATAAGTTTTTCAGTGCTATTAATGGCAAAATATAGCAATTTAACGCATTATATACCTTGTTCTACTCTCGGGTGGGTACGGATGCATTTTAGCGATCCGAGTGTTTACCGCCGAAAAAACAGGAGCCGCTAGTGTCGCCAGCAATTTTCCACCTATTGCTTCTATGGGAGTGTCACCCCACTAGCTCAAGTTCGTGTCGTGCTATTTCTCCTCCCATTTAGCATCCATCTGCATGTCAAGCCGAGGGCCAGTTTGCGATGGAATTTGAACCGTTGGTCTATCTACCGCTAATTACGTGACATTAATTTTCTGTGTAGGTGTCCACCGAAAAGTGAGACAGTACTTATCTTTCCCCAAAGCCGAATTAAATAAGGGTGTTTAACTAATTGCAAAACTTTGCGCCGCTCTATTAATGTCGGACATTTGCGGACTGAAAAGACAGAGCTCAGGCGATTCCTGATATTTTATCATAAATATACGCGCATCCTTTTCTAAATATCTTTATAATTATATATAAGGTCTATTCCAGTTCACAATGTTAACCTGTTAAATGTGCACAAGTGCCTATTTGTCACAAGCCCAGCCAACCCTTAAGGCATGTAATCGTCTGGCGACGTGATGAGATGTACTTACACTTTTAATACGGCACTGCTGGGGTACGTCAAACTATATGAGGCAGAGAGACACTTCCAAACGCAATATGGTACTAGAAATATTTGGAGAACAATAATAGACTCACGCATACCTAACCATAGGTGAGGTTTCCGACCTTATCCCATGGTCTAGAACTGCCGCAAATAACTTAGGAAACAAGATATCAAGATAAGCAGTCGCGACTTTGAGAGACGAGGCTTGCTGACATCTAGGACTGTCCCTTCAGTGACAGCTGGGGCGCGGGGGTGAGGGGTAACTTAGAGGACCGTTTTACAAGTGCAGTCTTTCATCATCATAGAGACAAGTCAGAGGAACGAAGGACGTGAAGAGAGCAATGCACGCACATTTCTTTCTTCGCGCCTCTCGTTTCTTTGACTGGTTTTCCTCCTACAATGAACCAACTGGCCCAGATTTCCACTTTTTTCTCAGAGTCCGATGCCCAGAAAGTGAAGCCTTTAATAGGTGTTGAAGCTGTTCCACACGCCACCATATGACCACAAAACGCAGTACATTGCGCAATATAATGCATCACCACTACACCACTAACTAAACCCTAAACATCTACACATCCTCTGTTTATACGAAAAAAAAATTGTGAAACCAAGACCTTTACTGATACAGGCACAGTGAATTACAGGGCAAAAATCCACGGATAACCTAGCGGCTTTCTTCCGGCGACTAGCTTGTATTTAGCAAGGCTTTTTCTCCTCATTCGTCATCATTAAATAAGAATTGTCCAGTGACCTAATCTCAAAAACAAATAACGGTGATATTTAACCCAATATATGTACTTTCTTCTGGATGAGATTAAAGATGAAAGAAATACCGGAAACTCTACGTTTTCTTCCTCTTTGTGAGATAGTTGTTTTTCTCTGATATCGCCGCAGTTGAACATCGACAATGAAAACGTGGTCGATGTGGTGACAGCAGCCGACATGCTGCTGATGTATGAGGTGCGCGACCTCGGACTGGACTACATGGTAGAAAACGTAGACATTCACAACTGCCTCGACCTGGCCGCACTGACACAGTGGTACCACTGACCGGCGCTTCGGGAAACCGTGTTCTCCTATTTGCGCGAAACCTTTGACGCGGTGAGCATGTGCTTTTCGCCATTCCTCTTTGAAATGCATGACAGGTTTCATTGGTATCTGGACCTGCGCAGTCAAGGTCGCATCGCAAGCGACATCATAATGCTATATAGAGTTTGTTCGTATTGGCATTGAGTAAAGGAGAAAGCTATAACCGGCTCTAGTCTACCAACATACGATTGGATGGTGAGTGTGACTAGTCATCTGGCTATAGTTAAAATACGTGAGGAAGAAGATCGGCCTTTCAGAGTACATTTACGAACCTGCGGTTTCAGTGCTGCGAAGTTTACGTGAACTTGGCATAATGAGATATTCAATTCTCATGGTATATTTACATAAAGTCTCATGTTTAATAATTTGAATTTAAATTTCGCCTACTGTTTCTATTGGGTCAAAACAAAAACAAGGCAAATTTCTGTCCGTCAAACGCACGCATTCATCCTTCCAACTCTTCAATAAGTCTCCAGGTACCCCTTCAACACTGGGAGATGCACATGAGTTTGATTCTAGATTTTGGTCCTGCTCTGCCACTCGATGATAGATATTGTGCGATTTTATAAGCCAACTATAAATTGATTGCACAGGAAGCTTTGTGAAGCATCAGAACGTTGTATTTTTAATTCGTTGTAAGTGCCAGCAGCTCAGGAAAGTGAGCACCAAAACGGAAACTGAAATAGCAGGATTTGTTTAAGTATTGGCCGGTTGTTTTCCCGTTCATCTCAAATAGGTTATTGCAGAAACTACTTCTTTGTATGTCACGTATCAACGCCTTAATTATCTGAAAGCAGTATAAAATAGTTACCTACAAAAAAAGATGTGCACAAGAGGTGAATTCAAATCACTCTGGACGCTGCAATAATGACTAACTAGACATTAGAGATATCTGTGTTAGCAATGATTAGGTGCGATGTTATATTACAGCTATTTTTTATATCCTGCTTACTGAAACCAAATAATAATGATGACTTAAAATACTCACAGGCATTTGGCCAATGTCGTCCGGCTTCCCTGATCGTGTGAGCCTTCCCTGTCCAACTAGCTTTGGTTTGAAGTTAAGCGTCTGGGCTCACCTTAGTGAACCGATCGTCCACTGGGTATAGTCCAGTTGTAATGCTGATATATTCCTTATAAATTCTGATGTCTGTCTTTGTTGTGTACAGGTGTGGCAGAACAGCAGCATGTTTCCAAAGGCATCAGCAGCGCTGCTCGCCGAAGTGTTTTCCTCGGATGAACTGAACGCGCGGGAGGAGCCGGACGTGCTGTACGTCGTCCGTCACTGGTATTCACAAGACCGTTCTCGCCAGAAGGAGCGGGTTCACGGCCTGTTCATCCTTCTAAAATGCGCACGTGTAGGTCTCTGCAAGGAATCGTGAGTAGTGTGCTCCGTATGCAAAGTGTACTAAAACGCACGCGACGCTTGTCTTGGAAAGTGTATACATGATACACAGTACAATATCTAGTACAGGCAGAGTTATTCATCTGCGCTGCCCTGAGTTCGTGTTCAGATGATGCATTCTATAGTGTCGTGTTCGTAAGGAAGTGTTGTCTTCCTCAAACTCTTGCTCCAATAACCTGCGAACGCAACCGCTCTCTACGGTCGCCTTAGTTTTGTCGAGGTTCTCACTATACTGATATAGACAATCTCCGGCCCCTTTCTTTCTATGGCTTTGTGAATTTTCTTATAATCATAAAATTACAGCGCGATTTATATTTTTTTGACAATTGCGTATGATATGGTTAAAGTACAACAAGCCGCAATTATTTAGCGAGAAATTTCGCTCAGATGTAGTTGCACAGCTGTCACCTTCGGTTTCTGTGCTCAAATAAGTTTGTTTACTCTGTTCAGAATATATATAATTATGGAGCTCAACTGTGAAGCAAGTCCATATATCAGAAAGGTCTTCACAAATACAAATTCAAGACTAACAGAATCGTGTTGTTGAAATATTACACGCATGATAAAAACACAAACCTGCGGGCCTCCAACTTCAATGCTGATACGCAAAATTTGGTAAAGCGCATGCAACGATGGTTCATATGTAGGACGGAAGTTTAAAACTTACATGCATCAAATGGGACAATCAAGCTCAAAACCCCGACAGCCAATGAGACAGACTACAGGTTTCGGATTGTTGATCTGGCCTCACAGCAAACTAAGCAGTGCGAACCGTTGAGTACCAGCGCAGAAGGTGACAATACAGGTGCTGAAATATCAGCTTCTTTTTTGTGCCCTTGTGTAGATTGCGCGGGAGATAGACATCCGTTCAAATAAGGCCAGATATCGCCACAGCTGGTAGGTTCGTGCAGCAACACCTTGAGTGAAATTGGTGCCACAGATAGCCGCAACCAAGGTACACACTAGCACTTAGCCCAGACGCCTGGTGCTGGAGTCTATTTTTGGCTTTTGTAGCCCGATATGTCTTGCTCGAGCGCTCTTCACAAGAGTGACACCGACTGTACATTAGATAAAACAAGACTTCCTCAAATTTGAAATTCTTCATCTTAAACCCCATTTCATACTGAATTTCCCATAGCCCGCTCTGGAAGCAATAACAGTACATAATATTTCACTGTTCATTTTGTATGCACTCCTCTGTTTAAGTGCTTCCTGCGAGTCTGACAAACGCTTTTCCAAACAAAAGCTTCACTCTCTAAAACCTATCGCTTTACTCACTAGAAAGATTCTTATTTGCAAACCCGGTTACCGGCTAGATCAAGTACACGGTCTAGAAAATGCGCTGTACACAGTCTTTTGCGAAGGCTCGACCGATTGCACCACCTTTCGCTGTTCGTAGGCCTTTGTCACCGTTAAGCGTTTGTCAGTCACCATAACAAATACCCCGTAGCTCAAATAGGATTTTAGACTTCCGAGATTCTCTATGCGAAACCAGCAAATCCCATCCAATCGATGAAATCTGGCTTTGCCGCACCCTTTTGTATCGCAAGGCACCAACGAGTTCTTGCAGCGAATCCCAAACTTTGTAAAGAGCAGCGTTTACCAAGCAGCAGTGCACGACGCCTTCAGGAGAGGGCCATGCATTTGTGAACCGAATCCTTTATTTATGCGGCATCAGAGAAGCACAAAGCTAGAGAGGTGATTGAGCTTGCCTCCGAACTTCTACGGCAGGCGGGGCGGAATCGAGTGAAAGCGCTCCATCCAGGTCTCCCAAGAGCTGTGAGTTCTGTTACCAGTTTCTACTTGCTAGTAGCTTAATTGAAAAATAAGCTTTCTGTAGAAACTGCTACCGCTACCTCTGAACAAGTAGTTTGCGCAACATTGATGTTTCTCTCAGTTCAGTACAAGCCACAAAATAGAGTGCTGTCACCGTATCACGTAATTATGTTCTTGTGAGTGATCTAGTGACCACGTGACCATCTATCGGCTCAATAATACACCGAGGGATAGAAATCTTGCCGCCACTGCGGTATGTACGTAATCTACTTTACTTACCAAAATGAGATACGATCACCGTTAGCAGAAATAGGCATGCTGAAGTTGAAGTAGACCTCCGTTGTACAATGTGCTTTGTGTTGTTGTCCTAGGTGTTCACAGACAGTGACACGGAAAGTTCCGAGGAAAAAATTCTTTCAACCAGAAGAGGCTGGATAGAAAGTTGACTCAGCCGAGGCCTAAATTATAAGACATGTTTAAGAAGCCATAATATAAATTGCAAAAGTAGCTCAGGAGATCTTGCAGAAGGCTTACTTCAAAGAAGATTAAGCTCCGCCTCTTGGGTATAGGCGCAACAGCGGTGGCTCCTATTTGTGGCTTCCCTCTCCTCTTCGTGCGAGGCCAAGCTAAGGTATTCTCTCAACAACTGATTTTTTAAATCATACCTCAATTACCGCACGTATATTCATGAGCAAGGAATCGTAAGCTACCGTGTTCAATGAAAGACCGCTACACGCACACACACACATACACACACACGCACACACACACACACACACACACACACACACACACACACACACACACACACACACACACACACACACACACATATATATATATATATATATATATATATATTGTCAGGCTAATGACGACGATGAAGGATGGTGATGGTGGGACAGAAGAGAAAGACGAAGCATTGGTGCCTGGGACTAGTAGGCTTCACCTTAAATTTGTTGCCAACAATGTGCTCTACCTTGAAGCCCGGATTCCACCCTTGATATATAGATTACAAATTCTAACCGTTCAGACGTACTTAAGGATATATGAATCAGAGTTTCACCGATCTATGTCTATTTTTTGCTGTCAACCGACCTCCTTTTTCGGTGTCCATTGGTCTAAATTTCACACCCCGCAGGTTGTTATGGTCAAAAATTTGCTGGACCCTTTAAATGTTTCCCTTCCTAGTATTCTACCCACACAAACCATCGGTTCATCTATTAAAATTGTCTTTGACGACATATTCTCGAATAATGCTAAAAACTTATCATCCGTTATTCTAAACGGATTATTAGAAGACCATTTAAGAAGTCTTTCTGCTAGTTTAGTTGTAGCTACTGACGCATCTCAAAGTAATGAAAAGGCGGGTGTGAGTATATATTGTCCACATTTAGACTGGTCTTTTTCTGTCCGGCTTCCGGACTTCACCCCAATTTTTGAGGCAGAGTTTCTGGCGGTGGTACTCGCTTTACGAAAATTAGACTCCTCTTTTTCTAAAGTGGCAGTAATTTCCGACTCTCTATCCTTGTGTTCATCTCTCTCTTCGTCGGTGGATTCTGCAATAGTAAAAACCTTTGTCTCCCTGATCCCTAGACATTTGAAAATTGTACATATGGTATGGGTTCCAGGCCACAGCAATGTGACTTTAAATGAATATGCTGACAATTTGGCAAAAGAGTCCCTTAATGGCCCCGTATTATCTATCCTTCCGGCGACCGCGTACATCACCGCAGCGAGGTTTCGAAGAAACGTCCTATTAAATATGAAAAATGGACATCTTTTAAGATCTGATGAGTACCTGCATCTAAATTATTCTTGGAATAGAAAATTATGTCATTCACGGCAACTTGAGATTTCACTAACAAGGCTGCGATGCCGTATCCCACCTTTAAATTTCTATCTTTACAGGTCTGGTTTGGCACTGTCTCCCGTCTGCGCATTTTGCGGTGAACAAGAAACATTAGATCACTTTTTATTGTTTTGCCGCCGCTTTACTACGCTGAGAAAGCAGTTGATGGAAAGGCCATTGCAACAGCTTGGCCTTAGTTTAAGCAGCCCGACATTGTTATCATTTGGCGCCACAATCCTTGGGCACAGTCACAGGTCTGTGTTTACCGCCATGCAAAATTTTTTACTGGACTCAAGTCGTTTGCCTTGCTAAATATTTAAACATCACTTGTTCTAAAATTGTAGTGTCAATCTCCCGTGAGTGTTACCACTTTTCATTTTATATTTCACTTATTTCCCGTTTTGTTTCCTTTGCTCTACCCCTCAAATCATTTTTTTTATGCAAGTATATTAAAAAAAAAATTCTTTGCTACCCAATTCTTGGCCGATCCCCCTCTGTGGGTATGTGCCATAAGTTATTTGGACAACAACAACAACAACCTTATCCCACTGCCATATCACTGTAAATAAACACCCCTTTGCTATTTCATCGTAACAACTTGGTTGAAGGTGCTCCGTTCGATCCCCAAGTACGGCGCAGCAAGAACAACTGGAGTTTCGACGTAGTCGCCGCCTTGCTGGACTGCCACCGCTTCCAAACATCATGGACCACACCGATTCTAACCGTGCCGGCCGCTACGCTGCAAGCCAGGCTGGTGACAGGCCTGCCCCCTCCAGCTATATTCCCTGCCAGCCTTACCGGGAACCACGACCGTTTGCAGGAGAGGAAGGTGAGGACGTTGAGAAGTGGCTACTTCATTATGAACGAGTTAGTCGGTACAACCGGTGGGACCCTATCACCATGCTCACAAATGTCGTCTTCTTTCTAACTCACACGGCGATGACATGGTTCGAGAATAACGAGGACAATTTGACAACTTGGGAACGGTTTGCCACCGAGATCAAACAGCGTTTTGGTGACTCTGTACCGAGCAAAAAGCGGGCTGAGCGGACCCTTGCCCAAAGAGCTCAATTGCCGGATGAAACTTGTACCACTTATACAGAAGAGATGTTCAGATTGTGCAGATGTGTCAATTCCAACATGCCCGAAGAAGACAGAGTCGGCCAAATTTTGAAGGGTATCGCGGCTGACGTGTACAACTTTTTAATCGCCAAAGACAGCCTTGAAACCGTCTCCAATGTAATTAAACACATCCGCGCTTTTCAAGCTCTGAAAACGCGTCGTATTGTGCCAAAATTTGGGCGGCTGGCCAACGTGCCTACCGTGGCCAGCCTTGATGACCACGCCCAACTAGATCTTCCGTCGACGATCCGGCAAATCGTGCGGGAAGAACTCCTGCGGCTCAACCCACTTCCCAAGACGTTGTGCACGGACGTATTGCGTGTTATGCATGATGATCCAACTTCTGGGCATTTGGGATTGGTTCGAACACTCCACCGTGCTCAAGAAAGATTTTACTGGCCCAGAATGCGCTCGACGGTTGAACAATACGTTGCCAGTTGCAAGCAATGCCAACGCCACAAACGTCCAACTGCAACTCCGTCTGGCTTGCTGCACCCTGTGAAGACCCCGACAGCACCGTTTGATCAAGTAGGCATTGACCTCGTAGGTCCGTTTCCGAAGTCCGTGGATGGAAATCGCTGGATTGTAATCTGCGTGGACTATCTCACACGTTACTGTGAAACCGCCGCTCTTCCATCTGCTACAGCGCATCAGGTGTCGCTTTTCTTGCTGCACTCAGTCATCTTACGACACGGGCCGCCACGAATTGTCATCACTGACCGGGGCCGACAATTCACTGCTGATGTTGTTGAAGAGCTCATGCGTTTATGCGCCGTAACTTTCCGACACTCGACGCCATACCATCCCCAGACAAATGGCTTGACTGAACGCGTCAACAGAACGCTTATCAACATGCTAGCCATGTATGTGGACGCAGGGCATAAGAACTGGGACACCATACTGCCCTTCATCACGTATGCGTTTAATACCGCCACGCATGAGACGACTGGATACAGTCCATTTTTTCCGCTTTATGCCAGACCGCCACGCTACTCTCTGGACACTATCCTGCCCTTCACAAGCCGTGAAGACCCCTGCTTGGCTGAGACCCTCTGTCTCGCCGAAGAAGCTCGGAGAATCGCCCGATTACGGTCTGGTGCGTCACAAGAACGTTCTAAAGTGCGATACGATGCCAGTCACCGGCGGGTCACGTACTCTGTAGGTGATTTAGTCTGGCTATGGCGTCCAATTCGGCGCCGTGGCCTACATCAAAAACTATTGGCCCATTATGACGGCTCATATGTGGTTATCAAACGCCGTAGTGATTTAACTTATGGAATAGCCCGCCTGACAGCATCGGGTCGCCGGTCTGCCAAAACCGAACTGTGTCATGTTGCCCGCTTGAAGCCGTGTATATATATATATATATATATATATATATATATATATATATATATATATATATATATAATGTTACGTGCTTTGTACGCACGGGGGGTTATTTGCAGCGATCGGTCCAAACAGGACTGCAGCGAAGCGTACAAACGTTCCTCTGCCCTTGCTCTTCTTTTTTCTTCACCGATCTACCCGACCGTTCTTCTTCATCTTCCGTCGACGTTCTACGAAGGCGCGTGACATTTCCCTCCTCGCAGACGAAGCCCGCCGGGCGATTTAGAGAGATCCTCTGGAATGAAATCGCTTGAGGCGGGCTACATGCACCACCTGCGACTGCCGTGACCGTCAACCATTCGCCGCTATGCGTGCTATGACGTAATTCAGGTCATTGATGCGTTCTAACACAACAAACGGTCCGGTGTAGTGTGACAGCAGTTTTTGACAAAGACCACGCTTACGGAGAGGTGTCCACAACCACACATAGTGTAGGGCTCGTGGCGCGCCGCGCATTCGAAGGCCGCGCCACTTCCCAATGCTCCCTGCGCGGTGCCCGTTTCCCTCTCCCCGCTCTCTCGCGGATAACCGTTCCCGCGCGAGGGGGCTATAAAAGAAGGCACGCGCCGCCGTCTCGCCCTCTCTTGGTCCCTAGCTCCTCGTTCCTGCTTCGCTCCTGGCGCTCTCCACGGAAACGACCCGCAGCCACCCGGACGACGACCTAGCACTGACTTCGACGATCCCTGTGAGATTAAAGATGTTTGTCATACGGCCCACTGTGTGTTTGTCGTGCGCATCCCTCGGGCAGAGGAATCGCCCACAACTGGCGCCCAACATGGGGCTGAATTAGCACCCATGTGGACGATTTTTCTGCCAACGTGGCAGCGCACGGCAACACGACGGGCCGGTCCTTTGTATGTTAGGCGCGATGCCATTTTGAGTTTAGGGCTATCGTGTGTGCAGATGACGCGGAGTGTAGTATAGTAGTGCTTGTACAGTGTTTTAATTTTGTTTTTGGTTATGTGTGTGTTTGTTAGTGTCAGGCGGTTTGTGTTTTAATTTTTTTTGTGCATATGTTAGTTTTATGAAGTGTTTAGCCTTTGTGACTAGCCTCTTGATGCGGGCTAGGTGGTAGTCGTGCGCGTGTAGGCTCCCGGCCGGCCTTAGTTGTTGAGTGCAATGCCTCCGAGAAAAGACGTGCCAGATAGGGCCGCCGCTTTGGACGCCAGTGCACCCGGAAGTGAGGTGAAGGATGCGGTAGAGTCTGCGCAGGTTACCGATGCGGCCGCCCTGATGAGGCAGATAAACGAAGTGTTGTCGGTGTTCACCCGTCAGCTCGGTTCAGTGGCTAGCGCCAACCAAGCCACAGCTGCGGCGACAGTCTTGCGTGCGCGGATAAATGTAGAGGTTCCCTCCTTTTCCGGCTACACGGACGTGAAGTCAGTCCACGAGTTCTTGCAAGAACACGAAGATTATCAGACGGCACTGGGTTTCCCAGACGACGTGATGCTAGCGCAGGTAATCCCCGTGGCACTTGTTGAGAGCGCGGCGCGGTGGAGACGCAGCCAGCCGGCCTTCCAGTCGATGGCAGACTTCACAGATCGCTTCCGCGCCGAGTTCTTGCCGCCCGATTACGAACGCCGGATGCTTGAGGAGCTAGCGTTGCGCACACAGCACCCACAGGAGAGCCTCCTCGAGTATGTACGCGCAATGCAGGAGCTCTACAAGAGGGCAAATCCCACGGCAACCGATCTAGAA
This sequence comes from Amblyomma maculatum, assembly GCF_055883805.1. Classification (NCBI taxonomy): domain Eukaryota; kingdom Metazoa; phylum Arthropoda; class Arachnida; order Ixodida; family Ixodidae; genus Amblyomma; species Amblyomma maculatum. The sequence goes on along the minus strand of NC_139350.1, from coordinate 102,554,853 downwards.
CAGGTCACGCGCGTGATGAGGCAATGCCATCCGCGCTTCAAGCCGTATTTGAGGGGACGTGGTTTTGCAAACCTCGAGGCCCTAGCACAGGAAGCGAAGGTAGTACAGACGGATTTACTCACTGAATTGCGCTACCAGCCACCCCCCAGGCCAGCCGAATCGCTAGAGCCGCGATGCGCCAGGGCCGGAGGCCAAGACTCCGTGCCGCGCGCCAGAGGCGCAGACGTAATGACGGTAGGGCAGGAAAGGCCAGCGGAAGGCTCCGCGATTCCTCGCGCTCTTGACCCGTATGCGTTCGAGCAGCGGCGTCGAGCTGGGCTCGCCAGTGACGTCCGCACAGGCGCGGAGAGAGGAGAAAGACGTCCCCAGCCGCTTCGTGGAACGCGGCATCCCCCGACCGCGCGGCAGGTGAACGATCGGCTTTGCTGGAATTGCAACCAGCCGGGCCACGTGGCACGAGAGTGTCAAGCAAGGCGTGTGCAGGGAAACGCGGACCGCCGGCGGCCATAATTGGTAACACCAGCCTGTCGCCGTCGGCGGGAGAATTTCGTGGTAGCCACGGCGGAAAATGGGAAATGTACTCCCACGCCGCATCACCGGGCGACCGCCCCGGGGGCGCAGAGGCTTTTGTCCCCCTCGCCTGTAGAGAGCAAGGAATGTTGTCGCGCTCGAGCCCTTTTATGCTAGTGTGGTTAGTTGGTCAAAGCTACTCGGCACTCGTTGACACGGGCTCAACTCTGTCATTGGTCGGTGATGATGTTTTCGAGGCCTGCCGTAGATGTAACATCCGTGTCAGGCCAGCAGAAACACCTTTGAGCTTAGCAGCAGGGACGACAAAAGCGGAAGGAGCGGTGCGTCTGGTCCTGCGTTTTGACGGCAGGAAGCGGAGGCATTGCTTCGTCTATCTGCCCGGCTTAGCCATACCAGTTATTCTGGGAAGAGATTTTCTTTCGAGCGAAGGCATTGTGCTTGACATGGGGGAGAACGGCTATCGCTACAGCCCCTTCACCCCCCTCATTCCCTTTGTTAGTGCACCCAAACAAGAATGCGTCGCTCAGCGGGCGAGCGTCCACGCTTGTGTGGCAGAGGGCTCTCCCGCGACACTGAATGGTAGCCCATTAGAAGCAATTATCGCGTCCTTCTCAGGAACCGGTAGTCAGCGCCGAAGGCTCGTGGAAACTTTACTCCCGTTTTCGATTGCTTCACAGAGAAACCAGGCAGAACCGACTTGCTTCAGCACGAGATCGAAACGGGTGATGCGCGTCCTTTCAGATGTAACCCGCGGACCGTTAAGCGCGCATAAGAGACAGCTTCTCGACAGCGCCCTTGACGAGACGATAGATACTGGCGCGGTGAGACCCTCACAAAGTCCCTGGGCGTCCCCAGTGGTTCTAGCGCCAAAGAAAGATGGTTCGGTCAGGTTGTGTGCTGATTATCGAAAGCTCAACTCACTGACGCCTACGGTTGCGTACCCTTTCCAGTCGATCAAGGCTGTGATGTACGCGTTAGGAAACGCAAGGTTCTTCAGAGTCCTGGATGCAAGCAGAAGGTACCTGCAGATTGAGGTGGCAGAAGGTGACATTCAGAAAACCGCATTCACCTGTCACCGCGGGCTCTTCGAATTTACTCGACTCCCGTTTGGTTTGTCTAATGCACCGAGCACGTTCATGCGATTGATGGACATCGTGCTGGGCGATGCAAGGTTCAACCACGCGATGGCGTACCTCGACGACGTCGTGATATTCTCACAGTCATTCGAAGAGCATCTCATTCACCTGAATTCCGTTCTTGAAAGAATGAGACGTGCGGGTATAACGATCAACCCAAAGAAAGTGCAGTTGGCATCAAAGAGAGTGAACCTCTTGGGATTTGTGGTTGATGATGGCACTTTGAGACCGAACGATGACAAACTGCAGGCAACTCTCAACTACCCCTGCCCGACGGACGTGAAAAGCTTGCAGAGGTTTTTGGGAATGGTTGCCTTTTACAGACAATTCATCCCTAGTTGTTCAGAGCTCGCTAGGCCGTTGAACCAGCTGTTGCGGAAAGGCTCGAAGTGGGTCTGGGGCAAGGAACAGAATGACGCTTTTGTTGCCTTGGCTCGCGCGATAGCGAACACCGCTAGTTTGCGCCTCCCCGACCTGAACAAGCCGTTTGTCTTGCAGACAGATGCTAGTGATGCCGGTGTAGGAGCTGTTTTGTTGCAGGAACACGAGGGCAAGCTGCGCCCTGTCGCGTTCGCTAGCCGCACGTTCACATCGGCGGAGCGGAATTACTCTGTGACCGAAAAGGAATGCCTGACGATAATGTTCGCATTGTCAAAGTTCGACATGTACCTAGACGGAGCGGTTTTCACCGTGCAGACAGATCACCAGGCACTTTCGTGGTTAAAGAGGCTGAAAAACCCCGCAGGCAGACTCGCGAGATGGGCGCTGACGTTGCAACGTTACGCGTACGCCATTGAGTACCGCCGGGGCAGCATGAATAAGGTGGCCGATGCTTTATCGCGCGCACCGTTGAAGGCTGGCAGAAGCGCAGAAGAGGCGCAGACCAGCTTTGCTGAAAGCGGCGTCGCCGCTAGTGGAGAGGAGGAGAGGGCGTACGCGAGTGTCGCGCCCTGCGTAGTTAAAGAGAGAAAGGAGGCGGACAGAGTTGCCGCGCGGTGCTGAGAGAGAGAAGGCGCAGCAGCTGGTGGCGGCGACTACTGGCCTGCCAAGAAGCGAGGCAGAGAGAAATCTACCATGGGGAGTAGCGGTCAGTAGGGAAGAGCTAATTGAGGCCCAGAAAGCAGACAGTCTATGCCAGCGGGTGCTGACAGAGCTTTCGAGTAGTGCAGGTTGCACCGGGAACGCTGGGGGCAAGTACGATGCGTATCTGCTGGGCGATGACGGCTTACTGCTCCGCTACATCCCCCAACTTGAAGAAGAGGCGATTGCATCCCCCTTCCGAGTCGTGGTCCCGAGGAAGTTGCGGAACCGATTCCTCCAGTACTTCCATGACTCAGCGCTGGCAGGCCATGGCAGCGGCAGTAAGACTTACGATAAGTTATGCCGTGTCGCGACCTGGCCAGGTATGAGAAAGGATGTGCTGGGTTACGCCCGTACATGTCCTGTTTGCCAGGAGCCAAGCCTCGGGCGGGGATACCCGCTGGCATGATGAAGCCGGTAGTTAGCAACTATCCGTGGCAAGTGGTCGCGTGCGATAACATGGGACCCCTCCCTCGCTCCGCGCGCGGACACCAATATATCCTGGTAATAACGGACCACTATTCCAAGTGGGTTGAGGTTTTCCCCCTTAGGAAGCTTGTGTCTGAACGGATTTGGGAGAAACTGTTGGAGACATTCACTCGTTTCGGTTTCCCTTGCGACCTGATTACAGACAATGCCTCGTATTTCACAAGCAAAGTCTTTGTTGATTCCTGTCGGGCGCTTCAAATCCGCCACAGGAAAACGAGTCCCTACCATGCTCAGAGCAACATAACCGAGAGAGTGAATCGGAATGTTAAGAGTATGCTGGTCGCGACGACTGAGCAGCACAGAGATTGGGACGCACGGCTGTCCGAACTGGCTTTCGCCACTAGAACAACCGTGAACAGGTCGGTGGGTACGACACCTGCATACTTGAATTTTGGGAAAGAGATCGCTTTTCCACTAGAGAACGCCCTACTTGACGCGGCGGGGCCCGCGCCCCCTCTGCTTGCGCAGTACGCGGCAAAGCTCCGCGAGCGCCTTGAGGCAGCGCAGCGCGCGGATCGTGAAAACCTCGATGTCGCGCGCATGGAGCAAGCGGATCAGTACAACAAAGGTCGTCGTCCCGTCGTTTTCAACACGGGCGACTTGGTACTGAAAAGAAAGCACCCGCTTAGTAACGCAGCGCGTGGTTTCGCCGCGTCGCTAGCGCACAAGTGGGTTGGACCGTTCGAAGTTACGGCACGGACTACGCCACTCACCTACCAGCTGCGGTTGTTGGCGAGCGGTGAAACCGCTGGTCCGGTGCACGTCGCAGACTTGAAAGCTTACCACCTTCGCAAGGACGATAACTACGAAGCGGGGGAAGCTGAAAGCGATGCAGCGATCTCCCCCAAAGTAAGGCGTACAGGTAGCAACCCGGTTCGCAACCGACGCTATAACCTAAGGCCAAGGTAGTGCACTACTTTGTCTAACGTCTTTGCTTCTTTCAGAATGCATTCTGATAAGATTTTGCAGCAGCCAGATGAACACCGTCGCTGGGGCGGGAAACCGCACCCAGCGCATGGTTCAACGAAAGGCCACTTAAAAAGGGGGTACCCCCCTAGTTTGTAGTGATTTGCGGCCCATCATCGTGACCAGTGCGGCCATGCTGGCCGTCTTCAAAGAGGCTGGCTTTGGAGTCCGCTGCCCAGGCCTGGAGTACGGGCCTCAGGAAGCCAGGTGTGCCCGGGGCGGAAACGCCTGCAGCAGAAGGGCCTCGCTGCATCCAGCAATGCCCCACGTGGAGAGGGGTCAACGATGTAAAGCAGCAGCTCAGGGCCGGACAGTCGTATCCGTGGCCGAGCCCAGCTGCGCTGTGACCCCGTGGATGTGGCCGCTGCCGGAGAGGGACCAGCCGGAACAGTCCCGCCATGCCTGCTGCTTCTCCCGTCCCACGGACCAGCTGAGATGGCATCCCGCCAGAGCCAGGCGACAAGCCTTCATATTTTACGCCGACCCGGGCTCGAACATGAACATGGACCGGCTGTTGGCGGAGCCCGCGTCGGACGCTGAGGGGAGGGAAGATGTAGGGCTCGTGGCGCGCCGCGCATTCGAAGGCCGCGCCACTTCCCAATGCTCCCTGCGCGGTGCCCGTTTCCCTCTCCCCGCTCTCTCGGGGATAACCGGTCCCGCGCGAGGGGGCTATAAAAGAAGGCACGCGCCGCCGTCTCGCCCTCTCTTGGTCCCTGGCTCCTCGTTCTTGCTTCGCTCCTGGCGCTCTCCATGGAAACGACCCGCAGCCACCCGGACGATGACCTAGCACCGACTTCGACGATCCCTGTGAGATTAAAGATGTTTGTCATACGGCCCACTGTGTGTTTGTCGTGCGCATCCCTCGGGCAGAGGAATCGCCCACAATAGTCACCAGGAGCATAGGAAACTTGTCTGTGTCGGGCGTCGTAGCGGTTCTTAGAGCGTTCTTGTGAAGATAAAATTCGAACTCTGGCCAGCTGGTGGGCTTCTTCAGCTCTGCAGAGTGTGGTAGCAAGAGAAGGTTCGTCACGAATGAAAAATGGCAATATGGTGTCGAGGGCACAGCGAGGCGTGCGAGCATAGAGAAGGTAGAAGGGACTGTAGCCTGTTGTCTCATGTTGCGCTCTGTTATATGCATGCGTAATGAATGGTAGAACGCCATCCCAGTCCCTGTGGTCTGCAGCGACGTACATAGTCAACATGGTGGTAAGCGTCCTATTAGTTCTTTCTACCATACCGTTCGTTTGGGGATGATGGGGATGACTGGGCAGCAGCGAGGCAGCTGAGGACGGCGCTTTGTTCAACGGGCATCTTCTTTTCTTGCTGATTCAGATACAACCGGACAAAGAACGATTGTTTTTCCACGTGCTCTCTACGGCTACCGCTGGCTGCATCTGATACCGAGGCCAAGAGCATCAGACTATCACCGCCGGACGAGGGGCGTGATCTACACGACAGCTACCACGTGGTCACCTGAGGGCTACAAAAGCTGGGAACATCGGTGCCTCAAGCCACTGGGCAGCAGCGAGGCAGCTGAGGACGGCGCTTTGTTCAACGGGCATCTTCTTTTCTTGCTGATTCAGATACAACCGGACAAAGAACGATTGTTTTTCCACGTGCTCTCTACGGCTACCGCTGGCTGCATCGATACCGAGGCCAAGAGCATCAGACTATCACCGCCGGACGAGGGGCGTGATCTACACGACAGCTACCACGTGGTCACCTGAGGGCTACAAAAGCTGGGAACATCGGTGCCTCAAGCCACTGGGCAGCAGCGAGGCAGCTGAGGACGGCGCTTTGTTCAACGGGCATCTTCTTTTCTTGCTGATTCAGGTTGGACATTGAAGTTATCATATAGTCACATAGTTATACATAGTGCTGTCTTTCGCTGCTGCCAGTTTTTGTTTTTGTTGCCTATTTTTCTTGTCTATACAGAACATGGGTACTCGTTTTGAGGACTTGAGAGAAGAGTTAAAAAAAGAAATGAAGGAATTTAAAAGCAAGGTGGAACGAGACCTCAGAAAAGAACTGAGGGAGATTAAAGACAGCCTTGAGTTCTACAACAAAGAATATGAAGACTATAAAGCGAAAAATGAGGCTCTAGAGAAGGAAAATGAAGTTCTGAGAAAAGCGAATGAAGCCTTGCGAACCGACTGTGATGACATGAGAAAGCAAATAGAGGAGCACGATCTCAGGATCGTAGCAGGAGAACAATACTCCCGAAACTGCAATGTTGAATTTAAAGGTGTCTTGCAAGAACAAAATGAGGATGTCACAAGCACCGTTTGCAAAGTCGCAGCATTACTAGACATCACAATAACTCCTGAAGACATTGATGTTTGCCATAGAGTAAAGGCTCGTAACAGCTCATCTTGTCCAAATATTGTTCTAAAACTAAAAAGCCGTTCACAACGCAACCTGTTGCTTCAGAAAGCGAAAAAAAAACCCGACTCTCAATGGATGACCTTGGACATTTATCGAGTGAGGACCCCATTTTCATAAACGAGCACCTCTGCCCAGCACTAAAGCTGCTACTGGGTAAAACTGTTGAAAAGAACAAGGCTTGCAACTGGAAGTATGTGTGGGTGAGGGATGGCAGAATCTTCGCTCGTAAAGAAGAGAAATCAAGCGTGCTTCATGTGCAGTGTGAACGTGATATAGATAAGATTGCCTAAAGAAGGTATGCCTGACCTCCTGCTGTGTTTCTGCGTCCTGAAATGGCGATAAAACCTCTAGACTTAAACTCTATCTCTCTCCACTATGATCCGAACAGTCTTACGTGTTTTCACTTAAATATACAGTCGGCACGAAATAAAGAAGATCAATTAAGTGCTCTACTAAACACTTTCAGATTTCAGTTTGACGTCATAATGCTAACCGAAACATGGTTTACATCTGTTTGTGACGTCATGAAGGATGCAGAATATAGCACATTCTTTTTAAACCGAGCGACCAAACGTGGTGGTGGTGTCCTTATGCATGTAAAACAGTCACTTCAATGTGAATTGCTTGAAGAATTTTCTTTTATAACGCCAAGTACAGAGTGCCTTGCTGTGATATGTCAAAAATATCTGTTTGTAGTGATGTATCGTCCTCCTGAGGGCAATGTGTCAAATTTTCTCTCTCTCATCGATAAGATACTAAATTATGTAAACGAAAATAAGCTCGTGCTTATACTCGGAGGTGATCTGAATATTGACCTGTTAAATTTGTCTACACTACAACACAATTTTGAAACACTCCTGGACTCGCATGGCTTCAACAACCTAATTAAATCTGCTACACGTGTAACACCAAACAGTAGTACTTTGATAGACCTGTTTATAACCAACCAAGCCATACAAGATACTACTGCCGGCGTTCTCGTCTCACATATCAGTGATCACATGCCAATTTTTTTATTTAGTCGATCGACCCCTAGAAAGAGGGTAAAGAAACCGGACGTTTGCCAGAAAATGCAGAATATAAACGACAACACATTGGAAAAATTTCGCACTATCATCTCAGAAACAGACTGGGATGCAGTGTATTGCTCGCAAACGCCTGATGAAGCATATAATACTTTTTTGTCACTAATTTTAAAGTCTTACCTATCATCATTCATTTTAGTCCCTAAGCAAAAGACTAGCAAATCAAAGAAACCTTGGATAACGAAAGAATGCCTTAAGATGATAAAAAGGAAAGATAAATTGTTCAAAAAGTTCATAACCACACGAGACACAAATGACTGGAAGATTTTTAAACGCCATAGAAACAAAACCAATGCTGTGATACGGAATAAGAAGCGAGAATACCTTTTTAATCTTTTTCAGCTAGAGTACAACTCTAAACCGGATGTTTTGTGGAAAAATATAAACAAGATTTTAAACCGTTCTCTTACAGATCACAGCGTTTCCGAATTAACATTAAATGCCTCTCTGGTATCTGGTGTTGAGTTGGCGGAAGCTTTCAATCATCATTTTGTCAACATAGTTTCGAGTTCACATCATTCTGAGGCAATAAATGGAATTAACAGAAACAGCGATAGTTTGTACTTAAGGCCGACAGATGAGAGTGAGATTCATGCAGAATTAATTTCTATGAATAATAGTACGGTTTGCGATATTGATGGCATACAAATCAAGCCGGTTATATACGTTTTAGATTTGATCTTACCGCAGGTTTCGTTTATATATAACTTGGTCCTTTCAACAGGAACCTTTCCTCGGAAAATGCAGGCATCAAAGGTAATAGTGCTGTTTAAAGGAGGCGATAAAAATAACTTGTCAAACTACCGTCCAATATCTATTCTACCAGTTTTTTCTAAGCCTTTAGAAAAATTAATACAAACTAGAATTACTGCATTTGCTGATAAATGTTGTCTTATTACTCCCGCACAATATGGTTTTCGTAAAGGCAGATCTACTGAACTAGCTCTATTAACACAAAAAGAATTCATTCTACGAAGCTTTGAAAACAAAGAGTTAGTCGCTGGTATTTACATTGATTACTCCAAAGCATTTGATCGTTTAAATCATAGGACATTGCTCAAAAAGTTAGAAGTATACGGAATCCGAGGTGTGCCCCTAGACTTAATACGCTCATATCTGGAGCATCGTACACAAAGTGTTAGAATAGGCGAAAATCTTTCTTCCTCAAAGCGTGTTACTATGGGCGTGCCTCAAGGGAGCATCCTGGGGCCCCTCTTATTTAATTTTTATGTCAATGATATTGTAAACATTAGTGCAAGACCAGAGTATATAATATATGCGGATGACACAACACTCTTATTTCGAAGCAATGACTACAACGAGCTTGTAAATGACATAAATGAATCGTTGAATCATTTGAGCACATGGAGCAAACTTAATTCATTAGAAATAAATGTAACCAAAACAAAAGCAATGTTATTTTCCGTAAGACAGTCATCGTTGCCAATAATGTCTCTAAATAATAGTATAATTTTTGGCCATGCTCCTATTGAAATCGTTGACGAAGTAAAAACACTCGGTGTTTATTTTCACAAAAATATGTCCTGGGATAGGCACGTAAATGAAACAATTTCACGCCTGTCAAAAGTAGTGGGTATATTAGCAAAATTCCATTTCTTTCTACCGGCCAAAATTAAGCTTCATATATACAATTCATTGTTCTTGTCTCAACTAAACTACTGTTTCCTTGTATGGGGTAAAACTACACAAACAAATTTAAATCGATTATATGTACTTCAGAAAAAGGCGGTCCGCCATATAGCTGGAGCAGACTACTATACTCATACCATACCGCTTTTCAACAACTTTAGAATAATGCCAGTGACCCATCTCTATTCATACAACTTAGCCGTTCGCTACAAACAGCACATTGCTACCTCTGAATCTGCACTACTTTCCATCGCCAATTTAAGAGCACTTGCACGAACATACCCTTCACGTTCTACAGATACTTGGATTGTGCCTTTTGCGAGAACAACATTTGGCCAGCAAATGCTCGCATATCTTTTGCCCTCTCTCTTAAATTATCTTCTCCAAAGTAAAGTTGATATTGAAAAGGTTAATAAGAGAACAATACATTTATTTTTTATGTCACAGATGTAAATATGATTTGCTGTTTTCTTTCATTCTTTTGTATTTTCTGGATTTCATGCTGCATTCATTTTGATGGTATTCATTGGCCCTGTTGATATTTCATGTTATGCAGTTATATTAAGCTTTTCCGCAGACTGAATTATGTGGAAAATGAAGATGTTTGTAACTCTTGTTTAAAACTACAATCTGAATTTTGGATGCACCGATATTGTAATTACTAACCCCTCGCTGTTGCCATGTATTGGGGCCCGAGCGCCGTCAAGTGAATTAACGTTCACTTTTTGTCTCGGGTCCCTCATTTCTTTTTGAAATGAAAATAAACTTCAAACTTCAAACTTCAAACTTCAAATATGGCGTGGAGTGGCGAAAACTGAAGCGAAGAATTTCTTCGACAATGTCCGCTGTGAACTGGCATCCACGGTCACTAATGATGACTGCAGGAGGGCCGTGCCGAAAAATGACGAGTCGAAGTAAGAAATTTGATACTTCAGACGCAGGAGCGGATGGTATCGCGGCTGTCTCACAGTAGCGGGTTAAATAATCAACGCACACAAGAATCCATCGGTTTCCTTTAGAGGATCGTGGAAAAGGTCCAAGAAGGTCAATGCCAACTTGCTCAAACGGGGCTGTTGGAGGTGTGACTGGCTGCAGTTTTCCATGTGGGCTTGAAGTCGACAGCTTAATGCGCTGGCATTGCACACAGCTGGCTACATATCGCTTGATCGTTGAACGCATCTTCGGCCAGTCAAATCGCTGCTGTGTGCGGTGGAGTGTTCGGGCCACTCCCAGGTGACCAGACGTGGCGTCATCATGCGTCATTTCTAGAACTGTGATACGTAGGCTTTCCGGAACGACAAGAAGCATACGTGCTCCCCCAGAGGCGAAATTTTTCTTTAAAGCACTCCTTCACGAATGCTAAATGTGTTCTTCATAGGAACGTTGGCGGAATCAAACATTGATGTTGATGTATTGTCTTTGCGTTGCTCGGTTCGGAAAACTCGGAGATCGGGGAAGGTTTGTGAAATTGGAGCCAAATATTCATCGAAATTGTCTGAGTCATTATCAGTCGTTTGAAGCGGCAAACGCGAAAGACAGTCAGCATCTGAGTGTTTATGGCCGCTTTTATGCACCACAGTAAAATTAAACTCTTGTAGGCGTAAAGCCCATCGAGCGAGCCGCCCACAGGGGTCACGAAGACTCACAATTACAAGCCAGCAAAGGGAATGGTGGTCGGTCACAATCGTGAAAGCATTCCCGTACAGATAGGAATGAAAGCGCTGTACAGCGAAAACAACGGCTAGACATTCTTGCTCCGTAACCGTGTAATTTCTTTCACATTTACTCAACGAGCGGCTGGCATACGCTATCACGTTCTGATCGCGTCCATGGCGTCCCAGGTAGCACAAAGTGGGCTATGAAGGGTGGGCCCCGGTGGGCCCGATGTAGGCAATGCAGGACAGCCCCGGTGGGCTCAATGTGGGTGCTGCAAGAGAGGCCGACGTAGGCCCGAAGGGGGCTGTCGAAAAAGCCCCAATGGGCCCCACTAGGGATCGATGCAGGCAGCCCTTGCGGGGCTGCCCACACTTTTCCGGCATTGTTAAAAGGGCACATCCCGCCAACTCCCCGCGATGGTCCTACTTTGGACCGATTTGGGCAGCCGCTTTGGAGGAACATTTTTTTTTATTTCAGTTAGCCCCTCGGATAATGACATAGGAACAATGCGGGTTCTATAGCGCTAGCCGCACTTCGGCTTGCCCACATTATTCTTATAGGGGTCCGACGCAGGAAATTGATGGAAAGCCCTAGTCCAAGTTTTTCCAATCAATATTTATGCACATAACTAAGTAATTATTTTATACATGTCTGCACTTTCTAAACAGCCACAATATTAAATTTTACAATAATTCATAACATTCATCTAGCCGAAATGACTTCATGTAAATCTTGTTCAGGCTATGGAGATGTGTGCTGGGAGTTGCAGGCTGTCCAAAGCAACCACATAAGAGGTAACAATTAGCAATGAGCTTGTTTTGGTATTTGTAGCGCAATTTGCATGAGCGCGAGAACTAAAGCCATGTAAATTTCTAATCGACTAAACATGGGAACAACTGTTATACAAATCATCTATAATAGTAATTTAGGGCAACATCTGATGCAAATAAAGGTTGGAAACAATGATTACGCAATTGCACGCATGCCTTCTAGCCCCATTACGGCCGATGTGGGACCTACAGCGGTGTTGTGTGGGCAGCCCCAATTGGGCTGGGTGTTGGTTTTGAACCTAAAGCCCACTTGCTGTTGCTCGTGCCTTCAAATGGCCCACAAGGGACCAATTTTGGTATCATGTGGACCCTCCTGCCTTCCAGCCCCATTACGGCCCATGTGTGATATAAAGCAGTTTTATGTGGGCGGCCCCAATTGGGCTGGACGTTGTTTTTGAACCTAGCGCCCACCTGCTGTTGCACGGGCCTTCAAAGTACCCACAAAGGACCGATTTAGGTACCACGCGGGCACGCCCGCCTTGCAGGCCCATTACAGCCTATGTGGCATCTAAAGCGGTTCAGCTAAGGCTGCCTCATTTGGGCTTCACGAGGGCTTGCCCAAATTGAGCCCTTATTCATATTTCACCTGCCCTCAAGTAACCTACAAGGGGCCGATTGGGGCAGCATGTGGGTATGTCCATTCTCTTGCCCCACTACGGCCGATGTTGGCCCCACAAAGATTTAATGGGGGCGGCCTCATTTCGGCTCAATGAGGGCTTTCCCATAGAAAGCCCACATTTAGGTTGGATTGCCCTCAAATATCCGGCAAGGGACCCTTGTGGTCTAGATGCAGGAATGTGCTCTGCATTAGCCCAAGAAACGCCGCTATGGGGCCCATGCAGGAGGAGAAGGGGCAAGCCCAAATGGGGCTTGCCCACTTTTGCCCCATAAGGGACCGATGCAGGTTTTATGATGGTTGCCCCAGCCCCACTTGCCTACATCGGACCTACTGGGGCCCCACATTCTGTGCTACCTGGGGTTGTATAAGTACAGCGCCGATACCGATACCACTTGCGTCAGTGTGTGCTTCAATTGGAGCTGATGGGCAGAAGTGGCGGAGGATTGGGCCCGAGGTCAAAAGAACCTTCAGATGACGGAAAGCGGAGTCACATTGGCTGGTCCAATTGAATGGTGTATCTTTATGCAGTAGACTCGTAAGTGGGTAAGCCATGTCTGCAAACCTTGGTATAAAGCGTCGAAAGTACGAGCATAGCCCCAAAAAGCTCTGCAGCTCTTTTACTGATTTCGGCACGGTAAAACTTTTGACGGCTTCAATTTTCTTGGGATCTGGTCGAACACCTTCTTTGTCAACTAAGTGACCGAGGACAATTGTTTTACGATCGCCAAAATGACATTTCTTTGCATTCAGTACAAGACCAGCTCGTTCCATGCAATTAAGTACGATATCCAGACGGCTGTTGTGCTCACTAAATGTTTTGCCAAAAATTACTACGTCGTCCAAATAACATAAACAAATTTGCCACTTTAGTCCACGTAGAATTGTATCCATGAACCGCTCGAATGTGGCAGGTGCATTACATAATCCAAAAGGCATAATGTTAAATTCGTAAAGTCCGTCTGGTGTTACGAATGCCGTTTTTATGCGAAGCATATTAACGTAGGTTTCGGGCCTTCGCGCGACGCCCGGCGGTGGCCACCATTGACCCTGAAGTGGGGTCACGTGATATGACGTCACGTGATGACGTCACACCGGCTGCAGATGGGGCCTCATATCGCGCCGTCGGTCGCCTCCCGGCGGTGGCCACCATTAACCTTGAAGTGAGATCACATGATGTGACGTCTCGTGATGACGTTACACCGGCTGCAGATAGGGCCTCATATCGCGCCGTCGGACGTCGCCCGGCGGAGGCCTCCACGCTTCGGTTCGCGCCGTCGCGCGCGACGCGGCGGCGGCACCACCATCGCTGCATCACGTGATATGTGACGTCACGCCAGGGATGAAGCGGCACGCGCCCGCTGTCGCATCAGTCTCTGTGCCCGCAACCGCGCCAGCGTCTTTGCGCCGGGCGTGTATGCGTAAGTGACGTGCAAACCAAGAGTCATGCATTTACGGACCATAAGATTGTGTTTGTCGGGCTGCAAAGAATAAAGTACGACGATTAACCTAAAACCACGTCTCCTTTACTCAGCCCAATCCACACTGAGGTAGCTGCTTAGCATACTTCGCATCTACTGGGCTTAACCTGGATAAGCCTCTAATTTTTTTTTCTTTATCTGCAATGTGCATAGGGATTTGCCAGTAACCGGATCTCAAGTCAATAGAAGAAAAGTATGAAGCTGAGTGCAGACAGTCAATTGCGTCATCTATACGTGGAAGCGGGTCGACATCTTTCTTCGTGACTGAATTTAAACGGCGGTAGTCAACACAAAACCTCCATGTGCCATCTTTCTTTTAAACAAGTATAACTGGAGCTGCTCAAGGACTACAGGACTCTCGAATAATGCCGCGCTTTAGCATGTCTTGAACTTGCTCATCTATTACCTTACGTTCAGTTGCTGAGACTTGATAGGGCTTCTGACGTATTGGAGGGGTGGACCCAGTGTTGATCGTGTGATGAATACGACTGGTAGGCAGTGGCATTGAGTCATCCTTGGCAAAGTCGAACACTGTCAGGTGTTTCAGTAGTAGTTCCACTAGAATACGACGCTCAGTTGTAGAAAGAGACTTACTAATCATAGCCGTAACTTGGGTCTCCATGCCTGGTCGCACCTGCTGCTCAGTGACAGAGCGGTTTAACGCCGCGACGGAACCGGATATGCCTTCCTTGAAACGGGCGAGTTTTAGGCCCCGAGGCAACACAGTTGGCTCTTCGGAGTGGTTCACTGTCCATAGCTCAGTGCGGCCTCTAGTCACGGGAATGACGCAACGAGGCACAAGGATACTCTTCTTAGAGCAGGTGAATCTCGTAGGTTCTACTATAGCCTCAAAAGATTCGCACTGGTTCCGAATAGAGAAAACCCGCACGAATGCTGCAGATAACGCTGGCACAATTGTGTCTTCTTCCACAGCAAATGCTCCAAATTCAGGTGTAGAGTCATCCACAAGAACCGAAAGTAGTGAAGGATTCAGAGCAATCTCTCCCGTACCACAGTCTAAAGCTGCACCACACTCTTGCAGAAAATCAATCCCAAGAATCACATCATGCGTAGACCGAGGCAGTACTGCAAATTCTACTCTAAACTTAAGGCCGCCAATAACAACCTCCGAAGCACACACACCAAGAGGAACTAAAGGTTCACCACCGACACCACGGAATAGCACTGCACCGTCACCACTGAACATTACTTTTCTACCTAAACGGTTCTTAAAACTCACTCATAACAGATACCGTAGCACCAGTGTCCACAAGAGCATTTGTTTTCACATCATCAACAAACATTTCCAATTAGTTCTTTAACATAAACACGGGCAGAGGAATGGACGTCATCGACTCGCCGGCGGCCTCCCCGCCATCGGCCGCGCCCCCTAGTTTCCCTGAGGAGGAGGGGTAGAACGACGTCAAGGGGAAGGTGACCTGCGCGGGCGCTGGGGTGGCGGCGTCACACTACGATCAGATGCAGGAGATGAATTCCGCAAATATGTCGAATGGTGTGAGTCGCCAGTAGGCATAGTCGAGGATTGCTGTTGTTCGGTGTGCAGCCGTTCGTGAATGTTCGCGTGGGGTCGGTAATCTTGGACAGTTGGAAAATGACGGCGCAAGTATCTAGCGATATGCCCCGCAATGCCACACCTGTAGCACACAGGTTGAGGGCGCAAGCGATCAGCATAAGAGTCCTCACTAACAAAGTCGCGACGTTGGTTGTAGCGAGGCTCTCGCTGCTGACGAACCACATTTTCAGAGTAGGCGGGCCTCTTTTCCATCGGCTGGTGGTCATACCGTTGAATACAGCGGCGCTGATCGTCCATATGCGAAGCGCCGCTAGGTTGAACCCACGGAGTGGACATGGCGGCAACATTTGCCTGCGGTGCACAACTCTGCCGCACATATTCTTCACTACAGATGGCGTCCCTAGATCTTGACAATTCCTCGCGTACAATCTCTCGAATCATATCAGCCATGGAAACTGAAGGACAGGCTTCAACACTGGCTACAGAGGTGACATTGGCCAGTCTTTCGAATTTAGGTGTAATTCGTCGCAGCTTGAGAGCCTCAAATGTTCTACAATGCTTTACAATATCAACGGTGGTGCTCGGGTTCTCTTTGCTAATAAGAAGATTATAAACGTCTTCCGCTACTCCTTTCAGGAGGTGACCGACTTTGTCTTCTTCAAGCATAGTGGGGTTGACGAGTTTGCATAGCTTTAAGATGGCTTCGATATATGCAGTACAAGTTTCTCCGGGTACTTGCGCCCGGTGAAACAAAGTTTGTTCAGCGCGCTTCTTCTTTGCAGGTTCATCCCCAAAATTGTTCTTGATTTCGCTTGTAAAGATAGCCCCTGTAACTTAATGAATCCTCGTGATTATCGAACCAGTCAAAGGCAGCGGCGGCAAGGAAGAACACCACATTAGCCGGCTTAGTAGCGGTGGTCCAGTGATTGTATTTACTCACTCTTTCGTTGTGCTTCAGTCCCTCATCAACGTCCTCCTCAGGTTTTCCAGAAAAAGTACGCGGCTCTCGATAATGGGGCCAGTTGTTCGCCGTGGATGGTCCTGGCTGATCGGTACTGCCGCCTTCAGCCATGTCTGATGGCATTGGTGGTAGGCCAGCAAGTCTACGGCTTCTTCGGTAGATGAAACGCTCCGTGGTCACTACCCAGCACCTCCACCAAGATGTTACGTGCTTTGTACGCACGGGGGGTTTATTTACACTGATCGGTCCAAACAGGACTGCGGCGAAGCGTACAAACGTTCCTCTGCCCTTGCTCTTATTTTTTCTTCACCGATCTACCCGACCGTTCTTCTTCATCTTCCGTCGACGTTCTACGAAGGCGCGTGACAATATATATATATGCATATATTAATTCACCCCTATAGCAAAAGCGTTCGTACTACCCTGCATTCAGAAGGGCTGACATTTAGAGGGGTTGCAATGCTGTCATGCTGAGTCTGCCAGTGAGACAAATAGGTGAGGTGAAGATAAAATGAGTGTTTTCTGTGCATTCATATTGCTTTATTTCTCGCCGATGGATATACATGTTCCTGCGTAGCCTAGGAGTAGCGTGTCTAAATCAAGGTTCCATGGTATCGGCTTGTTTTCTCCTACGTCACCTTTGAATAGCAATGGAACTGACCGATTTGGAAGCCAACTCAGCTATGCCACGTGGTCTCGTGACGTCGCTCAATCCTAGAAACAATAAGTGCACGGACATGACACCTTCCAATTTCAACCTCGCAGAGGCAGGCCCGAGATTTCTCGCTCACAAAGCCGACGCCAACCGTGCCTTGAAAAGGACATTTAACGCTGTCGAATTAGTTACCAAGCTCTGTTTTACCGCAAGATATACACCAACACTTAGAAAATTTGGACGTGTTTGGTTTAAGATTTTGTTAATGCCATATTGTGTCTTAATAGCACGATAACAATGAATATATCGGTCGACCGTCCAATCGCAGGCTTAGAGTTCATTTGTTTGTAATATTTTTCAAGAACGTTCTTTATTGGCCGCTTCCGACAGTCCGAGTTTTTTTGTTTTAAGCACACGCCCTGCCTGCATTTATGTGTGGAGCTGCTGATTCCGACGATTGAGTGGAACTCAGGAAGGAGCCGAAAAAATCACTCTATATTACACAGCCGGACATACGATGGGACGCGACAAGTGTCTATTAGCCGTGAAATTCTATTTACGCTGATTGTTATCAGCGCAGCTGTTACAGGGAAGCTGAAAATGTTTTTGACAATTAAATGGAAACCGCGGAAGGACTCGAATGTATAAAGAGTGTGTGTAAAGCATGCGAAACAATCTTACCCTTGCAGTTAAAAGGGCTGCATCATCATAAGGCTTAATCTGTAATGAAGTGCATGAAGTCAGATACGCCAACGTTTCGACAAGTGGACTTGTCTTCGTCCAGACGAAGACAAGTCCACTTGTCGAAACGTTGGCTCATCCGAAAACTGCGGCGTACCTCATTTACCCTTGTTCAGTTCTTCTTCATACCGTGCAAACCATCTTCTCGTTCTACCTGGATCCACAATTGTGCGAAGAAACACGTGCAGACATCATTGATGCTGAATATTTAGAATATTTGCCTAAATGTTGCCATGCGTCGTTCTATGTCGAGAGAACGCTTCGTGACCCATTCCTTTGGTGGCGTTAGTTTTCTTGCCTTAAGCAACAGCTTCTTTCTGGAAACGTCGAACCGCAATACAGGATGTTATCAGTGCGGTCCACTCCTGTGCTCTACGGAAATATCTGAGCGCCTCCGCCATTTCATTCGGTGATTACGTCAGCGGGTTAAATATGACGAAAAGACTGCTCATATCTGGCCGCCATGTTTTATATTTCTATCATCTCTAAACTTTTTCAATTTCTGAAACTTCCGCAGCTGTCATTTAAGTGCCCTATCCTGAATTGTGCATTGGCGGCGGCGGCGTACTCTTTTGCATAGTCAACGCAGCCAAACGCCTGCTGGCTGTTGCAGGTTCTAGCATAGCGAAACGCCACCTCTTACGAGTAACTGGTTTCAGAATGACGAGATGCAAATACCTCATTAACGAAATGGTGTTATAGGTAGCGGGCGGTTTAGTAGCCGAGCTGTGTGGTGAAAGTGAAATATCGCGCAACCGGAGAGTAGCTGTCACGAGGAAGGTGCTACAGTGGAAGAAGTTATGAATGGGGCTGAAGAATACGTGATCTGGCAGTGTAGAAAGCAAAAAGCGCACGAGTACCTACCATGAAAGCTGTAAGGCATGGCGAAACTGCTGGAATGCTTATCAAATGGCGGCGAGAATGAAAGGAGGGATTGGGGAAGGCAGTATGGCTGGACAGTTAAATGAGCTGTGATTGCAAAGAATCGCAAACAGTTCTCGCTGACTGAATCGGAGCGCAGGCCTCCGTACAGCCGAGAATTTGGCACCGGTGTTGTATTCGACACAGGGAGCTAAAAATTCCGAGCATGGCTCCGGTATATACAGGGGTTCACAGGTCACCTGGATTGCAGGCATAGAGGTAGTAGACTGCTTCACCAGTTCGTAGCACCGAAATCTCGCACATGCCAAATGAGAAGCTGAAATAGGAATCCAGCTCGGGACCTTGGGATCCCGACCCTAAGCGCTTGCGGTACGTTCGCAATGGTCGGTTAAAACGAGGGTTTATGTAAATATGAAGTGACATTTCCCACAGTTTACCACCTGACTACTGTATGATAGGCATGTGCGAGATTAATAACAGAGACACAAAATGCGGGTGTAATGACTGAGGGAGAGTAAAGTGCATAAATTCATATGTAGATCCGAAAGCTGGACGTACAAACCGGAGCTACCAACGCAGGCGCATAATGACCTTAAACGAAGACCTTAGCAGTCGGCCGTATTTTTTCGCGCTGAACTATATCTAAGCAGGAGATTAACATGACCACTTTACTCATGTACTGCTCAAAGCTTAGTAGACGAGGAAGTAAGGTTTGTCATTTGCGAGGAAATAGAACAGGTTCTAACTGCAGATGTATAGACATGTTTTTCCCAAGCACTTTACCTTGACATATGGAAAAACTGAAATGACCAGAGTTGCGCTCAAACTTCGCAATAAATATTTAATTATCTTCTGCAATTTTATTTTACTGCATGTGTCGTAAATAATAGTTTTCTCGCTTAAGCAAAGGAATCAGTTACGTACGCCTTTCCGCACACAGTCTTTAGCCACCTGACCTACGTTAAAACGACAGAATTTCAACGTCACAGTCGCACGCCCTATGCTAGTAATTTATTCGCTCTTGCTGCCTTTCAGCTAAGTGCATTCACTTTATTACCAAGAATATGATCCAAGACCTAGCCCAGCCACGCAAGTAGCCCACGGGCTTTTCGAGATATATCTGTGTTTTAAGATGGTCAGAGTCCGATTTCGTTTTTTGCTTTGTATCAAATTTTATGAAAACATTTTTCCATTATCTCCCTGACATGCGGAAAATAACAAAGATAGATGTGCATTGCTTCTTTTAATTAGTCCTGTGACTGTCTATGAGTGCTTGATTGACACAGGCCTTCAGCCTCATTAGAAAGCTTCTCTCTTTATTGTGTAAAATAGTTTGCCTAAGTGAACAGTGGTGACTACTCAGTCCCTAATTGAAGCTTTTAAGAACTTTAGACTCCCCTTGACGCCATGAGCTAATAGCTTCCGTTTGCAGCGGCTGTAGTGATGTGAGGGACGATATTGTTTGTCTATCATGAATGTTTATGCACCATTGGTTCACTCCATTACTTTAGGCTGTTGAATTATTATGAGCACATTAACAGTGCACCTTGCCATAATTGTCTTGCAGCCTCCGCAGCA
This sequence comes from Amblyomma maculatum, assembly GCF_055883805.1. NCBI lineage: Eukaryota > Metazoa > Arthropoda > Arachnida > Ixodida > Ixodidae > Amblyomma > Amblyomma maculatum. The sequence goes on along the minus strand of NC_139350.1, from coordinate 102,534,597 downwards.
TATCCAGGTCAGTTTCCCTGCATGACCTGTGGCGGCTCGGACCCTGAGCGCTGGGTTCCGCGCGTGCCGCACGAGATGCTGTTCGTGGTGGGCGGCTGGGTCTCTGCAGCGTACCGGGACGTAGTCGAGGCCTATCACCCACGCGCCAGCTGTAGGCTGATGCACTCAAAATATAACCCGACACCATGGCAAGACTAGTTGTCTACGATGAGCAAATGCCCAACAATTTACCTACTAAATACCTTTTACTAAAACGTTAAACATAATGTAAACACGAGATGTTGAATAATAAAATAGCAATATTTCGTGACTGTCGCTCTTTCCATTTACTCGACGTTACCTGAGAGAAAAACTAGACCTCTGCAAACAGGCGCCTCTCTATCCCAGTTTATCTGGTCCACTGTTAGCAAATGGCGAGTGGGGGGTCGCCGTTCAAAGAATATTCTGGTGCTCCGGCGTGATTCTCACAGAAGGTAATACTAACCTCAACGAATGAGCATTGGCATTTGTGATCAGAGGAATTTTCGAGGGAAGTTATGGCCCTTTGTTTGCGCAGTTTATCATAACTTTGACACATCGCCTGTCAGCGTCGCAAGTCATCTCCTCATCATTCTGCTGAAGCGCTGCTGCCATTACCCTGGCCACCACGTTTGTTCCACCGCGACAGCACTAATTTCTACAAACCGCTTGCGAACACCGCTGCCGCCAAAACCTTGGTCATCATTTTGGCTATCATCTGAAGAGTTATGCAGAACCCGCTGCATTACCATCTGGCAGTGCGTCAGAGCTAGTCTCCTTCATTTTTCAGCGATTAGCTTTTCCACGGCGCACTTTGTGAGGCACTGAGTGGCAGAGAATGCTTTTTCTTGTGTGACCCGAAAGCCCTCCCCAACGAATGCAATACAATTCAGCGTCCTACCTCTAGCCGCCCATCTACGGACTAACGGCTTCACCAAGCTATTTAACCGTACCATTGGCGACGTGTTCTGTGTACATACGCATCCTACAACTCAAGATGGGATCTCGTACTTCTGCATCTCGCGTACGCTTACAATACCGCAACGCAGTCTACTGTTGGGTTCTCTCCTTTCTCCGTTACCGCTGCCAACCTTCTGCCACAATGAATTCAACACTTCCATATAATCCAGACTTATCGGATTATACTCCTGTTTCTCAAGCAGCCCAACATACCACAGACGATCGAGAACTCACCTGCACACTCACGACGGCTTCCCAGTACCATCAAACATGCCGCCGCGACAACCATCACCTGATACATGGCTATTCCTTTGACACTCGTGTGAGCTCTGGGTACCCTCAAATATTGCCAGACTGTCACTGAAATTTCTTCCAGCGTATAATTGCACCTACTGTGTGTTGGAGTGCCCCGTCCCGTTAATTACGTTTCGAAACCCAATACGCCATCTTTACATCTCCACCAGCGCGGTCGCGAGACAGTTTACACCCAATGCCACAAGTACTTTCATGGTCCTACCCCCATGCTTACACCGTAAGTCTTCGGGGTGCCTCATCTTCCCGGGGCAATCATAAAGAGAAAGAAAACCATTTGAAACCCATTCTTTAAGTGGCATTGCCATCATGGCGAGCGCTCAAGCAAGAAGTGAGCAGAACACTCCTCTCACATGTCTCCTGTGTGCTTCCCTTTTGCTGGTTTTTTACTTCACCCTCGTACGCGAGCGGGAAGTTCGCTCGTTATAGCGGTAGTATTCTTTCTTTAAATGGACTTGAATGTTAAATGGTGTTTATCCGGCCCCACTCAGTATATCTCTCGGTGCACGTGGCACCATTTATGCGTTCCCGGTGGTTTTAAGAAGGAAGGATAAGGGTTTCAGACGAATTCCCTGCCCCCTTTATAACGACCGCGCGTAATTACCACGCTAGTTACGCCTGCTGTTAGGGAGACTGGTGCGTGCTGTTAGATGGCACACTGGCCACCACCCTGGCCTTCCAGTCTTCCGCAGCGACACCGTGCGGGTTTTCCTTTCTCCTCCCGACCTACCCGGGACACCTTCTCTCCCCGGCCCGAGCCGAAGAGGGCGTCTGTCGCAACTTACTCGGGGTCTTCGGCGGTTGATTTTATACTGGCGCGGTTCCATTTTCCGTCAGGAAGACCATCACTTGCACCGATTCACCCGGTCCCCGTACGCACCTACCGCAACGAGCAGTGGGCGCGGAGCCACGCCAGATCAGCAGAAGACTCCTCTCCCTCCTGGTGTGTGCTTCCCTTTTTTTGTGCGTTTTTATTTTAGACCCGTACGCGGGCGGGACTTTAGCGCGCTACGGCAGTTGTATTTTAGTGTTGTTGATTTTCTATGTATAATTACACGGGCAGATAAAAGCTTGTTCGAGTTTGCAACTCTGTGTTTGCACCCTCTGGGCAGAACCCGCCGCAGTGGCGACATCTCGCACCGCGGATTGGGGGTCACAGCTTAGTCTGCTAAGGCTGGCACACCGGGGCTAGAAGCCGACGATAGCGTCTAGCCCCCACCCCCCACCAAATCCATGGCGCATTATTTCGAGAATAGCCCAGAGCATATATGCAACAATATAGAAATCTCGAAATGAAATAAATATATGAGAAAGTCGATGAAGCTCACACCTCGCTTTTTACGAATGTAATGATACGTATGATGCCCATACAATATCCATATACATATATATATATATAAAAAATATTGCTACGAAGATGATGAAGCGGGCAGTGGCGAGGGGCGGAGCGCTCGCGCCATGCCCGCTGGCCATTAAAGCATATTTCATCGTCATGTCATCACGTCATTCTGTTGTGTCGCCGTGTTCCACCGCTTGTCATGCCACCACGTAACAATATATATATATATATATATATATATATATATATATATATATATATATATATATATATATATTGTTTTGCACATAGAATCATTCCTTATTGGGCTCGCCGACCTTCTTATATTTTACTCATGCACAACAGGAAGCATACTCCAGCTTAAGAAAGCCTGGCTATGAATTTCTGAATAATTTTCACTCTGTCATGTACTCGAGCATTTGTCTTTACTCCAGCACAAACTCCCTCTCCGGATATGCATAGAGTCTGCCTGCTACATCGCAGTAGGCAAATGCCGCATTATCTGGCGACACATCGCCTCACTATACCGGGTCCTGAAAATGCCGCGCAAAATCCGTCAGTGACCTGCAGAGGGTACCTACGACGTCACAACGCACGCACGACTGTTCCGAGTTTGTGGCGTCATGGCTGCAGCAGAAAAACTAGGTTTGTTTAAGAAACTATAAATAACAAGAACCGAAGAGCGTCTGCGCTAAGTTTCCTCATGACTAATACCCAGACAGCAATGACTGACTGCCGACCTATGACCGATCATCGGCGGCTGGTCGGCAGCCGACCTGCGGCCATTTGGTGCTCGGCCCAATGATATTCCATGGTTGGCCATGTACCAGGTAGGGCGGAAGTCGGCCATCAACCAAGGCCCAAGCTCGGGCGCCCGACTGAACGCCGACCAATTTGGCCTTGGTAGCTCCTCCATTGGGTGGCCCATGATCGGTCATGTACTAGGTTGGGCAGAAGTCGGCCAGCATCCATGGCCCGAGCTTGTAACCCCTACTGAACGCCGACCTGTTTGGCAACGGTTGCTCAGGAATTTGACGGCTCACGGTTGCCGCTTGCCATGTTGGCCAGGAAGCCGGCTAGCACTCACTACCCAATATACCTGTATTAGACGCCTATTACATCCCTGGATCTAGATAACCTCTAGTACAAATCTAGTTGTCAGTGAGGACGCAAACACAAAACGAAACTGTGTGGTCATAGCAGGATAATGTGACATTAAATTAGTGATTAGAAGTTAGCTTTTTCATTGTCGAGAAGGAAAACGTTGCGTCAAGGAAAGTTGATTGAACAAATGACTGTGTTTCCAGGCACTTTTTTGTTCTAGTGCTTTTGCATTATCTATAAGGAACTACGCGAAGCATCGTCTGTTTACATGGGGAAAGGACCGAATACGATGTGTATACTTTCTAACATAATCCCTGAAAAACGAAAAGCCGGAAGACTCTCGAGGTTACCATTTTAGTTTTGGGCATTCGCAAGGTGGTAAAAAAAGAAAAAAAAGTGTTTCGCACAGACTGCGAGCATGACAAGCCCCGGTACATTTATATGGCGCACAACATATATATCGGCGATAAACAACAAATTATTTTGTTCCGCGTATCAGTTTAGAGTTCGATCCTTCGAACCGCGCTAGGCGGTGGCAAAGGAATGAAGAAATAGAATGTTTCCACGTAAGACAAAAAAAAGATTGTCGGCCCACCTTTTATAATAATTTCAAAATTTCATAATATTGTCTGATGACTGGAAAGAAGAGATCTGCAATTGGTTTTGCTGCCAAAAAGTGTTTCCGCCCACACAAAATTAATAATGAAGAGGTAGAGCTCCGCGCTTAGCTTTTCTGCTCTTTCGGACAACTTTGGTTATGAATTACGCAAAATATGTTAAAGTAATTGAATATATACGGACTAAATATATGCACGTTTTTTATTTGTATTCATTTTTCGCTTTTCAGGGTAGTGTAGATGTTTTTATAAAATTTTATAAAATCGGCTCAAGAAACAAAATTTTCCTACTTTGCAGACCTAATTATTTCAAAAAAGGTTTATGGCAGAGCAGCAATAATTCGACACTATGTTCTCAGCATAGTTATGTATTAAACAGCTAAAGCTTGTATTTATATAACGTTTCAATACAGTGATACTATCGCGCTAATTTAAAGAAAACAACGAACATTGAACATTTCTTAGGAAAGTAGAAAATAAAGTTTCAACATTATTTAAAATTGTTCCACCTATTCTCCACTACACCAGCTTTGAAATCGTTTCAAACATCTTACATAATTATGTTGCGCTAGTAATTACGGCCACTTCCATAAGACCCTGGTACAAGGCGTAGCGCACCACGCAGATCTGAAGATTCTACGGCATTTGTAAATCGCCCACGATTTTGAAATTGTGGCATATTATTGTAACCGGGAGAAATATATTTACAAAAGAGGAATAGATAGATACAATGAGAGACAGCCAAGGAGCTAGGCAGTGAGCCCCCCCCCCCCCCTTCGACGCAATTCTTTTCTTAATCTTCCGCAAACGAGCGCGCCACTTCGTCCTCATCAATCTCATCATCAGTGATGCTTTGTCTCGACGTTGCAAACTAGCTGTGACAGATACAGCAATGAATGGTTCGGAGCCAGGGCAACGGCACTGTGCAGCACAACAACAGCGGAACCAGCACGCGTGCGAGTCAGGGCAGCAGCGTCGTCGTCTTTGTCGAAGCGATCGCACTTCTTCTTCGGGCGCTACAATATGCCTTTAATTGCTTTCAAGAAAAAACACAGCGTAAAAACACGCGTAACGGAATCCATATAAGTAATATGACAACAGTTCAAACCCCAAACTGAGAAAAAGGGGAAAAATACAAACTTGAACAAATAAGCGAATAAGCATCACTATCTGTATATTACAGCCAGTAATAGGCGAGATTATATATCTAGAAAAAAACGAAAAAAAACGCACTCGCAAAGTCAACATAAAGGGACAACGCGAAAGATTCGGTGATTGTCGACATCGTGCGAGCTCAAAAGCGGCAGGCCCAGTACTATAGTGCCTAGAAGGTTTTCTTCTTAGTGTGTCATTCCCGAGCAACCGAGAGGCTCCGCACGCAATGAATGCCGACGACTGCCGCATGGGGCGCTACCGTGCGAGAGGGTGCGAGCGGGTAGCCGCTTATTGATGCGAGCCTTCCGCGCTTTCTTCTTTCGCAGCCGTAAGAACTGCTGCGCTTTCTTATTTTGTTTCTGTTTGTGCTTTCGTTGTCCATCGGGAAGTGTCCTAAAGAACACAAAATTGTTGCGGCATGCGACACTGTTTTCGGATAAAAAGAGCACCTCTAGCACTACTCGCTTGCTTTCTCTCGCATGCTTGGGGTGGTAGATCCCAGTTGTCAGCCGCGGTACTTACTGAATGTAATTTTTTTTTGACGAAGCAGTGTGAAGCTTGACCGGCAACAGCTTATCTAAAATCTGCAACAATGAAATTCCTCTCGAGTGATCGGCGCATTTAAGGCTGCCTAGACATGACAATATTTGCGGATCGCTTGCAAACGCAGTAATAATGCATTGTGTAAAATGAAAAATGAACACAGATGGCAAAACAAGAAAGAAAAATTTATTTTTCACATACACAGATCCGAAATCGGACAACTTTGGAAGGCAGCAGTTCAACTCTGCGAATCGGCTAGTCACTGGCAGTGGCGTAATTTCAGCAATTTTTGCCTCTGACTCTGAGCACCCCTTTCTTTGTTTGTGCCTTTCACAAAAAAAACGAAATCTAAGCAGTACATAAAACTTCACAACTTGGGATAATGTGGCTCTTTCATGCTCTGTGCAACCAAGTTGTGGTAGCGTCAATGCTTCAAGGTGCTCTGCAGTCACACAAGCTTCCTGCATGTAGTTTCTGTTTACTGAAGAAGGAAGCAAAAGCATTTTCCATGAGTGTCACAGCTAGGGACAGTGCTTGGCTCGGATATATAAGGCTACCGTTGTCGAAGTGGGCTGTTAAGCACGAGTTAGCATCTGCATCTGCTTCCCTTCTAGACACACACAGGCGCTTTGTACAATCTGGACAAACAGTTTTAGCAATAAATTTTCGTGCCACATATCCTGCTGCGTAATACATCAAAGTACTCTTGCTCCTTTTCTCGGTGTAGCCGACATGATCCTCATTTGAGCAAAGAGCCTGAATAATTACTTCCAGCTCGCTAACCTTCTCTTGGTCCAAGAAATCATCTACAGTGTCCAAAATGCATTTTGGGGGTTTTTGAGACTGTTCTCGCCGGTTAAGCAATGCATTTATCACTTCTGGCGAGCAATTTCCTCCCTTTGGTGGATTAGCAAGATTATACATAGTCAATAAGTTTACTGTGATTAAAAACTGAGTGACTGTAGGATGATCGTTGCAACCAGATGACTGTCTGATTATACGAAATAAATTCTCTAGTTTATCTTGGCACAGACGGGATGTAAAAAGTATGAGTACCCTACAACTGAAGTCAAATATTGCATTAGATCTAGGGTGCTCTTGACAGTCACTCTAAAACCAGCAGCAGTGCTCTTTGACAAAAACCCACCGCCTGCCGGCTTTGCATGCACCTCCCACTTCTCCAGGTAGGCTATGAAGTCTTCTAGAAATTGTGCGTCTGCACTACCAGGCCTCAGTGCTTTCGCGCTTATTCTAGATTTCATCACACGAACAAGTCTGCTAATTTTCTTTATGAAATCTTCCGTTGGTTGCACTACCTTATAACAACATTCAATGCGCTTCCTGTGAACAAAAAGTCCCTTAATCACTTAATCACTGAAGAGTTTGAAGGCAATATTGACCTTCATCTTTTCAAAACAATTTCGTTTGAGGTGAACGTTCGTGATGCTAGGCATGGCTTTGAGCGTGACAGCGTCACGGTTCTCTTGAAATGCTGCTTCAATTATGCCACTGTGGACGTGCCCAGAAGGTGTTAGGAAACCTTTAGTTATGAATCCATTCCTAAGGTTCTTAAGTAGGTTTGGAAAATCTGAAATGAAAAATAGTTGCCTTTTCCCATCGACTGGGTACTTGGTACTGTTTCTGATGGCACTTGCTGAAGCTGTAAGCGACAAAGCATAGTAAATTATCCATGAAAATAAGCAATAATTTGTGTACACAACATGGTGCACAAATACCTTTGCATACCGCAAAATTTGTATACCTTACCCTGTATTCCAAAAAGCCGCCACATGCTTTGGTTCCAAGTTGCTCCATCATAAGTGATCGAGTCCACATACAGTCCACTTTGCTCAGCGAGAACAGTAGTACCCACTATTATTTTAGCTAATGTTGATGCTTTGACGTTACCCCTTAATGCGAATACGCCAAGGATCTGAGTCCGGTTGCCTAATAAAAGAAAAGCAGTACCAAATATTATCAGACGTGTGCATGCTCATTACGTCTGGGATATAATCGTTGATAACTTACCACCGTATGGCTGAAACAAGACAATCATTCCGTGATCTGCCGGACTCCCTTCTTCTCTGCGGATGTGTAGTCGCCAAGGTCTACAAATCCTTCCACATCACCTGAATTCAATAAACATAATGTGGATACGATCAACTTCATGCATTAGCTGCTTTCCGGTAATGCAAGAAGCACCAACACCACAATTAAGCCGACGGAGGATACAGCACGAAAGAATTGTTTCTGACAACTTCAGCATTCCTCTCGTGACAGTTGTTGGCAGTTGCAACAACCAACTATTATGAGAATAATGTACACGGCATGGTGCATACTTAAGGGGAAACTTCGACTCACCCGCCGTTTTCATGTTGAGATGTTCTGACAGCTTTGTTTCATCCAAAACAAGGCCCCCATGGCAGCTGAAGTCGTCCATAGTTTTTGTCTTCTCGCTCAAGGAAGAAAATATTTTTGGGCTCAGGTCGAAGCCACCCCTGAACCGTTGCAAATATTTCTGGGGGCATGTGCGGCCTGGCAGAACCATGATATTTTCTTTACGGAGGTGCTCACAGAACTTAGGACTCTGCATTCGCATCATGATACATTCAATGATCCACTCATCGTCATAAGTTATGCCCTTCTGCGATTTTCGACGTGCAGCGAGAAAGCAGTTCTTAACGCCCAGCTACTGCTTTTTAGGCAGTGATTTAATGCTGGGTTCAAAAGACTGCTGATTAAGTGTCTCGTTCATCTCTTTCATGTGTGCCAATTGTGCCCGAGCAGTCGCCAGCTTTTTCCGCGTCCTTAAAAGAGTGCGAGATAGGTTCTTGCGCTTCTCTCCGCTACAGGTCGCCCTTCTGTTCGCTACAGGTCGCCCTTCTGTTCCTGCCTCTGCATATTTGATTTTGTGCCAGTAGTCGCTGGTACTTGCACCGAGCACAAGATTCACCTGCAGACTCAGTGAATACTTGGCATTTCTCTGCAAAGTACTTGTCTCTATATGTCATGTACTTTCGACCTGCAGGCTTTATACCACATAAACCGCAAAGAGCTTTTGAGGCGACTTCGCGTATCAACAATTCAGCCTCTTCACGATTTGTAAGCACGAGCTTCGCCTGCTCTCTTCCTCTCACGTAAACAGTGGATATCACTGATCCCCGCTCGGGCAGAGGCTTTCCAAATGTGACCATCTTTTGCATAAAGAGGTTTAAAAAATTGTTCTCTTCCGCTTCGCAGCAGGCGTAGGCCAGCGTGCCAGAAGGATCATGAGGCACCCGCATCCACGTTACTGGAACGAGTACACCGGAGAACGGATGGTGACTCCCATTACAACTTTGACTGTGCTGCGCAGAGGCATCCCTTGGCGATTCAGCAGCACTCTGTCCTTCAGGGTTCCAACCCCTTCCCTCGGACGCATCTCCATTTTGAGAATCACAAGCGTGCTCGTCGTTCTCAGAGCCGACGCCTGTCACAACGGGGTCGAGCTCGGCGGCCACAGACTTGGTTCGCTTGCGCCGTTTAACAACAGGCTGCTGTTTGCAGATGTGCCTCGTCTTTCTCTTTATAGCCTGTTTGGGGAGAAGGTGCTTCAGATATTCATCAAATATTACCGGAACAACGTCGGACTTCAAGCGCGGTTTGTCACGAGGGAGCTCGTTCGCGTCTCCATTCACAGTGATCCTGAAGGAGCGCTCAATACAGTTTTCTTCAAAGTGTTTCTCGCACACTACACTGCCAGGTGTCAGCCTTCTATCTTCTCTCTTGATATTCTTCTCCCACACTGCAAACCGCGCAGTATCCGTTGGTGCAGTAAATAGAGATAGAGAAACACGGTTCTTGTTTGAACGGTAGCCGCTCCTGCATAACGGCACAAAACATGTTTTTTCTTTACATTGGCGCTTCGGCGTAGACATTTTCGATTGCTTCAGTCTTCGTTCAGAACTGTTGTCGAAGCTTCCAGCACACAACACGCCATACACACCACGAAAACACGAAAAGAGGCCCTTAACAACTTGTACACCACGCATTCACCAGCCGCCTCAGCCAGGCCAAGTGCGTTGGGCTGGCACCCTCCCATGCGCTTGCTCCACCTGGCGCCAGCTACGCGTATTCATCGCCTGTGGTGCCACGCCCTGGTTTTGCGTTGAGCTGGCGCACGGCTCACTTGGAAGAAACCTTCTAGGCACTTTACTAGTACGATGAAACGCGCTCCTCGGAGCCTGTAATTTGGCCTCAAGGCACGCGCAGAGTAAACATCCGCCCTCTTCCTCCGCCTCTTTGACACCGACTGTGCTGGCGCTTCTCACATGCGCTGTTGGCTTACGCACGCTCTGTGCAAACGACCGGTGAACGGCAGGGGGGTCGAGAGAGGCTGATAGCGGCAAGAACCTCCTTCGGTTTCACGTTCGAGCTTTAGTACGCAGCATTGAACCAACACGTACAGCTTTGAGCAACAATGGAAAGACAACGCTAACCGCTACGATTGCTTTTTTTCTATGCAAAACGATGCGCCAGACAAAATCGTTTGGGCAAGATGGCAAGTACATTTAGGAGAGTACCTTAAGCAGAAATGACCGCTTCACCATCAGCAGAAGTGGACGTACAGATTTGTGAAAGTGCGTGGTCTCTACACGTTTTCTCGCAGGTGCTTTCCTTCCCTTGAAATCCAGTTTGTTACACTCAGTGACCATCGGTTATCCTCTCTTCGCACTACATGTCCTGCCCATGTCCATTTCTTCTTCTTAATTTCCACTAGAATGTCGGTAACTTGAGTTATTTCTCTGACCCACTCTGCATGCTTCCTATCTCTTAATGTTACCCCTACCATTTTCCGTTCCATTGATTACGAACAAGCATTTGACTCAGTTGAAACCTCGGTGGTGATGCAGGTATTGCAAAATCAGGGGGTAGACGAGCCGTACGTGAAAGTGCTGGAAGATATATATAGTGGCTGCACAGCAACCATAGTTCTGCATAAAGAAAGTAACAAAATTCCCATAAACAAAAGTGTTAGGTAAGGAGACACAATCTCCCCAGTACTATTTACAGCTATTCACACAGTAAAAATGGAGACGACAATGCGGCACACAAAACGGAGGCGTCAATTAGATTGCCGCCTTCTTTGAAATATCTCGTCTTCTGTGATTCTAGCAATTTTTTTTTTTGCTCTTGAGAAAACATTTCTATTTCTTGCAAAAGACAGTACACCTATTTCTAATAGTGAATTCACGTGCCTATGCATTCATCCATGCTCCTAACATGGCGCAAAAACAGACGACAATTGGCACCGAGTAAACTTAGGCGCAAAACTTGCCGTCTGCTTTGAAACTCTTTGGCATTGGCTGTTTATCGTTTGGCTGATGAAATTCCATATAGCTAAATTGGATATCGTTTATTAAAACTTTTTTATATGTGTGATAAAATAATTGTGTCTTTCATCGAAGACATTTTAATGCTATATATATTCTGTAATCAGCAGTGCGCATATTTGTGGGCTAATTTGTTCTCTGTGAATAAAGAGTCAGTAAGCCACAGCTCTGAGACCCTGCAGTAATTCAGTGCCCAGATTATGCGTTTTGAATGGCTTTTTAAAGCACTTGCATCAAGGCAATGTTTGTCATAACATTGACGAAAGCCATCCTATGAGTTGACACTTCGCTTACTCATTGCATAGTCTGCAATGGAAACTAAATTTCAATTTATTTTAGGATACAATGTTTTGGGCTTTGGAACGCCCTACCGCATTCATTTTCCACATGAGAATTAAATTTGTTCGCACCCGGTTTAATTTCGCTGGAGCTTGTATTAATTGCGTTGGCACTGGGATTAAATTGGTTGGCGCTGGCATTATACGATGTGGCGCTTGGATTAAATACGCTGGCGCCTTGAATAAATGCTTGGCACTGGAATTATATTATACGGCGCTTAGATTATATCAGTCTGTGCTCAGATTATTTCCGCTGTCATAAGAATTAAATTTAGTGGGAAAACCTGTAGAATTTCCATAAAAAATGGTGTTAGGCAAGGAGACCCGGTATCTCCCAAAATATTCACAGTTTATTTACAGGCAGTATTCAGATACTCGGAATGTGAGCATATAGGATAAGGGTTGATGGAGAGGCACGTTCATATGACTTGGTTAAAGCTGGGCTTTATATGTGGGCTGAGGAAGGAAAAAGGACATGAACGCCCTGTCACCCGCAGCTAATGCTTTCGCTCAATATTTTGTTTAGCAACGTTGAAACCTTGTAATTTTCCTGGAGTTCACAATCGCTTCCTGGTTTCAACAACCTCGCTCATAAAACCTAATGTGTACGGAATCTAATGAAATGGCAGAAACCTCGTCTGAACTGAGGCATTGGCAGTAGGGGCAGGATTTTCGCGATTGTACTTTGTATGAAGAGGAGACGTGTGACGTTGTTTTGTCTAGATACCACTGCTACCACGGATCCGGCATATTGCTGGGTTGATCATTTCGACCCATGAGATGTATTTTCGCAACAACACGGGCGCCATGATGTTCGGCTTCAGCTGTACGAGACATAATACACTGGCGGTGACAGACCGACTACAGTATGTCGTAGCGTTTCGGCATTCTCTATGCACCGCAAATTGATCGCCACTTTGACGTCGGCGTCCACTCTGTACAGGGTGCTCGTTAAGGGTTCGGAGAGATACCAGACTTTCTTCATCTCCGCTATCACCAGCGTGCAGGCGCATATAAAGGCAACCCACCGGTATGGCTCTTTAACGAGGTGGTGCCGGAGCGGGAGCACAGGAAGGCCTGCTTCGGAAGGTAACCGTTCGCTCTCGACAAGAAAAGTGGGAAGTCATCCTCGACCTGCACAAACGCTTCGCCGATAGAAATTGTAGGCTTACGTTGCTTTCATTAATTAATACATTGTCTTAATCCTCTTCAATTCAGCTCAACTGACATTCTCGGTCAGTTTGACTGGCACGTCTTCATTGGAGAACTGCACGTTCGCTACGCTGCGTGCTTACCTTTGCAATAATGTGCTAGTTGCTGCACATGTCGTGAAGCTCAACCTCGTACAATAAACACTCGTCAAGACACCTTACGAACTCACAGTCATGGCCGGGATAGCAGACAATTGTGCGCTTTCGAAGAGCAATATCGATGTCTGCAACCATGAGAGTTTTTTTCTTCCAAGCTGTTAGATTTGCAATGCAGGGGGACGAGGCAGCCATCTCCCTTCGATTAGATAAGTGGGCGAAAACCCGATTACGTTCTTGCCCAAGAACATAGACAACGAAAACGTTTATTAGGAATACAAAATCAGCTAGCAGACGGTTTTTCTCTGCAATGAGCAAAATATGCATACAAAAAGCCTATGCCAAGCACTCAATGCACGCGGTGAAAAACATACCTTTAAGCTGCACGTCAACAAAAAAGGAACATTGGCTTCTGGAACTTAATCAGGCGAAAAAAAAGCTTGTGTTTACATAAAATTTACATCATTTATATTTTGATTAATTTTTCTTGCATCAAGATTTTTCAAACTCATGCAGGTACGCAGCCCGATGATATATGAACGATGCCTTAAACTACTAGCCACTCGGAATAAATCGAGATCACAAATACTTCTTCATTTATGAAGGCTGGTGCTTTTTTTTCGTTTTTTTTTTGTGAAGAAAAACGTAAAAAGTACGTTTTCAAGGCAAGCGCTAAGCAGCCATTTTAAATATGAACCGTAACAACAACGCACCACTAACTAGAATGAGCACATTATGCCAGTCCAGGCAATATCCTGGCTCTAAATGCTGCAGATCAGGCAAACGTGGAAAGTGAATAACTGAAGCTGTGCAGATAATCACAGAACTTTTAGCCGATAGATTAGGTTCGCATTACGAATAAGAACACTAAAATTATTTGTAATCCTTAACCTTCTTGCTACCCTAAATCACGTTTACTGCGCATCTCGTCTCATCACCCATTCGAGCAGCCCACTGAACCATGACGGTCCCATGACACGGAGTCCCGCTGGTGAGTGCATGGCACGGCCTCTCCACGCTTCACCGCAATGGTGTTATCGGCCATGGCGTCCTGCATGCCGGTTGGTGCCAAATTTTGACGTGAAAAGTGTGAGGTTTTAAGACAAAGTAATGAATGATTGACTTTATTCCTTGAGTACTTTCACTCACCGTGAAACAGTCGATGGTACGAAGCAGGACAAATAACTGCAATTGCACAAATAATCAAGCGCTATTTTTAGATTACATTGTTATAAATCAGCCAGTCTATACGTAGCAACCAAATTACCCCCACATACTTTAAAATGGTGAGAAAAGAATCTATCGAAAAAAAGACAACTAAGAAATCACCACGAATTATCCTCGTAAGAAGGCAAATAATGCAAGTTGTTTCGGGTGACAAAACACAATACTAAATAAACCAGGGGACGAGAATGTAAATGTAGGTAATTGTACTCAAGAAAATGATAAAAACCCAGACTAGTCAACCTCGGCTGACAGGGGGCTTTGCTGGATCCCGCACCAGTAGGATCGCTTCCAAATGCGCCCGGATCACCGAGACCATACACATGACATTCGAGTTGTCTACTCTTTCCGGCCCACGTGGATAGCACACTCACTTTGCTGCAGGCGAAAGACCAGACTTGCGGAAAATAAAAAATAACACTAGGGTAGCCATGATAACATCATTTATCCCAATACGCATTCACTATACTAGCAAGCCACAGTGTGAAAAAGAATGAAGCGCTCATTTGAAGGTCGTAATTTAACCCGATTGAATGAAAGTGTTATATATATAGAAGGCATACACAACCCATAGGCAGCTCCACGACTGAGCTCTTTAGCCAATTCCAATGAACTTGGCACAGCATTCTCTTCGCAATCATCCACAGCATCATAAGCATATTTCGGACGTCCATGCAATAACAGCAGTAGTAGGCCACTTAACGCCCCCTGTGCTCAAGACAAAACAGCCGCAGTGAGTACTTCCCACGTTCTTTATATCCTGCTGAGCATTTAGTGAGAGTTGAAAATAAGCAGTGAATAAATGGGCGAAACTGGGTGGTTTCCTGTAATAACAGTGCAGATCCATTAGTGGAGGGCACTGGGCCTAGCGGTGCCGTCTAAGCGAGATTTTTTTTGCCTATTCGAGAAGTACTTTCATTACAGTGAGTTTTCGACGTTCTTGACGTAAACCGCGCGTATACTGTGGACAGAGAAGGCTCAATTCTATACTGCCGGGATTACGATGCCACAGTAAAAAAAAAGCACTAGAGAAATGAAAGTGAAGCACCGGTCAAGCTCTGCAAGGTAACGGCTTGAATGCGCTAGCAAGAAGTTCCCCAAACTGGTGATTGCATGGTTAACGAGTACACGGTGGCCTGGACCAATTCTTAGTGTGGACATGACAAGAGCATTGATCGGATACCTCCAACACACATTTTAGCGAAGGTCAAGTTAACGCCGAATTGCGAGCTCCAGGGCGGTCCAGATTTCAGTATTGCCATGCGAAGAACTGCCAAATCATCGTGTAATTTAGATAGAAATATATATCCCCCTTGTAAGGCATGTTTCGCTGAAATGATATCATGCATTGAGTCTAGAGCTGTCATTTCCTCATTGTCTTTTCATTTTCCATCACAATCAATGCGCCCATACGATCAATTTATACTCTACTCATATCGCATGATAGCGCTTTTGTATCCCTCCCCGTCAAAAACAAACTACGCTCAGTTCCATTCTTGAAATCCCATGACGCCATCGCGGTTATGGGTCTCGGTACTTGTTTCCCAATGGAAATTCTCGGGCTCGAATTCGTCCCATCGGAAATATTTGATGCCAATTTAACGCACGAGTTCACAAAGCGCATCGCCAAAATTGCTTTTCGCAGGAAGTCCTGATAGCGAAAAAATGTCAACGAACAGCGTTGCGCAGCAGGTCAAGCGCAAGCCATTAGCGGCCTATTCTAAGCAAAGGAAATACCTAATGAAGCCTTCAGCTTCCGTATATATTTGCCTCGTTACAAGAGGGGGAGAGGGGAGGGAGGTAAGTCATTCCTTACCCACGTGCACGAAAGACGTTCTTTTAATATTAGGATATGCTTTGCATAAGATTAAAAGTAGAAATGGTTTCGGTTATCCGAGCGATCTACGAATAGCCCAGAAACATTCTTGCAGAAAAGACTCAGATGGCAGAGTGTGAAAACTAGTACGCCAGGTGTTCTGATGCTGACATATATGACACAAGCCATGTGTGCAAAATATTGGCATTACTCCTTTCTTTCGTTTTCAAAAAACGAGGGGAGCGCGAATTGCTCACCACTGTGACAGCCTCTGCAGTTGACCCAGCGGCATCTACGTCAGCCGTTTCTCCTGTTTCAGTGTGGCCCAGTTTAGGATTCACACTCGTCTGCGCAAACAAAAAGAGGTATAATAAAGAAGGTACCAACATTAAACACTCCTAATCAGTGGCGCAATTTCGTATTTGTAGTATAAGGTAAAAGCGGCGGTTCAAATTCCTGGTATCATGAACTCAATGTTCTTTTTGTCAATGAGTGAAATCATCTGAGCGTTGCAGAATCTTGGAGGTGTCTTGTGTGAGCGAGAAAGTCCCAGGGCCAAAGCCTGAAAGCTAGTGGGCCAGGTGTTCTTATGCTGACATATATGACACAAGCCATGCGTGCAAAATTTTGGCAATACTCTTTTCTTTCTTTCTCAAACAACGAGAGGAGCTCGAATCTCACCACTGTGACAGCCTCTGCAGTTGATCCAGCGGCATCTTCCTCAGCCGTTTCTCCTGTGTCAGTGCGGCCCGGCTTAGGATTCACACTCGTTTGCGCAAAAAAAGAGACATTATTAAGCAAGGTACCAAAGTTAAATACTCAATCAGTGGTGCAATTTCACATCTGTAGTATACGGTAAAAGCAACAGTTCACATTCCAGGCATCATGAACTCAATATTCTTTTGTCAATGTGTAAAGTCATTTGAGCATTGCAGAAACTTCGAGATGTCTTGTGTGAGCGAGACAGTCCCAGGGCCAAAGTGTGAAATCTAGTAGGCCAGGTCTCCTGATGCTGACATAGGAGACACAAGCCATGTGGGCAAAATATTTTAACTACTCCTTTTTTTCTTGTCAAAATACGAGGGTAGCGCGAATGGCTCAGCACTGTGACTGCCTCTGCAGTTGATCCAGCGGCATCCTCAGCCGTTTCTCCTGTGTCAGCTGGCCCGGCTTAGGATTGACACCCGCCTGCGCAAAAAAGCGGTATTAATAAGGAATGTACCAAAAAAATACTCTTAATCAGTTTTGCAATTTCACATCGGTAGTAAAAGTTAAAAATGGCAGTTCACATTATTGGCATCATGAACTCAATGTTCTTTTGTCAATAAGTGAAGTCATCTGAGCGTTGCAGAAACTTGGAGGTATCTTGTGTGAGCGACACAGTCCCAGGGCCAAAGTGTGAAAGCCAGTAGGACAGGTGTTGCGATGCTGACATGTGTGACACAATTCATGTGTGCAAATATATCGGCAGTACTCCAATCTTTCCTTGTCTAGAAACGAGAGGAGCGCAAATTGCTCACCTCTGTGACAGCCTCTGCAGTGTATCCCGCGGCATCTTTCTCAGCCGTTTCTCCTGTGTAAGTGTGGTCCGGCTTAGAATTGACACTCATCTGCGCAAGAAAAAAAGATGTATTCAAAGGTGGTTTGCGCAAAAAAGAGAAGTTATTAAGGAAGGTACAAAAATTATATACTCTTAATCAGTGGCGGAATTTCACATCTGTAATATAAGGTAAAAGCGGCAGTTGTCATTCCCGGCATTATCGACTCACTAGTTTTAGTTTTTTCCGTCCACGAGTGAAGTCATCAGATGATTACAGAACCTTGGAGGTGTCTTGTATGAAACGGACAGGCCCAGGCAGGAGGCGCTGCGCTGCACATGCACTGGTCCAATTGGTGTAAACTAGAAAAACAAATGAGCATAGTGCGCAACCGCGTCGTCTCCTCCGCGCAATTTTGCAGCGTTTGTTCGTGCCCGCCCTGCTCTTTCGTATGTCCCTTCTCCTCTTGAGCCTGCGAGGCCGCCTCGCTTCAAATGAACACTTGTAAAAACTATTCACTTGGGTTGAACATCCTTGATTTCTTCCTCAGAGTAGTGACTGAAAATGTGAAAAATTTTAAATGTCAAAAAAGAGTACACACGCACACACGCTTTGTTATTAATTTTAACATAGAAATAAGGTTACCGAGGGCTTGTGTGTTGCTAGATACGAAACAATTCAGTATTATATGTTTCTTAGCAGTACATAAGAAATGTGTTACTTGAAGTTAAAAATATCCCTACATAACCGTTGTTGCTGCGAAAAGAATACGTGTCCAGGAAAATTGGACAAGCGCTTGCCTCTCGACTTAAAACAGCGATGTCGTTTTATGCATTCATGAGGGGCCTTCTTTTCCGCGTGAAAAGACGCATTCTAATACGCGAGCCTATCCCGAGGTATCGACAAGACTAACGAATACAAATTGTGGCGGCGAAAATGACTCGATTGGTTGCGTTTAAATGTTTGCACCGCAGTCATATCATGATCGACTTTCCCATGCTGAGAGGCCCCGCTTTTCGCAGGGGGACTTCTCCAAGGAGAGCCCACTGCACGCCATTGTATCCTGCGCACCACCATGCCCAATTTGAGAGCGGTGCTTTTATATCTCGCCCTCTACATCGGGAAAAAGGAACAGCTAACCATTATGATTGTTTTTAAATCGATAAATGAAGAAACAAACAGAAAAAAATATTTTTTTAGAAAGACGTTGCTTTCGCACAATTTATCCTAAACCGCGTTCCCACGATCTGCCAGCTCCTCCGTCAGGCGCTGCGGTCGCATTGGGCCTGCTCACTCCGTTACGGCTGACAACCAGCTGTAGCTTCGAGGAGGCAGATCAAGCATGGCTTCTGTAAGCAGCCCTACGGGCGAAATGTTGCGGAAAAGGAAACTGTGCGAAGACTAAATTACCTCGGCTACCGCTCATGCCTTCCGGGCTGTAGAACGGGGCGCGAATAACAAAATTCGGCCGAGGACATAATTTAGTAGTGTGGGGCAGTATCTGGCGTTTGACGTCCCAACCTGCCCTAAAGCTACGAAGGATGCTCCTGGGTTTATCTTAAAGCAGCGCGAAACACAGGACAATAGAACAGGAGACAAAACAAGCGCTTTCTAGCAACTGAGTGCGGTAAATCGTACATTGGCCAGACATGCCGATGTATTAAGGAGCGCCTGTTTGAACACCGCAGATCAGTAAAAGGAGCTGCGTCACCCAACCTTCCCACTCATTGCCTGGAGTGTAAAGATTGTTACCTCCATTTGGACAGGATCAATATCTTGTTCAGTCACCCTGATCGGATATGCAGAAAGCTGGTCAAGGCGTTTCTGATAAGTAAAGAGTTTGACGCGTGCGTAGCTGCACCTTCCATTAATCTTGAAGGAAAAGAGATTCACGCTCTCGGTGAATATTTGGCGACGAGGTGTCAGCGGGTATTTGTCATGCGGGAGGTTGATAGTTATGTTAGTTGTGTTGACGTGTTCAATCCTCACTTTGCGCACGCGTACTGTTTTTAAAGTGCATTGCGGTGGTTTCACGTGTCTCGTCTTGATTTTATCTGTGTTTGGTTCCTATATAACTATACCTTTCTATGAATAAAAATTCAGTTGTTAGAAAGCGCGTGTGTCGTCTCCTGTTCTTTTGTGTTGTGTTTCGCGTTGCTTTAAGATGAATCCAATCCAACTCCCGCAGTTTTTTATACTCCTGGGTTTCTTTAACGTACACTGACATCGCACCATACTCGAAGGCCTTATTGCGTTTCACCTCCATTTTCAATGGGCCGCCGCGGCCGGGATCGATTCCGGGTACCCCTGCTCCGTAACACTCTGGGGTACAGATTGAAACGGCGCCACAGTTAAGGCACATTAAAGGAAATTTGATCTTGTGCTTTCCGCGAAGCGTACTGCGCTCGTTGCACCGAAACCATCGCCCTACCCTGCTTTGAGAGGGAGCTTTAACTTCTTGCTGGCGCACACATTTGGGTGGCGCCGCTATGCGATCTGGCTCCCAGCGGAAGTAACTACTTCGCAGTCATTGCCAAACCAAATTGTGCCCCCGCGTTATACAGCACCATTAAAGTGCGCGTCTACGTCAAGGCTGAGCCGAAAGAGATACAGGACGAAATGTACAGGCCCTCTATGAACTGTATATCGTATATTGAGTGGTATGATAGTTTGAATGATTACTAAGCAGTGATTGGTGATGAATGGATGAAACAACTTGGTGTAGACAAATAATCTCGTCGTCGAGAAATTTGAACACGTGCAACGACCTCAGGATGGTACAACGTCGCGTGACATTAAACCAGTTGTATGAGGGCAGGTCATGCGATGCGCATGCAACATACTCCCGGCAGTCTGTACAGAACAAACTGGATTCCAAGGATCGAAGGCATACGTATGAGAGGGCGGAAGCAAGGTACACGGGCAGATGAGATTACGCAGTATGCGGGTATCAAATGGATACAGGCGCATGGTGCAAGTGGGCGTAGCCAGGCTGGTGATTATTGTGATGATATAATAGTGGGAGGGATTATTCTGAGTTTGCCTTCTCCTGGTGCTGATGCTCGACGACCAGGGAGTATTAGACAGATGCCGAGAAGGCTGAGAAGAACCCTCGGTGTGGGGCCGCTGTGTGGTTGAAGCGAAGGAGGGATGCCGAGGTACGAGCATCAATGGTGAAGCAATGAATGCGCACGTACGCTATCGCGTCTACTTTTAAGGTGAAGCATAAGCGTCATCCAGTTATATATTTATATACATATATATTATTATATTTTCTAATCTCATCCCACTATGTTGTCTGTGTTATCCTCTCACCAGGCTTGCTAATTAATGTGCTGCACTTCTGTGGTACTTGGATTGAGCTGTAAATGTTTAAATTTGGAGGAGGTTTACCTGTACTATTGATTAGCCTACCACAAAGGCGGCGAAGAGGCAGAGATGCGCGCGCATGATAGGCAACTCACCGGCGCAGGATTTCTATTCTCATTTACATGGCGGTCGTTCACAAGCCACCGTGGGCCTACTCTTCCAGGCAATGCGATGAACGAGGCCAGCCTCCCGCAGTCCTGCGACGCAACGTGTAACGATTGCAGGATGTGATGTCAAACTGCGAACGATGTACCCAAGAATACCGGTCACTCACCGAGAGCGGATGGCTGCCCGGAACGCTAATGCAGCGCCGCATCAGCCCCTGCGAGTTGACAGCCTGTTACCACATGCCGGGAATGACAATGCGGTTAGTGAAGTCCCATTGAGGAGATTTTGCCTAAGTGAGCTAATCACTGTGAGGTATAAAATCTCTGCGCGGAAAGGTCCTAAAATGTTTGTGCGAAATTAAGCACTTTAGGAACACCGCCACCTACAGATCTCCACTGTAAGCGAGAACAAACTTAGAATTACGCAAATGATTGTAATTTATTGTGGTTAATATGCAATTTGCTGCTGAGGGTTTCTCGCTGAATTTGGGCAAATATTTGAAGCATTACTCATTTTCTTCTTTGTAATACTAATCACGAATGTTAATGCTCAGCCCCCTGTTCACAAACTATTGGTGTCTCATTCGAAATATATTCTGCAGCTCAGATAAGTTCTCGGCAACATTTCGGAAATTTCGCATCAACTGTCCACTGGAGGATCTCAAAAATAAGCCGAGAGGACAGCGGTGGCTCATCGGTCAGGGGGCTCAAAAACTGAGCGCGGGTTCAGTACTGGTCGTGGAAGCGCTTTTCGACGGAGGAGAAAAGCAAGGCATCCATATAGTGTTCCTTCCTGATTATCAATTTTCGTTTCATGCATTGCGACTATGTCGTAGGTCGTTTTAAGAAGAAGCTGGCCCAGCTGATCTTGTCTTCTACCTCCGATGCCTCGTTGGTTTGAAGTGGCCAGATGAAGTCGTTCGCGCAGGTACACTGCATAAAAGTTAATTATTGTGTTTAGGTAGTTATTAGCATTATGATAATTATTTTAAGTTTTCGTCTCTCTGGCCGCCCATCCCATATAGAAGAGCAATTTCTGTGTAGTGCTCTTCGCAACTTTAAAATGTGCTGAAAGTGTAACTCTCGACACCCTGCGGGGTGTACGTTAACATGAACACATCAGGCATGGGGTCAAAAAGGGACGAAATATAATAATAGCTACGGCCGCAGGATTTAACGGTATACATCCGCGGAAACCGTCGGTATGAAATTAATACAAAACACGGTATACCGGCTGTAGCTGTCATACAAAGCCGTCCTGTATTAGTCGGTGGTCAATGGTTGCCGGCAAAAAAGCGGCTCTATGTTATAGGAAGGTACAACGTCGATGCATCAACAATTTTTAGCAGGGCACTCTTTTAGAACTCGTCCGCGTTTATTCACTGCGACCACCGTGCTTACGAAACCCCGACTTGATGGCTCAGTGAGTGAGCGCTCTGTTACTAAGCCACAGTATCCAGATTCGAGCCTGGCCGCAGTGGCCACCTTTCGATGGCGGCGAAACTCTAGAGGTTCCTGCCATGAACTGCATGTTATCAGGGCAAACTAAACATCCTCATGGGGTCGAGTAAACCCGCAGTCCTCCCATACGGCGTCCCTCACATACTGAGCAGCTTCAGTACCTCACACACTAATACTATGACCTGTTCCGGTACCTTGTTAATTTCTGGTGACCCACGACTCAGCATTCGAAGACATGAGGGGATTCTCAGATGCCAGAGTGGAGTCGTCATGTGAAGTGAACGACAGCGCTGCAATGTATCCTGCCTCTTTGAAATAGGTGCCGAATTCCAATCCTAGGAGGCTTGTAAGATGCTAAACACGAGCCTTGGACGGGGTGGCGCAGGCTTCACGTGTAAAAGCAGCCGCAGAAAGCCCTCTGCAGGAGCAAGACGCGGTGTAGTTGTTGCTGTTCTCTAATTTGATGGCACATACCCACACAGGGGGATCGGTCAAGAATTGCGGTGCAGAGATATTAGATTTTGAGATGCATATTTACATCGCAAAAAAAAGAAATGATTGCTAGGAATAGAGAAGGAAATTTAAATATGATAAACCAAAATAAAAAGGGTAATTACTAACGCACGTAGTAGGAGAATACTGAGATTTATACGTACAGATTAAAAAATTCAAAGCAGATTAGCAAGGCAGACGTTTTGATTCTAATAAGAAGTTTTGAATGGCGTTGAAAACAGACCTGTGGCTGTACCAAAGCATGGTGACAAGGAACGATAATAAAATTTCGCTGCTCAAATTAAGACCCAGTTGTTGTAACAGCTTCTCCAAATACCGTTTTCTCATCATGGTAAAACGGCGGCAAAATGGCAAGAAATGACCTATTGTTTCCGGTTCCCCGCACAATGCGCAGACGAGAGTAAGCGCCAAACCAGACCTGTGCATATAGAAATTTAGGGGCGGAATACGACAGCGCAGGCTGTTTAGAGAGACCTCAGTCTGCCTTGATTGGCATGATTTGCTACGCCAGAAATCCTTGAGAGGCAGGTAGTCGTCCGATGATAAAACAGATACAGACTGCTTACTTAATAAGAAATGCCTACGAAATCGTGCTGCTGTTATGTACAACCTCGTCCACTTCTACCTATAACACGGTCACTGCTTTCAAAGCGTCATTGCGTCCTACCCGGCCCCGCAATAGAGCTTAGTGGCAGGCCATGTGAAGCAACACGCCCGGTCCCTTCTGTGCTTGCATTGCTTTGCAACGATATGTGCCTGCGTCGGGCTCAATATTGCTTTGAAACCAGTGACCGTGTTATAGCTAGAAGTGGATGACCCTGTACGCTGTTGCTGGGAGGACAGGCAGCACAAGGCCATTCGGAGATTCTTTAGCTAGTCTATCAGCAACCTCATTGTCTGTCACATTACTGTGGCCTGGTACCCACACTATATGTATGAAGCTCAAATGGGAGGGGAGCAATGAAAGGAAGGTGTTTAATATTGGCCAATCCATATTCGAAGAAAGCGACAAGCACAAGGAATAAGAGTCTGTAATTACAGCCACTGTTGAGTATGGTGGGTTTAGTTTACGCAGAGCAAGCACAACCACCAGCAACTCCGTCTGGATGATTGGGGTAAAATCCGGAAGACAGACCGAAAAAGCCCAGTCTAAAAGCGGACAGTATATTCCAACGTCGGCCTTTTCATGAAATTGAGAAGCATCAGTTGCTATCGTTGTGCCAACGGGAAGACATTGTACATGATCTTCTAATAATCTATTTAAAATTTGCGGTGATAATTTTTTTCGCATTATTAGGGAAAATGTCACAATAGACAATTTGAGCCAAAGATCCACATACGTTTGCTGGAAGGATGCTAGAAAGGACTACGTGGAAAGGTTGTAACAGATTTTGCCCTAGTATTACTTGCGGGGTATGAAACCGAGGCCATCTGACTCCAAAAAAGGAGACTGGCTCGCAACAAAAAATTGGTAGGGAGCGATGGAATTGTGATTCATATATTTTAGATACATCTGGACAGTCACGAATTGTAATCTAACTAACGGTGGTATTCTGGCTTTAAGGTATAATACATTGTTAGCCACAAATTGTTGGAGCCCAAGGCAAAATCTCAGCGCTTCCCGCTCTAAAAAAACAAGCGGACAAATTTTGTAAGCAGGTGAAACAGAAAACAACATAGATCCAAATTCTATAATTGGTCCGACATACATAACATAAGTCATTAAAAGAGCGTCTCGCCGCATCCCAGACCTTGGATTGCTTAACCTGCGCAACATACCCACAGCACGAGCCCCTTTCGCTGCAACATGTTCAATGTGATCCCTCCATGGCAGATGGTCATCGTAAATCATCCCTAGATACTTCAGACTTAACTTGAGGATTAAGTTCCTGCTTAAATGTTAGAGAGATTTACCGGATTCTTAATTTGGAAAACAAGGAAAGCGCACTTTTTTACGTTTTTTTAGCCGATATTTATTGCCTCAGGGCATCAGTAGGTTATGAGATGAAGGATGAATAAATGATTAAATGAATGGGAAAAGGTTGGCTGATTTTATGAAGTCCAGAAGTGAGCGATGATGAGGTCCCTGCGTCCAAGTGACGTATGAGGCAGGATTGGTTGCTGAAAGGCCAGCTATGCTCAGGTGCCGGATTCGTGTTGGCTTGAGTGCTGAAGCAGTCCCACAGCAAGTGGTGGATGTCGGCCTCGACATCTTCGTTGTTACAGATCGGGCATCCTGGGCGAGGATATAAGTGTTGGAAGTATGACCACGTCCTAGTTACAGCTGGTGTAAGGGCAACACCGACCCGGATCCTCCTAAGCGCAACCTCCTCTGCACAGGTGAGACCGCGGGGAAGGGATATCGCACACGGATGGATAAGTGCACGTGTGCGGCGCCGGAGGTGCTCCTTTCTTGACAAAAGGAGGGTAGCGTCGTCGGCTTCGAGAAGCCGTGGGATTGATGCGTCTTGGTTCACGAGGCGGGTTGCAAAATCAGCTTGACTTTGGGAAGGCAGCAGATCCCGTGGGACCCACTCAATGCGTATTGATTGTGGGATGCGCGCCGCAAGCTGGTGGATGTCCTGGCAAATTTTAGGGCAGCGGCTGACACGTCGGAGCAGACGTACTGCTTGAAGTGCGTCAGTGCGGATGACAACGTGGGCTGTAGGGAGCATGGTTATAGAAGTCACGGAGCAGAGTGTCTCCTGAACTGCCACAAGCTCAGCGCAGAAAGATGTAAGTGGTTCTGAAAGCTGAAACGTAGTTGTCTGATTCAGGCTAGGTCTCCGTGGACAGTAGATTGCCGTTTTGGCTTCACAGCCTTGCAGGCTTCCATCTACGTACACTACTATGGAACCTTGAGGCAGGTTAGTATCTTGCTCTTCAAATCTCTGGCGTAGCAACGATGCAGAGTTGGCAGATGTCGGTCTGCGGATGTCAGTTGGCTTGTTGTCTCCTAACTGTATAAATTTCCAGGGAGGGAGAACTGGCGCAGGTGGCTGAAGAATAATGTGTGACGTTGCATACGCCCTCAGTGCTTGCGTGGAATGCGACAAAGTGGCCTTGAGTCTGCGAGCATCACGACGCTGCTGCACCAGTTCATCGATGGTGTTGAGCTGCGCATTCTCCTGTAGCGCTACGACCGGTGTGATTCGTGGGAGGCACGTTATGGTTCTCATAGCTTCTCGATTTACGGTTTCAAGGCGATCCCATTGTGCCCTTGTAAGATGCTGGAACTGGGCCTGATAAACAATACGGGGCTGCAGAACCGCCCTCACTAACTGGCGTGCAACAGACGAGCCAGCGCCACCCGTTTTAGGTGCAATTCTTCTTATTAAACTCAGAGTTTGAAGTGCTTGCTTTTTTGCCTTAGAGAGCCAAGCAGTCGCTGATCCTGATTGGTGAATTGTTAAGCCCAGAATTTTCAGGCTCGAACTTTCTTGTATTGGGGTGCCTGATAGAGAGAGAGGAATTGGATTTGAGGCAAGTTTACGGCGTCCCAAGCGGTTGGCGACTGACGTGTATGAAGTTTTACACACAGAAAGTTGGAGGCCAATGGAGGATGCGTAATCAGAGGTTACGTCTAATGCTGACTGAAGGGCGGCCTCTTGAGCGAGAAGATGATGGTGAGTGCTCCATACCGTGATATCATCTGCGTACTACAAAAACTTGATTTCAGGGATATCATGTAAGCGCCACGCCAATGGGATGAAAGCAATATTGAACAACGTCGGAGACAATACTGATCCCAGGGGCACGCCACGTAGTGAAACGAATGAACCAACAGTGTCACCGCTGAGGCGTATTGCAAATTTTCTTCCGTCCAAAAATGATGCGACAAAAGTGCGTACTCTCGGAGGGAGATGAAGCATGTCAATGGCATTCAGGATTGCAGCATGACTGATGTTGTCATATGCCTTTTCAACATCCATTGCTAATATGGTACGTACATTGCGGCTGCGGGTAGATGATAGAACTGCTGATGCCAAGACAGCCAACCCGTCCTCTGTACCTATGTATGGACGAAATCCTATTTGAACAGGGTGATAAAAACCGTGCTGTTCAAGCCACCAAGAAAGTCGTGTGGCTAGCATTTTCTCTGCGAGCTTGCAAAGCGTTGATGTTAATGAGATTGGTCATAAGTTGGCGAGGTCCGTTGGAGGCTTCCCAGGTTTGGGAATAGGGATCACGACAGTGGTTTTCCAGCTCTCGGGTACGACACCATCAAGCCACACTTTGTTTATGGCGTCTAGTAGTTGAGGAAGTGCAGCAGTACTGAGGTTCTTGTAAACCTCATACTGAATTTTGTCCAGGCCGGGCGCTGTTTTCCGTTTCGCATCGTCAATTGCAGCCAGCAGCTCGCACATCGAAAAGGGGCTCGCAATTCCATCAGCGTCGGCAGCAGATGGTAGTTTCCATGCGTCTGCAGGGATACCTGCCAAATTAAGGTTTACAGCTGAAGGAGGCAGTATATCGTATTTTGGGAAAAATTTTCGAGCAGCTTCTTTGGCTAAATCGCCCGGCGACAGATTAGCCGCTAAGCATGCTGTTACTGCTGCGTCAGTAGAACGACGACCGTGTTCCATTGCACGAAACGTTCGCCAGAGTGAGGCATTCGACGATTGATCAGAAAATTGTTCACACCATGCATGCCACTGGCGTCGCGAGAGATCGCGTTCATATCTCCGAGCCTTCGCGGTAAGATAATTCAATCGTATACGTGCCTGCCCCGAAGTAGGGTCTCGCGTAGCAGCCAGCTCAGCTTGACGGCGGGCTGCCCACAAGTTAAGCAGGCCGAGATCTGGTGCCGGTCGACCTACATCAATCCAGGTAGTAGTCGTAGCGCTGTTTAATGCTCTCTGTATACGGTCAACAAGGAGTGACGCCGAATCTGAAGACATACTGTCGAGACATGAGCGAAAGCTGTCCCAGTTTATCACAGAACATTTGCGGCGTAAAGGGCGGAGACGGGAGTGATGGAGACCAATGAGGAGAGGGTGGTGATCACTTCCCCAGCAGTCCGGCTCCATGTGCCATGAGGGAGTTCCTGCGCCCAACCACCATGTCAAGTCTGGAGCATAGGCAGCACTACGTATGTGACGCACAGGCCGTGTTGCTGTCCCAGGGTGATTAAGCAGAACAAACAAGGCATCAGTGAAGGCGTCCCGCACACGCCTACCACGAGGGCTTGCAGTGTGGTACCCCCAATCTGGGTGAGGGGCGTTAAAGTCGCCTCCGACTAAAATTGGACACCCGGGGTATTGCCGGCGAACACTTAATAACCAGCCAAGATTAATACGGGAAGAGGCGCTTCCAGCTGGTAGAACGTAATAAGAAACAAGAACAATGGTTCCTTTCATAAATTTCGCAGCAACTGCTACTACCTCTTGGTATGATGTGCACCAGTTTTCGAGAGAAAGGCGTACATGAGGAATACGCGTTTCAACATATATCGCCGCCTTTCCCGGGGGAGAAGCAGTCTGCACGCGACGGTCGGTCATTGAAGGAGACACGTAGCCGCTGAAGCCAGGAATAGATGGCAAATCGTTCGTTTCCTGAAGTAACATAGCCCACACCCGAAGCTTGTTGAATAGCAGTCGGGTCTTGAGCTCAGCCACCTTCGTGGAAATGCCTCTACAGTTCCACTGTAGTACACCAGGACGACCGGATTTCGCCATTTTTGTGTGCTAGTCCAAGCGCTGTAGTATCACGGATGTCAGGTTGGACAACTGGTTGACCATATAGCGGAGCAGCGATGTTGCAGAGTTATCATTGGGCGTTGTGGTACTCTGGGAAGAGGCAGCAAATGGCCCTGTTGCGCGGGATGAAGGCGGTGGTGTTGAGCAATTACTAGATTTGGCGGTTACTTCTGCAGCTCGCCGACGTCGAGCAAGCATTTCGCGGTGTTGTCGGAGCTTAGAGACTTCTGCTAAGAGACGATTGATTTGCTGATCCACTACAGCCATATCGTCGTCTGGTATATCAGTACGCTGCTGTATTGGCTGTTGTCGACGGCGTTTCTTGAGCATCGTATCATTAGACTTTGTCTTAGCTGGCGGTGCATTCGAAGCGGGCTCAGGAAGCTCTGGCCACTCGTCATCATCATACTGAAGAGCTTCAAAGCGATTGGATGTCTGCACCGGTGTCATGTCCTCTATTGGCCAACGCTTAGTGTTCCGAAGACGAGCCTTCTGCGTTGCCTTTTGCTTTGTCGGACAACTTGGAGATGTTATCTCGTGGTCGTCCGATTTGCAGAGGCCGCATCGGTACGTAACTTTTCCTTCAGACGCACCTTCATCGGCAGTAGCAAAGGGGCAAGATTTGCGCATGTGCCCTGCCCGAAAACAGTTATAACAGTAAACCACACTCGGTTTATACGGCCGTGGCCTTAATATGCAGCCGTAGTAGTACAGACAGGCTGGGAGTGTCGGAGAGCCTTGTAAGGTAATCATGCAGGAACGGCCCTTTCCTATGTGTCGGGCCTGTATCGGTGCGTTGGGCAGTACAGCTCACGTTGAAGGGTGGTTTGATCTTCGTTTATGTCGACGTTGTAAACGACGCAACGCTGCAAGTCGGAGCCTTCAACTAGATACACGTGCACAGGCACTGAGATCTCACTTGTGACTGAAATATAACTAAGCGCTTGGACACGTTCCACCGCAGTAAGTGTCGGGAGTCACACAGCTATAGTGTTTGACTTCGTTCTTGCCGTGAAGCCCCGAAAACCTCTGGTTCCGAGACACGCGTCCAAGTTGGCCTGGATGATCCTGTTTGGTATATCGGTGAGGCTTTTGTTGGCTAGAGATTTAATCGCCACCTTATAAGATAACGATCCCGGTGTAGGTGCAACCTGGTTTTCGATAGTTAAACAGGAGCGCTTTCTTTGATAGCCACCACTTGCCAAGGACGCATTCGGTTGACGAAGGACGCTTGTGAGGGGCACGGGTGCTCGTTGATACGGATGGTGGAGCCGATAGGTCCATTGGAAAGCTTGTCTCCTCAGGTCGCACTGTTGGATGTGCATCTCGTCGTGTTAGCTGAGTGGCCATAGCCGTGCTCCGCCCAGAGAACAGTTCACTTACGGGCTGTTGTCCATTTTGGGAAGGCTGAATGGACGCTGGTGCCGAGGAACCGGGAGCACCAAGCTGGACCTGAGGCCGATGGTCAGGTTGAGGTGTCGACGGCAGGGCAGGAGTTGCAGCGAGCAACTCCGGCGAAGCTACCTCTGCCAGCGTGGCAGTGGCAGCACTAGGCCTAGCCTCCGTGCCGACCTGAGCTGCAATCATGCATGAGTATCATGCGCCGGAGGTCTCGCAACCTGACGCGGAGAGGACGTCTGGAGCTTCCTCGGAAATAGAAGATCCACTTCTCTGGAGACGGGACAGGTGCTTACAAGGACGGCAAGAATTTTCAGAGGAGCGATGAAGCCACCTTAGCAGCAAGACACTTCTTCCTTTTTTACGTTTAATGTAAATCTTAAGCCACATAACCAATTCTGCAGGGAACTTAGGTACGATTGGAGGCGCCTGTTGAGGGATTAAATATCAGGTGCAGCCGTAAAGAACGCGATGCCATCTGCATAGACATACGTGCGAACTTCTTGATGAGTGGGAAAAGAACTAATTAAAATATTAAAGAGCACGGGCGAGAGAACTGCCTCTTGAGGAACACCTCTGGTTTATTGATATCTGCCTGCCAGAATGCACACCATTTAATCAACAGTAAAATTCTCTGTTTTGTAGGAATGTAGATATCCATGCAAATATATATTGTGAAAAACGTAGAGTTTGTAATCTTTGCAATAAAATTCCGGGCTCTACACTTTGAACATTTTGCGCGAAATCCGATTTGACAGGGACTAAGAATATGTTCTTGTTCCACAAACTCGGTAACCCGTTGGAGTCCTAGCCTTTCAATTTATTTTACCAAGTTTGATGTTAATGATATTGGTCTGATATTGTGCAAGGTATAGCCACCCCCATTATGTTTCAGGAAAGGAATCACTTTGGCTAGTGTCAGTCACCAGGTATCTAAGAATGAATAATTGAGTAATTTACCAACTCTAACAAGGAATTTAGAGACACCTCAAAGAGGATCTTTCAAATTTTTGACGTTACTTCTTCAGGGCCAGGAGCAGCAGCTGACAATGTCATTACTATCGAAGAAAACTCAGAAAATGTAATTTTAAGGACATCCATAACAGTACCTACTGGACCTACAAACATAGGGGATTTGGGAAGTATTGACAGAAAACGCTTTTCTAAAACTTTAGAAATGTTTTCTACTGTTTTGAGAGCTTCTTGGGGAGTCGAAACACATGAGGGTAAATCTTCTGAGAGAAGAATCTTTTAACGTGATTTTAAAAACCCAAAAAGTGCACGTCAATTATTAGATTGGGAAAGGTAATTGAAATGCTCAGTATTATAATGATATTTCGCTTGTGCGACTGGGCGTTTAAATGCAGCTGCAAACAATTTATAATCATGCCAATTTTTGGGGCAGTGGTTGTGATGGAGCCTCTTCCATGCAGCCTTTCTTCTTCTATAATCATGCGAACAATCTGCATTCCACCATCTTGTTGATGTATTAGCTTCTGGTGCGCGCACTAAGAATTCACACTTCTTACGACAAGATTCAATAGCCTGGCATAATCTTTGCAATTTTAACTCTTTCGTAGCATTAACCACTGACTAAGAGACGAACTCAAAAATGACTGAACCTGGTTCTAATTAACGTACGATCTCAACTGAGAGGTCGGCGGAGTTAAGCGGCAGTTAACCTCAAAAACAATAGGTATATGGTCGCTAGAAGTGCCACCATCAACTGTCAACCAATTGAGTATAGAAACACTAGGGCTAGAGAAAGTTAAATATATCACAGATTGACTGTGAGCACTTACGAAAGTAGGCAAACCAGAATTCATGCAATTAAGGTCATTATTTGAAAGCGAATCGCACAGATGCTTGCCGCTGGTATCCGTCTTGTAACCCTACGAAACATGGTGTGAATTAAATCTCCAGTCAAAATAACCGTATTTTGAGAATTAACTAGTAACTGGTCTAGCGATCTGGTGTCCTGAACACCATGAGGGAACTATACATTCGCGAATGTAAACGGACTGAAGCCCTGGAATTTCAAAATCTAAAGCCAATAATTCAGAATCTAAAGCAGAATATTGAAAATAAATCTTAGCCCTAGGACAAAATTATGAAGAATTTAGAATTATTAGCCCACCAAATCTTGACGGCCGATCTTGTTGGAATGATCGATAATTTTGTAAATGAAAATATTTTTCACATGTAAGCCAAGTTTCTTGCAAAACAATTATGACTGAATTCTGTTTTAAAGAAAGATAAACTAAATCTATATTAGCTGAAAGAAGAGATCTACAGTTCCAATGAAGACCTTTTAGCGTTCCTATGGTTATATAATCCGGTCAGCAGCAACAGCCTGACACAAAATGGTATCCTTTGGTTTAGAGCTTAGCTGTTGCTTTTCTGGCTTTGCCTGAGGGCGAGGTGAGGACGGGTTAGACATCGGGGATCCACTGCGTTTTAGGATTCGCGTATCTGGCTCCACCATACCTTCATCAAGAGCCTCGCCTGACTTGTCGGAATTTTGCATAGGTGATGCGGAAAGCAATTCATTTTGCAAGCAAGACATTGTAGCTAAGGAGTGCTGCACTGTTAATGAAGGCCTAGGCGTCTAAGGAGAAACCGTAGCAGTTCGCACAGCCTGAGCAATCTGAGCTGCCAGAATGGTGGATATGCCCTCTTTGACTGTTGTCACTATCCTATCAACCATTTTGGCTATGGTTGCTTGCAGAGAAGTTACTATGGCTTTAGACAGCGAGGAATCTAATGATGCTCCAGAACGGGCTGACAAACCTGCGTATCCATGAGCTCTCTCTTTAATTTCTTGAATTGCCTCACACTTCGAGCAACGTTTTCGGTCAATAATCTCCAAAATTTGCATTTCATGAGCTCTAGAAGGACATTCCTAAGAATTTGCTGAGTGAAGTCTACAGAAAAGACATTTGAAATTTTGATCTGTGATTTATGGGCACCGCAGCATTCGCATCATCGCAAAGTGACTTGCAACCGCCAGCAGTATGGCCATAACGCCGGCAGTTGTTGCACTGCAGAGGATTTGATGGTGGGAGTTTTACACGGAATATTAAGGGCCACGCTTTAATCTCTGATGGACAGACTGTACCTGCAAAAGTAGCCATTACCGATTCTGTCGGCACACGAACATTATCGACCTCCCGGCTACAGCGATAGACAGCAACAACGCCTGCCGCGGAGAGAAGGTCAAGGGTTTCTTCTGGTCTTAATAAGGAATCCACACCTCGGAGTAGACCTTTCTTGCAGGCCAGGTGCGAAGGAATAAAACTGCTTACCTGATGAGATGCAAATGTAGAGCAGTTTAGAAGATCCTTTACCCATGACAGGTCTGGTGAACGGCAAAGAATCCCGCCGCGACCAAATTGGCGTACCTACGCTATTCTTTCGTAGAAGGAAGTGGTTTCCTGAAGGGCAGCTGGAATAGCTCCTGGGTTGTTCATTTAGTGGTGCTCCCATCCTTAGGAACGAGCACCACAGCGGACACCGGAGCTCTGAAAAACTTCAATTGTCAACGTCACCGCGTGCGTTAGTCAACAGAAAACAAAAGACGCAAAGGGGAAAGACAAAAATAGGACCAGCAACCAGGATCCCGGAGGAGTTAACGCTTGCCGTCGCGAGCTACTTCGTCTAAACGGAGCGCGAGCTAGCACCGATCGGATGGCAAAGGAATTAAAAAAAAAAAAGAAACGTGACCACTACAGGTAATTTCTCGTTTCCAGACTATATCGCCAGGCTATGTGATCCTTTACTGAATACCAAGGACTATCAGCACGTATCACATAATTGAAAGGGCAGCTCATGTAAAACTCCGCAGTGTGAGGTATCAATGACGTTATTAAGCTGCATAATTTCAAGCTTTCATTTATATCCATGCAAATTCAGGTGGACACCAACTAGCCTCTGTGCATCATGCGAGGAAGTGAAATCCGTAGAGTATTTCTTGTCTCTTGGCTGTGGTTCCCACTGCAGAGAAGGACGTAAATGGAGGGCTCTCTATCTAGATGAGGACTACTCTTGTCGCCACCAGTTTGACGATGGTTCGATGCGTATGCCAGATAAGTTGCGTTGGACACCATTTATGAGATTATCCATGAGCAATGTGGGACTACTTTGTAGGGGAAAGTTCCATTTTAGTCATGATTACAAATCATCAGTAGTTAGGCCCTTAGTGTATTGGACTGATATTAGTTTACTACAGCTGTACTCAATATAAGCTATGCCACGGTATACAACTTGAAAATATAGCGCACATTTGAAGTTTAGTCACAATTGGCTAATTAGCAATAAATATTTATGACTTGCAGGTAATCAACTCAATATTACTCGGCATAAGCTATCCAACGATATACGACTTGTGGCGAAAGCATGTATTTTATTATTTATTCACAAACGTCTAATTAGCAGTAATTATTTAGAACCCACATTAACCCAACGCAGTTATACTCAATATATGCTATCTAACGACGTATGACTCGATGATGTGGCATAAAATCTAAGTTCTTTAGCAGTTATTTCACCATGTTTAATTCAGAGTTACAATTAATGCAGTGTATTATACTCGACGTTTGCTAAGCAAGTATGTAATGCTAGCATTGCTACGTGCGGCTTCATTCAAATGTTTGACACTGATGTTGAGCCACGACTTTTGCACCGAGTAGAGCGAGAAACACCCCAGTACTCGGACATCGTCGAAATAATTAAAATCCTGGCGGATGAAATCGATTCCGAGACATCCAGTATCGCTCACCTGATAGTCGACAGCATTGCACCAGGACCAAAAATCCTTTAAGCACTTGAAACACACTGGCATAGCCGGTAGACAGAACTCCCAAGCACA
Source organism: Amblyomma maculatum (assembly GCF_055883805.1). Taxonomy (NCBI): domain Eukaryota; kingdom Metazoa; phylum Arthropoda; class Arachnida; order Ixodida; family Ixodidae; genus Amblyomma; species Amblyomma maculatum. The sequence goes on along the minus strand of NC_139350.1, from coordinate 102,499,540 downwards.
TGACAATCCACTTCTTGCCTCCCTCAAGATGGCCGCCACAGGCTTCCCCTTAGCCCAATGGCCAGTATAGGGGACTTCCACTCCAGTAGTTTGTTTATAATTTCCTTGGGCTGAACCAAGCTACGGACGAGTAAGTAGAAAGTGCCTGTGTGCCAAACACGGTGTTGATAGCCGACCAATCGCTAACCCCTCACCCTCTCGAGCGGACGCTAAACCCGCCGTAATGCATGATGCGGAGCGTCGAGTGAACTATGCCATGCGGTTGTCTTCGGCTCCTGATAGCTTAGGCTCGACAAACATTCAACTGTGGCCTAACCATGTCTCTTTTTATTATTTAGCGATTGCATGGTTCATCCCACTATTGCTTTTGGAGTGGTCTTTACATTTGGCCGGTATGGGCACCCTGCGTCCTTTACCAGGATTGTCGTAAATCGGGATTGTACAAGGCCCCACTTGTACAATCCCGATTTTAATATTTTACTTGGTTTCCTTCCGCTTTTTCAATTCTATCGTTTTTTACTTGTTCTCTTTCCTTTTGTGATTTTATCTTCTTTCCGATTCTCCCTTTTTATTGTTCTATTTGCTTTTTGAAACCATTCTGATTTTAATTGGTGTTCTATTCTTTCTTTAAATTGCTTAATTGTTTTCTGTGTATGTTTTAATTTTGTTTTTACTTGGTATAAGATGATATTTCTTGTCTTTTTGACATTTGGTTCTTACTGACTTTGTCTTTTGTTACTTTCTTTATATGGTTCGCCATCCATCTTTTTGTCCCTTCATATCATTTTCTTTAAGCGTGGAGCCTAGTGCACTCCATTTTTATTTTTATTTTATTGCATTTTTTTGTCTTCATTTCTTTCGCTTGGCACAGTTTACATCTTATGATTGTTATAGCGTAAGAGCCTCGCACACTCATTCATATTTTCTTCCTTTCACTTCATCCTCATTCTATTTATGTTTATCGTTTCACCCGTGTTATTGTTTATTTTTTTTCTGCCCAGCTTTAGGACCAAGGGCTTTTAAACGTGATTCGTGCAACAAGGCGTGTCTCCTTTTGGTTTTGTTTGCTTTTTGTGACCCCGGCACTGTGCTTTTGTAATCAATTTGCATTTGCTTTTTCTTCTCTTTTTTTCCCATCAATTGTTATTTTAATACTGCTCTGCTGTGCGCATGCTCACCGACTGATAATGGAAACGGCTGTTATATATTCGCTGTGATGTTTCTTCCAAAATAAAGTTGCAAGTTAGCGCCCGTCTTGTCTACTTCTTTGTCGTCCTTGTCTCAATTTGCGCAATGTTTTCAAGATGCAGCACTGCATAAATAATTGAACTGTTAAGGGTTTACTAAGTAAACAACATATTTTGTTTCATGTAACTGAAAGCTAATGATAGCGGTCATCAGAAAAATCAGAATGAAGAGCCGATATTCTTTCAAGTGCTTTTATATCTAAATAAAAGACAGGAATTACAGGCGGTTTGTAACAAGAAGTTAACTCAAACATTACGATCTCGGTACGATTCAATGCCGAGCACGCTTTTTGAAGCTCTTGAATATTTACCCAAGGAAAAGCTTGCTGGAGATGCCCCGTAGTTTTTGTCACAGTGCACAGGCGGCGGATGCTGCTTATGCGATGATGCAAACAGCGCGGGAAATAGAATTCATGACGGATGACTGCTTCAAAACACGGCTAGTAGACGACGAGGCCGGATCCGCACCTCGATTTACTTGTGAACTCAGCCACCAGTGGCGTGGACGTCGCTTCGCACGGGGCGTATTGTGCTGCACAGTGACCTGATACATTTCAGCTGTGTAGCTGCGGCTGCATAGCCAGAAAATGTTGCCCTCGAGTATAGATATCCCCTTGTGAATGCGAAAAATGGCTATGTGGTGGCGCCTGACGACAACCAACACTGTTGGCGCTTGGAGGACGCAGGGGTGCCTATACCGGCCAAATGGAAATACCACTCCAAAAGCAGTAGCAAGATGAACTATGTAATCGCGAAGTAATAAAACGAGAGATGTGGTTAGGTCATGGTTGAATGCTTATCGAGCCTAAGCTATTAGGAGCCGAAGCCAACCGCACGGCATAGTTGACTCGACGCTCCGCATCATGCATTAAGACGGGTTTAGCGTCCGCTCGAGAGGGTGCGTGGTTAGCGACTGGTCAGCTATCAACACCGTGTTTGGCACACAGTCCCTTTCTACTTACTCGTCCGTAGCTTTGTTCAGCCCAAGGAAATTATAAATAAACTACTGGAGTGGAAGTTCCCTAAACTTTCCATCCTACTTCAATATATGTTGTTAGATAGGATATATTGAGTATAATTTCACTGGGGGGTAATTTAGGTTCTAATTAAATAATACTGATTAGACGTTTGTGGATAAATAATAAAATATATCCTTTGGACACAAGTCGTATATCGTTCTATAGCTTATGCCGAGTACAATTGAGTTGATTAACTGGACGTCATATTATTTATTGCTAATATGTCAATTGTGAATAAACTTTAAATGTATGCTATTTTTCAAGTTTTATTCCGCGGTATGGCTATTATTGAGTACAGCTGTAATAAACTAATATCAGTCTAATACACTAAGGGCCTAACTGCTGATGATTAGTAATCATGATTAAAATTGAACTTTATCCTACAAAGTAGTCTCATATTGATAACATAGTCTCGAAGAATAGAATCCAAAATCAAACGCTAAAAAAAGCAAAAGCCTCACAACACATAGGTAATTTAGGCACGCAAAACAAAGGTAATACCGGAGATTAGCGGTAAATTAATATGATGTGCAGCTAGTACAGAGCTGCTGTTCATGGCATAAGCTATCCAAGGATATACTAGTTTTAGCTATAGCAAGTGTTTTATTATTTATTCAAAGATGTCCAATCAGCAGTAGTCAATCAGGACCTAAAATTCACCCAGAGCAATTATATTCACCATATGCTATCTAACGACATATGATTTCGTGATGTTGCATAAAATGCAATGTTTAAAAGCAGTAATTATTTCACGATGTTTAATTAAGACTGGCAATAACGTTGCGCTATTATATTCTGCATAAACTATGCAACTATGCAATACTAGTGTTGCTGCGGCTTCACTCAAAGGTTTGACATTTTTGTTTAGCTGCGACTTTTTCACTGACTAGAGCGAAACACGTGCCACGGTACTTGGACATCATTGATATCAGTAAAACGCCAGGTGGTTCAAATCGATTCGGTGACGTCCAGTATGGCTCAGCTGATAGCAAACAGCATTGCATCAGAACGTAAAAATCTTTTAAGCAAACGGAACGCACTGACAATGTCGGCGAAAGGAGCTTCCAAGCACTTGGCAAGCCACTTCCTGCCCCCCTCAAGATAGCCGCCACTGGCGTCACCCCAGCCCATTGACTTCCACTCAGCAGTTTTCTTATAACCTCTTTGGTTCAGCCACGGCAGAAGGGGAGTGTTCATTTCTTGTCGCCTGCAATTTTATCCGCTTTTTGAGTGTTGCTATGCAGCCTCGCAAGGTTTAATAAAAGTGAAACGTATGCAGATTTAGCATCAAGTAAAGCTTATGCTCTCAATGAACACAGCCTATTTTGCACACTGTCTTTCGTTGTTTTTTTTTCACTGTTACAGTTTTAGTATGTACAAATCGAGCTTTTCTTCGTCCTAAGCTCGTCAGTATTTACACATAGAAACATCACACGGAAAAATATGATTAGAGACTTTTAGTTAAGCATGTTTACTGCCTTTGGAGCTGAATGGGCGAGCGGAGGCGCAACTGCGCATGCGGAGAGCACTTACACTGCGAGCGTGTTTACGGAGCGATTTTTACGCCCTCTGGGAAGGACTCCTCAGCGGTGCCATAGGCAGCGAGAGCGTAAGGCCCCGCTTTATAAAGCCAAACTAAGGAGAATGCGTGGCACAGAGACAGCATGTCTGACTGAAAATATGCAAGAGTCCAGGAGCGTATGATTCCCCTCCCCCTCTCATAAGAAATGAGAAGCCCGACATTCCCAACCAGCCGTGTGACGTGGTCGAGTTATGGCGCATCGCCCTATGCCATGTCAGTGCCAATCTGTGTGCGTCAGCTACGACCCTCTAGAGCTATGCCTGATGGAACTATCGAGAGGAAGAAGATGGCTTACATGGTATGAAAGAGCGCTGAACAAGGGTAGAGGGGGAAGCCTCAGTTCACAGGTCGATCCAACTTTTCGACAGGTGGACTTGTCTTTGTCTGGACAAAGCGATCATCACTGGCAGGGGTTTAAATACGCTTTTGCTTCCGGAGAAGAAAAGCTGGGGAGGGGTAATGGGGTGATAAGAAAGCTGGTCAAGGAGTGAGGAGGGGGAGGATTGACGAGAATAAAGTAGGTCATGGAGTGAAAAAAAATAATAAAAAAAATGGTTGACATTTACTGGTCCCTGACCAAGGTCAAAATCGAAAGACATTTCGGGAAGGTTGCGGCTCCCTTGTTCAGATAGTGAACAAAGGAGCCGTAGCATTGCGGAAACGTCTTTCGTTTTTTGACCTTGGTCTGTGACCAGTGAATTTGAACTACGATTCCTGACCAGAGAGTATACCGTCAAACCATTGACTATATAAAAAAATCTTTCTTCAGTGTGTATTTCTCAGCCTGGAGCCAGGGATCCTGTGGCCTGAAAAAGAAATAAAAGCGGCAGTACCAGGAAAACCTACAATGTGGGGTGGAGGATTAGTCACCATCTGAAGCAGGTTCATTTCGGATACATCTTTCCTAAAAATGGACAGGCATTCCGAAGGATCCTGGTAACAAATATATCAGCAAGGAAACAATGCTCAAAACTTTCTCCAAAGGGGGGGAGGGGGGGAAAGGACGTATCAACACAATAATAACTGCACAGTGAACCACACCTGGCACACACACAAAAAAACGTTCTAGGGCCAACTCAAGCATGAAGTGATAAGAAGCAAACCTGTTTGAAGAAATATGCGCAGCTTTCCTTTTGCGGATGGGGATAGAGTATACATGTGCTGTGAATAAACTGTACAATTAACGCTATGTGGGATTGCTTTTTAGAATAGTTATGGTGCAGAGGGAATATATTTAGGGATTCTAACACTTCTTTGGCCATATTTATTCCTGCTGGTTCTAAAGTTTTAAATATATGGATTAGATATGCCTCTCTATATTTTCTGTCTCTTGCAGATTTAAAGCATGACTGGAGAATATATAATTTATTTTCCTTCGAACTGAAGGTCGTTCTGATTGAAAGGCTGGGAAACAGCTTTCGGGAGGTTTTTGCCTGTGTGTGCCCGATTGCCAATAAGCCTTATGTTAATTGGTTGCCCTGTCTATCTGATGTACTGTTTATGACAAAAGGGGCATTCTAGAAGGCAGACAACGTTTGGAAATGGGAAGGTATGAGACCTATGTCTGTTATTTCTCGCTCGCCGCGCAGGTGATGCCGAAGCCGGATTTCCTGGAGAATAAAGCCATCCCCTATTATAGCTATCAAGATGTGGCCTTTGATTAAACGAAAGAGAAACATTACACCGTGTTTACCTTTACCTTAAGAATAAATTCATGCGCCATTAAATTATGAAGTTCAAGACTTCCTTCATCTGCGGGTTTTCATACAAAATAATATTGTGGAGAGGCGAAATAATGTGCGTAGAGGCACGCTTATTCTCTTGCAGTCGAATATCTGGTTTTGATTAAAGTTCGTTCAGCAAAGAGCAGTTCGGTTTAAGTTGTCTCAATTTTTTTTTTGTCCTTCGACTTTAGCCATGCAATGCCAAATACGTAGTTCGCATAGGTGTTCGGGCTAGCGGTCTTTGTTTGCACCCGTGGACTGATACTACTGTCATGGTCAGCAGAGCTGTTGATGTTGTTGGCCTCCTGAAGTGTAGCACCTAATCCACAATGAGGGATTTACTAAGGTTTAGTGGCGTACACAAGATAGTTTCTATAGACAAGTTTAGTTTAGATGCCTGAGCGCAGCCATCTTAGTTGCTGGTGGCGCCCCGTATTAGCCAAACTAAGAAAATCCGCTTCGGCTCCTCTTGATGCCATCTTGGGCTGTGCTGTGCGTGTTGATGCTGCAGTGCGGCAGTGTAAAAGTGCTGTTTCGCGGTGCTCGTGAAAGCTATCCGACACATTGGGGCTATTGTGTGATTTGTTTGAGCGCGCCAGCAAACCATATACCGTTCGTTTGGCATGGCAACAGCTGTTGACGAGAGCACTAGCGGCCGGGGCGACAGCGAAGGACTGCGATCCGCTTCCGCAGTGAGGATGTACCTGTTATATCTTTCACGGTACATGTATTTTCAAATATATTATATAATCGCAATGGTAACTGTACACCCAAACACACAGCAAATTAACCGTATACAGGAAGCTAACGAACGTGGAATGCAGATACTACGAAAGATGCTTTCCAGTCATCGCTACATTGATTTAAGGTTAAGTGCGACCCATTTCGATATACGATCAAGCTCTCCTGCTTCAGCAATGTATGCTTTAAAGTTAAACCACGATTCAAGAAAAGCACATAAAATTAGTATCGAAAGTACCATCCGTCGACGTTTTTATGCAGCCTTGGTGCTCGTCCTGCGGCGCAACAACATCGGTTTGGTTTGGTTTGGTTTGCGGGGTTTAACGTCCCAAAGCGACTCAGGCTATGAGAGACGCCGTAGTAGAGGACTCCGGAAATTTCGACCACCTGGGGTTCTTTAACGTGCACTGACACCGCACAGCACACGGGCGCCTTGCTTTCCGCCTCCATCGAAAAGCGGCCGCCGAGGCCGGGATTCGATCCGGCGTCCTTGGGAACAGTAATCGAGCACCGTAACCACTGCGCCACCCCGGCGGGGCCCAACAACATCGTATCTCCGTCCCGTACGTAGTACCAGCATCGTTTGCACGACATATTGTTGAGCAAAACGTCGAAAATCGTGCACTCTCAGCTGCACCATGAACGAAGACGACAAATTCGTAGCACATACTACAGCAGCGCTTACGAAAGCGGCGCCAGCCGCTGGAGCGGCGGACGACGGACTTTTACCGAGCGCTACTCCCTATTCGTCGCTGGCCTAAACTTTTTCGCATCGAACGCACATCCGACGGCGCTTTGTACTTGCTTCAGCGCTAGAGTAAATGTTCTCTCATGGAACTGCCTTACTGCCGATTCCATTAAAACTGTAAAAGAAAGATGTACAGTGGTTTTCAAAAATACACGGCCCACGGCTTCGGTACGCGGAGTGGCTGCCGGGCCGCACCGCGGAGCTGCTATCTTTGTTTGGCGCTCGGCGCGAGGGTGCCATATGTGACGATAGCTATCTCCCTCCCTCTTGCGCTGTCAAGTAACACGCCTTCTGAACACTATGTGCGGCGTTCGTCCGTGTGTTTCGCCGCTGCCGCTCGCTACAAAAGAGGGCGTCTGGACACTGGATGTTTGTAGGATGTTCGGGTCATCTGGAGAATTGTGTGGGCAGGTCCACACCATATGGTGCCGTCTGCCTTCTCCCCGCAATATTTGCATTTGGGGTCTCCAGATGACACAAGTACAGTGTCAACAATGGAGAGGTGAGAGACTGCCCTATCCAGCTCTGGACTAGAGGCCCAACGAGCTCTCGTGACACGGGCACGGATAGCAGCGGCAGCCGCTGGAGTCCTGGACTAGGGACCCCCACTTACACATCGCCCTCCCTTATCTCTACTTAATAAAGTTTTTCACCTACTCACTCACTCACTGAGGATGTTCGCATCGCCGGTCTCGGCGCTCACCACGTGGGCGAACGCCGCGCGTTTGCAAATACTGGCACCCTGCTACCTTTCTCCAATATACGTTCATAGGCGGGCGTGCATCGAGACGCGAAAGACGAGTTCCGTGGCTCTCTCTCCGCGCCGTTATGCGGACCTATGTCCACGAAGCGTTGAGATGCCGCTCTCTGCAGTGGCAAGATCTTGTTTCTCAGTCCGCTTCTCTTGTGCAGTTGTGGCGAAACTGAGTATGACGTTTCTAGAAAGGATTGCTCTCCTCAATGTAAACTCTTCGAAAGAAGAAATACCAAGTTTAATGGAAACAAGTGTTCTACCATTAGTATGCTTGCACTGGACAAATCGGAGAGCTTAAACATCTATTGTGAATTATCAGTGTGAATAAATTTGAACATTATGCTATATTTAATGATATATCACTGGATAGCTTACGTCAAGTATGATTACACTGTACTAACTGTTGGTACTAATGAGTTGAAACTCATTTGTAAATTGCGAATAAATATTTTGCTACACCATCAAGTCATAAATTGTTGGATAGTAATTGCGCTGGACTAGCTAATAGTACTTTTCAAATAATTATCGCCCTCTTTTTAATTGTAACTAAATATGCAATATGCATGGTTGGAAAACTGATATAAAGCATTATATAAGGTAATTAATAGGATTAGTTAAAAAATATTATAATTTATTACTTGCGAATGAATATATATATATATATATATATATATATATATATATATACATATATTGCACTAGAACCTCAAGTTAGATATCATTGGATAGATTATGTAAAGTATTGCACAGAATTAATATGGGTTAATTATTTATCGCTAATTTTTCATCGCGAAAGCCAGTTCGCCACAATACACCAGATTTAGCCTAATTCAGAGCAAGATACTGTAATTCTTACTGATCTTTCTTGATAGTGGGGCACAATTATACACAACATAAGCTATTCAAAGATGTATAACTTGAACATTTAGCATGGCACTCAATGTTTAATTGCAAAAATAATTTAGCGATAATTAAGTAACACCCATTACCTGTCCTGTGCAATAATACTCGGCATAAGCTATCCAATGATATATAAATTCAGGTTGTAGCGTAGCATATATATTTATACGCAATTAACAAATAAGCAATAATTAATTAACACCTACTAGTACATCTATGTAATAATACTCAACATGTGCTATCAAGTGATATATAAGCTGAGGTTGTAGTGTATTATCTATTTCATCGCAATTAACAAACTAGTGATAAATAATTAACCCATAATATTAGTTCTGTGCAAAAATACTCGACATAAGCTACCCAATGATACGTATTCTGAGGTTTTAGTGTAACATATATTTTTATTCGCAATTACCAAATATATACTAAATAATTAACGCCTATTATTAGTTCTGTGCAATAATACTCGATATAAGCTATTTAATGATACGTAACTTGAGGTAGTATAGTGCAACATATACATTTAATCACAATTAACAAATTAGCAATAATAGTTTGGCGCCTACCAATCATTATTTCCTATAATACATCATACAAGGTTTCCAACCATGCATGACTTCATGGTGTAGCATATTTCATACTTAGTTGCAATTAACAAAAGAGCGATGATTATTTGAAAAGTAAAATTAGCTAGTCCAGCGCAATTATACTCTGCATAGCTATCCAGCGATATATGACTTGAAGGTATAGCGAAATAATAAATCGCAAATTACAAATTAGTGACAACTCATTAATACCCACAATTAGTACAGTGTTATCATACTTGACAAGCTATCCAGTGATATATCATTAAATGTAGCATAATGTTCAAAATTTTTCCCACTAACATAATTCACAGTAGACGTTTGAGGTCTCCGATTTGTCAAGTGTAACTGTACTAGACAAAATGGCCAATGGTAGAACGTTTGTTCCCATTAAACTTGGTATTTCTTCTTTCGAAGAGTTTGCATTGAGAAAAGCAGACTTTTCTAAAAACGCCATACTGAGTTTCGCCACAACGGCACAAGAGAAGCGGACTGAGTAGCAAGGTCTCGCCACTGCAGAGCGCGGCATCTGAACGCTCCGTGGACAGAGGTCCGATAATAGCGCGGCGAGAGAGAGAGAGGCACGACACCAGTTTTTCGCGTCTCGATGCACGTACGGCGACGAACGTATGTTGGTGGACGGTAGCAGGGCACCAGTATTTGCAAACGTGCGCCGAGACCGGTGATGCAAATATCCAGAGTCCAGACGCCCTCTTTCGTAGCGAGCGGCAGCGGCGAAACCATAGAGCAAGAAAGGCGAAACGGACGAACGCCGCACATACAGTTCCGAAGGCGTGTTACTTTACAGCGCGCGAGGGAGGGAGAAAGCTGTCGTCACATAGGGCACCCTCGTACCGAGCGCCGGGCAGAGATAACAGCGCCGCGGTGCGGCCTGGCAGCCGCTCTGCGGAATGAAGCCGTAGGCCGTGTATTTTTGAAAACCACTGTACATTTCTGTGACGCCTTAGCAGCGGAGCCAGCATGCAGACGATGAAATGCGCGCCGCACCAGCGGGAATGTGTTGCGAATCTTGTTTGTATTGCAATTATCAATAACACGGTATGGTAAGAAATCCACAAGAAAGATTACTTTTTTAGCTGTCAGCTTATTGTTTAAGGGAAGAATAGATTTTAGCGCACTCTCTTGCGCTGGCGGAAGAGATCCACCGTGTCGTTGGCGCGGAAGGCTTGCGGGAGGCACGGTCTGCCCGGCGTGCGTGTTTACTGAGGCCCTACGGCGGAGGAAGTAAAATAGCCTTCATATTCGTGAGTCCGTCACAGGTACTATGTCTACCTGGCTTACATAATACGCTCATAGGCGAATTAAATCAGGATACACAGGAAAGCGGTGGAGCCGAAACATATCACAGCCGCACTGGGACCGTCGTTGCATGTTTACCGCCATTTGCTTGATTGTACAGTGCACGATCACACATTGCGTTCCCGATAATATTACAACTAAAAGGGGCGCTAATAAAGGTGTTTACGCCTCTCAAACGACAATATACCGAGGTGCAAGGCCGCTCTGCTATGTATGAAGCGTGCGAAAGCGCAGCAAAATAGGTAGTAGCAACAATGGGACGGCGCAAGGAATCTGGTTAGAGAGTATCTTCCTCTTCTCCTGCTTGCTCTCGGTAAAACGGTCTATAGGCGATTACAGAGAAAATATTGGCGCAAAGCTACAATATTAGGAAGTGTTCAATGCAGCTATAAAAGCTCCGCTTGGAGTTTAATAACAATCCTAATAGTTTTGATGGACGATAAAATGGAATATTTTCGAGAAGCGTTAACAAGTTAGCGAACTAGTTGCTATAATGTAGTCATGGATAATCTCATAAATGGTGTCCAACGAAAATTATCTCGCATACGCACTGAATGACCATCAAACTGGTGGCGACAAGGCGAGTCCTCATTTAGATAGAGGGCTCTCCAGGTACCTGCTTCTCTGCAGAGGGAACCACAGTCAAGAGACAAAAAATACTCTACGGATTTCACTTCCTCGCATGATGCACATAGGCTTGTTGGTATCCACCCGCATTTGCATGGATATAAATTAAAGCTCGAAATTCTGCACCGTAACAACTTCATCGATTCCTCACACTGCCTGGTTTTACATAAACTGACTTTAAATTATGTGATAAGTACTGATAGTCCGTGGCATTAAGTAAAGGATCACATAGCCTGGTGATATATGCTGGATACGAGAAATCACCGGTATTGGCCATGCTTCTTTTTTTTTTCAATTCCTTTGCCATCTGATCGGCGCTAGCTCGTGCTTCACGTAGACGAAGTAGCTCGCGACGGCACGCGTTCAATCATCAGGGATTTCAGCCCAGTTGTTCTTCTGTTCAGCCTGTTCGCCTGCTTTAACCTGCGAAGCCTGCATCAAACCGTCCAAGGTGCGTGTTTAGCATCTGACAACGCTCCTAGGATTGGGATTTGGCGCCTATTTAAAAAAGGCAGTGTACATGGCAGCGCTGTCGTTCACTTCCCATGACGCTCTGGTACTTGAGAATCCCCTGATGTCTTCGAATGCTTAGTCATGGGTAACCAGATATTAACAATGCACCGGAATAGGTCATAGTATTAGTGTGTGAGGTACTGAAGGGGCTCACTATATGAGGGAGGCCGTACAGGAGGACTGTGGGGTTACTCGACCCCATAAGAATGTTTAGCCTGCCCTAACAACATGCAGCTCACGGCGGGAACCTTTGGGGTTTCGTCGCCATCGAAAGGTGGCCACCACGGCCAGGCTCGAATCTGGATATTGTGGCTTAGTAACAGAGCGCTCACCCACTGAGCCATTGAGGCGGGTTTTCGTAAGCACCGTGGTCGCAGTGAAGAAACGCGGACGAGTTCTAAAGAGTGCCTTGCAAAAAATTGTTGGTGCATCGACGTTGTACCTTTCTATAACATAGAGCCGCTTTTTCCCGGCAACAATTGACTAATACAGGACGGCCTTGGATGACAGCTACAGCCGGTATACCGTATTTTATATTAATTTCATACCGGAGTTTTCATTAAATCCTGAGGGCTTAGCTGTTATTCTATTTCCTCCCTTCTTGAGCCCATGCCTTCTGTGTTCTTACAATGCTTATTTCGCAGAAACATTTTAGGATTTTTACGAGCAGAGATTTTATACCTCACAGTGGCAAAACCTCCTCGATTGGACTTCACTCATCGCGTTGTCGTTCCCGGCGTGTGTTAACAGGCAGGCAACTCACAGGGGCTGATGCGGCGCTGCATCAGCGTTCCAGGCAGCCATCCGCTCTCGGTGAGTGGCCGGTATTCTTGGGTACATCGTTCGCAGTTTGACATCACATCCTGCAATCGTTACACGTTGCGTCGCAGGACTGCGGGAGGCTGGCCTCGTTCATCGCATTGCCTGGAAGAGTAGGCCCACGGTGGCTTGTGAACGACCGCCATGTAAATGAGAATAGAAATCCTGCGCCGGTGAGTTGCCTATCTTGCGCGCGCATCTCTGCCTCTTCGCCGCCTTTGTGGTAGGCTAATCAATAGTACAGGTAAACCTCCAAATTTAAACATTTACAGCTCAATCCAAGTACCACAGAAGTGCAGCACATTAATTAGCAAGCCTGGTGAGAGGATAACACAGACAACATAGTGGGATGAGATTAGAAAATATATTAATATATATGTATATAAATATATAACTGGATGACGCTTAAGCTTCACCTTCAAAGTAGACGCGATAGCGTACGTGCGCATTCATTGCTTCACCATTGATGCTCGTACCTCGGCATCCCTCCTTCGCTTCAACCACACAGCGGCCCCACACCGAGGGTTCTTCTCAGCCTTCTCGGCATCTGTCTAATACTTCCTGGTAGTCGAGCATCAGCATCAGGTGAAGACAAGGACTCAAAATAAGCCCTCCCACTATTATATCATCACAATCATCACCAGCCTGGCTACGCCCACTTGCACCATGCGCCTGCCCCGTGTCGCCTGCATCCATTTGATATCCGCATACTGCGTAATCTCATCTGCCCGTGTACCTTGCTTCCGCCTTCTCATACGTATGCCTTCGATCCTTGGAATCCAGTTTGTTCTTTACAGACTGCCGGGAGTATCTTGCATGCGCATCGCATGACCTGTCCTCACATAACTGGTTTAGTGCCGCGCGAAGTTTTGCGTGTTTAAATTTCTCCACGACGAGATTATCTACACCGAGTTGTTTAATCTGTTGATCACCAATCACTACCTAGTAATCAATCACGTTATCATAATACTCAATATATAATATGCAGTCCATAGAGGGCCTGTATAATTCTTCCTGCATCTCTTTCGGCTGAGCCTTGACGTAGACGCACACTTTAAAGATGCTCTGTAACGCGGGGGCACCATATGGTTTGGCCATGACTGCCAAGTATGTGGTTCGGCAGGCAGCCGCATCGCGTATCGGCGCCACCCAAATCTGTGTGCCAGTAAGAATTTAGTTCGTCCTTCAAAAGCTCCCTCTCAAAACAGGGTAGGGCGATGGTTTCGGTGCAACGAGTGCAGTACGCCTCACGGAAAGCACAGGATCAAGTTTCCTTCACTGTGCCTTGAACTGTGGCGCCGTTTCAGTCAGCGCCCCAGAGTGATTACTGAGCAGGGGTACCCGGAATCGATCCCGGCCGCGCTGGGCAATGAAAGTGGAGGGGAAACGACATAAGGCCTTCGAGTTTGGTGTGATGCCAGTGTACGTTAAAGAAACCCAGGAGCATCCTTCGTAGCTTTAGGGCACTTTGGGACGTCAAACCCCGGATATTGCCCACACTGCTTACTTTGTCCTGAACGAAGGTGTTTTTCGCACCCCTTTCTACAGCTCGGAAGGCATGAGGGATAGCTGTGATGATTTATTCATCCCCCATTTTCCGAGACTTTTTACACGTAAGGCTGCTTACAGAAAACCCATGCTGGAGCTTCCTCATCGAAGCTACAGCTGGGTGTAGGCCGCAATGTTGTGAGTAGGCTCAATGCGACCGCAGCGGCTGTCGGAGGAGCCGGACATCGTGGGAACGCGGTTTAGGATGAAGGGTGCGAAAGCAACGCCTTTCAAAAAAAACATTGTTTTTTCCTTTCATATTTATCTTAAAAACAATCAAAATGGATAGGAGTTCATTTTTCCCGATGTACAGGGCGAGATAATAATGCTGATTTAGAGCCCGCGACCAGCCGACGCTGCTTTATGTCTCCGAAAAATAAGCGCAAGCACCCCTTTCAAATTAGGCATGGTGGGGCCCGAAATACAATGGCATGCAGGGGGCTCTCCTTGGAAAAGTCCCCCTTCGAAAAGCGAAGCCTTGCAGCGTCGGAAAGTCAATCTAGCTATGATTGTGGGGCAAACATTAATACGCAACCAATCGAGTAATTTTCGCCGCCACAACTTGTATTCGCTAGTCTTGTCGACGCCTCTGGATAGGCTCGCGTATTAGAATGTGTCTTTTCACGCGGAAAAGAAGGCCCCGATCATGCATGCATAAAACGACATCGCTCCTTTAAGTCGAGAGGCAAGCGCTGTTATTGATACGAGTGGGCTTGTGCAATTTTCCTGGCCAAGTATTCTTTTCGCAGCAACAAGGGTAGGGGTATTTTTAACTTCAAGTAACATATTTCTTATCTACTGCTAAGAAACATCTGATATCATAAAATAATTGTTTCAAATCTAGCAACACACAAGCCCCCAGTAAACTTATTTTCATGTTAAACTTAGTAACGAAGCTAATGCGCGTGTGTATCCTTTTTTGACATTCTAAATTTTCTTAATTTTCAGTCACTAGTCTGATGAAGAAATCAAGGATATTGAACCCATGTGTATAATTTTCTTAAGCGTTCATTTGGAGCGAGGTGGCCTCGCAGGCTCAAGAGGAAAAGCGACGTACGGAAGAGCAGGGCGGGCACGAACAAACGGAACAAAAATGCGTGGAGGAGTTTGAAGTTTGAAGTTTTGAAGTTTATTTTCATTTCAAGAAGAAATGAGGGACCCGAGACAAAAAGTGAACGTTAATTCACTTGACGGCGCTCGGGCCCCAATACATGGCAACAGCGAGGGGTTAGTAATTACAATATCGGTGCATCCAAAATTCAGATTGTGGTTTCAAACAAGAGTTACAAACATCTTCCTTTTCCACATAATTCAGTCTGCGGAAAATTTTAATATAACTGCACAACATGAAATATCAACAGGGCCAGTGAATACCATCAAAATGAATGCAATATGAAATCCAGAAAATACAAAAGAATGAAAGAAAACAGCAAATCATATTTACATCTGTGACAAAAAATTATTGTATTGTTCTCTTATTAACCTTTTCAATATAAACTTTACTTTGGAGAAGATAATTTAAGAGAGAGGACAAAAGATATGCGAGCATTTGCTGGCCAAATGTTGTTCTCGCAAAAGGCACAATCCAAGTATCTGTAGAACGTGAAGGGTATGTTCGTGTAAGTGCTCTTAAATTGGCGATGGAAAGTACTGCAGATTCAGAGGTAACAATGTGCTGTTTGTAGCGAACGGCTAAGTTGTATGAATAGAGATGGGCCACTGGCATTATTCTAAAGTTCATGAAAAGCGGCATGGTAAGAGTGTAGTAGTCTGCTCCAGCTATAATGCGGACCGCCTTTTTCTGAAGTACATATAATCGATTTAAATTTGTTTGTGTAGTTTTACCCCATACAAGGAAACAGTAGTTTAGTTGAGACAAGAACAATGAATTGTATATATGAAGCTTAATTTTGGCCGATAGAAAGAAATGGAATTTTGCTAATATACCCACTACTTTTGACAGGCGTGAAATTGTTTCATTTACGTGCCTATCCCAGGACATATTTTTGTGAAAATAAACACCGAGTGTTTTTACTTCATCAACGATTTCAATAGGAGCATGGCCAAAAATTATACTATTATTTAGAGACATTATTGGCAACGGTGACTGTCTTACGGAAAAAATCATTGCTTTTGTTTTGGTTACATTTATTTCTAATGAATTAAGTTTGCTCCATGTGCTCAAATGATTCAACGATTCATTTATGTCGTTTACAAGCTCGTTGTAGTCATTGCTTCGAAATAAGAGTGTTGTGTCATCCGCATATGTTATATACTCTGGCCTTGCACTAATGTTTACAATATCATTGACAAAAAAATTAAATAAGAGGGGCCCCAGGATGCTCCCTTGAGGCACGCCCATAGTAACATGCTTTGAGGAAGAAAGATTTTCGCCTATTCTAACACTTTGTGTACGATGCTCCAGATATGAACGTATTAAGTCTAGGGGCACACCTCGGATTCCGTATGCTTCTAACTTTTTGAGCAATGCCCTATGATTTAAACGATCAAATGCTTTGGAGTAATCAATGTAAACACCAGCGACTAACTCTTTGTTTTCAAAGCTTCGTAGATTGAATTCTTTTTGTGTTAATAGAGCTAGTTCAGTAGAGCTGCCTTTACGAAAACCATATTGTGCGGGAGTAATAAGACAACATTTATCAGCAAACGCAGTAATTCTAGTTTGTATTAATTTTTCTAAAGGCTTAGAAAGAACTGGTAGAATAGATATTGGACGGTAGTTTGACAAGTTATTTTTATCGCCTCCTTTAAACAGCACTATTACCTTTGATGCCTGCATTTTCCGAGGAAAGGTTCCTGTTGAAAGGACCAAGTTATATATAAACAAAAGCTGCGGTAAGATTAAATCTAAAACGTATATAACCGGCTTGATTTGTATGTCATCAATATCGCAAACCATACTATTATTCATATAAATGAATTCTGCATGAATATCACTCTCATCTGTCGACCCTAAGTACAAACTATCGCTGTTTCTGTTAATTCCATTTATTGCCTCAGAATGATGTGAACTCGAAACTATGTTGACAAAATGATGATTGAAAGCTTCGGCCAACTCAACACCAGATACCAGAGAGGCATTTAATGTTAATTCGGAAGCGCTGTGATCTGTAAGAGAACGGTTTAAAATCTTGTTTATATTTTTCCACAAAGCATCCGGTTTAGAGTTGTACTCTGGCTGAAAAAGATTAAAAAGGTATTCTCGCTTTTTATTCCGTATCACAGCGTTGGTTTTGTTTCTATGGCGTTTAAAAATCTTCCAGTCATTTGTGTCTCGTGTGGTTATGAACTTTTTGAACAATTTATCTTTCCTTTTTATCATCTTAAGGCATTCTTTCGTTATCCAAGGTTTCTTTATTTGCTAGTCTTTTGCTTAGGGACTAAAATGAATGATGATAGGTAAGACTTTAAAAATAGAGACAAAAAAGTATTATATGCTTCATCAGACGTTTGCGAGCAATACACTGCATCCCAGTCTGTTTCTGAGATAATAGAGCGAAATTTTTCCAATGTGTTGTCGTTTATATTCTGCATTTTCTGGCAAACGTCCGGTTTCTTTACCCTCTTTCTAGGGGTCGATCGACTAAATAAAAATATGGGCATGTGATCACTGATATGTGAGGCGAGAACGCCGGCGGTAGTATCTTGTACGGCTTGGTTGGTTATAAACAGGTCTATCAAAGTACTACTGTTTGGTGTTACACGTGTAGCAGATTTAATTAGGTTGTTGAAGCCACGCGAGTCCAGGAGTCTTTCAAAATTGTGTTGTAGTGTAGATGGATTTAACAGGTCAGTATTAAGATCACCTCCGAATATAAGCACGAGCTTATTTTCGTTTACATAATTTAGTATCTTATCGATGAGAGAGACAAAATTTGACACATTGCCCTCAGGAGGACGATACATCACTACAAACCGATATTTTTGACATATCATAGCAAGGCACTCTGTACTTGGCGTTATAAAAGAAAATTCTTCAAGCAATTCACATTGAAGTGACTGTTTTACATGCATAAGGATACCACCACCACGTTTGGTCGCTCGGTTTAAAAAGAATGTGCTATATTCTGCATCCTTCATGACGTCACAAACAGATGTAAACCATGTTTCGGTTAGCATTATGACGTAAAACTGAAATCTGAAAGTGTTTAGTAGAGCACTTAATTGATCTTCTTTATTTCGTGCCGACTGTACATTCAAGTGAAAACACGTAAGACTGTTCAGATCATAGTGGAGAGATATAGAGTTTAATTCTAGAGGTTTTATCGCCATTTCAGGACGCATAAACACAGCAGGAGGTCAGGCATACCTTCTTTAGGCAATCTTATCTATATCACGTTCACACTGCACGTTCGCACTGCACACTGCGCGGCTGCGCACTATGCTCATTTGTTTTTCTAGTTTACACCAATGGGACCGGTGCATGGGCTGCGCAGCACATCCTGACTGGGCCTGTCACTTTCATACAAGACACCTCCAAGGTTCTGTAATGCTCTGAGGACTTCACTAGTTGACGGAAAACACCATTCAGTTCATAATACCGCGAATGAGAAGTGCAGCTTTTACCTATTATTACAGATGTGAAATTCCGCCACTGATTAAGAGTATTTAATTTTGGTACCTTCCTTGTTATTACCTTTTTTGCGCAAACCTCTTTTGCATACCTCTTTTTTTCTTGCGCAGACGAGTGCCAATTCTAAGCCGGGCCACACTTACACAGGAGAAACGGCTGAGAAAGATGCAGCAGGATACACTGCAGAGGCTGTCACAGAGGTGAGCAATTTGCGCTCCTCTCGTTTTGTGACAACAAAAGAAAGGATCAGTGCCAATCTTTTGCACAATTGGCTTGTGTCATTTACATAAGCATCAGAACACCTGGCCTACTAGCTTTCAGACTTTGGCCCTGGGACTGTCTCGCTCACACAAGACACCTCCAAGTTTCTGCAACGCTCAGATGATTTCACTAATAGGCAAAAGAACATTGAGTTCATGATGCCATGAATGTTAACTGCCGCTTTTACTTTACACTACAGATGTGAGGTTGCGCCACTGATTAAGAGTATTTCATTTTGGTACCTTCGTTATTAATACCTCTTATTTTGCGCAGACGAGTCTCAGTCCTAACACGGGCCACACTGACCCAGGAGAAACGGCTGAGGAAGATCCATCAGGATCAACTAGTGTTGCTCTTACAGTGGTGAGCAATTCGCGCTGCCCTCGTTTTTTTGACAAGGAAAGAAAGGAGCAGTGTCAATATTTTGCGCACATGGCTTGTGTCACATACGTCAGCATCCGAACACGTCTGGCCTACTAGCTTTCACACTTTGGCCCTGGGACTGTCTCGCTCCCACAAGACACCTCGAAGTTTCTGCAACGCTTAGATGACTTCACTCATGGACAATTGAACACTGAGTTCATGATGAAAGGAATATGAACTGCCGCTTATACCTTATACTAAACGTGTGAAAATGCGCAACTGATTAAGGGTATTTAATTATGGTACCTTCCTTATTATTAACTTTTTTTTGTGCAGACGAGTGTGAATCCTAACCCGGGCCACAGTGACACAGGAGAAAGGGCTGAGGAAGATGGCGCTAGATCAACTTCAGAGGCTGTTAATGAGGTGAGCAATTTGCGCTCCCCTCGATTTTTCACAAGGAAAGAAAGGAGCAGTGCCAATGTTTTGCACACATGGCTTGGGTGGAATATGTCAGCATCAGAACACCTCGCCTACTAGTGTTCGCACTTTGGCATCTGAGTCTTTTCTACAAGAATGTTTCTGGACTATTCGTAGATTGCACGGACGACCGAAACAATTTCTACTTGTAATCTTATGCAACGCATATACTAATATTAAAAGAACGTCTTTTGTGCACGTGGGTAAGGAATGACTTACCTCCCTCCCCTCTCCCCCTTTTGTAATGGGGCAGATATATACGGAAGCTAGTGGCTTCATTAGGTATTTCCTTGACGTAAAATAGGCCCCTAATGGCTTGCCCTTGACCTGCTGCGCAACGCTATTCGCTGACATTTTTTCGCTATCAGGACTTCCTGCAAAGAGCAATTTTGGCGATGCGCTCTTGGAACTCATGCGTTAAATTGGCATCAAATATTTTCGATGGGACGAATTCGAGCCCGAGAATTTCTATTTGGAAACAAGTACCGAGACCCATAACCACGATGGCGTCATGTGATTTCAAGAATGAAACTGAGCGTAGTTTAGTTTTGACGGGGAGGAATATGAAAGCGCTATCATGCGATATGAATGCAGAACAAAATGGTCGTATAGGCGCTTTGATTGTGATGGAAAATGAAAAGACAATGAGGAAATGACAGAGGCTGTAGACTCAATGCATGATATTATTGCAGCGAAAAAACATGCCTTACAAGGTGGATATATATTTCTATCAAAATTAAATGATGATTTGACAGTTCTTCATATGGCAATACTGAAATCTGGGCCGTCCAGGACACTCGCAATTTGACATTGACTTGACCTTCACTAAAATGAGGGTCGGAGGTATCCGATCAACGCTCTTGTGCTCACACTAAGATTTGGTCCAGGCCACCGTGCACTCGTTAACCATGCAATAACAAGTTTGGGGAACTTCTTGCTAGCGCATTCAAGCCGTTACCTTGCAGAGCATGACCGGTAATTTATTTTCATTTCTCTAGTGCTTTTTTTTTTCCCTGTGGCATCGTAATCCCGGCAGTATAGAAACGAGCCTTATCTGTCCAGATTATACGTGCGATATTAGCCTAGTGCGTCGAAAACTCGCTGTAATGAAAGTACGTCAAGAAAAGGCAAAAAAAAAAAACTCGCTTACACTGCGCCGCTACGCCCAGTGCCCTCCGCTAATGTATCTGCCCTGTTGTACATGAACGAGCCAGTTCCGCCCTTTTATTCACTGCTTATTCTCAACCCTCAGGAAATGCTTAGCATCATAATAAGAACGTTGGAAATACTCACTGCGGCTGTTTTGTCTTAGGCACAGGGGGCTTTAAGTGGCCTACTACTGCTGTTATTGTATTGACGTCGGAAATGCTTATGATGCTGTGGATGACGCCGAAGAGAATGCTGTTCCAAGTTCATTGTAACTGGCTAAAGTAGAGCTCAGTCGTGGAGCTGCCTATGGGCTGTGTATGCCTTCTATATTTATAACATGACCATTCAATCGGGTTAAATTACGACGTCCAAATGAGCGATTCATTCTTTTTCACACTGCGGCTTGCTAGTATTGTGAGTGGGTATTGGGATAAATGGATGCTATCATGGCTATCCTAGTGTTATTTTTTATTGTGCGGAAATCTGGTCTTTCGCCTGCGGCAAAGTGAGTGTGGTATCCACGTGGTCCGAAGGAGTAGACAATTCGAGTGTCATGTGTATAGTCAGGTGATCCAGGCGCATTTGGAAGTGATGCTAGTGGTGCGGGATCCAGCAAAGCCCCCTGTCAGCCTGCCACTGATTACTTCATCACTTAATTCGAAGCTGACTAGTCTGGGCGTTTCTTTTTTTCTTGAGTACAATTACCTACATTTTCATTCTCGTCCCCTTGTTATATTTAGTATTGAGTTTTGTCACGCAAAACAACTTCGATTGTTTACCTTTTCCTTACCAGGAAAATCGGTGGCGATTTCGTAGTTGTCTTTTTTCGATAGCTTCTTTTCTCACCATTTCAAAGTGTGTTGGAGGAATTGGGTTCGGTCGTATAGACTGGCTGGTTTAATAACAATTTATTCTACAAATTGCTCTTGATTAATTCCGCAATTAAAGTTACTTGGCCTGCTTCGTACTAGTGACTGTCTCACGCTTAGTGAAAGTACCCAAAGTAAGAATTCAGTCATTCATTACTTTTATATCTTACAAACTCACGCTTCTCACTTCAAAATTTGGCGCCAACCGGCATGCAGGACGCCATGTCTGATGACACCATTGTGGTGAAGCGCGGAGAGACCGTGCCCTGCGCAAAACAACTGGACTCCGTGGCACGGGAAAGTCATGGTTCAGTGGGCTGCTCACGACTGGGTGACGAGACGAGAAGCGCGGTAAACGTTGATTCATCTCATTTAGGGCGGCAAGAAGGTTAAGGATTACTAATCATTTTAGTGGTCTTATTCGTAATGCCAACCTAATCTACCAGCTAAGTGTTCGGTGATTCTCTGCACAGCTTTAGGTATTCACTTTCCACGTTTGCCTGATATGTAGCATTTAGCGCCAGAAAACTGGTTGGCCTGGCATAATGTGCTCTTTCCAGGTAGTGGTGCGTTGTTGTTACTTTTCTATTTTAAATGGCTACATACCGCTTGCCCTTGAAAACGTATTTTTTACGTTTTTCTTCAAATATAACGAAAAAAAAAGCACCAGCCTTCATCCATAGAGAAGTATTTGTGATCTCGATTTATTCCCAGTGGCTAGTAGTTTACGGCATCCTTAACGTCTATATATCATACGGATGCGTACCTGCATGAGTTTGAAAAATTTTGAAACAAGAAAAATTAAGCAAAATATAAATGATGTAAATTTTAGGAAAACACGTGTTTTTTTTTTTTTTCGCGAGATTAATTTCCCGAAGCCAATGTTCCTTTTTTTGTTTACGTGCCCCTTAAAGGTTTGTCTTTCACCACGTGCCTTGAGTGCTTGTCACTGGCTTTTTATATGCACATTTTACTCATTGCAGAGAAAAACAGTCTGCTAGCTGTTTTTCATTCCTAATAAACGTTTTCATGTCTGTGTTCTTGGGCTCGAACATAACGGGGTTACCGCCCACTCATCTAAACGAAGGGATATGGCTGCCTTGTCCCGCTGCGTTGCAAACACCTTGGTCCTGGTTGCAGACATCGATATTGTTCTTCGAAAGCGCACAATTGTCTACTATCCCATGCGTGGGAGTTCGCAAATTTTCTTGAAGAGTGTGAATTATACGAGGTTGAACTTCACGACATACATGCAGCAACTAGCACATTATTGCAAAAGTATGCAAGCAGCGTAGCGAACGTGCAATTCTCCAACGGAGACGTGTCAGTCAAACTGACCGAGATTGTCAGTTGAGCTGAATTAAAGGGTTTTAAGACGTATGTAACCTTTAAATGAAAGCAGCGTAGGCCTACAAATTCTAGCTGTGAAACGTTTGTGCAGGTCGAGGATGACTTCCCGCCATTCTTGTCGAGGGCGAGTGGTTACCTACCGAAGCAGGTCTTCCAGTGCCCCCGCTCCAGCGCCACCTCGTTAAATAGCCTACCGGTGGGTTGCCTTTACATGCGCCGGCACGTTGCTGATAGCGGAGATGAAGAAAGTCTGGTATCTGTCCGCTCCTTCGCGAGCACCCTGTACAGAGTGGACGCCGACGTCAAAGTGGCGATCAATTTGCGGTGCATGGAGAATGCCGAAACGCTACGACATACTCTAGTCGGTCTGTCACCGGCAGTGTATTATGCCTTGCTCAGCTGAAGCCGAACATCTGGCGCCCGTGTGGTTGCTACAATACATCTCACGGGGCGAAATTATCAAACCGGCAATATGCCGGATCCGCGGTAACAGTGGTATCTAAACATGACAACGTTGCACGTCTCCTCTTCATACAAAGTACAATCGCGAATATCCTGCCCCTACTGCCAATGAGTCAGTAAACACAATGTGTCTGCCATTTCATTAGTTTCCGGACACATTAGGTATTATGAGCGACGTTGTTGGAACCAGGAAGTGATTGTGAACTCGAGAGAAATAAAATGTGGCCCAGAGCCTCTTGCATTATCCTTTCATTAAGCACCGAATAACAACCAGACATCAGCTGAATCCAGGTGACATGCCAACGAGAGAAACCTACGAAACGGAAACCACTTTAGTCATCTGAACTATTCATGCAATTTCGGAGGCGATGTGAATAAAAAAAAGTCGATTATTTAGCAACCTTGGGAACAGCACTTACGGTTAGACCTAATAGCGAGATGTTAAGGTAGTAATTACTTTATTAGCAGGGTAGCAATATTATTATACATTCCTCAGTACCGTTCTAGCTTTTTGTTTTGGCTCGTATATAGAAAATGTTGCAGTTTCCTAGGATAGAAGCTGCGCTTAGAAAGCTTAGCAGCGGTGTTCTGGGATGCGGGGCTAACTATTTTTTAATTCAGATCTATGAGAAACTGTAAGCGGAAAAGGGATGGAAAAATAACACTGTAGCATCGACATCTGAGGGTTAGCTTCCCATCAACACGGTAATATTGATGTGTGATATACTGTGATATGTGTCCTAGTCAGTCGCTAAAAGCCCTATAATTTGGATAAACCGCAACATAGTTTAAGCTAAAAGATCGTAAATTGTTTGGACAGTAATGTTCTGAAGCGTCCAGTGAAAACATTATGTCCCGGAGATATTTATTTGACAACCCGATGTAATTATTTTTCTTTACCAGGAAACAGTTAAAAATTACAGCTGCGTGATTGATTATCTCCTCGAGCCCCGTCGCAGTGGCGCAGAGGATAGGGGGCTCGACTGGAGTCCCAACGATGCGGCATAGAATACCGCACACAAAGGCCCCCTTTTCAAAGAAGACGAAAAACCAGGCGCCTGTCAAAATTAATGGACAATAAAGAACCACAGGTGGCTGGAATTTTAGGGCCCCTTAACTATGCGTCTCGCATAGTCAGAGTTACTTCGGGACATTCAATCCATTGATCATATTATCAGACGGACTATGACTATTGCACGGCGAAAGCCCCTACGATATTCCCCCACTTGATCCGGTCTTGTGCTACCTGCTACTTCACCACTGGGAACGTCTTAACCTGATCCACCCGCCTGACTTTCTGCAGCCCTCTACTAAGTTTTCTTTGTCTTGTAGCCAATTTGTTGCCCTTAGCGAGCCCCGGTTTTCCTTTCTTCGCAACACATGTTCTGACCATACGCATTTTCGTCTTGACTTCAACTACAGGATTATTAACTTGAGTTTTTTCTCTTTCACACTCTCCGCGCTTCCTATTTTTTAACAAAAGACCTAACATTTTCTGTTTCATATTTTTTTGCGTTGCTCTCAACATATCTAGAAGCCTTTTGGTTAGACACCACGTTTAAGCCCAATCGGTTACTACCAGTAAAATGCAACTGATATATTTTCCTCTTGAGTGATACCAGTAACCTTCTAGACATAAGCTGCTAGTTCCTGTCAAATTCGCTCCCTTAAAACTTATCCGTCAAGGTATTTCACTTCCATTGACCGTAAATGCGGTTACTACCTGTCCTATGTAGCCATTTCGCATACTCCTTCCAGCGCATCGCTACGTATTGTAAACTGCTGTTCCTTCCAGAGTACTGTTGCACATTACATCAGACTTCTGCATATTCATATTTAAGCCTATATTTTCGTGTTTCTTGTCTACATCAACAATGCTTCTTTTGCAGGGCATTCCCTGATATACTTAGGTAGAATAATAATAGCGTTGAACGTTGAGCTAGTTAGTCACACATCTCTTGGAAAAAGGCAGATGAGCAGTTGACAACACAACACATAAGAAGCGTTGTCATTGTGTTTGTGTGTGCTTCTTATGTTTTGTGTCGTCACCTGCTCAGCTGCCTTCTTTCAAGAGACTCAGGTAGGCGTTGCAATCAGCGAACCGCCGATTACTGAAATATTATCCATCAAACCTTATCTTAACTGCTACCATTCCAAGTCTCCGAATACTTCCTGTAAAGAAGCTGTTAATAATTGTTGGGGAGACCGGGTCACCCTACCTAACACTATCTTTATGGGAACTTTAGTAGTCTCTTTACGCAGAACTTTGGTTTCTTTGCACCACTACAGAGATATTTCATTTACACAGAGGGTACCGGCACACGTGCTCAGTAGCGCCGCCTGATTGGGCCTGTATCTCTCTTACTAGACACCTCCTATTTTTTGTAATACTCTCATGACTTCATTCATTGACGAAAAAGACAACCGAGTTCAGAATGCAGGGAATGAGAACTGCCACGTTTACCTTAGTAGAAGTGTGATGTTACGCCACTGATTAAGAGTTTAATTTTCGTACCTTCATTACTGATATTTGTTTCTCTTTTTTGTTTGGCACAGACGAGTGCAACTCCGCAGCAGCGGCATTCTGACGGAGGAAAGACAGCTGAGCACATTGACGCGCGATGGGCTGCACAGGCGTACCCAGCGGTGAGTATAATATGCGACTCCCTCGCTTTTGGACAAGGAAAGAAAGGAGCAGCGTCAATATTTCTTATACATCATTGCCGCCGCATATGTCAGCAACAAAACTGTTGGCTTAGTGGCTTTCACGCTTTGGCATCTGGGGCTTTTTTTATCGAATTTAACGTACAATGATGCTTATAAACTATTCGGAGATGACATAATTGTCTGAAACAATTTATACTTCTAAGATTATGCAACGCATATCTTTAATGCTACAGGAATGTCTTTTGTGCACATAAGAAATGACTTACTCCCTTCTCCCCATACTGGATTGTAGGCAAATATTTGGAAGCTGATGGCTTTAATAGATATTTCTTCACTTACACTAGGCCCCGAATGGCTTGCGCGAAACTAACTGCGCAGGGCTATTCGATGCAATTGTTGCGCTATCAATACTTCCTTCGGAGAGCAACTTGGCCCATACAACTCATCGTTAAGGCGGAGTCGAACATTTTCTCTTGGGACGGATTCGAACCGAAGGATTTCCCTTGGGAAACGAGTACCGAAACTCATAACCGCTACGGCGTCATGCGATTTCAAGAACAAAGCTGAGCCCAGTTTCATTTTGCCGGGGATTGGTAGAAAGGCGATAAAACGTTATATAAATTGAATACTAATTGATGGACGGCGGTTTAGATTGCGATGAAAACTGAGGAGATAGTGAAGAAATGACAAAGGGGCTCCAAATTCAATGCGTGTTGTTATAGCAGCAAATATGCCTGAGAAATTTGAGATATGCTCCTATCCAAATTGGGCGAAGACTTGGCATGTCTTCTCATGGTAGTACTCAAACATAGCCTCCCCAGGCCGTTCACAATTTGTCATCTATTTGACCTTCACTGAAACGTGGGTAGGAGGAATCGGGGCAATGCTATTTGCACGGAGCAATGCTGGAGCACGAAATGGCCCAGGCCTCCGTGCACTCATTATCCATACAGTTATTGGTTTTGTCAGCTCGTTTGTAGTGCATTCAAGTTGTGCTCTTGCAGAGCATTGCTTGTGATTTATTTTTCTTTCTCAAGTGTTTTTTGTTCCCCGTGTCATCGTAATCTCGCCAGCACAGAAACGCGTCCTCCCTGTGCACAGTATTCGCGCGCCATATATCCAGAAGTTTAAAAATTGCTGTATTGTAAGTACTTCTCGAATAAGCAAAAAAAAAAAAACATTATCCGCTTAGGCCTCAACGCTCCACAGAGTACTCTCCACTATTGAATTTGTATATTTGATACATGGAACGAGCGAGTTTCGCCCGTTTACTCTCTGCTTATTGAAAACCCTCGGTAAAGGCTTAGTATCATATAAAGAATGTTGAAGTTCAGAGGTGTCTTCTAGCGGGCAAGTTGGTGTAAATCATTCATTTTTCAAGACTGCGCGAATAAAACAAGGGCGGAGCCCTGTCCTTGTTTTATTCGCGCAGTTTTGAAAAATGAAGGGTCGCAAGTTCACCTTGCGGCTGTTGCATATTGGGCGCAGGAGACAGTGACTGCCTGACTATACTGCAGTCATTGTATTTAAGTCGGGAATCATAGATGGGCTCTGGATGACGCCGAAAAGAATGCTAATTCAAGTTAATTTGAAACGCCAAAACAACAGCTCAATGGTGGAGCTGCGTATCTCCTGCGTATGCCCTCTGTATATAATGCGATCTTACAGTTCAGTATAATTACGAGGCCGAAATGAGTGCTTCCTTTTTTTTTCACACTGTGGCTTACTATAGTATTGCTGAATGCATATTGGGCTGAACGATACTGTCCTGGTTTCAGTATAATCACCATTACCATCACCATCATCATCATCATCATCATCATCATCATCACCATCAGCCTGAGTATACCCACTGCAGGGCGAAGGCCTCTTCCATATTTCGCCAATTAACCCGGTTCTGTGCTAGCTACAGCCACTTGCCCCTGCTAACTTCTTAACCTCATCCGCCCACCTAACATTCTGTCCCTCACTGCTACGCTTTCCTTCCCTTAGAATCCAGTTTGTTACCCTCAGCGACCATCTGTTATCCTCTCTTCGCACTACATGTCCTGCCCATGCCCATTTCTGGTTCTTAATTTCCACTATAATATCCGTAACTTGAGTTATTTCTCTGACCCACTCAGCACGCTTTCTACCTCTTAATCTTACCCCTACCATTTTTCGTTCCAAAGCCCTCTGGGATGTCCTCAACTTAAGTAGAACCCTCTTTGTTAGCCTCAACGTTTCAGCCCCATAGGTGAGTACAGGTAGGATGCAACTGTTGTATACCTTCCTCGAGAGCGATACCGGTAAGCTGCTAGTCATAATCTGCGAGTGCTTGCCAAATGCGCTCCATCCCAATATTATTATTCTTTTTATTTCCTTTTCATCGTCCGGATCTGCGGTTACTACCTGTCCTAAGCAGACATTTTCACCTACTACTTCCAGTACTTCGCTACCTAATGTAAGCGGCTGTTCCTTCCCGAGGCTGTTAAAATTACCTTTGTCTTCTGCATATTGATTTTCAAGCCTGTCTTTCTACTTTTCCTGTCTAGGTCATCAATCATTATTTTCAGTTCATCCCCCGCGTTGTTTAGCCAGGCAATGTCATCAGCAAGTCACAGATTACTGAGGTTTCCTCCATCTAACCTTATCCCTAACTGCTCCCATTCCAGGTCTCTGAATACTTCCTCTAAGCAAGTTGTGAATAGTACTGGGGAGATTGTGTGGTTTCAGTATATTTGTTATTAAACGCAAGTCTGGTCTTTCGCCTGAATAGAAGTGAGGGTGCTGTCGCTGTGGGCTGAAAAGGGTAGCCATCTCGAGTGTCACACCTGTGGTGAGATTATTCAGGCGGATTTGCAAGTGAGCCTACTCGTTCGGAATCCCTCAAAGTCCCCTCTCACCCTTTCGCTGCGAACTTCATCAGTGCAATTGAGGTTGACTAGTCTAGGCTTTTCTTGTTCTATTGGGTGCAACAACCTACACATTCTTTACAGCACGGGGGAGGTGTCTTGCTGGGAAAACAGGGCACCTTGTTAACGCGAAAGCCTTTACGCGCTCATTCTCGCGGTGATCGTCTGACCGTTATATCCAAAGGCTAGAAGTAGAGGATGAAGAAATCACTGGTGATAATACCAACGCGGTAGCTGCCAACCTGGTAGATAGGAATGACGACAGTCAGTTGCTAGGCAACCGACGCACACCCACCTCGCTCCTCGGCGACAGGTGGAGGCGCCGAAGCTAATAAACAGGTGGGCACGCAACAGTGACGTCATCTGCATCGGCAGCCAGGCGAGTACCTGCGCTCCGACGGCGCAACTTCGACATGCGTGTCGTTACTTTCCAGTGAATGGGTCGGATGGCCCAGTGATTCGGCATCGCCAAGCGGTTTCGGATAAGCGCAGCAAGGCGGACTCCCTCAAGACCTAACGGCGGAAAATAATGCATAATTGCAGCAACGGCGGCTCCAGGCTTCTTCTGGAACTAAGGCGAGAGATGCGGAACGAAAGCGTTTGCGTCGGGGCAGTGCTTCGCCTGGGTCGAGAGCAAGGGAGGCTGAAAGAATGTGCCAAAAGCCACTAACTGGCAGTAATTAATAGTCGAAGTTGCGCAGCAATGGATTTCCCAATGTGCCGCCATAATTGTTTTACGCAATTCCTTGCGTCATCGACGGTACCGGCATCATAGAATTAGGCTAATATTATCTTAATTCATTTGAAAGGGGATGCTAAGGACTTGACAAATTACTGAGCAATCAGCCAATCAGTTTACTGTCCGTTAGGTACAAGGCATTCACCATGGTAAATAACGGATAAAGTCAGGCCAAGCAGGTTTTCAGACAGGGTACTCTGCGGATCAGCACCTCAATACTGTCTTCCATGTGATAGAAAATATTCAAAATATATTCATCCCCTACCCATAGGATATTCCTGAAAACGCATTATGCTCAGCCGAAACCTTGCTAGTCATGCAGACATTGCGATATTAGGGTATAGATGAGCCGTATGTGAAAGTGCATTAATATATCTGTAGTGGCTGCACAGACATAATAGTTCTGCACAAGGAAATTGAATTTCTATAAAGAAAGCTGTTAGACCATGAGACACGGTCTCCCGAGTACTATTCACAGCTTGCTTAATGAAGTGTTCAGAGAATTGGAATGGGAGTTGTAAGGGATAAGCGTTAAAGGATATCACTTCAGTAATCTGCGAATCGCTGATTGCGTTGCCTGGCTAAGGAACACAGCGCACGAATCGAAAAAAATGATCGATGTCCTACACAGGAAAAGCAGAAAGGTAGATCTAAATGTCAGTATGCAGAAAACTGAGATAGTGTTCAGGAGCATCTGAAAGGAACAGCAGTTTACAGTAGGTAGCGAAGCGCTGGAAGTGGTAGACGAATATGCTTACGTAGGGCAGGTAGTAACCGCAGATGGGGATCCTGACAAAGAAGTAACTAGGAGGATAAGATTGATATAGAGCGCATGTGGCAAATGCGCTCAGATTATGGCCAGCAGCTTGCCGGTATCGGTCAGAGTAAAGTATACAACAATTGCTTCTTACCTGCACTCACCTATGAGGCTCAATCGTGGAGGCTAATACAAGGAGTTCTACTTAGGTTCAGGACAACTAGGGCTATGGAGCTATTTTGCGCTCCAGAGGGCTATGGAGCGCAAAATAGCTGAAATGTTTAGTGTCTTAACTATGGTGTCTCTCAAAACCGAAGTCATTTGGGGACGTTCCAATCCATTAATAATATTATCAGACGGACTATGACTATTGCAGGGCAAAGGGCCCTATCATATTCCTCTTATTGATCCTATGTTGTGCTCAATGCATCTACTTGACTCCTGGGAACTTCTTAACCTCATCTACCCACCTGTTTTTCTGCCGCCCCCTGCTAATTTTTCTTTTACTTGTTACCCAATTCGATACCCTTAGCGAACTCTGGTTATCATTTCTTCGCAATACATGTTCAGACCATGCGCATTTTCGTCTTGATTTTCACTACAATATCATTAAATTGAACTCTTTCTCTTCTCCACTCTATGGGCTTGCTATCTTCTAACAATACAGTTCACATTTTTCGTTTCCTATCTCTTTGCGTTGCCCTCAATTTATCTAGAACCCTTTTGGTTAACCTCCACGTTTAAACCCCGTAGGTGACTGCCAGCAAAATGCCCCTCGTATATTTTCCTGTTGAGTGATACCAGTAAACTACTTGTCATAAGCTGCGAGTTCTCGTCAAATGCATTCCTTCCCAGTGTTATCCTTCAAGTTGTTTCCCTTTCATTGTTCGGAACTGCGGTAACTACCGGTCTTAAGTAGTCATTTCGCATACCACTTCCAGCGCTTCGCTACCTATTGTAAACTGCTGCTCCTTCCAGAGGCTGTTGAACATTACATCAGTCTTCTGCATATTAAATTTAGGCCTACGTTTCTGCTTTTCCTGTCTAGGTCACCAATTATTTTTTACAGCCATCCCCTGAGTTTCTTAGCAAGGCGATGTAATCAGCGAATCGCCGATTACTTAGGTATTCTCCATCAACCCTGATCCTAACCGCCCCGATTCCAAGTATCTGAATACTGCCTGTAAACAAACTGTGTATATTTTGGGGGAGATCGAGTCTACATGCCTAACACCATATTTTATGGGAATTTTAGTACATTGTTTGCGCAGAACTCTGGTTTCCCTGCACCACTACTGATATAGTCCCTTTGCACAGAGGGGAGCGGAACACGTGCTGAGCAGCGCCGCATAACTGGGCCTGTATCTCTAAAACTAGACTCCTGTAAGTTTCTGAAATGCTCTGATGATTTCATGTATTGACGGATGATACGACTGAGTTCATAATGCAGGGAATGAGCACTGCCAAGTTTACCTCATACTACAAGTGTGAAGTTGCGTCACTGATTAGGAGTATTTATTTTCGTACCTTCCTTCCTAATACTTGTTCCTTTTTTTCTGTTCTGTGCAGACGAGTGCCACCCCAAAGCTGCGGTACTCTGAAAGAGGAGAGACCGCGGAGTTCGATGACGCGCGATTCGCTGCAATGGCTGACTCAGTGGTGAGTAATTTGCCATCCCCTCACTTTTGGACAAGGGTAGAAAGGATTAGCGTCAATATTCTTCTCACATGGCTCGCGCCGTATATGTCAGGATCAAAACTCTTGGCTTAGTGGCTTTCACGCTTGTGCATCTGAGGTTTTTTATCTAATTTAACGTACAACGATGCTTCTAAACTATTCGGAGATGACATGGTTTTCCGGAACACTTTCTACTACTAAGAAGATGCAACGCATATGTTTATACTAAAGGAATGTATTTTGTGCACATAGGTAAGAAAGAACTTGCTCCCCCCTCCCCTATTCTGTAATGGAGCAAATATATACCGAGGCTGATCGCTCCAATAGATATTTTCTCCACGTAAATTAGGAATCAAATGACTTGCGCTTGACTTACTACGCAAGGCGGCTATTCGATGCAATTGTTGCGCTATCAATACTTCCTTCGGAGAGCAATTTGGCGATATGTCCTTACAACTCATCGTTAAAGCGGAGTCGAACATTTTCTGTTTGGACGGATTCGAACCGAAGGATTTCCCTTGGGAAACGAGTACCGAAACTCATAACCGTTACGGCGTCATGTGATGTGATTTTAAGAACAAAGCTAAGCCCAGTTTGATTATGAGATTACTTTCGCCGGGGAGTGATTGAAAGGCGTCATCACGCCTTATGAACGTAATATAAATTGATGGACGGCCATTGAGAGTGCGATGGAAACTGATGAGATAGTGAAAAAGGAACATGGGGCTATAAAATCATTGCATGTTGTCGTAGCAGCAAAACAGGCCTGGCAAGTTTGAGATAAGTTTCTATCTAAATTGGACGAAGACGCACTCTGCGCACTTCCTATCTCTTAACGTTACACCTATGACGTTCCGTTCCATAGCTCTTTTCGCAGCCCTAAACATACGTAGAACCCTTTTGGTTAAACTACACGTTTCAACCCTATAGTTTAGTGCCCCTTAAAGGCAACTGTTATACGCTTTCCTCTTTAATATATAGTAAGCTGCTGGTCATAATCTCGAGTTTCTGCCGAATGCATTTCCAATCTTATGTTGCATGTTATTTCCCTTTCATTGTACGGATCTGCAGTTACTACCTGTCCTATGTACACATATTCGCCTAACACTACCAGCGCTTCGCTATATATTGCAAATTGCTGTTCCTTCCCGAGGCTCCTGAACATGTTATCAGTTTCCAGGTCCTACCATTCTCTTTTTGCCGTCTATGTCATCAATCAATATTTGTAATTCGCCCTTTGAGTTACTTAGCGATTAAATGTAATGAGCTAATCGTAAGTTATTGAGGTATTCTCCATCAACTCTGACGCCTAACTTTTCTCATTCCAAGTCGCTGAACATTTCCTCTAAACAAGCTTTGAATTCTACTGGGAAGACAGTGACTCCTTGCCTAACATTATTCTTTATAGGAACGTGATTACTTTATTCATACAGATATATGATATTATTCTTGTCCTTTAGCACATGCATTGGTATTTTTGTCTATGCTATTTTGCTCTTCACCGCTTTAATGCTACTTCCATTGTTTAGAGCATGCTCGATTATCTCCGTGTTATACTTCCTTAGGTCGGATACTTTGCACCTATTGATTACCTTTGATAGCTCTGACAGTTCTATGTTGTCTGTTGAGTTGGAGGCTTTCACACTTTGGCTCTCTTTAATCATAACTTTTGTCTGATTAAAAAATTTGCCGGTATCCTTTATAACGTTCCTATCATCGCTTATACTGTGAAATCCGCAATCATATTATTCAAGGTATCATTCACTGCTTGTGCAGTAAGATTGTCGTTCTCGGTTAAAGCTCAATGTCTATTTTATAGCGAGGTCCCCAATTCTTCTACCTTACATTTCACCCCTATTTCCCTGATGTACTTCTTCCTTACCAATCGGTTTCGTTCCCTCTTCAAATCCAGACTGCATCGTAGCTTTCCGATTGCCT
Source organism: Amblyomma maculatum (assembly GCF_055883805.1). NCBI lineage: Eukaryota > Metazoa > Arthropoda > Arachnida > Ixodida > Ixodidae > Amblyomma > Amblyomma maculatum. The sequence continues at coordinate 102,465,214 of NC_139350.1, read as the reverse complement.
CTACATCCTTCACAATGGCGGGGTTAGAACCTAATATTGTTACGTGGAATATCTACAGTCCGAAAGCTGTCCGCACAACTAACGTTGATCAGAGCACCGATTTCACACCCTCAGCGTCGTCGTCTTCTCGGAGTCTCTCGCACTTCTTCATCCTCAGCACGACTAGCTAGTACCGCTGAGTAACACTACCCCCTCTCCGGAAAAGCACAGTCCCGGTGCGGTCTACGTTGGCGATATTGAACGTGCATAATAGGGCTTCAGACGGGATGCATACACTATTTCGTGATGCTGTGGACGAGGACTTCGGTAGCACAGCTTCAACTTCGTATGCGACCTCAGTCACGGGGCGCAAAACACGGTAAGGGCCTATGTAACGGGTAAAAAGGTTTTCACACAAAGCCTATTCAACGGCACGGGAGCCACAGCAAGACGAGAGATCCAGGAGTGTAGTGGAAATTATGGTGGCGACTGTCGTATAGGAACTTTTGAGAATCTTGGGATGCAGAAAGCCTGGCACGAGCTATCCGGCGGGCATCATGAGCGCGGGCAACGGCATCACTGGCGTAAGTACTGGTGGCGTCTGCGCGGGTAGGGAGGTGTCGAAGGGCAGTAACGGGTGTCGGCCAAATAATAAATAAAATGGGGAGTATCCAGCTTTAGAATGGACAGAGGAATTGTAGGCGAACGTCACAAAAGGGAGATCAACGTCCCAATCGCGGTGGTCGGCAGACACATACATAGCCAGCATGTCTGTGAGGGTACGGTTTAGACGTTCCGTGAGGCGATTGGGCTGGGGCTGATAGGCGGTGGTGAATTTGTGGCGGACGGAGCATGAACGGAGAATTTCGTCAAGCACTCGCGACAGGAAGCAACGGCCGCGGTCAGTTAGTAGTATATCGCGAGGGGCACCATGAAGAAGGATTACGTTTTCTAGAAGGAAGTCAGCGACGTCTATGGCGCAGCTGGTCGGAATGGCTCGGGTAATAGCGTACCGCGTAGCGTAATCGGTGGCGACGGCGATCCATTTTTTCTCGGAGGCGAAAACTGGAAAGGGGCCAAGAAGGTTGACGCCTACACGGGAAAACGGGTCAGTCGGTATGCGATTGGCGGCGAATGACCTGAAGCAAAATTGCTGTCTCCTTCCGACGTTGACACAGTTCACATGCGCAAATGTACTGCTAGACATAGCGGTAGAGCCCCGTCCAGTAGAAACGTCGGCGTAGGCTGTCATATGTGCGAGATACACCCAGGTGGCCAGCCGTGGGAGCATCATGAAACTGTTCAAGGATGGTGGAACGCAGGTGGTAGGGAACGACGAGCAAAAGGTCTGCGCCATCTGGTCGCATATTACGTCGGTATAGGGTGTTCTTGTGAAGCACAAATAAGGCAAGAGATGAATCAGGGGGGTCGGAGGTAAGACGGAGCATAATGGAATGCAGCGAAGGGTCTAAGTGCTGTTGGTCGGAAAAGTTAGAAAGGGCCGAGACAGACAAGACACATGCGTCATCATCAGAATCGGTAGGACTAGGGGAGTCGACGGGATGGCGGGACAAGCAGTCTGCATCTTGGTGAAGTGGGCCGGACTTGTAGACGACAGAAAAGGTATGTTCTTGTAATCGTAGCGCCCAGCGCCCAAACGACCAGTAGGATCTTTGAGAGAGGAAAGCCAACACAAGGCATGATGGTCTGTTACAACAGTAAAAGGGCGACCAAACAAATAAGTGCAGAATTTCGTAATAGCCAAGACAAGCGCCAGGCACTCTCGCTCTGTGATAGAATAATTTTGTTCGGGCGTTGATAGGAAGCGGCTGGCATACGCAGTCACCCTTGTACGGCCGTGTTGTCGTTGAGCAAATATAGCTCCTATGCCATGGCCACTTGCGTCGGTGCGGAGTTCAGTATTGGCGGATGGGTTGAAATGGGCCAAGACGGTTGGAGTTGTGAGAGCAGCAATAGGTTCCGAAAAAGCTGCGGCTTGTTCAGTGCCCCAAGAAATGAAACGTCTTTCTTGAGGAGGTGGGTGAGAGGACGAGCAAGGGCTGCGAAGTTCGGGACGAATCTTCGGAAATATGAACATAGACCATTAAAACTTCGAACATCGCTGGATGATCGCGGAGTGGGAAAATCTCTGACGGCACGAATCTTGTCAGGGTCAGGCTGAACGCTGGAAGCATTAACCAAGTGACCAAGGACTTTGATTTCTCGGTGACCGAAGCTGCACTTCTTGGAGTTTAGTTGAAGTCCGGCGTGGCGAAAAAGCGACAGGATTGTAGAAAGGCGAAGGAGATGGCTGTCAAATGTAGAGGAGAAAGAATTACGTCGTCAAGATATCACAAACAGGTGGTCCACTTGAAGCCTCTGAGCAAAGAGTCCATCATGCATTCGAAGGTTGCTGGGGCATTGCAAAGGCCAAAAGGCATGACTTTAAATTGATAGAGGCCGTCAGGGGTGATGAATGCTGTTTTTTCACGGTCTCTCTCGTCGCCGGAGATCTGCTAGTAGCCGGAACGAAGGTCAATGGACGAAACGTAGTTGGCTCCGTGCAAACTATCAAGGGCGTCGTCGATACGCGGAAAGGATAGACATCTTTTTTGGTTATCTTGTTCAAATGGCGATAGTCAACGCAGAATCTCCAACTGTTATCCTTCTCCTTGACCAACACGGCAGGGGATGCCCAGGTGCTGCTGGAAGGCTCGATTACGTCGTTCGCTAGCATCTTCTCGACCTTCGTTTGAATGACGCGTCGCTCGGCAAGCGAAACACGATAGGGCCGCCTAAGAATAGTGCTGGCGTCTCCGCCCAGTCGAAAAAAACTACAGAACTGTGTCCAAAATACAAAAAAATATTCTGTAGTTTTGTCGTACACATGAGATTTTTCTGTAGTTCTGTATTACTTTTCTGTAGTTGTGTAGTTTTCCTGTAGTGTATTTCTGTTGTCTGTAGTTCTGTAGCACTTTTCTGTTGTAACTACAGATATTTGTGATGTTACTACAGAATGTTCTGTTGTCACAACAGGTTTTCCGTCAAAAACCGCGTTAAGTGTCGTTAAGTGGCCGACTACTGCTGTTATTGTATTGACGTCGGAAATATGCTTATGATGCTGTGGATGATTGCGAAGAGAATGCTGTTCCAAGTTCATTGGGATTGGCTAAAGAGCTCAGTCGTGGAGCTGCCTATGGGCTGTGTATGCCTTCTATATATATAACACGATCATTCAATCGGGTTAAATTACCACGTCCAAAAGAGCGCTTCATTCTTTTTCACACTGTGGCTTGCTAGTATAGTGAGTGGGTATTGGGATAAATGGATGCTATCATGGCTACCCTAGTGTTATTTTTTATTGTGCGGAAGTCTGGTCTTTCGCCTGCAGCAAAGTGAGTGTGGTATCCACGTGGTCCGAAGGAGTAGACAATTCGAGTGTCATGTGTATAGTCAGGTGATCCAGGCGCATTTGGTAGTGATCCTACTGGTGTGGGATCCAGCAAAGCCCCCTGTCAGCCTGCCACTGATTACTTCAGCACTTAATTCGAAGTTGACTAGTCTGGGCGTTTCTTCTTTTCTTGAGTACAATTACCTACATTTTCATTCTCGTCTCCTTGTTATATTTAGTATTGAGTTTTGTCACACAAAACAACTTCGATTGTTTGCCTTTTCCTTACCAGGAAAATCGGTGGTGATTACGGAGTTGTCTTTTTTCGATAGCTTCTTTTCTCACCATTTCAAAGTGTGTTGGAGGAATTTGGTTGGGTCGTATAGACTGGCTGGTTTATTAACAATTTATTCTACAAATTGCTCTTGATTAATTCCGCAATTGCAGTTATTTGGCCTGCTTCGTACCAGTGACTGTTTCACGCTTAGTGAAAGTACCCAACGTAAGAATTCAGTCATTCATTACTTTTATATCTTACAAACTCACGCTTCTCACTTCAAAATTTGGCCCCAACCGGCATGCAGGACGCCATGGCTGATGACACCAATGTGGTGAAGCTTGGAGAGACCGTGCCCTGCACAAAACAACTGGACTCCGTGGAATGGGAACGCTATGGTTCAGTGGGCTGCTCGCGACTGGGTGACGAGACGAGAAGCGCGGTAAACGTTGATTCATCTAATTTAGGGCGGCAAGAATGTTAAGGATAACAAATAATTTTAGTGTTCTTATTCGTAATGCCAACCTAATCTATCAGCTCAATGTTCGATGATTCTATGCACAGCTTTAGGTATTCACTTTCCACGTTTGCCTGATCTGTAGCATTTAGCGCCAGAAAATTGGCTGGACTGGCATAATGTGCTCTTTCCAGGTAGTGGTGCATTGTTGTTACTTTTCTATTTTAAATGGCTGCATAGCGCTTGCCCTTGAAAACGTATTTTTTCCGTTTTTCTTCAAATATAACGAAAAAAAAAGCACCAGCCCTCATCCATGGAGAAGTATTTGTGATCTCGATTTATTCCCAGTGGCGAGTAGTTTACGGCATCCTTATCGTCCATATTTCATACGGATGCGTACCTGCATGAGTTTGAAAAAAATTGAAACAAGAAAAATTAAGCAAAATATAAATGATGTAAATTTTAGGAAAACTTGTGTTTGTTTGTTTTTTCGCGAGATTAAGTTCCCGAAGCAAATGTTCCTTTTTTGTTTACGTGCACCTTAAAGGTTTGTCTTTCACCGCGTGCATTGAGGCTTTTTATATGCACATTTTGCTCATTGCCGAGAAAAACAGTGTGCTAGCTGTTTTTCATTCCTAATAAACGTTTTCATGTCTATGTTCTTGGGCTCGAATATAGTGGGGTTACCGCCCACTCATCTAATCGAAGGGATATGGCTGCCTTGTCCCGCTGCGTTGCAAACACCTTGGTCCTGGTTGCAGACATCGATATTGTTCTTCGAAAGCGCACAATTGTCTACTATCTCATGCTTGTGAGTTCGTAACTTGTCTTGAAGAGTGTGAATTATACAAGGTTCAACTTCACGACAGGCAATTCGTTACCCTAGGCTAACTCTGGTTATCACTGCTTCGCAATACGTGCTCTGACCATGCGCATTTTCGTCTTGATTTTCACTACTATATCATTAACTTGAATTCTTTCTCTTCTCCACTCTATGGGCTTGCTATCTTCTAACAATACACCTAACATTTTTCGTTTCATTTCTCTTTGCGTTGCACTCAATTTATCTAGAACCCTTTCGGATAACCTCCACGTTTAAACCCCGTAGATTACTACCAGTAAAATGCCACTCGTATATTTTCCTGTTGAGTGATACCAGTAAACTACTAGTGATAAGCTGCGAGTTCTCGTCAAATGCATTTCTTCTCAGTGTTATCCTTCAAGTTATTTCCCTTTCATTGTTCGGAACTGCGGTCACTACCGGTCTTAAGTAGTCATTTCGCATACCACTTCCAGCGCTTCGCTACCTATTGTAAACTGCTGCTCCTTCCAGAGGCTGTTGAACGTTGCATCAGTCTTCTGCATATTAAATTTAGGCCTACGTTTCTGCTTTTCCTGTCTAAGTCACCAATTATTTTTTACAGGCATCCCCTGAGTTTCTTAACAAGGCGTTGTAATCAGCGAATCGCCGGTTACTTAGGTATTCTCCATCAACCCTTATCCTAACTGCTCCGAATCCAAGTATCTGAATACCTTCTGTAACCAAACTCTATATATTTTTGGAGAGACCGAGTCTCCATGCCTAACACCATATTTTACGGGAATTCTAGCACATTCTTTGCGGAGAACTCTGGTTTTCCTGCACCACAACTGATATAGTCCCTTTGCACAGAGGGGAGCGGAACACGTGCTGAGCAGCGCCGCCTAACTGGGCCTGTATCTCTAAAACTAGACACCTGTAAGTTTCTGTAATGCTCTGATGTTTTCATGTATTGACGGATGATACCACTGAGTTCATAATGCAGGGAAGCACTGCCAAGTTTACCTCATACTACAAGTGTGAAGTTGCGTCACTGATTAGGAGTATTTATTTTCGTACCTTCCTTCCTAATACTTGTTCCTTTTTTTTGTTTCGTGCAGACGAGTGCCACCCCAGAGCTGCGGTACTCTGACCGAAGAGAGGCCGCGGAGTGCGATGACGCGCGATTCGCTGCAATGGCTGACTCAGTGGTGAGTAATTTGCGATCCCCTCGCTTTTGGACAAGGGAAGAAACGAGTAGCGTCAATATTCTTCTCACATTGCTAGCGCCGTATATGTCAGCATCAAAACTATCGCCTTAGTGGCTTTCACTCTTGTGCATCTGAGGTTTTTCACCCAATTTAACGTACAACGATGCTTCTAAACTACTTGGAGATGACATGGTTTTCCGGAACAATTTCTACTACTAAGAAAATGCAACGCATATGTTTATACTGAAGGAATGTCTTTTGGGCACATAGGTAAGAAAGGAATTGCTCCCCCCTCCCCTATTCTGGAATGGAGCAAATATATTCCGAAGCTGATCGCTCCAATAGATATTTTCTCCACGTAAATTAGGCCTCAAATGACTTGCGCTCGACTTACTACGCAAGGCGGCTATTCGATGCAATTGTTGCGCTATCAATACTTCCTGCGGAGAGCGATTTGGCGATATGTCTTACAACTCATCCGTTAAAGCAGAGTCGAACATTTCCGTTGGGATGGACTCGAACCGAAGAATTTCCCTTCAGAAACGAGTACCGAAACTCATAACCGCGATGGCATAATGTGATTTCAAGAACAAAGCAAAGCCCAGATTGATTATGCGATTACTTTCGCCGGGGAGTGATTGAAAGGCATCATCACGCTTTATGAGCGTAATATAAATTGATGGACGGCCATTGAGAGTGCGATGGAAACTGATGAGATAGTGAATAAGTGACAGGGGGCTCTAAAATCATTGCATGTTGTCATAGCAGCAAAACAGGCCTGGCAAGTTTGAAATACGTTTCTATCTAAATTGGACGAAGACGCACTCTGCGCACTTCCTATCTCTTAACGCTACACCAATGATGTTCCGTTCTATAGCTCTTTTCGCAGCCCTAAACATACGTAGAACCCTTTTGGTTAAACTACACGTTTCAAGCCTATAGTTTAGTGCCCTTTAAAGGGAACTGTTATACGCTTTCCTCTTTAATATATGGTAAGCTGCTGGTCATAATCTGCGAGTTCCTGCCGAATGCATTTCCAATCTTATTTTGCATGTTATTTCCCTTTCATTGTACGGATCTGCAGTTACTACCTGTCCTATGTACACATATTCGCCTACCACTACCAGCGCTTCGCTATATATTGCAAATAGCTGTTCCTTCCCGAGGCTCCTGAACATGTTATCAGTTTCCAGGTCCTACCATTCTCTTTTTGCCGTCTATGTCACCAATCAATATTTGTAATTCGCTCTTTGAGTTACTTAGCGATTCAATGTAATCAGCTAATCGTAAGTTATTGAGGTATTCTCCATCAACTCTTACGCCTAACTTTTCTCATTCCAAGTCGCTGAACATTTCCTCTAAACAAGCTTTGAATTGTGCTGGGAAGACAGTGACTCCTTGCCTAACATTATTCTTTATAGGAACGTGATTACTTTATTCATACAGATATATGACATCATCCTTGTCCTTTAGCACATGCATTGGTATTTTTGGTCTATGCTATTTTGCTCTTCACCGCTTAAATGCTACTTCCATTGTTTAGAGCATGCTCGATTATCTCCATGTTATACTTCCTTAGGTCGGATACTTTGCACCTATTGATTACCTTTGAGAGCTCTGACAGTTCTATGGTGTATGTTGAGTTGGAGGCTTTCATACTTTGGCTCTCTTTAATCACAACTTTTGTCTGATTAAAAAATTTGCCGGTATCCTCTATAACGTTCCTACCACTGCTTCTACTGTGAACTCCATAATCATATTATTCAAGGTATCATTCACTGCTTGTGCAGTAAGATTGTCGTTCTCGGTTAAAGCTCAATTTCTATTTTATAGCGAGGTCCCCAATTCTTCTACCTTACATTTCACCCCTATTTCGCTGATGTACTTCTTCCTTACCAATCGGTTTCGTTCCCTCTTCAAATCCAGACTGCATCGTAGCTTTCCGATTGCCTCTACATCCTTCACAATGGCGGGGTTAGAACCTAATATTGTTACGTGGAATATCTGCAGTCTGAAAGCTGTCCGCACAACTAATTTTGATCAGAGCACCGATTTCACACCCCCAGCGTCGTCGTCTTCTCGGAGTCTGTCGCACTTCATCCTCAGCACGATTAGCTAATACCGCTAAGTAACAATATGAAGACAATTTCCTATTTGGTCTCCTCGTTTGGGCTCTTACTTGTCCATTTTGGCTTCTTCCGTTCGCTGAAAGAGCTGTTCATTATTCTTAACTGACTGTGGTCTGCAAACTCAACTGATTACTAACCCCTGCTATTTCTAGAACAAATGCTGCAGTCCTCCATCATTTCCTCGTCTTCTGCGTGTTTTTCTCTACCTTGGCATGAAATCACCCATAATTACAGTATACTTCTTCTTTGTCGTCCCCACTGATAATTCTACATCATTGTAGAAGCTTTGGACTGCCTGGGCTACATGACTACCGCTGCAGTCCGTTAAACCCGTTAATAATGTTTGAAAATATTGTATCGTGATGCTTAGAACCCGAAGTCTTTGGGTGTTCCTCGAGAATACTTGACCGCCGTGGCTGCAACGCTCACGTGCGAGTTTTTACTAGGAGGTATTTGCATCTGCACCAAGCAGTGGCCTTTAGCAAGGGGCGCTTTTATTGTAGAAACACAGCACGCAGTAGGGAGAAATGGGCCCTAAGGAGTAAAATTTCAGGATGCCGAAGATATCAACACCAAATAATTTTTCCCCGCCAAAAGAAAAGGGGTGAGGGTATCGATTCTCTGAGAAAACGGTCGCCAGGCAATTCCGGCCGGTGATACGAATGCCAGGACGAAGGAGCACGGGCGAGATTCTGCAGTGATAAAACGACAGCTGGATTGCCCTGGCAGTCGGCATCGACAGCGTAGTGCCTCGGTGTGCACTCTGGCCGAGACACCATTCCCTCCCTAAAGACGAAGTTTGTACTTCAGACAAGGTTTAACGTAAAGTGGCATCGATGACTCGGTCGCCGATGGCGGCAGCGTAAACTCGCAATGAAGCGAGTGTCTAGACGTTTGTTTACTGGCGCACGTGCTGTGCCAGCAACGCAACAAAACACGTGGCTGCGCGCGTGAGCTCCAACGTGGCTCATGCAGAGTTCTGTCGCAGGCAATATAGGGCGACAAAGATATTCTATCAGTTTCTGACTTCCTAATTTTTAATTAGGTTTGACCGCGTCTCGCATCTAAGCGCTGAATGTTCTTTTTGCATGAAACAAATGTGTCTTAGGTACAGATGATGTACTTTTGATTCGTGCGCAGTCCTAGTGCACGAATCGTCGAAGTTGAAAAGGTGGCAATCTCTGCTGGATGGGATACAGAAAAAGGGGATTTGTGTCGTGATGCTTCCAACTGGAGATGTAGACAACGCGGGCGGATATTCCTGAAGAGGAAAACCCATCATGCCAGTTGGCCGGACGGGTCTTCTTTCACTGAGTAAACCTAGAAAACCTCTTGGTCCATCGCTGCTCCAAAATAGCTGCCGTGTTGGCAAGGTCTGAAGCTCAAGCGGCGAGTAAAGAATATGTTTTATGGACAAACAAGTTTTATTCAGCGTTGAGGAGCATATGATTAGAATAGATGGTGACATATTCGGCGTAGCGAGATTTGCGCTGGGCGAGCACGGCGCCGAAATTGATTCCACGGTGTTAGTGTGGACCTCGGAAGTAGCTGTTGGTCCGAAGTGACACAGGGCTGGTGGTGCCGTGGTGATTCGACGCAAAGTAATGGAGGCGTTGTCTCATGTTGGCGACCACAGCGAAAAGTGTCAACTGCCGCGAAGTTGGGCGAAGGGAGCAGCAATAAAAGGAAAGTTTCTAATAAGCCGGGGAAAGTAGAACCACATATCCAAAGCTGCATGGATCTTTGATGGACGTAGGATGAAAAAGGCAGTAGGTCAAGATGACGTTTAAGCCATAGAAGGGCTGCAGCCAATGAGGAGCCAATCAGGAAACCGGCAAATTTACTTAAGAAACGCAAGCTCTCATTAAGGAACATCAAAGCATGAAAGAGTGGAAGTTGACATGAATGAAATTGACAGCGTGATGAAAGATTAATTGCAAAAACCGAACGTAAGCAAGTATATTGCTTAGAGATCTGAGGATGTCCAAAACATCAGAGGTAAACCCAAAAGCGCCGTACAGGAAAGTAGCCGTTGGGCAAATCTGGTGTATGCGTGGAGAATCAAGGAAGGCAATAATACCCCTGTGGATAGGATAGCTAAAATACCAGAGAAGTTCTGCACAGATCTGTACAAAGCAAGATGCAATGAGGAAGGTAATTCAAGAGGAAGCAGTGCAGAGTAAGCTAACAATGCGCAGCTTGAAAGGAGGGGAGGACTGGGCAGAAGCAAGTGTGTTGTGGGACGGGTCAGGATATTGTGCCAGAGAAACTGGGCAACCACTGCACGCATATCTCAGGATCTCCAGCGTATTCAAGGAACGTCAACATTTGCGTATTCAAAGGAAAGGGGAGGTAAATGCCTTAAACTATTACAAACGGCACAGTGGCCCGTTCAGTTCATAGTATTTGCAAAAGTAATAGCTAAACAAAATGAGGAAATCCTCAAACTGCGTCAACTAGTAGTCTAGCAAGCTTCCTTAAAAGTTACTATAAAATACGCCCCACCTCACACAATTAGTCTATTGAAATATGTTCAATATATAACCGACCCGTATAGAGATTCTTTAAATATTGTGAAAGCATATCACTTGGTAAACACGTCAGCAGCCATAAAAGAGCTGAGGAACAAATGTCTAAAAGAGTCATATGTGAAATATATTTATTGTGCTCGTACATCCATCATTTTAGTTGACATAATAATGAATTCACAACAAAGAAACAAATTAAGAAAGGATTACTGCTCTGTCCAGTGGTTTGCACTGCTTCTACAAAGGCAGTATTACAAGACTTACAATGGAAATTACTGGGGACAATTCTTTTTAAAAATATTTCAGTACCAGCGATTCTCAAGGTCACTTCTGAAGCAGAATGAAATAATAGACAGAAGTAGAAGGATGGGTCTAAAAGCTGATATGCTGAAAACTAAAGGAACGTTCAGCAGTCTTGTAAAACAGCAGCAGGTCACGTTTGGTAGAAAGCGCTCGATCTACTAGCAGCATATGTTATGCCAATGGGTTTTAGTATCCCAAAGCGAGTGAGGTTATGAGAGACGCTGTGATGGGCGACTGCAGCTAACATCAACCACCATTTTATTGGACGCTGACATCGCTTGTACACAGACGCTTTGTGCTTTTCCGTTGGTGGAATTGCGGCCGCTGCAGGCACTGAGCCACCTGAGGCAGATTGGTACGGTAGACGATATTATCTATTCAGGGCATGCAGGGACCGCGGATCCTGACTGCGAGAGCGAGCTAACTAAACGGATAAATATTTGGTGCTGCGCGTTAACCAGATACTCTGAGATCGTAAATGATAGTTACTAACATTTTTCTAGAGAAAAGCTTATAAAAGCTGTATCATACCTGTACTGGCCCATGGGACAGAAACTTAGGGTCAGACTAGCGCACCGAGTCTTGTGGAGCATATTGTTATGTAAGTCAAAATGGAGCAAAATGTTATGGTAAGTCCTTCAATACTTCTGAACAGCGGTATAACGTTACCAAACAGGAAGGTTGCAGAATGGGCATGAGATTAAACGTGAGTTATAATTGTCTTGTTGAAACCAAGATCAAATGTACGTTTACAGGACAAGAATACAAAGTCAAGATAACCAGTGACAGATAAGTGTAACGAACTGCATTTAAACAAATGCCGGCGTAATAGGGGTACCAAAAATTCAGGCGGACGGAAGAAATTAAGGCGATTGCGTTAGTCGTGGGCGCTGCATGGTGGAAAAAGTCAACGTTAATTGGAGAAATACCTGAAAGAGGCCTTTGCCTGCTGCGGGTATCGCCATTGTAATATTGTATTGATATCGAACCCTTAGTGCATTGGGCGCTCTTTTATTACGTACGTTGTATAAAGATGGAGAACACAATACTTCTTTGTAAGAAGTGGTTGCTCTGACAAGATATAGGATCTCATGTTAGTATAGTAATTGTCTAGACGACAAGCTTTGTAGCAATCACTCACCTACCGCAACATATCGAGAAAGCGCCCACCTACACATTAGCCAATAGCGGAAGTTCAACCGTAACCATAACGAGTGAGAGCGGCCGTCTCTGCGCTTCAGCGCTGGCTCCGAGATATCAGTTGGACGGCCATATTATTTCGAAGCCGGTGTCATTGCCCAGGTCAGACCGAGAGGGCTCTGCTGTCCCGCGGCCAGTTTGGGGGCGCGTAAAGTAACGTCCCACAATTTTGCTAGGATCTGAACCGGACTAGTTAGTCGTCCTAATCAATAAACATTATAAGGACCATTCCTCGGTTCCACACAGTTATTCATAATCACGAGTGGATGGAACAGCTGCCACTGAATGTATGCGGTGAAGTGTGTTTAGCTGAAACAAACTTGCGAAGCCTGCTTAGTTTAATTCTGTGCTTTTGTCGCTGGGAAAGCTATCAGTGTGCCTGGGAAATGTCGAGGTCGTCGCCGGTCTTGGCGAGCGGATGGTGCAGCTTGCCATCTCAGCCCGTAGTGCTAGCGGCTTTGTATTTTTAGTACCATTGACGAACTTCTTGCGATCTAGGTAGATGTCAGGAATTCATGCACGTTATTGCCAATCAAACGATGATACTGATTGTCTGCCTTGCCGCTGTCAAGCAGTGGAATGGCAGGCGGATGTAGTGCGCAAAAAGAACGCACGACGTTAACTAGAATACGTCAACATTCTCAAAAGTTCAAAAATAATTGGTTTTTTACAAGACCTGCAGTGGGAAAGGGAGGGTGCCTGGTAGTTATGAGTGTGAGATTCTGAAGATACAATGACTGGGCATTCAGAATAGAGGGCTGATTACGCGGTATTTTCTCTAATTGGGTGTAACTGCACATCGTGCAATTCTTAATTGTGATGCACCATTGATCTCGCTTTGACTTGTGGAAGAATCGTACATGCCGTCATGTGTGCTAGCTGTAGAGACCAGAATTTGAATTTAATAAGATCAACAAGCATATTGCTGCTGTAGCCATCGCAGGAGGTAATTTCTCGAAGCAAATACAACAACCACCTAAATAAAGACAGGTGTGTGATCTAGGGTGACAGACAGGCTCAGACTATCAACTCGAGGCTTTTGACGACTACACGCAAACTTTATCACATGTGGATCTTGTTCTTTTCTCTTGTTTAGTGTCTGAGGTTCCTAAATAATAACAATATTCCTCTAGAGCAAGCTACGGCACATTTCCGCAAATATTGTAATAGCATGCGGAAAGTCTCATCATTTATTAGAAGATATGTTTTATAGGCGCCTTTGTGTTATGTTTTGAAGATGCTCTCAGTACCTGATATTTAGCTGTTTTCACTACCGATACTCATCAACGTTATTTCTCTTAAATGCATTATAACTGTTGTCCTCAAACATATTTTGGTTTCCCAGTGGGAAGGGTGCACCCAGCGAGTAAGATATAATGGACACCAAACCTGACTTCAAATTGAGTTACTCCACTTTCAAGGAAGTTTGATTACGTAGGTGCTACCGAGATTATATTAGTACCGCCATAATACTTCATTGCAAGTTAATGGAACCTACATCCGTAATCTGTGATCCGCTGATGACAATCAGTTGCTGAGTCGCTCATGGGATGTTTGCAAAGAATAGTTAAAGACCAAGATAGAAAAACAAAGAATGTAGGCCTAAAACTAATATGTAGAAAATGAAGGTAATGTTTACAGAGCGAAAAGGAAATATTAGGAGAATAAGATTGTGATGCAGCTCATTTAGCAGGCCCCCTCAAAACATGAGCAGCATCTTACCGATATCCCCGAGAGGGAAGTATATAACAGCTGCATCTTTCAGTACTAACCAATGAGGCTGAAATGCGGAGGCTAACGAAAAGAGATCTGCTTAAGTTCCTGGTAATCTAGAGCTTTATGGAACGGAAAATAGCAGGTGTAATGTTATGCATTAGGAAGGGTGCAGAGTTCACCAGACATCATTCCAGGTATTGATGCTATCGACGAAATGCAAAAAAAAAGAACTTGCGACCGCACTACAGAATCTGCAGTTGAGAAATACGAAAGCCTGAGTGCTTCTGCAGCACACGGTACATCGCGCGCCCCTTGTTGAACACAACCAGTGTTCCCTTGAACTCACAAATGTTCACCAGCGTTCTATGATTGGTTTACAGGTAAGAAAACGGGCAGTATCTGTCACTCGTGGAATCTGGCTGACAGGTCTAGTGGACAAATCTTGCCGACGCGTGGTTTTCACCATGAGCAGAGAAGGCCTTATAATTGGTTCCCAGGAAGGGAAAGGAAGTCAAAGGGAATAAGGAATAGACATGTCCATGAGGTGCAGTGCGAAGAGCGGATAACCGATGACCATTAAGGGTAACACATTAGGAAAGCGCGACGAAAGCGTAGCAGGGGCGACAGAATAGTAGTTGGGCGGATGGGGTTAGGAATTTCGCAAGGCTCAGTTGGAAACATAACAAGATATGCCCGGCTTGTTACTGGCGATCCGCATGTTTCAGCAGTGCCAACACAAACGCACAATCACGTTTTCACGATTGCGTTCTCGCTGCTGATAGTAAATCTAGAAGCAGCAGCTGGATAGCCCTGCTGATGATATCGATGACCACTATAATAATAAACCGCACGTAGTCTTGCGAAAAAAATACAGTACTGATCTCTCTTAGATTCGGCGCAAAACTACTAGTCATCTAGTTTCACAGCACAAAAAAAATGACATTTTGTTCTACTGTTCGCAAACCGACACCGACGGCAGCAGCGTCAAAGGAACCAAGAGAGAGTGGCGAGAGAATGTCTTGAAGGAACGCCGTCGCGCGCAACTACCAGCGCCCCTGTCTACAATGTGAAAGGTAAGACGGCCGCGAAAGGTAAGACACTCGCTCTTACTGTGCAACAGTGATGGCAGTGACGTGAATCCTTGCTATGACAACGTATAATTCGTTTCGGCTGCGATATATGCCAACCGGAGAGGAGACATAACACTGGAACGGAAACATGCCCAGTTATTATCTTTTTTAAAACATTTAGGCTATAATATTGCGTTTTTCAGAATGCTGTACTCGGTTGAGACCCCCGCCACAACGGGCAGCCGTTCTTACAATCGGGCCCTTGAGTATTACGAGTCACTGACGCTGGAGTGAGGCCGAATTAGGACCAGGGGAAACGTTTTGTTGATGTTAACAGGGCAGAATGGAGACGGAAACAAAACAAAAAGGGGGTGAATGCAAAGAGCGCCATCTTCGTTCAAATTATGTGGCTGTAGAAGGTCAGCGTTCGTTCTGCAGGCTTCTCGTGCCCTTTTGTTCGTTATGGTCTGTTAACTTCAAAGTGGAAAATGACCAAGCCTAGTCTGTTTGAGAAAGCTGGCTAGGCTGCTTGCGATCCTCCTTCTTGGTCTCTTCTCAGAAGAGTGGGGCCAAACTATTGTCACAGAATTCCGGGACTGCCGGGTTGCATGTCTCAAATCATACAGTATGCAGACGGAACAGACGATGCCAAAGTGCGATAAGTGAATTGATTTTGCTTGAAAGGCATCTCAAAATGCAACCAAAAAATGTAACGCTCACCCAAATAATTTGGCAAGCAATCTGAAGGTTGGTGAGATTTTGTTGAAAATATTGTTACGGGGATGTACTTAATGTGACGGCACTGCGATGGGCTGAACTCGACGCTAAGACTTCGGTAGCCGTGCAGAATCCGCTCTCTCAGCGTCGTCCTCTTTCTCAACTCTTCGTCGTGCCCGCGTTCCTCGATGGTCGTCTTTGTCAGTGAGCACATCACTATGGTCCCGCGTTTCCCGGTAACACTACCCCCTCGGCAAAAGGCAACGTCCCGGTGCGTATTAGGCGTGCGGTGTGGAAGGGGAGTAATATGGCTAGAGGCGGGCGACATGTACGATTTCGGAAGTGGGTGTAGCAGTCGGTGACTTTGGGTGGAGCGGTACAATCTCATAGGTCACGTCGGTCACTGGGCGTAGTACACGGTAAGGACCTGTGTAGTGGGGCAGAAGTTTTTGACACAACCCTACACGACGGCACGGAAGCCAGAGCAACAACAGAGATCCGGGAGGATAGTGCACATCGCGGTGGTGAGCGTCGTAGCGGCGTTTTTGAGCTTCTTGAGAGACGGTGAGATTGTGACGAGCAATCTGGCGAGCAGCGTCAGCTCGGGCGATGGTATCGCGGGCATAGGTTGTGACGGGGCCAGCGGCGGGAAGCAAAGTTTCGAAGGGCAGTAAGGGGTCTCTTCCAAAGAGAAGATAGAATGGAGAGTACCCAGCAATGTCATGACGCGAAGAGTTGTATGCAAAGGTGACAAATGGCAGACTAATATCCCAGTCGCGATGACTGTCGGATACGTACATTGCGAGCATGTCGGCGAGTGTGCGGTTAAGACGCTCCGTAAGGCCGTTCGTCTGAGGGTGGTACGCAGTGGTGAACTTGTGCCGAACGGAGCAAGAACGAAGTATTTCCTCAACAACTCGGGAAAGGAAACAGCGGCCACGGTCGGTAAGTAGTTGACGGGGAGCACCATGGTGTAGTATGACGTCGTACAAAAGGAAGTCAGCAACGTCTGTGGCGCAGCTGGTTGGAATGGCGCGAGTGATCACGTACCGCGTGGCATAATCGGTGGCTACAGCGATCCATTTGTTTCCTGACAAGGACTCGGGGAAGGGCCCTAGGAGGTCAAGGCCAACCCGAGAAAATGGCTCAGTCGGGATAGCAATCGGCTGCAGGTGTCCAGGTGGTATCACAGGGGGTTTCTTCCGGCGTTGACAGAGGTCGCAAGTGGCTACATAACGTTGGACAGAGCGGTAGAGTCCAGGCCAGAAGAAACGCTGGCGCACGCGGTCGCATGTGCGTGAGAGGCCAAGATGACCAGCTGTAGGGGCGTCGTGCATTTGTTCGAGAACGGCAGAGCGTAGGTGTTGGGAACGACCAGCAAGTGCTCAGCGCCATCAGGTCGCATGTTGCGGCGGTATAGCGTATTCCCATGAAGGAAGAACAGGGCGAGGGAAGAGTCACGGCTGTGTGTGCGGAGGCGGTCGATAAGAGAACTGAGGGCTGGGTCCAAGCGCTGTTCGTCGGCTATGTGAGAAAAGTCCGATATCGAGAAGACACAGGGGTCCGACTCGTGGTCAGTAGAGGAAGGGGGATAGACGGGATAACGGGACAGACAGTCTGCGTCCTGGTGGAGCCGACCTGATTTGTATATAACGGAAAAGGTATACTCCTGCAAGCGCAGTGCCCAGCGGCCGAGGCGGCCGGCAGGATCCTTCAGGGAAGACAGCCAACATAAGGCGTGGTGATCGGTAATTACAGTGAATGGTCGGCCAAACAAGTAGGGTCTGAATTTTCCAATGGCCCAGACGAGAGCCAGGCACTCCCGTTCCGTAATAGAATAGTTCTGTTCTGCTGATGACAGGAGACGACTGGCGTAGGCAATCACGCAGTGTTGGCCGCGTTGTCGCTGTGCAAGAATGGCACCAATCCCGTGGCCACTGGCGTCGGTGCGAAGTTCCGTCGGGGCAGACGGGTTGAAATGGGCCAACACAGGAGGATTGGTGAGAACAGCGACGAGGGTGGAGAATGCGTTAGCCTGCTCTGGTCCCCATGAGAAAGGAACGCCTTTCTTCAGGAGATTGGTGAGAGGACGAGCAACAGCGGCAAAGTTTGGGACGAACCGGCGAAAATAAGAGCACATTCCTATAAAGCTGCGGACATCACGGGGTGAACGGGGAGATGGAAAAGCACTGACAGCGCGAACTTTGTCGGGATCGGGTTGCACGCCGGGGGCATTCACCAAATGGCCAAGCACTTTAAGTTCGCGGCGACCAAAACTGCACTTCTTTGAGTTCAATTGAAGTCCGGCACGGCGGAAAAGTGCGAAGATGGAAGAAAGGCGACGAAGATGGCTTTCGAACGAAGGCGAGAAGACAATTACGTCATCCAAGTAACATAGACATGTCGTCCATTTGAAGCCGCGGAGTAAGGAGTCCATCATTCGTTCAAACGTAGCAGGGGCGTTGCAAAGTCCAAAAGGCATAACCTTAAATTGGTAAAGACCATCGGGTGTGACAAAAGCTGTCTTCTCGCGGTCTTGTTCGTCAACAGAAATCTGCCAGTAGCCGCTACGAAGGTCGATAGAGGAAAAGTAGCGGGCTCCATGTAAACAGTCCAAGGCATCGTCTATTCGCGGAAGCGGGTAAACATCTTTCCTTGTAATCTTGTTCAGATGTCGATAGTCGACGCAAAAGCGCCAACTGTTGTCTTTTTTTCTAACGAGCACGACAGGAGATGCCCAGGGGCTGTTCGAAGGTTCGATAATACCGTTGGCCAACATCTTGTCGACCTCCTGCTGAATGACTTGGCGCTCAGAAATGGACACACGATAAGGCCTCCGATCTACAGGTTTTGCATCGCCGGTGTCAATGCGGTGAGTCACAACTGATGTTTGGCCCAGAGAACCGGCAGCAAAGTAAAAAATGTCAGAGAAGGATACCAAAAGGTTGTGCAGGCCCGGAGCGTGTTCGGGGCTGAGGTCAGAGGCAATCATTGCGGAAATAGGGTCTGTAATTGTGGTGGGGAGTACGGGTGTTGGAAGGACGCTTGAATGTGGGCCAGGAGTGAGTGCACAAATGGTGCAGTCTGTGAGAGGGGACAAGGTAGCAAGGGATATTCCTTTGGGGAGAACTTGGGGTGACAGACTGAAGTTCAGGATAGGAAGGTAGGTGCTGTTCTGTGTAACGCGTACGATGAGATGAGGAAGAACGACGTTGCGGTCAAGAAAGACCTCGGTGATAGGGCAAGCAACATAGTCACCGTCAGGCACAGGCGGGAAAAGTGACAGAGGTAGGTAAACAGCAGAGTCAGGGGGCAGGCGAGCGAACTCTGTGGAGCGAAGGCAGGGTGTAGATGGAGGATGTTCTGAGCAGACAGGTAGGTCCAAACGAAGGAGGCCGCTGGAGCAGTCGATAAGGGCAGAGTGGGCCGTTAAAAAGTCAAGGCCGAGGATCCCATTGTGAGGGCACTGGTTGAGGACGGTGAACAAAACAGGGATGTAATGACCGGCAAGGGTGAATCGGGCAGTGCACAGCCCAGTGACGGCAGCAGTACTGCCATCGGCAACACGAACGGTGGGCGAAGCGGCGGGGGTCTGTACTTTCTTGAGGCGGAGGCAAAACGATGAGCTCATGATCGAGACTTGGGCACCAGTGTCAATGAGGGCAGAGACGGGAACGCCATCCAGGAGCAGGGAGAGGAGGTTACAGGGCGAAGAAATGGGCAGTAGAGGATTTCCAGGTCGGGGTACCAATGCAGCGTCACCTCCGGGGGCTGCATTGGCTAGTTCTCCGTGAAGCGGCCGGCAGAGGACGTCGAGGAACTGCGGTTAGGAAGAGGTGAACGGAAACGGCGGGCTGGCGGGGAAGGAGAGCGACTGGACACAGGAGGAGGCGGAGTGGTATCGGTGCGGGGTGGCTCATAACGAGGTGGGAAACGGCGGTGACCGTAATCGGAGTAGCGGTCAACGTAAGGAAAACGTCGAGGTGGTGATGTCCAGCGGCTGCGGCAGTGGCGAGAGATGTGGCCAACACGCGAGCACGTGAAACAGATCGGCCTGTCGTCAGGGGTGCGCCATTCATCAGGATTGCGGTATCGGTAGCGTGGCGTGTAGGTGTTGCGGGGCGTAGCGGTGGCGACCATGGGAGGGATGGGGCTCGAACTGTGGTGTTCCACGGTGTGGCTATAGGGGACGCCCAGGTTAGCAACCTCTTGACGAACGACGGCTTGAATGAGGGATATCGTCGCTAGGTTACTGTCCGAGGAGGGTGGGTTGGATGCAGCAGGAGCGAGCGCTTCCAGTTCACGACGCACGATGCGGGTCACATTTTCAGTGTTGGAAGGCTGCCTTAGGGTCGGCAGATCCTCGCACGTGGAGCTAGGGGCAGTGTTGGGGAGCCGATTGAAGCGATGTGCAATGCGTTTGTGTTTGGCCTGCTCGAAATGTCGACAGACCTGCAGAACGGAGTCAACAGTAGAACAGTCCCGACATAGTAGAAGATTGAAGGCATCGTCGGCTATGCATTTGAGGATGTGCCCCACCTTATCAGGTTCTGTCATATCTTTGTCGACTTTTCGGCAGAGGGCCAGAACGTCTTGTATATACGTAATGTAAGGCTCGGTAGATGTCTGGGCACGGGTGGCGAGGTCCCTCTTGGCGGCGAGTTGACGGCCAACCGGTTTTCCGAACAGGTCACGGAGTTTGTGTTTGCAAACATCCCAAGAGGGTATATCTGCTTCGTGTGTTTCGAACCAGACGCGTGCCGTGCCAGTAAGGTAGAAGATGACATTGGCCAGCATCAGCGTGGCGTCCCACCTGTTGTGCTGGCTAACACGCTCATAAAGCGAAAGCCAGTCCTCGACGTCGACCTCATCTGTACCGCAGAATGGGCCAGGGTCACGGGGGTGGGCTACGACGACAGTTGGAGTTGCGGAGGTTGATGGAGCCGCGTCGGTTGTCATCGTGACGGTTCCGAGGTGACGACCACTGCGGAGATCCAGCGTCAGATTATGTCGAACCCAGCACCTCCACCAAGATGTTACGGGGATGTACTTAATGTGACGGCACTGCGATGGGCTGAACTCGACGCTAAGACTTCGGTAGCCGTGCAGAATCCACTCTCTCAGCGTCGTCCTCTTTCTCAACTCTTCGTCGTGCCCACGTTCCTCGATCGTCGTCTTTGTCAGTGAGCACGTCACTTTGGTCCCGCGTTTCCCTGTAACAATATGTAGATGATTTTGACAATAGGCCTTAAATGTCTGGCTCCAAACGATCTCATGATGCTACCAAAAAGGTAGCATCACCACGGTGAATGGTGACATAGGGCCAAGGAGTTCATCACTATGGAGTCCGTAACCAAGATTAATGGCGATGTACTTTGTGTTCGAAATAATTAAAATAGAAGAAATATTCCATTTCTAGAACGAAATCCGAACAACACCTCACGTGTTCATAAATACATTGCCGGTTTAATTCCACTGCGATGAGATCACTGAATTGCGCCCCTATTCGCGCGTACAAAATTTACCTTATTTTCAGTGATGTCATGCGGCAACTTAGCCCGCAAAAATTGTAACAATGATATCTTGTTTGAATACAAAGCTATCTGGATGCATTAGCCCCAACGAAAGCAGGAACTAGTTCAATACGCTGAAGGAAACCTTTTAGAATGGGATGACAAGAGCAATACAATACATTTAAAGCTCGTTCATTTCAGAGCGACAGTTCGGTAATCTATCTGAAATACCAGGCTGTACATAGAAGCATAACAGATATTTTATAATATAGTAGTTGTGACTGGAAAATGGTGAATGCAAATGTTTACGCAAAACTGCAAGTGTAGGTAAAATCCAAGTCCGGATAGTCATACAGCTCAGGACAACCGTAAAGGAAGCGTTGTCAAAGCATTGGCAACAATCTTGCCAAATAAGAATGATCCGGACGGCTGTTAACGATATAGAATAAATATTATCTACGCAGGGAAGGAAGGTAGAATCGACTGCAACTTTTCCGGGCACAGACCAGAAACCCCAGGATCACAGCGAATTGATGAGGTCCAGTGCACTAGTATTTGTAAACGCTTTGTGACAATCTGCCAGTCCTAAAAAACCCGCGAATGCAATGGATTTGCCCTTCGACTGTGATAAAGTGAGGCCAGCCACTCAGTCTTCTCACACCTTAGTCGTCTAGCTCGTCGTACAGGCAGAACCACAGCATATTCGACCGGCGAAAATGGGGATGGGGAGTTTGTACTGTGAACAAGGTACGTGGGCAAGCGTTTAGTGTAGCAGTGTGCTTGGGCATCTTATATGTCATGTGCCTCTTACATAGCAGCCTATTGTACAGACGTGGTGCAGCCCTGAACGCTTTATTCTTAATCTTTTTAATAAATCCCAGCATACAAATGCTATACTTACGCCGCCTTCATACTTCCGTCATACCCTGACTTTGCTGGCGCGACCAAGTCGCCATAGGCACACGTGCTATACGCCATGAGAAGCGGCGCTGTAATGGCAGAGAACTGACGTCATGAGAAGGATATAGGTAGCGGTGTGTGGATCGTAAGCGCAAGCGCGATGCGTTCTAGGTTCTATACGCAGCTTGTACTAAGTTTAACAATTTCGCCCGAACTAGCGTAAACATTTCCAGTCAAAAACAAAATGTACAGAAATTTTCTGCGCTAGCAACAAAATTTCTGCGTTGTTTTTGGCAGTAAACCTGTCGCAATGGCTGATGCATAAGTAATAGGAAGAAAATTTTTTGTCGTCACCTGGGCGAAGCCCTACGTAAGAAGTACAGAACGACATAAAATTGCTACAAAACTATACAAAAGTATGACTTTACAAAAATAGTACAGAATGTTTTCTGCTATTTTTGCCGCATATTTCTGTGGTTGCTTTCGCCTTGGGTGCCCAATTTCATGATTGTTATTGTGGAGGAGTATTTGTGACTTTTAAGGTGACTAGGACAGACAATGTAAATTTTATGCCTTCAGGCATCTTCTGGCAGGTCGTTAATGAAAATGGTTCTCAGATTTCTGCGTTAATTTCTGCCACGGTTTCGGTGTCCTTAGTTTAGCCGTTAAACCTTATTTCTTTCATTTCCTTTTTATTTTACAGTAAGAGGTATATTTCAATGTCCTGTTTAATTTGTCAATATATATGTGCATGATTTACTCTGTGGACACTACAGATAAAGCAGGAAAGCGTCGCTTTCTTGCGTGCTTTCGTTTGCAGGAGAGGCAAAAAGCGACCTCCTTTCAAAGATTTCCGAGCTTCAAGCCGCGATGAAGTAAGTGATTGTTTTTGCCGCTTTATAAATTGTTGAGGAAAAGTGGTGAACACATCTTCCAACAGTTTCTTGAAAGCAGGACTGTAAGGCATCTTGCACATGGGGATTGGCAGCCGCCAGAGGGCAGCGAGGTTTTCTTTTTATATTTTCTGCAAAAGCGAGAAAAAATCAGTCCGATGTAGTCATTCAAATGCAGAAACTTTACGTCTATCCAAGTCCTTAGGAGAATAGCCAGCTCATGACAGTCACAATGTCACATCACTCGACCCTGATTCTGCGCTGTCCATTCTTTACTCCTTAGGTGCAAACCCTGGGGCACACTGTTCACCCACTCACTGTCACAAATAGAGACAGAGTCATCTCTCACCTACGCGCTCATCGTGTGAAAGTGGAATGAGCTTCTTCTATTAATGTGGCTTGCGACTGTCCTCTAAAACGTTGCCCATTTGGTGCGCAGATCATAATTAGTGCCCCTTGTTTTGAATGGATTGTTCCGGTACCTTTAGCTCACCGCTGTAATTAATTCCCATTGGCAGGTCGAGAAGGGGGTCTTGCAGTTCGAATGGGTGTTGCGAAACCGATGTCTTTTAGTGTGCTGCTGTTCGGCCTTACCGTGATTCTTCAGAAGTTTGGATTATGCACTTCGAATCTCTTGATATGAGCGGTTATTCATTGCACTACTCAGTGCTTTTGGTGGCAGTAAAAAGTATCTCACTGAGTTTCATGCGCGAAAGTGTAAATAGAAAATTTTCAAATAAAAAGATGGAGGACACTTAAGCTCCGCCTTAATGGGTATTGCGTGATTCGTAGGCAACCAGCGTATATATAAAGCCTCGCTTTAACGAAGCCCTATGAACATGCTTGCGTGGTCTATGGATAGCTTGTATACAATGGTCCAGGAAGGCTGATTCTGATATCGCTCTCCCACTTGAAAGGAGAAGCCATAACTTCCAGCTGCGCCTGCCAGCACCATGCGCGTGATTCATCGCTCAAAATGTGCGCCGACGCAGCATTTGTATTTGACCGGAGCCTTTAACGCTACCACAGACGGAAATTTGACATTATTGACTTGTTAAGTTTACTTAAAGGAATGAAATATTATGCGAGCTTTAATAGGTTCATATTTGCGCAGTGAAGAGCGTGAAGGGCAATGAACCGAAGAAACACTCGTCTGTTATCTAACAGCTTTTTTCCGTGGTTGTGCCGTCTATTTAGTTTCAGTTGTCTCGGTCTCTCTGGCTGAGTAATTCCGGACCAAAATGTCCGGTGTACCAGTGCGCACCGTAAAGGGTTCCACTTTCTGTCATTTATTTATGTATCGTCAACTGCCTCTTGCCGACAAAGAATTCGATAAAGAAAGTATGATTGCGTCCGTGACGCTATGGGCGCAACCGCCATCGCCATCTTCACTTCGTCTAGGACACGGTTGGAGTTACAGAAGTGGGGACACACCGGGCGCCATCGCCATCTCCGCTTCGTTTAGGACACGGTTGAAGTTACAGAAGTGGGGACACAGCGGGCGGCTCCGGGGGCAGATAAAGTCTCCTACTTCGTCTTAGTCCTACGAGATGGCAGCTCGCTATGCGGCTCGAGACATAGTGGGCGGCAATGCTTTTCTATGGGGAATACGCGCTTATTTAAGGACATTTTCTCGAAATCTGCGGCCTATGATGAGAGGAAAATATTTTTCCTCGTTGTTTATGTACAGGTCTATTATTAACCGCAACTTTGTAAATCCGTGGCTTTGTCCTTGCTTAAACGAAGGCATAGAAGACGATAAATTTTTCGCTCGTAATTTGACCCGGATATTCAAATAATTAGCGGCATGTTGACAAGAAAGCAGTAACCATTGCTTGTTTCGTGTGTTCTTTAACCTTGGCTTTGTTTCGCGCATGAGTATGGCCGCTGACCCATTCAACCTCTCCAGCCCACTTGCCTGTTGCCAAGGTAGCTAAATACTTTATTCCATAAATCAGAGGATCTGAAATTGTGTTTCGCAGGCTCCCCCAATTCCTTTGACTTAATTATTATTTTTTTGTTTTATTATCAGGGTAGAGCGTACATCATAAGTGCGGAAGCGAAATCCACAACAATTAAAAGAAAAGCCAAGCATAATTTATACATTACAAAACAGCATAGGTAAAAATTGTGGTTAACAATTTTCTTAAAAGTACATAAAGGATTGGATGAACAATAATGTGAAGTGGTGCATCGAAGCTACATAATAAATCAAATAAAGGAAACAAACACATAACTCAGTGCTGTAAGCAATATTTAAACTGAGTCGGATGATTGGTGTTAGTTAATAATGCAGGTATCGAATTGTATTATTTATACGATTCTGAAAATATAATTTTGGACCTGTCACCGTATTGCAATGACGCACTTAAACCTTTTGTTCATGAGTACGGCGTTGATGAATGAAGGGTCTGCTTACAGCGCGTACGGATTAGGCACTGTACGTATAGTTCACAAAAACCTATTTCATTGCAATAACTTTTTTTACCTCAGTAGCTCCTCAGTTCTGTTGCCATCAGCACAGGACAAGATGCTGTGCGTCGACGCCTCATTTGTTGACGAAAGCGCCGGCGTGCCAGCTCGCTTCATCATAACTCCTATGCGTACAACCCTGACAAAATACGTAAAGGAGGCGTGGCAGCGCACTGGGTTACGCATTTTAGGGATGATGCAGTCTTGTAGTCGGGGACCGGGTTAATATTGATGGCTTTTGGGCTTTCTTACGGCAAGAAAAGCGTGAGAACTCTTGCCTTAACTCGCAGTGGTGTTTGCTCCAGTTTTCGTGCACATCACCAATTTGTACTTTCGTTCGTCTGCGTAACCCATTCGTTCACTCAGTCGTTTGCACGTCAGTGATTAGTGTGAAATAAAAGCGGTAGAGGGGGGAGGAGGATACTCTGTCGCAACTCCTTTGTTAAAGAACCGGTTAAGAATATCTCAGGGGTTATTTACATTTTCTTCTCTTGACCTGAGCGAACGCGGGAATGTCTTCCCTACCTTATTTATGGCAGCTATAGTGACGAAACTGTTTCCCTAGCACCTGCTTCTAAATATCCATAACTCAATTGTCTGATGATGTGCTCTTCACTCCACCACATTGCGGCATAAAACGCAACTTCGCTACGTTGTTAGGAATAAAATGCATCAACAGTATTTCACAAGCCAATAAAGTATTCTTGGTCTTCACTTTTGCACCGATGCAATGGGCATGGTTTATTAATAAAGCGGTACGGTGACACTTGTGGAGATGGCGAAAGAACAGTTGAGGTCACGCGAACAGACTGCTCGGTAAAAACGCGCCGTGCGAAAGCAGATGGTTGCTATCGCAATACGTGTTTCTTTCGTGCGGTGAAGATTCTCCGCTACCTCGACGTGGACGCTGAGATCAGTGAACCGGTTCAGAGGAGCATGGCTGGTACATTATCTGGTAACTTGCGTCCAGTGCCTCACTCGTGATGCGTCCCCACTTAAATGCTCTAACACCGTGGTCTAGGACGACGGTGGTATCCATAGGGTTGGGTGTGAAGGGGTCTGTGTACTTTCTCCAGGTAGGCAAAGTGCTGTAAGGGAAATTTGTACACTCGTGCAAGGACATCTTGTTACTCACATTTTCCGGTACTCGTTTGTAGCTGGAGGTATGAAAAGTACAGTGCGTTAAACCTCTCGAAACCTATCGATGCGTACAAGTGAACTTGGGCAAGCTTTGATTTTGTTTCAGGGCCGTACAGTAGCATGGGTTAGTCTGTTATACTTACTTGCTCCCCAAACGAAGCACAATTAAGATATGGAATGTTAATACGACTACTTTGCATTGTTATACACCTCTTCGCACTCCTTTTTTGTACAAGGTACTTCCTTCAGTAAGAGGAGAGTTTAGGTATGCTTCACTGCCTGTTGACTGGAGCGACGAGCGCAGTGTCCCCTTCAAGAGTGTCAAAAATGCGGAGGCCGGGCGGAGAAATCATTTACCTTTGTCGCTTAGAGCGTTACTTTGGAATGGACAATACAAACGGGGGTTGAGATAAGCGGGGCTGACAGGAAGTGCGTCCCGCCTTAGAGAAAGAACGCATAGTACCAGCTTTGCCAACTAGTTGTATACTGCGCATATCCTTAAATATATCTTCATTACCCTTAACAAAACATGGTTTCCACCGCATTGAACGCAATGATAGCAATGGGGTACCTTGAGGGCTTATTGTAGCTTATTGGTTGTTAAAGTAAGGCGTTTTCCTCAGGTACCAGGCTATGTTCCGCAAATTGTGAAAACTTTAGTGCCGTATAGCAAATAATTAGATACGTTAAGGACTCACCAAATGCACTGTTAACGTGACTCCGTTGCGCTCGAGGGAATGAGGCTACTTGTGTTAGTTTCTTTAGGGAGCCACAAGGGCACTTTATTTGCGAAACGAAGAAAAGTTTTATTCGGACATAAGTCTTTCGTTATATCCGAATGTTTTGGCTATACCGCTTCTCTCCTACAAAAAGAAAGGGGATATTTAGCTCTTCTCATCCTTCCCATCTGGCTTTCATATCCGCGTTCCTTCCGGGACGGAAACCAGGTGGCGTAACACCGCTCCAAACGGTGTGCGCGGAAGAAGGACGCATAACTCGTGATACTCCGGGAAGCGTGTGCTCTCCTGAGTACACGCGAGCAGTATAATGCGGCCGCTTACAGCGAAAGCTCTCAAAAAAATTGGTATAGCCATATGGCTTTGAATTCTACCACAGAAAATACAGTGTCGACAGTAAGATATTATTATTTACGGAAGGGATTTCAGTTGCACCTGCCAATTCCTGGCTGGTGCAACTGAATAAGCTTTATTTATATGATTGATTCAATTATTCTATGGTGACCACTTGTCTAGTGAGCAGAGTGCAGGATGATGAGACAAATGTTTCTTCGTGAGAGAATACCGCTGTCCACATTTAGGTGAGACGAAAGTGTGAGTGGGAAGAGAGGATGTGAGGTGATGGGTGGCTTCACAAGTTAGGCAGATACCTAGTTACCACGAGGAGTGCCCACGTAGGTGTCCCTACGGCAGAAGGCAAGGCTGTAAAGCAAAGCTTTAACAGCATCGCCAATTTGTCTATAAACAAAACTATAAACCTTTTTATCCTCATGCAACCTGAGAACTAATATTCCTATCCCCATAAGCTTCTAAAATAGCTGTTTTGGAAACCGAGAACCGCGATGCAGATTTATTGACAAAATTAGACGCCTAACGAAATTCGCACTCAGAGCACCAAAAGCGGCGGGGCAAAATGATTGCGCGTTCTGGCTGGAAACAAAATATGCGATGGCGGCCAGCTTTAAGGCTCGGAAGCAACTTTGGAGCACAGGCCCACTTCCCGGCTCGATGAACGAGCGTGGGCGAAGGCGCGTCCGCTAGTCCCTACATGTAGCACAGTGACCATCCATGGGCATGTCTAGAATCTGCTACATTTCGCGTAACAGATTTAGTGCTTGAAATGGCGATCGCCGGCATGGTGGGCTAATTGGTTCTCTCCTCTTTCCCCCTTTTTTGCCGTAGTGTGCTGTGTGCTCCACGAATTCTGAACGAGATTTGGCCTCGTAGGTTTTCCTTCAAGGTTTTTTTTTCGTGATGGGAATTCTATTTTAAACATACTTTTGGCGAAATTCGGGTGTGCGTTGAGGCTTGCAGGAAGCGTGATTCTCCTCATCCTATATCTTTCTAATGCACTTAGAGTAATTGCACATCCTTCTTTCATCAGTAATTTTCTTCGGGTGCAGTGGCATTATTAGTTACCCGTTATGAAGTATGCAATGACCTTCATTGGACACTGGATACCGTCGACTTTAGCCCTTTCAGACATGCCTAATGTTCTATGACTGAAAACAAAATCTGAAAATTACTTATGCCTATATTTCGAACGTTCTTTTGCAAAGAATTTACCGGTCACGAGTTGTTCAGAAGATAAGAAATTCATGCTCGCCTCAAAATATTATTCTCGCTGACAATATTAACTTATTCTCATTGAGATTTATGGCCGAATATTTATTTCCTTATGTGAAACTGTTCCCGTAACAAAAATTCAACTGCAGTGTTCTATAGTAAATAATTTCATTGCAGTGAAAAAAGAAAGAGGGTATGTAACCAGACAGCACTACCAGGGCGCACGGTTGTCCTTCACGTTATCCATCTAATACCTGAAAGTTTTGGGGACTTTCTCAAAAGAGGTATTAAAATTCGTCTTTTTTGCAAATTGAGTAAATTCGCGGTAAAAATCTGCACATCCGCATATGTCCTTTGCAGATTTCTAATTTTCTATTGTTTTCAAAAACAGCCCTTTGAACTCCTCACTGAGTGACGTATCAATAGTGAGATCAGGACAAACATCAGACGCGAAATTTGCGGCCGGCATCGGAACCTAACACCATTTCCATCAAAGTGTGCATGGCAGTATCTTATATTATCGCACACCTGCCACGCAGTTTAAGGAGGTATCGTAGGGTAAACGGTACATGTCACATTTAACGTATTATTTTAGCAACAAGTGCAGATCTTTACATCACATTTCTTACGCTCACAACAGATGCCCCTGCGTACAATATGGAAGACTTTTTTTGAGCTTATATTGTTTACCTGTCCTTTTTTCCCATTCCCAAAATGTCAAGTGTGTTTAATTATTCAATGTACCTTTTCTCTGTAACTACTCAAAGGAGTGTGATGATATTAGGCACTGTTGTTCTACATACCCATAGGTTATATCTGAACTAAGGGCATGCGATATTCTTCAGGAATTTGTTCTTGAAAAAATAATACCGCTGCATGCACAGAGGCACAAGGGGGATGTCTTGACGTGTAACTTTTTTCCAGAGTTATCATTCATACCATCTGCGATTTTTTTAGTTCCAAATATTTAGGACTGGCTAATGTACATGTGGGCAAGGTTTCACTGAAATTCGATGAATACTTTCTGAGAAAAGGTACATTGAATTTGAGGAACTTGCAAAAAAACACAATTTGAGAAAAATTAAGCTTTATGTTTGCATACCTCTCATGCATGCTCAAAATGCCCCAGGAGAATACATTTCACGGCTGACATTCTTGCAGGTGTCTCCAAAACCCTTCTTAGAGTT
Source organism: Amblyomma maculatum (assembly GCF_055883805.1). Taxonomy (NCBI): domain Eukaryota; kingdom Metazoa; phylum Arthropoda; class Arachnida; order Ixodida; family Ixodidae; genus Amblyomma; species Amblyomma maculatum. The sequence goes on along the minus strand of NC_139350.1, from coordinate 102,435,029 downwards.
CCTTTTTACCCGTCGTGTTTCCTTGCTCTCGGCAGAGCCATACAATTCTGCCCTGTCAACGCGCTCTTTCTCCATTCTGTCGAGGGCAACATCACAAAACACACCTGGAACAATTCCAAGAGCCTCTAGAACAGCTTTTCTTGCAGAGTTACCATCATTGTAGTAGGCTACAGCATCGTTAGCTGCTGTCCTCAAGGTGTCAGCACTGACAAATGTTGTCTTAGGGCAACGACACCAGATGAGTTGGTTCAGCGACTCATTGGTGTTCTGTGTTCGTCCGTGAAGACATTTGCTCAGAAGACCTAGATCTGACAACGCCTTGAACACTGGCTTGATGACGTCCATCACGGCCTCAGGAAGGTAGCTTTTGTGGGAGTAGGTCTCAAGGCTTCCCTCAACAAGGCTGGGGTTATACCCACACCATGAAGAGGGTCCCTTTGGCCAGAGTCCATGGTGGGGCTTGATATCTGTGGATAACTTATGAAAGTATATCGCCCACACCGCTCATCTCATATTATCCAGACTGTCTGTATTTCCCCGAAAAGCTTTGCCATAGTAAACCTGAAGGGAGTCAATGTCCTTTTCTCTGAGGCGCCCTTTCCCGGAACGTGGTAGACCATCGGCAAGCTTTTTCTTCTCATTCTTCTTGATGTTCCTGAGCCTTGTGCTCATTCGCTTCAGGACATGTCCTACAAATTCATGTTTTTCTATGGCCTTCTCGTATGGCTGCGAGTCTCTTACAGAAATGTACGCCTTACTGTCTCCATCACCAATGTAACTTGTGTACATTAGTTGGTGCTTTTCAACAGAGCGCCCAAAGATTTTTACTGCTCCAGCAGATTCCATTCCACCAGATGACCCATCGTAGGTAACTTTACATTCATTCAAGTTGTCATCTGTGTGAAGATTGCGGGCACACATGTGGCAAAACTTAGATTCTACTTCAAAGTCGAGCACTTTTCCAGTGTCGGCCGATATCGCGGCTGCGACGCCATGTAGTGAAGAATAACCCCACTTCATCCACGTCCCATCCACTGTGACCGCAGCTTCCAGCTCTCCATCAGAGGCGACGGCCTCTTTCTTCAGTTCTTCGGTAGCTTTTGCCATACTTTTACTCACAGCGGTCGTAGGTGCACAAAGAAGCCTCGCGTTGTACGATGCAAACTTTGTTAGCGGTGGCGGTAAATTGAGCACAGCACACATGATGCGACCAGATGCCAAACCTTTGCCGCAGGTGCGAAGGGCGTAAACGAACCTTTGATTTACTTCAAAGACGTTGCCAGCAATGCGCCTTGATGTCTCAAGCACACTGAGAGCATCGCACTCGCTGCAGGTGAAATATATGGAGGATGCCAAACCGCTTCGCCTGTCACCTTCTTATAGTATTATTGCACCCTTGTTGCACGTTTTACACACAGTAACATCTTGCAAATAACTGCGGAGAAGAGCGAAGTCGATTAGACGGTAGCCAGTCGTACTTGCCCCGTCTACATCAAAGGAATCACGACTGATTCTCTCACCAAGTTTTGTAAAGCTTGCAGTTCGTCGTGCCGGTTTCTCACTGCCCTTCTTGCTAGTGAACCGATTGCCTTTGAAAGTTCTCTTTCTGTTCCATTTGCTGGACGATCGTGCCATCTTCTGGGCAAGCAATACGTTTGAAACACGAAACAGACACGACCGTAACCATAATGATGCCAACAATAGCAAACACGAAACACGCTACAAGAGCATCACTAGCAGAACATCTGCTATCAAAGTAAATATTTTTAATACAATATGATCTTTTAATGCACAACATTTATTTGCCACACATACCCAAGCAAAAAGAACGCGTCATAATGAAGAAAACTGCGAAAGACAACGATAAACAAACCGGCTTCCGAACTCCGTCCGCCATTTTTAAACACCAGAGTGCGCGGCAAATTTTTTCGCGGCATTTAAACCGTTTTGAGCGGGCACTCGAGACTGCGCTTCCGCAGGTTTATTCTTCATAGTGCACTCGATTTTTCTGGGCCAAAATTGCAAATTCGCTTTTTGGGAGGTTTACCCTACCTTACCTCCTTAAATTTGTTCGGGAATGCTGGGCGTAAAGTAATATTTTAATGGGACACTTTTTGTTCTGGACACAAAACCGTCAGCATTCCTCATGCACGAAATGCGACGAAATCACCATGCATTGACTGTCTCAGCTGGCAATCGTGAATCCACCACACAGAGAGCTCCGCGTAAATCTTTGCGGTGTAAATCTCAACATTAGGCTTGCCGGTGATGCTCATGAATCAGCTGAAGCCGTTATTGTTCTGGTTCTCTGGTTTAGCCACTGCTGCTGCATTCTGCCCTACACCCAAGTTGATGTCGCGCATTCGCCCTCGTCGTAATCTCTCATGATGTTAGGCCAGCTATCATCTAAGTACTCTTTTCTCCCTTTCCCCACAAAGATGTGAAGCAAGATAACTATCGCTTTCAACTTTACCGCCTTCACACCGTGTCAGTGACAAATATTCAATTCACAAGTACGCGTAAATAAGTTGCTGCGGCTGGCGCTAGGGCTTCTCGAATAGAATACGAGACTGTATGACTAAAATAAGCCTATAAAAGCTCTCGTTGTTGCAGGCACAATTCAAGTCAATTTCCCCATCTTCAGATGGGGCGCCAAATCGCTACAGCAGTTTAGAATGCTTTAATTCCACCTGCAACTGTTGAGATACATCGAGCCACAGGCATCGCGCATTAGATGTGTCTGTAGCCAAGAAAGGGTGAAAAAGGCCTACCGGACAGCGTAATTCCGTCTCCTCAGCGGTAGGGTCCCACAACACCTTCCTCCTCACTGCTTGCTTCTGAGCGGATTAAACGGCGAGTGTTACCGAGAGGTGTCTCTGAACGCTACCTGAAGGCAGGAAATTATAAGGGTGAAGCTTGCAGGATTCGAACAGCTCTTTTATTTGCCCAGTGCTAAGGTAAGTAGTGTCAATCCATTGCGCCATTGAAGCAACGGATACTGCTGGCTTTAAATGCGCACTTATTCATTTTTACAACATTTCCGCTATCTGTCGCCAGGTGATGCTGCTCAGAGGACCCTACCGTTGAGAGAACAGAATGTCGCGTCTGGGCATATATACCTATACAGGTACTATATGTGCTGATTATTAAACACGTCCCAAGCAGCACAGTACTATTGGACCACCGGTGGTCCAATGTTGGAAAACCGATGTTTCAATAGCAGCCGTACATTGGCTCTCAAAGAAATTACTACGTTTTCGTACATTGGACCATCGTTCATGCCATCAGTGGTCAAGCGTTATTCCATTATTGCACTATCAATATGCGTTTACTTTTGGCGTGTCCATTCATATCTTAATGTTGACAGCCTTCCTAATCCATTGGCATTCCTAGGTTGGGAAAACAGCGGGCTTTCTATAATGTCATATGAATGGCTCTTCCATTTATCTTCTATTATAAACCGGGGTATTTCGTAGGCATATACAAGCCGTGGAGCAGTTTGGCCTACATGGTAACGCGACTAAATTTTTCTATTTCACAGTGTAAGGAAGGCACACAGTTAAACCTCTCATTTCGATCTTTCTGTGGCAACCAGTTCAATGAATCTTTTTACTCGCAAGAAATTTTTCTATTTCACAGTGTAAGGAGGGCACACAGTTAAACCTCTCATTTCGATCTTTCTGTGGCAACCAGTTCAATGAATCTTTTTACTCGCAAGAAACATCTACGGATTCAAAAACAGGCAGCAAAATGATTGAGAAAGAAATGTATATTTGACTCTTCAATACATGCATTCAGTGCCTGCTGGTTCAACACGCACGAGAGAAGGTTGAACTACTGGCTATTTTGTTAGAGTGTGAACAGCCTTTCAATATTTAATGTACATTTATTCAAGATTGTATACCTATCGCGTAACATTGTTGAGCTGCTGGGGATTTAAAGCGACTCAGTACTAACAGGAGACCGTGCGTTATATATAAAATGGCTGGAGGAAGAGCTCTTGGGAGGGGGCTCGGTCCATCCAGGGAGGGGAGGTTTCGCCACGTGATGACGCGCCCGGTAGTTCAGAAGTTCTTTAGGGATAGGAATAGTGCCTATCTGGAGAGGATGCGTGAAAATCCGGCAACTATTTGAAGATGAAATCCTAGGAATCAGAAGCAGCCATTCCTTGCTCTCACTGAGACATCTGCAAGAAAAAAAAAACGAGACACAAGGGTTACTGAACCACGCAGAAATCCTGTTAACTGTTCAAATACACAAGCAAAAAGGGGAGCACACATGTCATTTCGAAACAATGATGACATGATGACATTTTAAGCGGCTGGAAATCTGCAACAGAGCCAATTGACAACAGATAGACTCGAATGGTAGCGAAGTTCGGCTTCGATTGAAGGGCATCTCTTCTCTTTCACTGTTTAGTTACTTCCAGCTGTAAAATCTCAGATAACTTCGTAATGAATTACACTAAGATCATATTTATCTCCGCATACAAAACGACGGAAGGGTTGTGAAAAATGAAAAGGAAAAGGAAAGAAAATTGTAATAATACATGCGAAATGTGAAAAAGTGAACATTCATTGTTGTTTTTGGAATTGAAATCTACGCTAATTAACCAATTAGACTAGCTGTTCCCTGGTACCCATTGATCTGAAGAGAGAAGGGGGAGAATGGTATACCTTTCTTGAACAGTTCATTTTTGTAATTTCATGCAAAGACGCTCGCATAGGTGGTTAAATCCGCAGAAAGCGTGAATCTCAATGCAGCTTTGTTTTGTACAGCATAATTTAAAGCAAACACATATCTACGCCAGCAAGGACCTTGCCGAACTGTTCACCTTGAGCAATTCATGTGCGCCTAAAATTGGACATCCAAAAAAAAAAAAACAGTAAGTAAGCATTACGCATTTCCTTAGACAGATTAAATGCAAATGAAAACACTCGCGATTTCTGCCGCTACGTTGCAAAAAAAAAAAAAGTATTCTGAGCGGTTGCGGCGGCTCAAGCAGGAAGAACTACTACAACCTATTGCAAAAACCAGCGTCTCCAGTGCGAAACCCGTAAAATTTTCACGCTGGTTTTGCACTGGATCTGCTGGGCACGCTGGAGGTCTGCGATATTCACTGGAGCAGTAACGGGAAGACACTGGCTGCACTGGTGCGATAGAAGAAAAACGCTGGGATTAGCCTTTTGACGCTGGGTGTGTTTCTGGCATCCGCGATGCACTGGGAGAAGCGCTGTACGTGCGCTGGGGCCGCACCGGTCCCAGTGCCCCAGTATAGCCGGTGCGGCCTGCGGCGTCAGCCGGAGTAGCATCCCTCAGGGGCCAACAGGGCAACAGCGTACTTTCAATCAACCATCGGGGGCATATGAAAAATATGGTTCAAGCAAGCGCTTTTTGCTGCGAAGTCGTTGCGCATTTGTAAGAAAACAAAGGCAGTACTTTTTTTCTAGAGTTTCCATGTTTCCATAGGTCGTTTCGAGCGTTTCGAGAGAGACAACGACCGCCGCGCCTCGATCTCATGACACACTGACGATTAACGCACAACTAAAGCTAGAATTGAATAATGTGGGCTACCATGCATAACCAACCTCACAGTTGATCTTAAGGGCACTCTAACACAATGATTACTGCCAAAATGTTCAATGCGGGCTCAATCGCAGGCAAGCGTAGCCTGCACCACGGCCCAGTATAAACAGCAGAAAGAAAAACTAAAACCAGGAAGAGAGTAGTTTACCGAGCGATGGGCCCATGAGAGAAAAAGCAACGACATACAGCGCTTGTAATACATAATATTTGGCGTGTTTCTCAAGCTTTTGCGCTCCTTGTTACTCTGCGTATCAAGCATCCGAGCCCTCGGTCATCGCAACGCTTCCCGCAATGTTTACATACAAATAAGGTTTAGTTACACGCAATTAGGGTCCTCGCTGCGGCGTTTGCCGGTATTGAAGCTCGGTCGCACTTTTTTCCTTGAAGGCTTCTACTAAAGCACCGTGTTCAGCGAAAATTGCGCCCACGGTAGCAGAGCACCACCCAAGAGCCGGCGTTGGTAAATTTGCCAGCGATGTCAAACTCCCCATGTTAAAATGATTCCAGTGCACAAAATAGCGCGCATAGGCACCCAGAACATTAGTTGCAAGTCGTGAGAGCAGACAGCAAGCTAAAATGATCAAGAAGTTGCAATTGTTAGAGCGGTAGCAATGGCCTGTAGACTGCGAAACATAAAGTCCCAGCCTTATAAATGCGGGTCATGACACAAACCGTGCGTAGCTAGTAATTGATAAGCACCTAGGGAAGCAGTTCGAGGGCGCATGGTGAACAAATGTTTTTCCTTTTTTTTACTTTTTTTTAGTTTTTTTTATGTACCTAACTTGTTTCGTTACTTTTTACTTTTTAATTTTTATCCCACGCCTTTTTTTTCTCCGGGCGAACAGTGCCGCCAGTGCGGAGCGTCCCAGTATGCCGGGTCCCAGTGCGCCCAGTTTCCAGCGTCATACTGGGACCATAATCAGGTATGGCGCTGGAGCGCTGGCACCAAGTGGCACTGGTTTTTGCAATAGGGAAGGTTCCAATTTCGAAATATTTGGATTCAGGGCCGCCGCTTATGACGAAGTTGACTATCATTTGCATGTGAACTAGCATTACCTGGCCTGCTGCACTGCAATAGCAAGCGCTTCTTATTTCCAGAGGATGACCGACGTGCACTCCGTCGCAACAGATGGTAGACGACATGACAAAGATAGTCCGTATTCGGAGGACCAGTCTTACAAAAGACGAAAATTAAAATTCTCACCATTCGTTCAGTGTTGCTTTGGGCACATGCAAAGGTTGAGAGTTTTCATAAAGTTATCAAAAACTTGTCCCAGCATTCTCATTATCTATTCCTGCTGAAAAAAAATGCAAATTGTACCATATACTATAGTATTTTCCCAACATATGACGAGATGAAGATACTGGGCTACTCACATGTCTTCCGGGCAGAACTTTTTAGGTGCGCAGGCGCTCTCATGTCAGATGAGGCTTTTCGTTTCCGCAGTCTGCGAACATCTCCAAATATGCTGAGTTCAATTGTATGACGGTGAATCTTGATGGAGGTTGCAGCGACAACATGGGGACGCGTTCATTAACACAAACAAAAAAAAACTTGTTACTTTTAAATTACAAAAGAGGCCGTCAGCCAGAGACACTACACGTGCGTCTTTCCTGTCCACAAGGCAAGTGTGAAAGAAGGATTCTGAGAGCCAAAAGCGCCTGTTTCCATGGGCAAGTACATTTACCTTTCTCTCTAGCCCCCAGGCACTGACAAAAGATACCGGATCTTGGGCGCGCAGCAGTGAGAACTGCCGAGTAGGTGCATAATTCCCGAAGCGCCGGTCAGCGAGAGCTCCCCATGCCCCGCACATCAACGCAAGAAAAGGTAGTGAAGGGGGGGGGGGGGCAAACAGGGCAATATAAGGCCTCATTCTCACAGCCGGTGCTCCTCTCCGTCGCGGCGGTACCGGCGGGGGACACCGCACGACGGATATAGCGGCGCGATGTTCAAACATAAAGGGCCGCCGGACGCCGTCAAACCTGTTCGGGCGAGGCTTCGCCGCTCCCACGTGACTCTAGGTCAGAGCGCTTTTTTTCTCTCCTGCAAGAAAAAAAAATACGGAGGGCGGCTGCCCTCCCTGCAGCGGTGGAAGTCGTGTACTCCGCGTCTGTACGGGAAAAAAAAAGAAGCGTGCTGTCTCACGTGCTCTAGCAGCAGTTTGGAGCTAGAAGGAGTTTTCATCTCAGCTTTGGTAACGGTACAAACACCACGCGTACTGCGCCAAAACAAATGAGTATAATTATAGCAAGCATGTATTAAACCGCAGAAAGTTATGCTCACTCCAATAAAATTATTCTTCGCAATCAACACAATCACAGAAAACGTAATGAACTATTCTATCAATAAAAGAATTGTTCGCGACAACATGGCACGATAGTTTTGATACAAGCAATAAAAAATCAAGTTAGAATGGCACCGACTGAAATGATATTTCACGCAAATCTGTCGGAAGTCGAGGTTAGCTGTGACGTCCTGCATATTGCAAAATTAAATAAAATCAGCATTTTTTGTTAGCCTTTTGTGCTTTGGTGCTTGCGTACCTCCAAAATGAAAGGGAGTGAAATTCCAAATCTACTACTTGACAATAGTGTTACCTCAGCATCTCAGATTAAAAAAAAAGAATTCCCTGTCTCCTATATTCCGCTTTTAGTGTCGCGACTTCTCGCAGCAGTTCAGAGTTGGAACGCTTTCTTATCTCAGCCTCAGTACAAACACCGCACGTACTACGGAACAACAAATGAGTACGAATATACATCAAGCCAGTATCTATGCTCGGCATAAATGCGCACACCTATAATAACTCTGTCATCAATAAAGGACTGGGTCGCCAGAACTTGCAAGATTTCTTTGGATACACCCATTCAAACATACAACGGAAATATCGTAAAGTTTTGCAGGAGGTCATGTTTAGCTGCGACACCCGGTGCATTGAAAAATGAAAAAGAAATAAACGGCATCTGTTGTCTCTTCTCAGCGTGCGCTTCGAGGGGCACCAAACAAGAGGGCAACCCCCGCTTTTCTCTCTTTCTCTCTCTCTGTGTTCGCGCACCCCCGTCTGCATGCGAGCCCGCGATGGCCGCGTGGCCGCTCCGCCAGCGCTCGCTCGGTCGCGACACGCAAGCCGTGACGTAGAGTCACGTGAGAGAAGCGAGCGCGCTCACTGGTCCGTCTTTCGTGGGGCAGAGTCCGCCGCTCGCCGGACCGGCGGCGCCTTGGAGCAAAACCCCACGGCGCCGGCCACCCGATTTCGGGGAGTACTGGCACCATTACCTCCCCTTCACGGGCGAGCGCCCGAGCGACGGAGGCTACAGAGGAGAGAAAAACCGGCTGTGAGAATAAGGCCTAAAAGCGCGCGGAAAGAGCCACCCCGAGCGAGAACTCACAAAAGCCTATTCTCCTACTCAAAGATAGACGGAGAGACCGAGGGCGACTGAATGGTGCAGCGTGCAGTCTGGCGAGAGAGAAAACAGGTTTGAGGGGGTGAGCATGTAAAACCACAAAGAAAAATTGCACATCGCAAGGCGGGGGATAGAAATCTACAGGGAAAAGGGTCGACCGGGAAGGGAGTGTTGGAGATGGCGTTTCAATGATTGTTCAGTCAAATAGTAATGCACTAGGATGTGGGCTTTTTGTTAAACTAGGATGTCACACTTCCAACAAACACCTATGGTCAATCCATTCATTTTCTCGCAGATGCAAGAAACCATACATTTTATTTTTTTGAGCAAGACATTTGACAGGTTGGCCGAATCTTATTACTATGTTGCCTGTCCACTCGTCACTAATCTACATCCACATAGGGTGGACCGCTGTACCAGATACTGAATCCAAATGCATTACATCTTCCTGCAAGTAACAACCAAAACGAACAAAAATGATCACAACTACAACTATTAACTGCTCGTGATGCAATAAATACTACGTTTACTAGCTAGAACACACTACAAAGATGCAAAAGCCTATACCAGTGCCAATTGGTAAACATTCCGCAAGAGTGCAATTAATTAAGCAGAAAACAACAAAATTACTACATCATCATCGGCAGACAACAAAAAATACCTCGTCAAAGAACACAGGAATATGTGTTGTTACATGGCGCGACATATGGAATTTTATCGCGAGCACGGGGCGACTCGCATTGCCATTCTCGTGGCTTATATGCGTGTTTCATAAATGGCTGCAGTGAAACTTCTTGTGCAGCTTAGCCAAAATAGAGCGCTAAATGCTTTCAATCAACCCAGTGTTGATATTTATTGCTTGAATAGTACGATGTTGCAAAAGTCAATTCTTTTATTCGTGGTAAGCAATACAGATGATGTGAACCACTAGGCGTGTCACGTTGTAGCCCATTTTATATTTCATGAAGTTCGGGGGATTAGGCTTCTAATGCAAAAACACCTCACTGGCCGTCATTATGAAAAACAGACCTTATAATGGCATGTTTTCTTAACATTCTCTTCCTTAGCTATTCGGTGTAAAGACAAATCACGCGCTGTTCTCGGGAACCCAAGTGTCTATATATTAACGTGCATGTGAATACCATTTGTACAGCAAATGAGTGGACGGGCAAAATCTAAATTTTGCTTCTGCAGCCATGTTATGAATGCGTGTAAATGCAATTCTACTCAACTGCTATTCCAGAAATTCCATGAGATGGCTTTTAGCTTACGTGCAACAAAATTATAGAAATGTGGATCCCTGAATCCATAATTAATCATATATAACCTCTTGCTGCTACTATACTTTCGAGCGAAAATTGCGGAGATCAGCCATCTGTTTCTTCAAAACAGCTCCAAACATTTCATTAATATATATGTACCGCCATAAGTTGTGGCCTGCGCTTCATGGTGGAATAAAAAGATAACATCATAAAGAATAAAATGCTTTCTCAAAATTTCATTGAATTGCTTCTGTACGCGTGTATTAAAGTATGCGAATATCGATCCCTGTTTTGATTTGAATAATACCACTAAATAATATTTTGAAATTACATATAGCCAGGCACAGCATGGCGCAAACAATACCGGGATTCCGAGGAAGAATGTGGTTCAATGTCGGCTGTTTTTTAGAACGGCTTGACAGATATTGGAATAAGACCAGAGAAAATAGTCCAATATAGACAGTGTTTAAAACCGGCGTGGCCCATAATGGCAGCACACAGTACAAAGTGGTCCAATGTAGCCAATTCTTAGAGGTGGCACGTCCGATTTTGTGCGAAAGTAAAGCAAATTGGTCCAATGTCGCCAATTTCCGAAGGCGGTTTCACCAATATCGGGAAAGTATGGGTTAAACTGGTCCAATACCTCCAACCGTCTAGAACGGTAGCACCAACATTGGGGGAACACATGAACACTGGTCCATCGTTGGATGTGTTGTGGACTGGCTTGACCAATGTTGGTCAGGTAGCGGCAAAGTTGGGCCTCTGTAGGACCACCGTTTGCCAGCGCATTACCAATATTGGCCCACTGTCATGCTCTGCCTTGGGTAATATTACTGATTCCTTTATGCTTGGATGTAAATGTCGACATTTTCACCAATACAAAAATATCTGAGTCAGCATTACAAGCTTCCATCTTATTGTTCTCCCGCAGGCTGGAAAAACAGAAGCGCCAATCGGCTGCTGAGGAAGTCGTGGCGTTAAAAGCAATGATCGAAATAGAGCGGGCCAAAACAACTACCCTTGAACAGGCGGCTTCCGCGGCGGCAGCTGAAAGGCGCCAGCTGAAAACATTTTTGAATGCAGCCAGCGTGAGTTGCTTACGCCATTTTAAATATGTTATGCGTCTTATTCGCGCCTGTTCTAGTTTGCAAAAATATTAGGTGCTAGTGAGAAATTACAGGCAGGAGCATATATTACTTTAAGGCAAAGTGTGATCATCCCGCCTTCGGAGACAGATTGAGAAGATATAATGCGCAGTCTACATCAGGTTGATATGCTCTAAACGTGCTGCTTCCAATTAGAGATGTAAAATTTACGGAAATATTCTGTATCTTGAAAAAAATGTTTTTCATTTTGTAAAGAAAAATAGAAACCTTGCTAAGGAAATGAAGTACATGCTCAGGATGCAAGGATTTATTCACTAAAAAGTATAGACATCATTATTCACTTTAGATTTCAGCGATGATTCTTAAGAAAGTTAAGGATGTGAAAACTAGTTATCTGTGAAAACGCTACATTATCGCTTCCATGCGTTTTAATTATTTTCGTCAGTTTCGGTGTGATGATTCTTCTCTGTTTGTAATAATCAGTAGAGCTATGATTTTGGCCAAGCTTAGGCCAGGTATTGAGTGTTGCGATGGATATTAGTCCATCTTTTTGTGAAAAGCGTCCGACGCGATTGCTTTTGCCAGGTTTCTTCTACATGGTGCTTTACTTACGTGCTTTACTTCTACAGGTTTCTTCTACATGGTGCTTTAATTTTATTTCGCATATCCCTTCCGTAAACAACCAATACAACATTCAATTTCGTCATCACAAAACCTTGCATTATTCGAGTAAAGCAGCTTACGTGAGCAAAAGTCGTTTTTGTTTTCTGCCGCGTGTTGAACGCGGCAGAACGCTCAGTAATTTTTTTGAATTCAGCCGTGAGGTAAAACGTTACGTTAAAGTTGTGTTCAGCCTGGCGCATCCGTGAGACCTACCTTCAGTCCACTTTCTCGCAGAACAAATGTCTCAGAGACGAAATTTCGACAGACGTTGACATAGATGACTGATTACTAAGCTCACTCACTCGTTTCGATCACGAGTGCACAGCCACTTGTTTGTACAGGCTAGATGCAAGACACCGGTGTCCTGTTTTATTTCAGTGCACGTTGTACAATTCCCTGTAGTCTAAATTATTTGCGCCTTCTTAGTCCCTCATTGCCGATGTAGCTTTTAGGTTTTGCCCCAGTAAAAGCAGGCTTTGGGAATTGCTGTTTACTATATTGTTGAATCGTCCTGTAAAGAAAAGAAAATTATTTATACTCAATGCAAGCAGTAATAAAAATTTTAAATCACGCTTGGTAAATTTTGTTTTTTTATCACTGTTTTCCTTAGGTGAAAAAAAGAAAAAAAAACGTTTTTTTTTCTCCAAGATTTCGCCTTTTCTTTTGGGGGGGGGGGAAGGGAGGGAGTGATTTATAGATCTCTACTTGCAATTCAGTTGTGATGTTCGCGTTGCATTTGTCAATGCTACAGCAATATATTTTATATCCGAGCAGCGATATCCGAGCAGCGATACCGATAATATTGCGGCACCTGTGAACGCAAGCTCAAAGAACATTGGATAAAGTCGAACCGTATACTGCAGGCCAAGAGCTGCTGAACGGCACAGTGACCAGCACGAAAATAAGGGATACGAAAGGGAAAAATGAGAGATTATGTTAACGACATTCGTACACAGTGCAAAATGACAGTTTCACCTATTTATTGGTGTTCTGCGTAAAACTACAGACGCCACCTAAACGTTATCTTGATCGCGTGACTTAGACAATTTCATAAACTTCTAGTTACACCATACTGCGCCAATTTGCACGTTATCTTGGTCACGTTTGTTGATAATGTCACCAATTACTAATTACGACATGCTTCACACTTTGCAAGTCATACTTTGTCATAGGGGACTCGTCTCATACGGCGCGGCTGAGATGTCCGGAGAGAAGAGCGGAAGATACTGCGCCTTATCATTCCTGTGCCCTTATTTGCAATTCAGCCCCACTTTCCGAGGCGCCCGAGTACTGCGCAATGCCAGTGCACGCAAGGAAACATCACGTGGTCGAAATTTCTAGAACCCTACACTACGCCGTCCTCCATACTTCAGCATCAGACGTAGTAGCTTCAGACTTTGAACCCAATAAACTAAAAGTCTTTAGTTGGTTTGTTTCTGGAGAAAAAAGCGCATGCATCTGCCTCACTCCTCGATTTATACCAGCAGAATGCGGACGTACAAGAAAGTTATACAATATTACTGGGCTCTGAACCTGCGCATTAGTTCTGTAGTACTAATTGCTTCACTATTCTCTCCTGTCGTCCATGACGACAGCCGCTCAGCGTTTGTGCAGTACTCGTAGCTAACGTCACCTGTAGTATTTCTTGTGCAATTTTGTATTCAAAGAGGAGGAAAGCGCTCGTCGTCAGGTGGGCGGATGAAAGTCGAAACACTGCGGGGCAATGGCACCAAACCTGGGCGCGGGACAGTGTTGACTACAGTGCTGTAGGAGAGGCCTTTGTCATGCGGTGGGCGTAATCAGGACGTTAATCGTACTGATTATGTCGGTGGTAGTTTCCTTTTTATAGCGGAAATGTTAATAAATTTGAGGGTGTGATCAAATTAGCACGTCATGAAATTCCGGGACACGGGCAAGCACTGCACAAGCGACCTATCTTGAGTGCACCGGGCTTGGTACAGCCAGACTGGCAAGCAGTTCGGCACATATCACGTAAGAATAAAATGCGGGTTACATTTGCGCTTTTGTTTATTGAGGCAGCACTATAACTTCCTGAAGCTGTGGATAATTTATTCACAGAAAACGATGATCATCATAGATTTGAGAGGCTACGAGTTTACTTGTCCTTTTTAGCAAAGCCACAGCAATGCTGTTAAAGAAGCGCTTTCTAGTGTCACATCAGTCTAGTTGCACAATCCTTTGCACTTAATGATTAAGGAGAGTGGAGGCTGGACAAGGGAGTATTGCCGTATTTGGCTTGCATCGCGTGCTCCTGAGGAAAACACATTCCGCTGCCATCCCTAGTGTTGAAAAGTAGCCATAATTGTAAGAAGCGGAAGTGCGAGAGAAATGATCTGTCCGGAAATAATTCCTGTTTGAAGGTACTTTGCGCACCATCGAAGCAGACTTATGCGTGCGATCAAAGAAAACGGTGCCAATCACACCAGCTACTCTCCTGGGCAGCACAGTAGGCCGGACACTGACGGTTGTACATAGCTTATCGAATTTCATAGCACGTCATTGAAAAAAAAAAACCGCATACTGCGCCCCACGTTAGTAAAAGTGCCACCAAGAATGGGCATTTAGTTATCATCTTTTAGTGACCGCCAAGGACCTTTGGGCACCTTGGTATCCTGTTTCGTCAGAACAAGGAGCAGATTTCAATGCCGGCTGTGTCTGCGTTCGGGTGTCAGCCGCGCGCGAGTTTCAGTTGGCGCCCCTAAGGTAAAGAGGACTGGCCCTTCGCCGCCATTTAAATGCGGCGCTTTCCTTTAGATACATTCCATATACGTTCATGGAAATCAGACATTACACTAAAGGTGGCGATGTTTGTTGGCACTCGTTGCTTTGACAGGCCGTTAAATTGTGGTTTAACTGTGCATGTTTTTGGAATGAACACACGGCAATGAACGCAGCCCCCGTTTCCCTTGTGCACAGCACTCAAGTGGCGCGTGCTGCTTAGAGAAATCGACGCCTCATCGCAGTTTCCAGCATTCGGACACAACCCTTGAGTTTAATGGTCTGCATGCAATCTAGTAGACCTGCAATCGAGGTAGACAAGCGCCTTGAAAGGAAGCAGTTGATTGCTTTCTGATCTGAGTTATTATTGCACGGTGCGCACAGCTAGAGAACTCCACAACTGTCGCAGACTGTATAGACATCAAATTGTGGAAAACTGATTCTAGAATTTTATTGTTATTCTGGGATGAAACCTTTAATGGTCGCTCTTTGCTTTGTGTTGCTCGCTGCATGTATGTCGATCGTATCGTTATAGTTGCTCTGGAGCATGATTGTGATGAGCTTGCGGGAACTGTGCAGCAACGTACTATGGACAATTGTTTTTGCGCGAGAGCGAATCTCGATATTAGACTACCTTTAATCCGACTCTTTTAAGGAAAAAACAATTGTGTTCACCGTGCATGCACAGGAAGGCGTCCAGAGGAGTTTTGACGCGCTGACTCGGCGTCAGCAGGCCGTGGAAGACGACATGGAGGACATCCGAGGTCATTTGCTGGTTGTGGCAGAGGCAGTCGACGAAATTTTCCAGCAACATAAACACCTAATGGCTGCCATTCGAAGAGTAGAGGTGGGTTCGCTATTCTAAGATGGCAGAATATAACATTGTCATATGCATTTCAGCACTGTGACCTATTGCGGGGAAAGGTTCGCACAATATACCATCTCAGCGTTGCGAAGATGTCAGTTTGAAACGATCAATGGTCGTCTGGAACTGTCGCTGAAAGACTGACCCGAGGATGATGGCGTGGAAGCGAAGGGGTGAGACTGTGTAAACGAAGAGGAATTGAAGGTTGGCCATGAAGGCTATTCGAGGCAAATATTGAAACTATTCTTTCTATCAATGAAGACTACACTGAGCTTTTTGGAATACTTTCCAAGAATGCGAGCGTAAGATCAAATCGCTACTGGAGTGTCGCTTCCCTTGCCACCGAAGGAGCGGTGTAATTCTATGGTATCCAATAAGTGTAAATGCAGACCAAATCTACTCCAGTGCGCTAAGTTACGCGTGGCAACTACGCCACAATTATGTCAGCCATTAAGTAAAAGGATTTCCTTCTTTGTGGCCTCAAAGCGGCTTTTACTTGATGCATTGCATATAGCTGCGGCACGAATTAACCTACTTAATCTTGCGTTTCAAAATAGGTTACCAGTCTTTTTTCTTCGCGATATACGTATGTGCAAAGGCGAATAACCACAGTGGAGTTTGCAGATAGAATACAAAAGTAGAGTTTGCATATGGAATGCTCCATGGCATTACTACACCTCAACAATGCCCCGAATCATGGCTGTACAGGCAAAAGGTAACATGCATAACAAAAAGTAATGCTGAAAATGCACAACTCGAAATAGAAATATAGGCGCCCGCGATCCACAATTTCCGGTCACGCACGTCACGGTTGGGCTGGTCTGTAAGGCCATGACGTACAACAATGCTTTGTTTTTGTAAATCGCGGTTCCACGTCTAGTCCACGGGGCATCGACGGTCGGACTTCGCTAGCCTGAAGTAGGATTGCAGCGTTTTGTTTTCTCTTTATTTTCACTCTCTTCCGCAGGTGCCGACCGCGCCCGAGTTTTCTCGGAATGCTGGGATTTTTTTCCACCCTCCCAACCCCCGCGTCGCGAAGACGCTACAGCAGCTCCGCCTCCCTCGGCCCGAGAAACAGGCCGTGCTTCCCAGAAGCACTCATTCACACTACGGACCATCGGTTCGCGGACTGCGTATGACATGTACACATGTCACTACTATGTGAGGCACGCTGGTGGCCTGGTCCTGTCCAATTTCGGATGATGCGTACTATAATTGTGCTCTTGTGTGGTCGCCTTCACCTTCGCTCCCCTGTTCGAGGCACGAGAGGCGTGTAGAAGTAGAGTTGCCTGTTATAGTGCGCGTCAACCTGGCTGGGCCTAGAGGCTTCTACGTTTTGCGGTGATGCAAACAGTTTGTGAGACAGGGTATAGTTGATTGTTCGAGATAGGGGCGCAGAGGGGGAAGGTGAACAGAAGGGGGTAAGCCTGAGGGGGGCGCGGACAAAAGCTCCTTGCCTTCTCGGTCCGCAGAATCTACTTGATGGTTTCCCTGACACCCTCCCCCCCCCACTTTTGAGCTTCTCCCCTCCGCATTCCTATCTCAAACAATCAACTATCTCATCTCACAGGCTGTTTGCAGCAGTACGAAAGGCAAGGGCTGCTCGGCTTAGTCAGGATGATGCGCACTGCAACAGGTAATTTTGTCCCTACGAGCCTCTCGCGCCCCGAATATGTGGGGTCGACAGTAGGAGCACAGTTTTCTATTGCAGTGCGCTCAAGCGACCGGCACACAAGAGCACAATTATAGTGCCCACCATCCTGAATGGGTCAGCACCTGGCCTACAGCTTGCCTTACATAGTAGTGACGTGTCAACATGTAATCCGTGATCCACGGACCGATGGGTCCTCGTGTGATTCGGCAAGAATCGTCTGTTTTACTATTCCCCCCCCCCACCCCATCCGGCGGCGTCGGTCCCGGAGTGGGCAGCAGCGACGGCGATGCACCCGTCGCTAATGGCCGCTCACTGATCTGCTACCCCAGCCTCCTGTGGATAATTAGAAGGCGGTCTTGTCCCTTAACCTCCCTGCGGCACTTCTTGGGATATATGGCGACGTCATCCTAGCATCCCACGAGGTCTGGCGATAGAACAGGGAACGGACGCCTGTTGAGAGAAATTGAGAGCTTTACACATTTATATATGCTTTACACATGTTATACATTTAAAAACCTGGCCCCGAGATAATTTCCAACCCACAGGAGATGGGGCTCTATAAATAGTGGATATGATTGGCCGCTCATTTTTGGGGCGGCTCATGGAAGCGACCACCCTGACGTCTGTAGTTGATATGAATAAGCGGCCATCAGACCCGGTTGATCAGTTCTGTCCAGTCGGGCATAACTGGTTCCTTGGTTCCTTGCGCCAGAGGCCCCTCGTCGGAGACTGTATGTAGCGAAGACTTCAGTACAGGAGTTTGCGAGAATAACTTAATATTTATATACACAGAAGATTTACAACATTTACAACCGAGGTGCAAGGTGGAACAGGCTAACTGGGAATTATTCCCAGCTCGACATAGCTGAAGATGAAGAGCATCTAAACCTAGCCCAGAACGCCGGACGGGGCCCTTGGGCGCACCCCTGATGTCCAGCCCTAATTTCCACAGGGTTCAATCACCACAAACGTCCACTTGATTGGTTCGTTGTGAAGTACAACTCTCACTTCAACTTTAACAGGACTAAACCCTCTTTCTGCGAAACAAGCGCACTCCGAAAATCACCAAGTTGCTTAGTGAAAAATGTCAAATGGAAAGAAAGCTAGCCAAGGTGATTGGGCTGCGGAATCAAGCTTCCCGCCCATGCCTGCGGCAGTGTGACTGTACCCTCTCTCACTAAAATAAAAAAAGAGAACACAACACTGCTAGGGTCAAGTCCTTCCTATATTCCACTGTACACTAAGCCATTGCAACAATAGTCTTTGCTACCCCCGCCCGAGAGCCGTCGGCTCTCAGCCCCCGCCTTCGTGATTTGTCACGTTCGTGGCCCCTGGCGTAGCGACGCCACAAATCAGAAAAAAAAAAGAGCGGTCAGACGTCCCGCCACAGCTCGCCTGCTGCCACGAGTGCACAGCTTTGGTTAGGTGCTCACCACCACACTCCATCGGACGCTTGCTTGAATGGGCGTCTCACCTGCTACTGCGGGGTCGACACTGGCGCGCAAGCCAGTGTTCACATTGCCATCTGTATCTCCCTCTTTGGGAACTTATTGACTGTCATTAAGCTAGTAACGCTCGTCTTCCTGAGTGGCCCGGCGCATCGTTGCGCCCTCCTGTCTTCGCGCCACCAGCATCCATTCATGCTACAAGACTGCCAAGAGGTACTGGGCTCATAGCTACATACTTTCTACGATGTCCCGCGCTAATGCGTTGGGACCGTAGGTCCCTTACATGCGCCTCCTAATATTATAAATGGTGCCCTATACCACTAGTTAGAATTAATCCATTCAAGGGACCGATGAAGCCTGGCACCCTTTCAGAGGTATGCACTACTGCCTGAGTGCGACGGCAACATTACATACGGGCAAACAATATCCGAATATTGTGGGGGCAAACAACAAGAATACCATGCGCACAGACATAAGCAAAATAGACTGAATACACCGTAAACAAACAAAAACATTTGAACTGGCAATACGTAAACTGTGTAGTCACTGCGAATGCCTCGCAGACCTGTTCATCGATCATGCAACGTTCGTTCTGGTCCAACTGCAGATTTTCCATCCACGTCGCTATCACCTGGAGGCACCCCTGTCTTATCCTCTGCACATGTGCACGCCTGTACGTATGCCAAATCTTGGGTTACGACATGCAGTAACGGTGGCTTGTCGGCGGGTGACAATGGCACGAGAGGTGACTAGCAGCCTCCAGGGTCGTACACACCAGCTGAAATAACGCGTAACACTTCGTTCGACAATGTCTTTGGAGATTTGCTCCTCATTTTCAAAAACTCAACTGAGGTTTTTGCGAAGCCTGGCAGCATACCGCAGCCACGCGCGCAAGCCAGGCTTGTTATTCCTCTCATGTCCTGATATTGTGAAAGGACTACTGCGGTGTCGCACGCGCTACCGCGGTGGAATATCGGGCATACCACCGCCCAACCATGCTCGACGCCTCTTTCACCACCTGAACTCATGACGATGGAAGTCGTGCGCTTAGCATTTCTAGCGCTTGTCTTCCGCATCGCGTTACTGAACTCTGACGTTGAGCCAGCAGGCCTCCTTTTACTGGACTGAGTGCCTTTTGACAAAAGGTCTCTACGCGTTCGCTCTTTTAGTAAAGGTGCCCTGCTTTCTTCAAATCGGTTCAGACACTCTGAATTTTCACATTCTGAGATCAGCGCATTGAGTGAGCTCCCGCTCTCTGCTTCGAGTGCAGGTTTGGGCTCTTCACTAAGCTGTTTGCTTCCTTTAACTATGAAGCTTAGCGCCAACACCGGAAACTCCTCACCTGTGCTGCCCGTCCGATCGGCCTCCACCTTTTCTCGAGATTCAGCTAGCAAATTTTGTTTTTCCTGTTCCTGCAGATTTACACCCGCGGCTTCGTCGTCAAGCTTTGATGCCTGACCAGAATAGTTTGTCTCCACCCCCTCAAGTGCGTCGTACTTCGATCTGATCTGAGAAACGTCAAGTGCCCTAACTGGAGTTTCCGACTTGCCGCCGCTGCGTTGATGTGAAAGCTGCCGTTCACTTTCACTACCGAACTCATGCGGTAGCTCTTTGCGCTTCGCTGTAGCTCTTTTCGCGAAGTGGTCCAAGTCGAGCAAGCTACCACTGTCAATTGGCGCCTTTCTACAATTTATAGCTACTACTTCGGTGCTTAGCTCTTTCAATCGCGTCTGCCCCGCCGCTAAAAGCAGATTTTCTCCCTCAATATCTCCTCGGGACTTTTCCCGTTGCCTCTGCAGCCAATTCTTGACTACGTGAAACTCAAAACTGGGTCCTGCCTTCTTTAAATGCTTATGAGCTCAAAACCACGGAGAGAGTGGGCATAAACCAAGTCTGGAGAGACTCACGTATGCGATGCGGAACCCTGCAGCTGCTCATTTGTCACTGCTCGCTCTATGAGTTGCCGACCACTTGCGATGAACCGCTACTTGCCATCTGGCGTCCATGACTGTCGCCGCCCTGTAGGAGTCGACGCGTCTGCAGCCCCACTTCCTGTGGCTGGAACTTGCTTGCCGTCACCTTCCTTCCTTCTCGTGGTCTCCTTTTCTGCCGCTTCTTGTCGCCTGTACCTCCTCCGTCTTCTCCGCTGCCTTGCTTTGTCTCTACTTGGCCCGTAGAGACAGCCTGCATGACTGCACCAGTAAAGTTCCGTAGTTCGTAGTGGTTCTTTCTTGTGCACCAGGGGTACGCCGACAGATTACAGTATACGTGTAGCAGCGGAGGCTCCTTCCGCCAGAGGCGCCCCGTCAAAGATGGTATGTAGCGAAGGCGTTTGCGAGAAGAATAACTGAATATTTACATACATAGAAGACTTACAACCTTTATAACATAGTTGCAAGGTGGAAATGTCTAACAGAGAAATATTCCCACCTCGGTATATCCGAAGATGCAGAGCATCCCACCTAGCCCACAACCCCGGGCTAGGCCCTCGGTCTCATTTTTACACCCCCTAAGATCCAGAGCAAATTCCTATCTCCAAAAATCACAAACGTCAACATGATTGGTCCTTTGCGACATGCAACTCCCACTTCAACCTTAACAGGACTACACCCTCTCTCCACGAAACAAGCATACTCCGAAAATCACCAAGTTGCTTACATAAAAATGTCAGTGCGAGAGAGAGCTAGCGAAAGTGATTGGGCAAGCGCCCCGACCGTGCTCTCGGCAGCGTGATTGAATTCTTTCTCACTGATAGAAAAAAAAAAGGAAACGCAACACACCTAGGGTCACGTCCTTCCTACATTCCACTGTACTAGAACCTCGAACAAAAAATGAGCACTTAAAGGTGTTTATGTGCACCAAAAAAGTCGACATGCCAAGAAGGAACAGCAACTTCCCTTAAGGCTATTCCACATACTAATTAACATTCTCTCAATTTCTGACGCTACGTCTCAAACGAGTATTCCGAGTGATTGCAGCGGTTGAAGCAGAAAGAACAACAATATTCCGACAAGTTTCCCCGCCTTTCCCCGCCTTGCGGCTAGAGGTGCCGAAATTTGCTCAACTCCCTGTGAACTAGATGGTAATGACTTCCTGCATAGGAACAGGAAGCGCTTGTGATTTATATTGAGGACGAGCGGTACACGGCCAATGCGTTCCCTAACGCAACGGATCGCAGACATGACAAAAGTGGTCAAACTATGGAATATCAACATTACTAATGACGAAAGATGAAATTATTGCCATTCGATCAGCACTACATTGTGCGTGACGGCAAGCTAGACATTGTGCAGAGTTGGTATTAAAGAATTGGCAGTTGTTTAGCTCAGCTATGTCAGGATTTACGTAGCGAGAGATACGTTTAGCTGGCTGAGCTTGTTGTGGTCATCTATGTTTAGCAAAGTCGGACACTGTTCTTTGGTTCCCATTGACGGTACTCTTGCATAAGCCCCATCCCGGCGGTTATGCTCCGTGTAATACGCTCGGCAGTCTGGCATCACTGTTTATAAAGCCGTTCCTCTCTCTGCTCGGGAGTCTCCACTGCTCTCTTCGCCTTCTTACGGTCATTCTCGCTTTGCTGCTACTATGAGCCGCTTTTTAAGGCGAAACGAAAGACGTGCAGTCTTTGTCACAAGTGTAAAGCCCAGGGGGTCTACTTCTGAGCCACTTCGTGCAGCTTGTAATGCATTTCCAGGGTTCCGAATTTCTTGATGATAAGATTTTTTTGTCCTACCCTTTCCAATGGGAATGCGTTCCACTGACGCTACACGGCTACACGGCTCGAAAGCAGACCCACCGGGCTCTACACTTTTGACAAACGCTGTAATTGTGTTATAGGTGTGATATTATAGGTGTTTTAAATTACTCCGTAGGCCTCCACTATAGCTTCTCTTTCTCTGTTTCGGCATTTTCTCCCACCTTCCTCCTTTTCATTAAAGCTCGGGTCAGGTGTTCACAGGGCGTGTGACAGATATGCGCCTTTTTTTTCCTGTGAACCTATTTACGATTTTTATTATTGGGCTCTGCATCTTGGCGTCGCCGCTTGCAAGGCGTTCTTCTGTTCGTGTTTTTTTACGTTGTCCTGGCTCGTATCATCTTCGACATGCTGTGAAGTCAGCGCACGACGCTCCACTTCCTGACGACGTCTCTTGGCTAGGCGTTCCTCTCTTTGCTCCGGTGTCTCCCCTGCACGCTTAGCTGTCTGGCCGTTTTTCCTACGTTCAATGGCCAATTGCCATGCGACAACCTGGGCTTGCGGCGAGGTGAGATTTCCAATACCTTACGTCGCCTAGCAGCGGGCTGACTTTCTTTACCACCGCTTTCCATGGAGAACTCCGGGCTAGGCGGCGTTCACCGTCCCACATTTATACGCGCGACGCGCTCTCGTTGCACATACGCAGTAGCGCGCGCCGCTTTTGCTCCAGAAGTGGTGGCGCCGATGGAGTAACATCACCCGACTCCCTACGTCTTCCGGCTCCTCGCAGCTGCGGCGAGCGGCTGCGGCGGCGGCGACGGCAATGGCGATGCTCGCCAGCTGCGAGCAGTGACATCACTCACTCCTCGAGCATGCTCAGTACGGTTGCCCCAGAACCACGCGAACCCGCGAGAGTGCGGCCAGTGTAGCTCAAGCTACAAAAGATTTCTCAGCGTTTTTCTCAGTGACGGACCATCATGCCCTGTGTTGGCTCGTCCACCTTCGTGATCCATCTGGTCGTCTGGCACGCTAGGCCCTTCGTCTGCAGGAGTACGATTTCACTGTTTCGTACAAGAGTGGCCGCAAACACGCCGATGTAGACTGTCTTTCATGTCTTCCTCTTCCTACAACCGAATGTGACTCTGCTGATTTCGATCATTACATCGCCTCTGTCGGGTCCGAGTTTCCCGATGCCTCGGCTCTGCGGACTGCTCAAGCGACCAACATAAGCCTTGAGCCACTGCTTGCGGAGGCGCGGGATTCCACTGCTTCCAGCCCATTTTGTCTCCGTGATGGCCTTTTGTACAAAAAGGCTTACTCAAGCACTGGCACGAAATTTCTGCTTGTGGTTCCCGAGAGATACCGCTCGTGCATTTTTGCGTGCCATGCACGACGACCCCACTTCCGGTCACCTGGGCTCATGCACGAACGCTACATCGTGCCAGCGACCGGTTTTATTGGCCAAAGATGCGCCAGACGACTGAGCGATATGTGGCGAGCTGCATTGAGTGCCAATGACACAAACGTCCTTCGTCCACGCCACAGGGCCTGCTGCATCCTGTGATTCCACCCCGTGGCGCATTTGAGAAAATCGGAATCGACATTATGGGTCCCTTCCCGAAGTCATCCGACGGAAATCATTGGATCATGGTTTGTGCCGACTGTCTCACCCGCTACTGCGAAACGGCAGCTCTTCCTTCAGCCACCGCTCACCACGTGTCCCTGTTCTTGCTCCGTTCTGTGATCCTCCGCCATGGACCTCCGCGAGTGATTATCAGTGATCGAGGTCGCCAGTTCATGGCAGATGTTGTGGAAGAGCTCCGTTTGTGTGCGTCGCATTTTCGGCATTCCACATCATATCACCCTCAAACCAACGGCTTAACGGAGCGCACAAACCGCACACTCACAAACATCCTATCTATGTACATCGCATCTGACCACAAAAATTGGGATACTATACTGCCGTTTACGACATTTGTATTCAACACTGCAACACTTGAGACGACCGGCTACAGCCCGTTCTTCCTGCTATATGCCCGTCCTCCTCGGTATTGTCTAGACACCATTCTTCCTTACTTTGTTCATGACGAACCGTGCATCGGGGAAACTCTTTTTCGAGCCGAAGAAGCTCGGCGTCTCGTCCGTTTGCGAATTCTCGCTTCGCAAGAGCGTTCAAAAGCTCCGTACGACAGCCGGCATAACCGCGTGTCTTACGCCACTGGAGACTTAGTGTGGCTTTGACGACCTCTCCGAAAGCGTGGTTTAGCCCAGAAAATGTTGGCGCATTACGCTGGCCCTTACGTTGTGCTTGAGCGCGTCAGTGAAGTGAAGTACCTAATAGCACGTATGACAGCCAGTGGTCGGCGCTCAGTCAGAAACGAATTTGCCCATGTCGCCCGGATGAAGCCGTGTCACTCTTGTGGAAACGAATAACTACCTCGCCCGGGGGGCTTCGTCTGCCCAGGGAGAAAATGTAACGGTACAGAAGAAGATGAAGCTTACACCACAAGTGAAGGAGAAAGACGTTGAAAAAAAAAGACTCTCGTGCCGGGCGCGCTGCGGTTGACCAGCTGAGCTCCCTGCCCTATCGTCTGGTTGTTTAGCGCTCCGACGTCTTACCCCCGTTGTAACAATATAACATACCGAATACAAAATAGCAATTCTAATGAAAATACCTGCTGTCATGCCGCGATTGTATGTTAAGTACCTCAAAGGACCATATGATCTCTATTGCAACGATCAAGCTATAGCAATTAGAAAGGATACGAGACGAGCATACAGACTCTGCTTTCTAAGTTATTTACTGAACATTGCAGGCGGTATTTCAGTGATTGTTTAAAGGACTTCGTATCAGAGTAAAGGGAAAATTTCTTAGTTTGCTGATTTGGCGGCGCCAAACAATTCAGATTAATTTTGAAACACCCTATTGAGACATTCCTACTACAAATACAAGAGATGAAACTAACTGCAGATGTAAATAGAAACCGATAGCAAGCAGGCATACAGGGATTGTCGGAAAGTCGTAAAGGGCAATGAAGACGACCAGCCGCACGTTTAACCCCCTGAAAACTAAGCTTATTCCTACGTTGTATAGGAGGTTAGTGGCACTTGTCTTCTTGGTACCTTTGTCTTTAGTCATTTATATATGCGTCCTCAGGGATCTGACCCCAGGTATGAAGCCCTGTACTCTCGCAACATGCTTATGGTGTCGAGGGGGCGCCTTAAGGCGGAAAACATACCGCGAAAGACAAGCACAGTAGATGTCGGTGTTGGTGGAAAGCTTTGTTTTGCAAAAGCCCTCCCTCGAACTGCTGCACTTTCCGGTGGCAACTTCAATCCACACACCAAAACCCTAACGTCTAAGTGTTTATAGAGACCAAAGGATCAACTGTTAACGGTCGATGGGGAGACAGTGAAAGCGGCAGTGGAACACCTTCCTTGAAGAGAAAAAATAATACCAAAAAAGGACTGCAGAAACCATTGCTGACTTTGAGATAAGCTGCTCTTCGTGTACATTTGGGAAAGTAATAGCTCAGCGGTATGTGTAATAAAGAAAGAAAAAAATAGCACCGGCCTCGCAGTGACTACCACTGCAATTAGCAAATCACCGAGTTATTAAGGCTTTAGTAGTTCAAATCTGCGGCTATTTATATCTCTCCCCAATCTCTCACATCCGTGTTCCACATGGAAAGCGAACAGCAGCATCGAATGCAATGCCAAGGGCGAACCACCAGTGTTGTTCTATACGGTGACTGAGCGAACTAGTAAAGGCTGAGATATAAATGGAGCGTTGAGCTTGAGATGATTGGGACCGTGTGTGCACTACTTGCACAGGAAACGTCTCGTTGGATGTGATTGAAACCTTCTTTCCTGTTGTGGAATGCAACACTGCTTATAAGAGCGAAGCTGTTTCTTTGCACCTCCGTTAGGCCGGCCCGAAACCGCCGTCCTGATGGCCTCTACCCCAATATCTCAAATCTGCAAGCAAACAAAAGCGAATGCAGAGAAAAGCAACTGATCGCACTACTGTCAGATCTCTAGGGCCGGGACAGGAAGGTAAGGTAAACAAGTATGTAGAGGTAACAAAAACGGAAAGAGGTAGGCATGGTATGCTTATGGGGCTATTGTTTGAAACCTGCTTACTACTGTAAGGTTGGCGTACAGTGAACGGCTTCGGAATAATTATAAACACCCGAGATTCCGATTTTTGAGCGTAGAAAATGAAGCTGCAGGCACTCCAAAGGTAGATATTTAGTAGGCTGGCACCCTTTAGGCGAAAATGACATACTGCCAGCCACATGAGAGCGCACCGCCTTGCGGTGAATTTCGCATTCACTGTCTCGATTGCCACATTACCTGCCATCGCTAGTCCGTCGTGTGATTCTATTTGTTCTGATCCTGCTTCACAAGCCTTCCTTATTCTAACGTCACATCAGAGAATAGCGATTCTACGCTTGCTAGAATCCGGCGTCACCGTCACAATAACCGCGCCGCTTTTGTGCGATCGAGAGATGAGAGGTCTGATACCGCGAACATCACGGAGATTTTAATACCACGGGACAGAATACGGACGCGAAGTAACTCGTTAATTTGCCTATTTGGCATCGTTCTCTGAACGCGCAAAACTTGTGACGAAGTTACCTAAATTTCCAGGCTGCGTCTTGTAATGTTAGCGCTATCCTGATTAAAATATAAGCTCCACTACAAAATCCCTCATAATAATGATAAAAAGCATTACGCAAACGTAAACTATTCTCCCTTTTGGCCTTCCAAGCATTTGGTTTTACATTTTCTCTCAAGTCACCCTTTTTGTAAAGTGTCTTTGAGTGTATTTTAATCACCGTCTTTTACCCCAGAAACGAATCAGAACAACAGACAGTAATTTTAGCTGATAAATGTTTCAAAGAAGTCACAAATACTTCGATATTTTTTTTTACGTGGGTAAACATTCTCTTCGGTGCATCCTATTCAAGCAGAGGCGGACTCAGGCCTTTGGCGGCACGGACGTGGCCGGCCCCAGACAAAGGGTCGGCACTGATGCTACGGGCAGGGATGACCGGGAGGACGAGAAAAAACCGGAGAAGCCCGCAGAGCCACTCGCTCGCTGCCAACGACGACGAAAGGGCACTGACTCCGGAAGCAAGTGAGTAACTCTCCGTGCCGTCGCCGGGACTCTGATGAGGCGAGCAATGTGCTTTCATTCTATCCGGTGCATATGCTGCCAAGTCCGACCAATTCCAGCTTTGTAGGGTGGTACTTTTAATTGTAAGCCCAGTGTGCGATTTTGGAAGATGCCGTCATGCACACGATAGTGAGAATGATCGAGCGCACGATGGGTAGCGAAATTTTGGTCTTGGTGCTTCCCTTCCGGTCTCACCGTATAGTTAAATTTCCGTTGGAATCCATGGGGGGCGTTTTTTAAATTATTGGGAAAATCACTTTGTGATATTGTTCAATTCACTGATCAGAACCAAAACATGAGAGGAGGTTCAAACAAATTACAAGACCATTTGATTTCTTCAGCAACCCCTTTTTATGGCCGGGCATCCTGAAGAGTGAAGTTGAATGGGCCTTAGCCAGCCTTGCTAAGAACAAAGCTAGTGGAATTGATGGTATTCCAGCTTAGTTGCTTCAAAACCTCAACCATGATGCTGTTAACATTCTGCATACATTATGTCAGAAGATTTTGACAACCCTGCAGTGGCCACAGGATTGGAGGAGGTCAGTGTACATCCCTATTCCAAAGAAAGGCAGTACCAAAGATTGTTCCAACTACCGCACAATCGCGCTTATGTTGCATGCTAGCAAGGTGATGTTGAAATTCCTCCAAGGTAGGCTGCAGCAGTATGTGAATCGGGAGCTTCCGGACGTGGAAGCTGGGTTTCCCAAGGGTAGAGGAACAAGAGATCAGATTGCCAACCTTCGCTGGATCATGAAAAAAGCAAGATAGTTCTAGAAACCCATCTACTTCTGCTTTATTGATTATGCGAAAGCGTTTGACTGCGTAGATCACAGCAGATTGTGGCAAGCTCTCCAAGAAATGGGAGTTCCAATTCACCTCATCTGTCTCCTCAGGAACCTGTATGAAGGGCAAGAGGCCACAGTCAGAACTGAGCATGGTCTTCCTGATTGGTTTCCGATTGAGAAAGGAGTGAGACAAGGCTGCATACTGTCGCCCTGCCTATTTAACCTGTATGCAGAGTGCATCATGAGGAAGGCCGGTCTGGACGAAAGTTAAGTGGATCTCAAGAGACTTCTGATGGGCATACAAGAAGAGAGTGAGAAGTTTGGGCTTAAACTGAACATTAAAAAGACAAAGATCATGGCATCTTGCCCTATCATATTACGTCCTGTAGCATCAAGGGACAAGAAGTGGAAGCTGTGTCAGATTTTCTCTGCTTGGGCTCCTAGATTACCACGGAAGAAGACTGCAGCCATTAAATTAGGAGACGCCTGCTTCTGGGAAAGAGCCATGGTTAGCCTTGACCGCCTAGTAAAGAGCAGAGACATTATTCTGCCAACAAAGATCCGTATAACTCGTGCTATTGTCCTTCCAGTTATGATGTATGTATGCGAGAGTTGGACTGTGAAGAAGGCTGACCGCCGAAGAATTGACGCGTTTGAATTGTGGTGCTGGCGGAGACGCTTGAGAGTTCCTTGGACTGTCCGAAGATCAAATCAGTCGATATTGTCGACCGTAAACCCTGAGTGCTCATTGACGGGTCAAATTTTAAAGTTAAAGCTCAGCTGTTTTGGTTCTCTGATGAGAAGAGAGGAGTCGCTGGAGAAAGATTTGATGATGGGAAAGGTTGAGGGTCACCGGAGAAGGGGTAGGCGGTTAACGCGATGCTTAGATGGCATCCTCGAGGCGCTGCGGATGAAGTTATTTGATGTTAGGAAGATAGTGAGAGACAGGAAAGCGTGGCGTGATATGGTCCATAGGGTCACGAAGAGTCGGACACGACTGAATGACTGAACTGAACTGAAGCTCATCCCATATGGGTATGCCAGCTGTATCCAGAACGTTCGTTGGCATCTGACCAATTACGACACGCGGCTCGACGGGAGGAAGAGGGAAGGCTTCAACAAGCGAAGCTAAGTATGTGGTTGCGCTAGCCTTGGCGTGCCTTAACAGACAGACGCGGCGCGCCCTATTTAAGCAGGGCGCGGCGCTTTTGGGAGTCAGTCAGTCAGTCAGTGATTGCGGCGTGTTCACAAGTGCTTCAGCTGGACTCCCGGGGATCACCCGTTGCTGGCAAGCCCACAGACCTGCGAGAGCAGCACTCGTCTTGTATGGCGGCCACATCGTGAATCTCGAGGCGTCGGACTGCAACAGTACACGGAGAAAATTTTGGTGTTGGTTTATTTGACTCACTCGTGTTTTATTCTGTGTTGTAAGTCTCTGTGTTATAGAATACTTCTCTTGTTATATGCTTAGCGTAGTTTTATGTGAATCTATCGTCTGTACATTTTAAGTGATCGTGTGTATTCCTCAGTATCATCTCTTGATGTGTATAAAGTTTGTTTTGTTTGTTTTCTCTGACTACAACCCTTAATCTGGCTTGAACCGGTGAAAGCTGGGCACCAAACGGCCACCCCCTTCTGTCACTACAAGGTAGCTGAATTCCGGATGAGCTTGCCACGAAGTCGAAGGCATCTCCTTTGCGACCGGAACAGCTACCCCCACTATATACGCTACCCCCACAGTATACACACCTTTAAGGCACATCGTTAATAAGCATCTAATTAATAACGGTAGACAGTGGGTTATATGAATCACCGGTCATTACTAGAGTCACAAGTCGGCATGGCCTATTACAGCATTGAATAAATCCAAAAAAATAATTCGTTGGCTTTTGCATGTGCAACATAGCATACAGGTTCGCGCTATATAATAAAAACAACAAAAAGAAACGTTTTGGCTGGAGCAGCTTTCGCAATATTTTGGAACATTGTCAGCTTTATGATGAACGAGGTTCATGTGGAGGTATGTGTCTGCGAAAGAATCAGGGGTACGAAGTTAGCAAAAGCTCCTGGAGATGCAATACTTCATTTCTAAATTGAAAAATTTGAGTATTTCGGCCGCCCAGGTCCCCTCAGAAACGCAGACTTCAGCCTGCACAAATAGCGCCTGAAGATACACCATGAGCACTCCATTGTACTGCGTAGCAATTTTCGCTGCTCTCTGAAGGTGGCGCATATATATATATATATATATATATATATATATATATATATATATATATATATATATATATATATATATATATATATATATCGGCCTTTATGACCTTTGTATCTTTCTTTGGCTATTGAAAGTTCTAATGCGTGTTCTAACCTAAGTTCTAACCTAACCTTCCTCCACTGCGAAGAAGAGTTTCCTGTTCGACAGCTATCCAAACGAGGAGCTCATGTTTCCTAGTATACATAGGATTGAAATAGGTGGCTGGCATGCTCTTCATTCTGAAGGCTCCACTACGGGCCTGACCGAGGGATCACTACGTGCAATATCTCAGAAGATAAAATGCCGTTCTTGTGCAATAGGAATCCTTATCAACCTCCCATGGAGAGATTGCAATTCGGATGGACTTCGACTTCTAATCCAAAAGGAATCTGATTTGAACGCGATCAGAATGGTAACCAGTCTGGACGGGCTCAACAAATCAACCTTTCCTTATACACGCTGCTCTCTCCCCTTGTCCATCGGCGGGCAAATCCACCTTTTATCTGCCTCTGGAACTTGCCTATTTTGACGGTAACGAGCCTTGTTATCGAGAACACGTCACGCCGCTTTCCAACGCCTCTCTTCTTTGTTCTGGTCAGGCGAGTGGCTTTAGGCTAATAATCAACGATTGCCTCAATGGTAACTTCTCTTGTATGGTGCAAATATGGGCCATTTATTTTTTGGGTTTCTGCATGCCCTCCCTTACCATAGGCACTGAACCAGCTTTCACGGGGATTGGATAAGACTTTATTTCTGACTTTTGGTAGCCTCGAATGCGGTTATTGGGCCCATCTATTTTGCTTTCTAAAGTTGGCACGCACACCACCAAGACAAGTGAAGCTTGACTACACCGGGAAGCATTGTACAATTGTTAAGCTTCTTGCGGACGTCGTCAGAGATAATGCCTGAAATGTTCTGCTCCTTCTTAATTTTAATGACTTAAGTGTACAAAAGAAAAGTTTCGAGTGGCTAAAGCCATTGGTGTCCCGAAAGAAATTCCCTTTTAAAAACGTGTCAGAACAAGACAGTTCTGATGCCTCTCCATGTAAAGCAAAGCTCAAGCAATGCACTTCCGGCATATTGCACTGGCGCGAACATATATGTAAGTTCCAGGTACGTAGTGGCGTTGGGAACACGAAAAATTTGAAGCTTGGTATAAAGAAAATTGGCATGCTGCGCCAATAGATTACGTCTAACGATCTTAGTTACAGCAAAGGACCGTTATATAGCCTTTACACAATCAACGATAAAAGTATTGAATATGTTTCTTCTATAAAATATCTGGATGTTAATTTGCATTTTAATCTCTCTGGAATGAACCCATAGACCACATCACCGGCAAAGCTATTATAAAGCTTGCCATGCTAAGCCCCCGTTTACACCTCGCAAATCCTGTCACAAGATAACAAGCTTACACTACACTGATAAGAACAACCATAGAATATGCTTCCGTCATATGACATCCTCCAAGGACTCCCTTTCCAATCTTCTTGAATCCGTCTAGGACATAACAGCAAAATTCGTTACGTTTGCGAGGTTATTATTTATTTCACACATTATATCATAGCAATTCGTAATTCACTCACTCCCATTTTTTCCTGCTCCTCATATCTCATCCCGCATTCATCACAGAAATAAAATCCTCCCATGTTTGCGCGAAAAAAAAAACTAATATTTTCCACTATCCTTGGCAATAAATGAATGGAAGCAGTTGTCGTCTAATATCGCTACTTTGACTGAATAATCATTGTTCCAAGCACCATTGCTAGCTTCTTCAGAAGCATAGTACTCGAATCATGCAGTTCTTTTTGTTCCCTGTATCGATTTTCCTTTCCTTTGTTATTTCGGTGTCATCTGGGTACATCAGTCGGTGAGGTCTCAAACGTTTCTGTTATCATCTTGTTCTGCTTTCAGCTTCTGTATTCATGATCCGCTTTTGCAGTGTCTGTCATGCGTGATGTACATGTTTGTTTCTTTTGCTGAAATCACTGCACATGTTTACATGTTTATTCCTTTTTTACGGTTCTGTTATGTTGGAATAATGCTTGCCCGACTATTTTTTCCTAGTTTTATATAAAGATTACTTGACAAAATATATACATCCCTCACGTACCACCATAATATCATTTGTTATCCAGTTTGTGTTCAACCGTGCTTTGCTTTCAATCCCCCCCCCCCATCCATGTAATGCTCTGCTGGGCCTACTGGGTATTTCAAATAAATAAATAAATAAGTGATCAACAATACATTGCATTTTATTGATTTGCGTCTTGCACAATGAGCTTTTCCAATTTAGCCATGTTCTTGCTGAATCTTTCTTTTAAGCGTCGTTGAAGGAGTCACTTCGGCCTTCGCTAAATTTTTCTTTATTTCTACCAATGCGCTAATCTAAATCTGAAGTTCAATCCCGAAAGGCATGTGGAGGTGAAAACGCCATACGAACCGTCGTTTGTAGCCTCAAAAATATTCACAGGACATCTACGGCCCCAGCAGACGGAGTTGGTGTCGCTGACGCTGGCAAAATTAGGGCACCAAAACAAACAGAGAAGTCCGGTATCAAGGCCCACGATCGGCCTCAGCGGCGGGTAGACAGCGATCGCTCGGTTAGGTAAGTGCATCACACCGTCTGTGCCAACACTGAGTCTTTTCGATGCACGCTGTTAATTTGTTGCCACAGACAACTCTGGCTGTCGCGTGCTCAACTTTGCCAGTTGTCCGTTCGTTCGACCCCTGCACCAGCCTGTCACATACTTCTCCTTGCTTAGTTTCAATCACCGACACTTTATGTCATGCTCCATACTATGTGACCTCTTTTGAAAAGACCCGGAAAAAGATGTCACAGAAAGAGCGATAAAGACCACTCTGAAGCTTTTGCACACCTGACTTACTACCGTTAGGCCAAGGCTCATAAACCACTCGCTTTTTCGTTTTTGACACTCCGGAAATTCCATTTCTGAAACAATTTTATAATCCCAGGCGATCGGTGGTTCGAAACACCGCTAAATGCAAGTGAGGCCTGATAATTAAAAAATTGTCGCAAAGGTTAAATTAGGCAGTTTAACTGACCTTAGTGCCGGGATTCTGACATTCATACCTGTTTTAACAACACTTTAACAACAACAACACTAATACAACATTTTTGGGAGATTTCACACGAGTGAAAAGATGCAGCTAAAACCGGCTGAGAATGTTCCATGAAAATTTACGGACAATCTGAAGTGGCAGAAAATCTCCGGAATTGGCCTTGAAAGTTCACTGGCAAGGCATAGTACATGGCATCGCTCCTTTGAAACGCCGCTGCTTCGGCAGGAATCGGACCCGCGTCGTTGGGGCCAGCTGTCGGAAGCGCTACCGACGATGCCATCACAGCGGGGGAGTTAAAATCTAACCAAACCTGCGAAAGTCCTCATCAAAGTGTCGAAAAAGAGGCGCAAGCTTACGTTCGCACAGGTTGTCGTCGGCCCTCCCTCAATGCACTGCAGTCCTTCTTTTTCATTAAGGACAATAGGTACTTGCATGCTGCAGAAAACAGCATTATTACCTGTCGCTAAGTGCTACAGACATAAAAAAAAATTGTCTTATTCTTCAAGAGTGGAAAACTCAGGAAGGACTATACGCTTTCAAATCTCCGCATAAAGTGGTGCTTGATTGAAGTACCATAAAGTCCATTTGCAATTACAGTCAAACATCGTCGACTTGCACGAATTATTGCAGAAGCCAACTACTATACTCTGTGGAGAGACTGCGCATTGTTCGAAATTTCATTTTAATTCCTTCCGCAAGATTACGAAGAAAATCAGCGAATTTAATATTCTTGTTCAAAAATTATATGAACATAAGAATTCAACAATGGTCTAGGTTATGAGGTCTTATCTGCTGCTGCAAGAGGTTTTCCCGGAAATGCGCAAAACCTCTCGTAATGTTTTGGTTACAGTTTGATTTTCCCTGAGACGTTGGGTTCAAGCTAGGTGTTCAGGTGGCCACATATGTTTGTGAGAAATGTAAAATAATGACGCCACTCCTCGTCTGACATTTCACGACTTTACCGATCTTGCTCCTTCAAGAAAGCTTCCATTTCCTCTCTGAGGGTCTCTCTTCAACACTTTTCTTCTAGCCCAACTATTGCACCTTCTTGCTTCATAAGATTTCTCTATAAGTCGCTTCTACTTTTTCTAAGAGAAAAAATGACGAGACCATGATCAACAACCTAGAAAATAAAATTCCCTCTTGCAAGCCAAATATGAATACAAATTTCATACAACACGACTGGCTGCCGAATGCTTCTCGCTGCAATATCTGGGGTCCCACAAAAAACTATTCGGTCATTTCCGAGATGTGCAAACTTCATACGCAAGCTTCTTGATATCACACCTGATTTTGACCATTATTGGAGCTTTGTTGTATGGCGCATAAACACCATTCTGACCTACGTCACCCAGATGCGCTCAGCTCCTGCAACCAATAAGATATATCCACTCTTGTACTGCCGCTTTGCATACGAGCCAAATATAGCAGTTCCTCTCTCAGGTTGAGATTTTTCTGTATTCTTTCAACAAAAATGACGCCTTGGCGAAATTTTTAAAAATTATTGCCACTGCTTTCTTGGATTGCCAAGAAAAGGCCTCGAAGTCCAGGCATGGGTTCGTAAAATAGCTTTCGATGGCTTGCTTATCTCACTATTTCCCTCCACAACACTATTGTTGAGGGAAATTTCGAAATTCATTTGCGGTGCGGTTACACATAAAGTCCCCGCCTTCAAACAAGCAACTTTTCCAACTAGCACAGCACTTAAAGCCGTTACAGACTGAAAAGTCAGACACGAAAAGGTGAATTTTTTTCCTATCATTTTACGAAAATTTTCAATAATTTTCCAAAACACTCTGCAGTTCTTGAATGATACCTTGACCACAGCTCAATTAGGCTCATGGATCATTCTTGTGGAGGCATTGTACCAGTCATGAAGACTGCACATAAAGTGGAACCGCAAATTGCACTCCTGTGACACACGCAGCACTGAAAACTGACAAAGTGCATCACGTTGTTCCGTGATTCGGCTCCCATTGTATCTAAATATAACTCTTCTGATCTTCAGAATATTGTTCCATCGAAACCTTCGACAGCAACGCAGTACCAAAATAACATGGAACCTTCACTGCAAAAATAATATTTACTAAAGGGGCGCTTATGCACGTGTTGCTGTTCTTTTGAAAATAACCCCGCCGGGGTGGTGCAGTGGTTACGGCGCTCGACTACTGTTACCATGGGCCCTGGATCGAATATCGGCCACAGCGGCCGCTTTTCGGTGGAGACGAAGAGCAAGGCGCCCGTGTGCTGTGCGATGTCAGTGCACGTTAAAGAACCCCAGGTGGTCGAAACCTCCGGAGTCCTCCACTACGGCGTCTCTTATAGCCTGAATCGCTTTGGGACGTCAAACCGCACAAACCAAACCAAACTATCTTTTGAATATCCTCTTTTTAACAGGGCAAAAGTTATTATTAGGCATCGAGATCAATCGGCAAAAGATTTGTGTCAAACATATTATATTCGCAAAAAGGACATGTTTTCACGGCCGCAAATGCTGTAGAAATTTTGATTTTGGCATCGCAGAGGTGAAAAAAGTTCGAACAGGCTATTACGAGTGCCATTTGGCATGGTGACGTGGTTATGCATTACTCCTACATGATTGCCCAAGGAGTGAGAAGATTAGGGAAAATAATCTTCAGCCCTTCCCAAGAGAGAGAGAGTAGTAGTATGCGGTATAAGAAGTCAACATCCGTCTACGATAAAGGGGCTGTCGAACATGATATCAATTCGTTGTGCTAAATGGCCTATTCCTGGACTGAAAGTGTCGTTTTGTAAGAGCGCTTGAATAGCTGTACAATTTTTGTACTCACTGAATGCGCTGAAGGAAACATGCAAAGATTCTTCTGGAAGATTTCTTTACATTCTGCTTTCATTATATATATATATTTTTTTCGCTAAACTTTTCTCGATTTGCTTCAATTCGCAGACAATAATCTCCATCAGATATTAAGTGGCCACTCGTACTAAAATGGTGTAAAACGAGATATTAGAGGAGAGGGCTAGAACAGGATTATGGGAATCAACCTTCACGAACCTTTCATAGGGTTGATATAGCAGCCAGGAAGTGCTTGAATTGAGGCCGAAGAAATAAATTGTAAATTGACATCGTTTGCCCTCCGTTGGGATTTGACTTTGTAGGGCGTCCCAAAGCAACTCAGGCTATGATAGATGCCATAGATAAGGGCTCCGAAAATTTTCACCGCCTGGTATTCTTTAGCGTGCTCTGACATCGCACAAAATACGTACACCTTGGTTATCGCCTCCATCCAAAAGAGACCGTTTCGACCTGTTTCGTTACCGCATCTTTGGGTGCAGCACATAAGCGTTCTAAAAGCTTCACCGCCATGGCGGGGTTGCGGGGTTATCCTATTGTAAGTTTGCTGGTTAGATCATGGGATGGCTGCAGGCGTGTATTCAAACCCCATCAATATCGTCAAAAAGGAAGACGCCAGCCCTTACGACCTAAAATCATACTCATGCTCTGGCATCCAATGCAATATGCACATTCAGCGCCTGAAAACATTTATTTAGCTGTCATCTCTGGAGAATTCGCTGGCTGCGCAAAAGGAAGCTAACTTCGTGGCAGCATGGAGTGCATCCCGAGATCAGTACGTGTTCCATTCAAAGATTGTATGGTGCACCAGCT
Organism: Amblyomma maculatum; assembly: GCF_055883805.1. Lineage (NCBI taxonomy): Eukaryota > Metazoa > Arthropoda > Arachnida > Ixodida > Ixodidae > Amblyomma > Amblyomma maculatum. The sequence goes on along the minus strand of NC_139350.1, from coordinate 102,397,656 downwards.
AGTAAGAGTGCATCTTCCGTGCCTTCGAATACCACCTTTGCAACGAACTCTGACTAGCTGCTAACGGGGAATAGCTGGCTGTTGTGAGATAGTAAACGCCTTGAAAGGGCTAGGATGTCAGTGTAATAAGTAAGTAACCGCTGAAAAAAACAACTATCTGAGTTTTAAATCTTCTCAGCAAGGCTTGTTTTCAATCCGAAATTAGTTATACTGGCTTGTAACCAAAGTCCACTCTCGCATTCATCGTAAGGAGAATACGAAATGTGCACCGCACTTCTTAAACAGCAGGTGGCGGCCACTTAGAGATGGCTTGGACACAGCTAAGCAACAAATTCAACTAATGACACCCCCACCACCAAAAGAAAATAATGTTGATTGTGGATGATAGAGAGGTTTATTCAGCTCCTTGATCCTTTAGGACCATTGAATTTAGCTGCCCTCCTTCGGAATTTCGCTCACGATGACGCACACTTGATATTTTTCATTTTCACAAAGACTGAGTGCCCGTGGGAAGGAGACCTCTCGGTTCCTTTTGAATGGACCACAAAAGTGATCGTGAATCGGACATCTAGGGCATGCTTCTGCAACAAAAGCTGAAAAGTTTCAGGTCCGTGCCCTGCAGAGCAGCTGCTTGGGACTACTGATATATATGGTTTACAGGCATGCCTAAACAGATGCACACAGGTGATGGCATTTCAGCGAGCTGTGGTACGCATGTGTGTTAACGTTGCTCTATTGTTAATTTTACCTGCTACTTTGCGCAAAGCTGATAAGGCTTCCGATAGTTGCGAGACGTAATTAACAAAGTGAAGATACGAATACGGGACTGGTAGTAAAACATTGCAAAATAGAAGCAGTGATGATATGGGACAACAAAAGCCACCGGACACCGAAGTCATTGGTGAAAATCATTTCTCCCGAGTGAGAGGCGTCTATTAACAGACGAAATGCGGTGCCTACGCATGGTTTAAAACAGAAGGCTCTGACAAGGCAGCTGAAAATATAGAAATATGCATTGAGAGTGCAATTAGAAATTAAACTATGTATTTCGCATCAGAAGCAGCGCATCAACGCAACGGACAGCACACATGTTGCCTACCTGGACGCTTAGTTGTAGCTGCCAAATTTCTTTTATATAGGTGGACCCGTCAACATCATTACGAACGGCAAAGAAGAGATTACGAAATAAAGAACTTGACATGGTTATGGAATGAATTCATATGCAGCAATAGCCAAGCTTACTGAACAACGAAGAAAACGCTGGGGCCAAGAATGTAACTAAGGTCTAGGTTTTCACGAACGCAGGAAGGTAGTAGAAATTTCAAATTATATTTACATTTAAAACATACTGAGCGGATTGGAGGACATCTAGCCACGGAAGCGGGCCCTTCGCAAACGGACGGCCTTTATTATAGGAAAAAAGCTCCAGACTTTAACTAGCTGCCAAATCCAGTAGACAAAAATCAACACATACACAAAAAGAACATGCTCACTGAAGACTGCCTGAGCGAAGCAATAGAGACCTACATCAATACTGAACAAAAAGACGACATCACAGCTAGGTTATCGGTACTAAAATCTACGCCGGTGTTCAATGCTGAGCAAACTCACTCGACTGATTATGCATACATACATACATACATACATACATACATACATACATACATACATACATACATACATACATACATGCATACATACATACATACATACATACATACATACATACATACATACATACATACATACATACATACATACATACATACATACATACATACTTACATACATACATACATACATACATACATACATACATACATACATACATACATACATACATACATACATACATACATACATACATACATACATACATACATACATACATACATACATACATACATACATACATACATACATACATACATACATACATACATACATACATACATACATACATACCAAACAATCGCAACTCAGGGTACACTCCGCACATAATTCACAACAGGTTTCTCGGCAGAAAAATAACACCAACATAATAAATAAACCATGCCCAATCAACAAAAATGTAGAGCACTCCTACAACGTCTTATACTGCATTGCACTTGTTTTCATGATACACCCAAGTAGCACACATTACGTGGCCCACCTGGGGCCCGTATGGGCAAGTTGGGCTTGGGTAACCACAATAACACCCATGAGGGCCCACTTTAGGGAATAAGCGGGCAAGCCGAATTTGGGCTTGCCCCTGCTTTTTCCATCTTGGCATCATATAGGCGCGGAAAGGGCTAACTGATTACATATTCCCACATGTGGCCCTCAAGGGTCCCGCTTGGGAAATTTTAGGGCCGATGCAAATAAAATTTGGGCTCTGTGTAGGAAAAGCCTGGGCTAATCTAATCGGGGCTTCCCACTCAAAAGCCAAATAGATCCCGCATGGGCTGCGGCGGGTCTAAGTACGGGTATGCCCGCACATTGCCTACATGGGACCCTTGAGGGGTACTTGAGGGAAGGTCAGACAAAAATGTGGAATTCATGCAGAAAATTCCTGGGCTGCCCCAAATAGGGCTGCCCACCAAAAACCTAGATAATTTCCGCATGGCCGTTAGCGGGGCAGGCAAGTACTCCTTCCCGCTTTCGCCCGCATCGGTCTCTTGCGGGGCAATTTAGGGCAGATGCGATGCAAATGTGGGCCTAAAGCAAATAGATGATGGGCTAGTCCGATAGGAGCTGTCCACGAAAAAACCGAATCGGTCCCACATGGTTTGCGGCCGGGCTGAAAAGCGAGCACACCACCACGCTGCCCACACGGGTATTTCTTGGGCTACTTGCGGGAAAATTCAACATATATTCGTAGTCCATGCGGTAAAAATAAGGTCAGCCCAATTGGGGCGGCCCATGAAAGGCCGCAGTGGGCCCCAAATTGGCCGTAGGCGGGCATACCGCTCTGAAACATCTCCACCCTATCTTTAAGGCACCATTTTATTTATGTAAATCATGTTATACCGGCCACTAATTGCCTCTTCTGGAGGTTTCACATAACTGTCCTAAGCATATCTATGCAATGAATAAAGACTATCTATGTTTACTCTACAAACTACGTTAATTTTGCAGTATCGACAGAAAATATGCAACAGTAACTGTTCCGCCTTACGAGTATGTACTGAACGACCTCCAATTGTTTCCTACGGCATTACTATTCTGCACGCAGCACCGAAATAAATATTCAGACCAACAAGTTGGGGTGATGTGGGCGAGCCCACAATATTGTGGTGTTGGGAATAAATTTCTCTCATGTTACTGAGTGTAGCATAGAAGCAAACAAAATAGTGCCTAATGTTTCACGCTTGATTATTAGAACTTGAGCAGCCCTGAAAATGCCTGATTCAACCCATGAGGGCAGCACGTGGGTCAGCCCGAAACGAACTGGCATCCGCAAATCCCGCGCTTGTACAATTCAGGTATTGGAGGGATTAATCGACTTAAAAAATAAAACCTTGATCAATGGGATGTCATTGCCAGCAAAAACGTGGGACCCATTAGTGGTTCTGGTGTGCTGCCCACATTCGTCTACCTGGGCTGAATGCCGGCAGCCCTATTTGGGCTGCATGCGGGCAGCCCCATTTGGGCTGCCCACACGGATACAGTTTGGGACCGATCGCGGCGAAATTGGGCAGCCCACGCGGGGCCCCTCTGGGTACGTGTTGCAAATCCCGCATGGGGCCCGTATGGGCTGCCCTCGCGGGCCCAACGCGGGCCCCCACGTCATAGCCCACTTAGTGCTACTTGGGCAGCCATGGTATTATGTATATTTCTCATGACATTTCTACCTTCACTCAGTAGATACAATCTGGCGTTGCTAAATAACGAGGCATTTCGGGATATGGCTGTGAGAGCGTCTTCCTTAGAGTAACTTCTGCTAAGGACGTGCCGTTCTGAAGGATGTAAGGAACCCAGACTTTCATCACGGACACCCCATAACTCCAAATGTTTCCTAATTCCGTCCAACCCTGGATTACTTTCCTGGGATTACTTCGGTTACAACTAAATTCTTTCTTTATTCATTCCTCCTCTGATATTACAGATACCTTCTAGCTGTTTACACACTTTCGTTAGCACCCCAAGAAGATCGCAAAATCGCATTGGTCGTCATGTCTACCGTCCTATTTTTGTTTAATGTGTGACCTGCTAAGGTATTGCGCCATCAGGGAGAGATATGCAATGTAACTATATCTATCTACACTGATGATTAGAACGGTTAACAGAACGTTAAATATGCAGCGCTATTATTAAACGCAAACATCATTTCAAGCATCGGCACAATGTGCAGGACGGCTGATGAAAAGGAAGGTGTGACCGCCACTAAGGCGACAGCAACGGGAGGAGCACGGGCGGTCAAGACGCGAGCCAACCGAGACGGCAAAGCAGCACGCGGTGGCCGCTCCACGAGGTGCGAGATGATAACGTGTTCTTTTTTATGCGTGCGGGTACGTCTACCCGATAGCATAAGATTCCCATTGCAAAGCATATCCGGCCTTCTCGTTGTGGTCGTCGTCAGTTATAGCGAGAGAAAAAAAACAACTTGTAGACGCATAAGCTTCGCCTTTAGAGAAGACGGAACATAAACCTTTAACAATGCTTCCCAATGCGCAAACATTTTGTATTCTTCGTGCTGATATTTACAGAATGAGAATTACTGTAACATGGGATACAGAGCCCATGAACATGTCATGTCACAGGCATCACAACGCACCCCTCAAGTGGCCATCTAATACGCTTGGTACCAACGATCGTCTGTGGCCGCAATTCCGTGCCAATCTGGCATGTAGCTACAACGCCAGGGATTGAACACCGATTGCTGAAAATTTGTTTTCATTCTTTTTCTGGAACACCGTTATTTGAAGAACCTTATTGTAAATTTTGGCTCAATTTGAACCTTGCCCCAATTAGCTTGATTTGAAATATAGGTGGTTGAATTTCATGTGCGTGTTTTTGTGGACATGGTTGGCCTGTCCACCAACCAGGATTTTTTCAACCTCTCTTGATGGCGATGGAGGCATTTTGGATGAACTGGTTGTATAAGCTATGGCGTACAATCACCAGATGCACCGTTCCGATCCGAGGTCTTTGGGTGACGGAGCAGGTCAAGACGTCAAGCACCACCTTGACGGGATGCGGTCGTATTCGCACGTGACAATCATAGCTTTGCCATGGAGCCAGACGCAGAGTCCTCCCCTGCCTTGGAAAGTGGCAATTCAGTAAGATTCGCAAAACTGAGCTCCGGGCGAGTGCAACTGCTGCGTATCCTATACACGCTTTCGCATCATACTCCTTAAGGCGGAGCTCGAGAGACCCACAAATTATCTCGTTACTCTATCAGGAAGCTATGATTCCGGCCTTGTGGATCCCTTTTCTTGCCGCAAGTTGTCACAAGATAAAAATGGCGCACAAACCACACACAGGACGCAGAAAGGTGAGACGAACACAGGCGCTCACCTTTCTGCGTCCTGTGTGTTTTTTGCGCTGTTTTTACCTTCTGATGATCACCCAACTAGGCCCCAATGTGTTACGCAAGTTGTCTCAAAAGGAATGTTGTTCGCAACGGCTTTTTATTCTCATCACAAATAGATCATGGAACCACGTCCATCTGCTTTTTAACATCAAACGGTGAACGTCGGCTACCTAGTTGGTAATCGCCGCATGACAGAACATAGCGCTGAAGTGTGCGAGCAAACGTGCGGACGCGCAACGCAGTCCATGTGCAAGAATCCGCGGCTTGGCTTCTCCAGGAAATGGCAGAATAGTAGTAGCGACCATAATGGTAACGGTAGGGTGGCTGCCACGGGAACCCTTAAGAGAATTGTTGCCTCGGAATGGGGACGAAGGTTACTTTGCAGTAAGGAAGGTACTGCGAGAGTGGAGGAAAGCGCCGCCCGTGGGCAGTAGCAGAAGTATTTTCTTTCATAGCTACAGCGGGTGAGTAGCCCTTCTTTGATATTTGTTTACAAATGATGCTGCTATTAGTAGTATTTGCTGCGGTAGATTAGTTGACGCGAAAGCATATTGAAGGGCTTTCTCCGTGAAAAGCTGAGGAGGGTTTAAGAAGAATGGGTGACGAGTAACGCACATTTGAAATGAGCGCGAAAGGGAAGTGGGAGAAGGGTGTTTCACTTTGTAGCGACACCTGTTATGGACCCTTTCGACGCCTTTTATGTTTTAGCATTTCTAGTAATAGTCGTCGAAAACTGAACAAGCGTATGTATGACGTCCGCTGACGTCATCATGAGCTTCGCGAAGCATCAAAAGCACCTGTATCTTTTTCACAAAAAATGAATGCTGTTTAGGGGCGAATATTGTTTTAGATAGCGACCAATTATTGTTGTAAATGGAATTCTACAACTGGCGCATGCGTCTGGAGCAAAGGATTGCCTTTTTTGTGTGTGTTAGCGGGCCGCATGTAGTCCTCAGAGCGCTGATTTGAGACCCCGTTTGAGACTCTTGAAAGCAATCTCATTTCAAAGATCATGCTACACATCTCCTATATCATCGCTTATTATTTAGGTTTGCCGTGCGATGTTCTGTATTACGATTATAATTATGATGTTCTGTATTATTATTTTTACCTTTTCCGGCATTAGGGTTTTGAAGGAACTGCTCATGCACTTCGGTTCGCCAGCCAAGGAAATCTCATGAGTATCACCGGAAGTATTTGCCTCTCCTTTTTGCGCAAAGCTCAAGCCACGTTTCTGTTCCATGGAAGTGAGGTGAAAATTTGAGCCTGGCACAGAGCGAGATCACGTAGCCAGGTTTCGCGACTTCATTAGGGCTATCTTAACACACTGATCAGCTGTAACTCATTTAATCATGATATCCACCGGATTTTCTGACTCAGGACAATGCCTCCTCGATGAAGTGTCAGTAAGACGCTGGATTTTCATTACGCGTTTGCTCACAAATTGTTCCCATTTCGAGGGTTGCCCCCCGATCTAGTGCAGTGCTACCATCGAGACAGACTTAAGAATTCAAAGGGTTCACCGTTGCTGTACCGAATATGGAGCGAAAGCATTAGCTGCGCGTGCACCAAGCGTTCTTCTTCTACTTCTTCTTCTACCCCAGCCAACATATAAAGCCCCTCTTCAACCAAGCCGTATGAACGTGACTTAGTGGCCTATATTGGTAACGTGAATGCCAGGGTCCTAGCAGGTTGATTATGACATAACCGTCCCATGTGAAACGAGAGATACAAGTTGGCCGCTCCTGCCAGCTTGGGGTCGTCTACGGGGGTCGTCTAAAGGTGAAAGGTCAAACGTACAATCCTCATGTCTCATCCCGCATTCATCACACAAATAAAATCCCATTTTCGCACGAACAAAAAATACTAATATTTTCCACTATCCTTGGCAGTAAATGCATGGAAGCAGTTGCGGTCTAATATCGCTACTTTGACTGAATAACCATCGTTCCAAGCACCATTGCTAGCTCATTCAGAAGCATAGTACTCAAATTGTGTAGTTGTTTTCGTTCCCTGTATCGATTTTCCTTTCCTTTGTTATTTGGGTGTCATCTGGGTACATCAGTCGGTGAGGCCTCAAACGTTTCTTTTATCATCTTGTTCTGCTTTTAGCTTCTGTACTCATGATCCGCTTTTGCAGTGTCTGTCATGCGTGATGTATATGTTTGTCTCTTTTGCTGAAATCGCTGCACATGTTTACATTATGTTTATTGCTTTTTTACGGTTCTGTTATTATGTTGGAATAATGCTTGCCCGACTATTTTTTCCTAGTTGTATATAAAGATTACTTGACAAAATATATGCATCCCTCACGTACCACCATAATATCATTTGTTATCCAGTTTGTGTTCTACCGTGCTTTGCTTTCATATCCCCCTCTCCATGTAATGCTCTACCGGGCTTACTGGGTATTTCAAATAAATAAATAAATAAGTAATCAACAATGCATTGGATTTTATTGATTTGCGTATTGCACAATGAGTTTTTCCAATTTAGCCATGTTCTTGCTGAATCTGTCTTTTAAGCGTCGTTGAAGGAGTCACTTCGGCCTTCGTTAAATTTTTCTTTATTTCTACCAATGCGCTAATCTAAATCTGAAGTTCAATCCCGGAAGCCATGTGGAGGTGAAAACGCCATACGAGCCGTCCTTTGTAGCATCAAAAATATTTGCAGGACATCTACGGCCCCAGCAGACGGAGTTGGTGTCGCTGACGCTAGCAAAATTATGTCACCAAAACAAACAGAGAAGTCCGGTGTCAAGGCCCGCGATCGGCCTCAGCGGCGGGTAAACAGCGATGGCTCGGTTCGGTAAGTGCTTCCCACCGTCTGTGCCAACACTGAGTCTTTTCAATGCACGCTGTTAATTTGTTGCCACACACTACTCTGGCTGTCGAGTGCTCAAGTTTGTCAGTTATCCGTTCATTCGACCCCTGCGCCAGCCTGTCACATACTTCTTGCTTAGTTGCAATCACCGGCACTTTAGATCATGCTCCATACTATGTGACCTCTTTTGAAAAGAGCTGAAAAAGATGTCACAGGAAGAGAGATAAAGACCTGCCTGAAGCTGTGTACACCTGACACTCCACCGTTATGCCAAGGCTCGTAAACAATTTTCTTTTTCGTTTTTGACCCTCCGAAAATTTCATTTCCAAAAACATTTTACAGTTCGACGGAATCGGTGGTTCCAAACATCGCTAATGCATGCGAATTCTGATAATTAAAAACCTGTGGCAAAGTTTATTTAGTCAGTTTACCTGACCGTACAAAAGGGATTCTGAGATATATACTTGTTGCGAACAAGAGTGGAAGCGTGGGCGAGTTGGTGATGGTTCGATTGGTGCATAGCGCTAAAAGGACAAGGACACAGCGAGACACGCCCGTCCTGTGTGTCTCGCTGTGTCCTTGCCCTTTTAGCGCTATGCACCAATTGTTTCGAACGCTACCATAAGTTACAAAATTTCATCGAGACTTCACAAGTGGGACACCATGGCGCCGCAAGAAATAGCTGGGAAGGTTCCATGAAAACTCCCGGATAATCTGAGGTGGCAGGAAATCGCCGGAATTGGCCTTGAAAGTGCACTGGAAAGGCATAGTGCACGGCGGCTCTTCTTCTTCTTCCATCGAAACGCCGCTGCTACAGCAGAAATTGAGCCCACGTCCTTGGCCAAAGCATTCGGAAGCGCTACCCACTATGCCATCACGGCGGGACAGTATAAATCTAATCAAACATGCGAACCTTCTCATCAGAGTGTCGAAAAAGAGGCCCCAACTTACGTTTCCGCATGTTCTCGTCGGCCTTCCGTAAATGCATCGCAGTCATTCTTTTTCATTATGTACAGCAGGTACTTGGACGTGTATACGCTGCAGAAATTAGCATTGATACCTGTCTACAGATATTAGTGCTGTTAGCGCTACAGACATTAAAAATTTGTCTTATTCAACCAAAGTAGAAAACTCAGGGAGGCCAAATGGGCTTTCAAACGTCCGTCATAAAGTGGTGCATAATTGAAGTGTCATAAGCTCCATTTGCAATTATTACTGAACATCGTCGACTCGCATGAATTATTGTAGAAGCCAACTGCTAAACTCTGTAGAGAGCCTGCGCAATTTTTGAAATTGCATTTTAATTTTTTTCTCGGGATTACGAAGAAAATCGGCGAAATCCAAAATTGTTCTGCAAAGACAATATAAAGATAAGAATTCAAAAATGGTCCAGCTTGAAGGCTCCGCCTTCTAGAATACGGGTTCGCGAGCGATGGTCTCGCCCGACGAGTGAAAACCAAGTCTTTCTTAAAAACACCGGTTTATTCCGGATCAACAGAAAAGTATAAAATAGAAAAGAAACAGCATTGGTCAAAACTGCGCTGGAAACATGCCGTCGAAGTTCGCGACAATGGACTACGATGATAAAACGGAACAAGGGTCAGGGCTTCACCGCGACAACACAAAGCACACTGCGGCGCGATGGGCGAGTAATAGGGCCAAAGCGTTGATCACGGTACAAGAACATTGCTACTCGCGTGGCAGCACTCACGCTAACACTCCTAAGGCTTCCTTGAAGGCGCCGCTTCCGTCTTCGCCTCGCAGGACTCCGCTCCGTCGTCCGTGTACATCCCGCCGGCTTGGGACGCTGCCACGCCGCCCTTCTGTGGCCGGCCTCCCGGCGAAAAAGCCCCGAGCCTTGCTTCCAACGCGCTTATCTACCCTCTGTCTCGCGCCGATAACATGCCGCCCCCGCTCCGGGCAGCTCGCTCATGCGTACTCGCGCTGCCCGGGCGGACACCAACACAAACAGAAAAAAGCGCGCGCGGTTCGAAACGCTAAAAGGGGCTGTGGGGCCCCACAAGCTTATAAGGTTTTATCTGATGTTGCAAGAGTTGTAATGTTCCCGGAAATGCGCAAAACCTCTCTTAAATTTTTGGTTGCAGTTTGATTTTTGGTGCATCACTAGGGTTCAAGCTAGGTGTTCAGGTGACCACATATGTATGTGAGAAATGTAAGATAATGACGCCACTCCTCGTCTGACAGTTCGGGACTCTGCAAATCTTCCTCCTTCAGAAAGGTAATAATTTCCTCTCTGAGGTTACTCTCTTCAGCGCTTTTTCTATGGGCCCAACTAGTGCACCGCCTTGCTTGATAAGATTTTTTATGAGTGGCTTTTACATGTTCTAAGAGAAAAGTGACCAGACCATGATCAATAACCTACAAATTGAAATTCACTGCAGAAACCAAATATGAATACAAATTTCATTCCCAGCGGCTCGCTGCCTAATGTTTCTCGCTGCAATATCTGGAGTCCCAATACAAACTGTTCAGTCACTTTTGAGCTCTGAAAACTTCGTTCGCAAGCATTATAAGAAGACCACACCTGATTATTATTGGGCCATTTAATTTTGGTGTCCATGCATGCCCCCTCCCTATAGGCGCTTGACCAGTTTTCACAAAAATTAGATAAGACTTTATTAATGACTTTGGCAGCCTCAAATGTGTTCATTCGGCCCGTATATTTTGCATTCTAAAGTTGGCTCGCACACTATCAATACTTGTGAAGCTTGGCGGTATCGGGAAGCATTGTGCAATTGTTAAGCTTCTTGCGAACGTCGTCAGAGACGTCTGAAAGGTTCTGCTCCTTTTTAATAATTTTGATGAGTTAATTGTTCAAAACAAAAGTTTCGAGTGGCTAAAGCCATTAGCGTCCCGAAAGAAATTCTCTTTTTGAAACGTGTCAGAACCAGGCAGCTCGGGTGCCTATCCATGAACATTAAAGCACGGACGGTGCGCTTAAGGTATACTGCCCTGGCGTGAAAAAATATCTAGGTCCCGGGTACGTAAAAACGTTAGTGGCGTGGATAACACGAAAAAGTTGAAGCTCGCTATAAAGAAAGGCTGCTTGCTATCACAAGAGAATGCGTAAAGTTCTGGTTTGCATATTCGATCTCATTCATCTGAGTCTTGCAAACTGAGTTTTCCCCATTTAGCCATGTTGTTGCTGAATGTTTCTTTTAACCGTCGTTGAAGACATCACTCCAGCCTTAGCTAAAGTTTTCTTTATTACTACTAATGATGTGTTCTGAAAATAGTATTTCTACAGGAAGCTCAATACTTTGTCCCCATATTAGAAACAAACGTCAGATGTCTGTTGCTGTGGACTAAAGGACATTTCCTGCTGTTTCTAAAGTTTAATTCCGGAAGGCATGCAAACGCCATTCGGGCCATCGTTTGTAGCGTCGACAATATTTGCAGGACATCTAAGGGATCAGCAGAGGGAGGTGGTGTCGCCGACTCTGCTGCTGTTTCGGCACCCACAATCACGAAGACCGGAGTGAAGGCACGCGCTCGGCTTCACCGGCGGGTAGACAGCGATGGCTCGGTTAGGTAAGTGCATCACACCGTCTGTGCCAGCACTGAGTCTTTTCGATGCACGCTGTTAATTTGTTGCCACAGACTACTCTGGCTGTCGCGTACTCAACTTTGCCAGTTATCCGTTCGTTCGACCCCTGCACCAGCCTGTCACATACTTCTCCTTGCTTAGTTGCAATCACCGACACTTTATGTCATGCTCCATACTATGTGACCTCTTTTGAAAAGACCCGGAAAAAGATGTCACAGAAAGAGCGATAAAGACCACTTTGAAGCTTTTGCACACCTGACTTACTACCGTTAGGCCAAGGCTCATAAACCACTTGCTTTTTCGTTTTTGACTCTCCGGAAATTCTATTTCTGAAACAATTTTATAATCCCAGGTGATCGGTGGTTCCAAACACCGCTAAATGCACGTGAGGCCTGATAATTAAAAAAAATTGTCGCAAAGGTTAAATTAGGCAGTTTAACTGACCTTAGTGCCGGGATTCTGAAATTCATACCTGTTTTAAATATTGTCCTAAAACAACATTTTGGGGAGATTTCACACGAGTGAAAAGATGCAGCTAAAACCGGCTGAGAATGTTCCATGAAAATTTACGGACAATCTGAAGTGGCAGAAAATCTCCGGAATTGGCCTTGAAAGTTCACTGGCAAGGCATAGTACATGGCATCTCTCCTTTGAAACGCCGCTGCTTCGGCAGGAATCGGACCCGCATCGTTGGGGCCAGCTGTCGGAAGCGCTACCGACGATGCCATCACAGCGGGGGAGTTAAAATCTAACCAAACCTGCGAAAGTCCTCATCAAAGTGTCGAAAAAGAGGCGCAAGCTTACGTTCGCACAGGTTGTCGTCGGCCCTCCCTCAATGCACTGCAGTCCTTCTTTTTCATTAAGGACAATTGGTACTTGCATGCTGCAGAAAACAGCATTATAACCTGTCGCTAAGTGCTACAGACATAAAAAAAATTGTCTTATTCTTCAAGAGTGGAAAACGCAGGAAGGACTATACGCTTTCAAATCTCCGCATAAAGTGGTGCTTGATTGAAGTACCATAAAGTCCATTTGCAATTACAGTCAAACATCGTCGACTTGCACGAATTATTGCACAAGCCAACTGCTAAACTCTGTGGAGAGACTGCGCATTGTTCGAAATTTCATTTTAATTTCTTCCGCAAGATTACGAAGAAAATCAGCTTAATTTATTATTCTTGTTCAAAAATTATATAAACATAAGAATTCAACAATGGTCTAGGTTATGAGGTCTTATCGGCTGCTGCAAGAGGTTTTCCCGGAAATGCGCAAAACCTCTCGTAAAGCTTTGGTTACAGTTTGATTTTCCCCGAGACGTTGGGTTCAAGCTAGGTGTTCAGGTGGCCACATATGTTTTTGAGAAATGTAAACTAATGACGCTACTCCTCGTCTGACAGTTCAGGACTTTACCGATCTTGCTCCTTCAACAAAGCTTCCATTTCCTCTCTGAGGTTCTCTCTTCAACACTATTCTTTTAGTCCAACTAGTGCACCTCCTTGCTTCATAAGATTTCCCTATAAGTCGCTTCTACTTTTTCAAAGAGAAAAAATGACGAGACTATGGTCAACAACCTACAAAATAAAATTCCCTCTAGCAAGCCAAATATGAATACATATTTCATGCAACACGACTCGCTGCCGAATGCTTCTCCCTGCAATATCTCGGGTCCCACTAAAAATTATTCGGTCATTTCCGAGATGTGCAAATTTCATTCGCAAGCTTCTTGATATCACAGCTGATTTTTACCATTATTGGAGGTTTGTTGGATGGCGCATAAACACCATTCTGACCTACGTCACCCAGATGCGCTCAGCTCCTGCAACCATTAAGATATATCCAGTCTTGTACTGCCGCTTTTGCATACGGGCCAAATATAGTAGATCCTCTCTCAGGTTGAGATTTTTCTGCATTCTTTCAACAAACATGACGCCTTGGCGAAATATTTAGAATTTATATTGCCACTGCTTTCTTGGATTGCCAAGAAAAGGCTTCGAAGTCCAGGCATGGGTTCGTAAAAAGCGTTCGATGGCTTGCTTATCTCACTATTTCCCTCCACAACGCTATTGTTAAGGGAAATTTCGAAATTCATGTTCTGTGCGGTTACAGATCAACGCCACCGCCTTCAAACAAGCAACTTTTCACAAGTAACACAGCACATAAGCCTTTACAGACTGATAAGTGAGACACGAAAAGGTGAATTTTTTCCCTTTCATTTTACGAAAATTTTCAACACTTTTCCAAAACACTCTGAAGTTTTTGAATGATACCTTGACCACAGCTCGATTAGGCTCATGGATCATTCTTGTGGAGGCATTGTACCCGTTATGAAGACTGGACATAAAGTGGAACGGCAAATCGCACTCCTCGGACACACGCAGCAATGAAGACTGACAAAGTGCATCACGTTGTTCCGTGATTCGGCTCCCATTGAATCGGAAAATAACTCTTCTGATCTTCAGAATATTGTTCCATCGAAACCTTCGACAGCAACGCACTACCAAAATAACATGGAACCTTCACTGCAAAAATGATATTTACTAAAGGGGCGCTTATGCACGTGTTGCTGTTCTTTTGAAATAACCCAGCCGGGGTAGTGCAGTGGTTACGGCTCTCGACTACTGTTACCATGGGCGCGGGATCGAATATCGGCCTCAGCGTCCGCTTTTTGCTGGAGGCGAAGAGCAAGGCACCCGTGTGCTTTGCGATGTCAGTGCACGTCAGAGAACCCCAGGTGATCGAAACCTCCGGAGTTCCCCACTACGGCGTCTCTTATAGCCTGAGTCGCTTTGGGACGTTAAACCGCACAAACCAAACCAAACCATGTTTTGAATATAGTAAACCACACAAAATTCCGTTGTCAATTGTTCTTGATGTTTAAACATAACCTTTGCCAGTAATCTTAACCATTCAATTGCGTAATCTGTCAAATAAAAATTTTCAATCCTCTTTTCAACGGGACAAAAGTTATTATTAGGCATCGAGATCAATCGGCAAAAGATTTGTGTGAAACATATTATATTCGCAAAAAGGATATGTTTTCACTGCCGCAAATGCTGTAGAAATTTTGATTTTGGCATCGCAGAGGTGAAAAAAGTTCGAACAGGCTATTACGAGTGCCATTTGGCATGGTGATGTGGTTATGTATTACTCCTACATGATTGCCCAAGGAGTGAGAAGATTAGGAACAATAATCTTCAGCCCTTCCCAAGAGAGAGAGTAGTAGTATGCGGTGTAACAAGTCAACATCCCTCTACGATAAGGGGCTGTGAAACATGATATCAATTCGTTGTGCTAAATGGCCTATTCATGGACTGGAAGTGTCGTTTTGTAAGAGCGCTTGAATAGCTGTACAATTTTTGTACTCACTAAATGCTCTGAAGGAAACAAGCAAAGATTCTTGCTGGAAGATTTTTTTTTACATTCTGCTTTCATTATTATTTTAATTTCGCTTGAAACTTTTCTCGTTTTGCTTCAATTCGCAGACAGTAATCTCCATCAAATATTAAGTGGCCACTCGTACTAAAATGGTGTAAAACGAAATATTAGAGGAGAGGGCAAGAGCAGGATTGTGGGAATCAACCTTCACGAACTTTTCATAGGGTTGATATAGCAGCCAGGAAGTGCTTGAATTGAGGCCAAAGAAATTAATTGTAAATTGACATCGTTTGCCCTCCTTTTGGGATTTGACTTTGTAGGGCGTCCCAAAGCAACTCAGGCTATGATAGATGCCATAGATAAGGGCTCCGAAAATTTTCACCGCCTGGTATTCTTTAGCGTGCTCTGACATCGCACAAAATACGTACACCTTATTTTTCGCCTCCATCCAAATGAGACCGTTTCGACCTGGACCGTTGCGCTCTAAAAGCTTCACCACCATGGCAGGGTTATCCTATTATAAGTTAGCTGGTCAGATCATGGGGTGGCTGAAGACGTGAATTCAAACCCCATCAATATCGTCAAAGAGGAAGACGCCAGCCCTTGCGACCTAAAATCATAGGCATGCTCTGGCATCCAATGCAAAATGCACATTCAGCGCCTGAAAACATTTCATTAGCTGTCATCTCTGGAGAATGCGCTGGCTGCGCAAAAGGAAGCTAACTTCGTGGCAGCATGGAGTGCATCCCGAGATCAGTACGTGTTCCATTCAAAGATATGGTGCACCGGGTAGTAAGAATGCATCTTCCGTGCGTTTAAATATAACCTTTGCAATAAACTCTGACTAGCTGCTAACGGGGAAGAGCTGGCTGTTGTGAGATTTTTGTGTAATGTGCGAGTTTTATATCTTCTCAGCAAGGCTTGGTTTCAATGCGAAATTTGTTAAAATGTCTTGTAACCAAAGTCCACTGTCGCATTGGTCGTAAGGAGAATACGAAACGTGCACCGCACTTCTTAAACAGCAGGTGGTGGCCACTTAGAGATGGCTTGAACACAGCTAATCAACGAATTCAACGAATGACACCCCCATCACCAAAATAAAATAATGTAGATTGTGGATGATAGAGAGGTTTATTCAGCTCCTTGATCCTTTAGGACTATTGAATTTAGCTGCCCTCCTTCGGAATTTCGCTCACGATGACGCACACTTGATATTTTTCGTTTTCACAAAGACTGAGTGCCCGTGGGAAGGAGACCTCTCGGTTCCTTTTGAATGGACCACAAAAGTGATCGTGAATCGGACATCTAGGGCATGCGTCTGCAGCAAAAGCTGAAAAGTTTCAGGTCCGTGCCCTGCAGAGCAGCTGCTTGGGACTACTGATATATATGGTTTACAGGCATGCCTAAACAGATGCACACAGGTGATGGCATTTCAGCGAGCTGTGGTACGCATGTGTGTTAACGTTGCTCTATTGTTAATTTTACCTGCTACTTTGCGCAAAGCTGATAAGGCTTCCGATAGTTGCGAGACGTAATTAACAAAGTGAAGATACGAATACGGGACTGGTAGTAAAACATTGCAAAATAGAAGCAGTGATGATATGGGACAACAAGAGCCACAGGACACCCAAGTCATTGGTGAAAATCATTTCTACCGAGTGAGAGGCGTCTATTAGCAGACGAAAAGCGGTGCTTACGCATGGTTTAAAACAGAAGGCTCTGACAAGGCAGCTGACAATATAGAAATATGCATTGAGGGTGCAATTAGAAATTAAACTACGTATTTCGCATCAGAAGCAGCGCATCAACGCAACGGACAGCACACATGTTGCCTACCTGGACGCTTAGTTGTAGCTGCCAGATTTCTTTTATATAGGTGGACCCATCAACATCATTAGGAACGGCAAAGAAGAGATTACGAAATGGAGAACTTGACATGGTTATGGAATGAATTCATATGCAGCAATAGTCAAGCTTACTGAACAACGAAAAAAAAACGCTGGAGCCAAAAATATAACTAAGGTCTAGGTTTACACGAACGCAGTAAGGTAGTAGAAATTTCAAATTCTATTTACATTTAAACATACTGAACGGATTGGAGGACATCTAGACACGGAAGCGGGCGCTTCGCAAACGGACGGGCTTTATTAGAGGAAAAAAGCTCCAGACTTTAACTAGCTGCCGAATCCAGTAGACTAAAATCAACACACACACAAAAAGAACATGCTCACTGAAGGCTGCCTGAGCGAAGCAATAGTGACCTACATCAATACTGAACAAAAAGACGAGATCAGAGCTAGGTTATCCGTAGTAAATTCTACGCCGGTGTTCAATGCTGAGCACTCACTCGACTGATTTATGCATAGATATGTTCATACATACATACATACATACATACATACATACATACATACATACATACATACATACATACATACATACATACATACATACATACATACATACATACATACATACATACATACATACATACATACATACATACATACATACATACATACATACATACATACATACACACACACACATACATACATGCATACATACATACATACACACACATACATACATACATACATACATACATACATACATACATACATACATACATACATACATACATACATACATACATACATACATACATACATACATACATACATACATACATACATACATACATACATACATACATACATACATACATACCAAACAAACAAACAAACAATCCCAAACTCAGGGTACACTCCGCACATAATTCACAACAGGTTTCTCGGCAGAAAAATAACACTAACATAATAAATGCACCATGCCCAATCAACAAAAATGTAGAGCACTCCTACAACGTCTTATACTACATTGCACTTCTTTTCATGATACAGCCATGGTATTATGTATATTTCGCATGACATTTCTACCTTCGCTCAGGAGATACAATCTGGCGTTGCTAAATAACGAGGCGTTTTTGGATATGGCTGTGAGAGCGTCTTCCTTAGAGTAACTTCTGCCAAGGACGTGCCGTTCTGAAGCATGTGAAGAACCCACAATTTCATCACGGACACCCCATACCTCTAATTGTTTTCTAATTCCGTCCAACCCTGGATTACTTTCCTGGGAATACTTCGGATGCAACTAAATTCTTTCTTTATTCCTTCCTCCTCTGATATTACAGATACATTGTAGCTGTTTACACACTTATGTCAGCACCTTAGGAAGATCGCAAAATGACATTGGTCTTCATGTCTACCGTCCTATTTTTGTGTAATGTGCGACCTCGCTGAGGTTTTGCGCCATCAGGGAGAGATATGCAATGTAACTATATCTATCTACACTGATGATTCGAACAGTTAACAGAACGTTAAATATGCAGCGCTATTATTAAACGCAAACATCATTTCAAGCATCGGCACAATGTGCAGGACGGCTGATGAAAAGGAAGGTGTGACCGCCACTAAGGCGACAGCAACGGGAGGAGCACGGGCGGTCAAGACGCGAGCCAACCGAGACCGCAAAGCAGCACGCGGTGGCCGCTCCACGAGGTGCGAGATGATAACGTGTTTTTTTATGTGTGCGCGTACGTTTACCCGATAGCATAAGATTCCCATTGCAAAGCATATCCGGCCTTCTCGTTGTGGTCGTCGTCAGTTATATCGAGAGAAAAAAAACAACTTGTAGACGCCTAAGCTTCGCCTTTAGAGAAGACGGAACATAACCTTTAACAAATGCTTCCCAATGCGCAAATATTTTTGTATTCTTCGTGCTGATATTTACAGAATGAGAATTATTGTAACATTTGATACAGAGCGCAAGAACATGTCATGTCACAGGCATCACAACCCACCCCTCAAGTGGCCCTCTAATACGCTTGGTACGAACGATCGTCTGTGGCCGCAATTCCGTGCCAATCTGGCATGTAGCTACAACGCCAGGGATTGAACCCCGATTTTGAAAATTTGTTTTCATCCTTTTTCTGGAACACCGTTATTTGAAGAACCTTATTGTAAATTTTGGCTTATTTTGAACCTTGCCCCAATTAGCTTGATTTGAAATATAGGTGGTTGAATTTCACGTGCGTGTTTTTGTGGACATGGTTACCATGTCCACCAACAAGAATTTTTTCAACCTCTCTCGATGGCGATGGAGGCATTTTGGATGAACTGGTTGTATAAGCTATGGCGTACAATCACCAGATGCATCGTTCCTGTGATAACGTGATAACATGCCCAGGCCGATGTTCCGTGTTGCTGCCAAGTGCCGATAAGATCACCCAGTGTTATCACGTGATGTCGACGCCTTTCCTACGTGACTATATATGTGCCGTGAATTGTACGCTTGTTGAAATAAATGTTTGCCTCCGGATGCGACGCAGCCTGCTCGATCATTACAGTTCCGATCAGAAGACTTCGGGTGACGGAGTAGGTCAAGACGTCAAGCACCACCTTGACGGGATGCGGTCGTATTCGCACGTTACAATCGTAGCTTTGCCATGGAGGCAGACGCAGAGTCCTCCCCTGCCTTGGAAAGTGGCAATTCAGTAAGAGTCGCAAAACTGAGCTCCGGGCGAGTGCAACTACTGCGTATCCTATACACGCTTTCGCATCATACCCCTTACGGCGGAGATTGAGAGACCCACAAATTATCTCGTTACTCTATCAGGAAGCCATGATTCCGGTCTTGTGGATCCCTATTCTTGCCGCAAGTTGTCACAAGATAAAAATAGCGCACAAACCACACACAGGACGCAGAAAGGTGAGACGAACACAGGCGCTCACCTTTCTGCGTCCTGTGTGTTTTTTTGCGCTGTTTTTACCTTCTGATGATCACCCAACTAGGCCCCAATGTGTTACGCAAGTTGTCTCAAAAGGAATGTTGTTCGCAACGGCTTTTTATTCTCATCACAAATAGATCATGGAACCACGTCCATCTGCTTTTTAACATCAAACGGCGAACGTCGGCTGCCTAGTTGGTAATCGCCGCATGACAGAACATAGCGCTGAAGTGTGCGAGCAAACGTGCGGACGCGCAACGCAGTCCATGTGCAAGAATCCGCGGCTTGGCTTCTCCAGGAAATGGCAGAATAGTAGTAGCGACCATAATGGTAACGGTAGGGTGGCTGCCACGGGAACCCTTAAGAGAATTGTTGCCTCGGAATGGGGACGAAGGTTACTTTGCAGTAAGGAAGGTACTGCGAGAATGGAGGAAAGCGCCGCCCGTGGGCAGTAGCGGAAGTATTTTCTTTCATAGCTACAGCGCGTGAGTAGCCCTTCTTTGATATTTGTTTACAAATGATGCTGCTATTAGTAGCATTTGCTGCGGTAGATTAGTTGACGCGAAAGCATATTGAAGTGTTTTCTCCGTGAAAAGCTGAGGAGGGTTTAAGAAGAATGGGTGAGGTGTAACGCAAATGTGAAACGAGCGCGAAAGGGAAGTGGGAGAAGTGTGTTTCACTTTATAGCGACACCTGTTATGGGCCCTTTCGACGCCTTTTATGTTTTAGCATTTCTAGTAATAGTCGTCGAAAACTCAACAAGCGTATGTATGACGTCCGCTGACGTCACTATGATCTTCGCGAAGCATGAAAAGCACCTGTATCTTTTTCAGAAAAAATGAATGCTGTTTCGGGGCGAATATTGTTTTAGATATCGACCAATTATTGTTGTAAATGGAATTCTACAACTGGCGCATGCGTCTGGAGCAAAGGATTGCCTTTTTGGGTGTGTTGGCGGGGCGCATGTAGTCCTCATGGCGCTGATTTGAGACCCCGTTTGAGACTTGAAAGCAATCTCATTTCAAAGATCATGCTACACATCTCCTATATCATCCCTGCTTATTTAGGTTTGCCGTGCGATGTTCTGTATTACGATTATAATTATGATGTGTATTATTATTTTTACCTTTTCCGGCATTAGGGTTTTGAAGGAACTGCTCATGCACTTCGGTTCGCCAGCCAAGGAAATCTCATGAGTCTCACCGGAAGTATTTGCCTCTCCTTTTTGTGCAAAGCTCAAGCCACGTTTCTGTTCCATGGAAGTGAGGTGCAAATTTGAGCCTGGCACAGAGCGAGATCACGTAGCCAAGTTTCGCGACTTCATTAGGGCTATCTCAACACACTGATCAGCTGTAACTCATTTAATCATGATATCCACCGGATTTTCTGGCTCAAGACAATGCCTCCTCGATGAAGTGTCAGTAAGACGCTGAATTTTCATTACGCGTTTGCTCACAAATTGCTCCCATTACGAGGGTTGCCCCCCGATCTAGTGCAGTGCTACCATCGAGGCAGACTTAAGAATTCAAAGGGTTCACCGTTGCTGAACCGAATATGGAACGAAAGCATTAGCTGCGCGTGCACCAAGCGTTCTTCTTCTACTTCTTCTTCTTCTCCCCCAGCCCACATGTAAAGCCCCTCTTCAACCAAGCCGTATGAACGTGCCTTAGTGGCCTATAGGGGTAACGTGAATGCCAGGGTCCTAGCAGGCTGATTATGACATAACCGTCCCATGTGAAACGCGAGATACAAGTTGGCCGCTCCTGTCAGCTTGGGGTCGTCTACGGGTATCGTCTAAAGGTGAAAGGTCAAACGTACAATCCTCATGTCTCATCCCGCATTCATCACACAAATAGAATCCCATTTTTGCACGAACAAAAACTACTAATATTTTCCACTATCCTTGGCAAGAAATGAATGGAAGCAGTTGCCGTCTAATATCGCTACTTTGACTGAATAACCACCGTTCCAAGCACCATTGCTAGCTCATTCAGAAGCATAGTACTCGAATTGTGTAGTTGTTTTTGTTCCCTGTATCGATTTTCCTTTCCTTTGTTATTTGGTGTCATCCGGGTACATCAGTCGGTGAGGCCTCAAACGTTTCTTTTATCATCTTGTTCTGCTTTCAGCTTCTGTATTCATGATCCGCTTTTGCAGTGTCTGTCATGCGTGATGTATATGTTTGTCTCTTTTGCTGAAATCGCTGCACATGTTTACATTATGTTTATTGCTTTTTTACGGTTCTGTTATTATGTTGGAATAATGCTTGCCCGACTATTTTTTCCTAGTTTTATATAAAGATTACTTGACAAAATATATACATCCCTCACGTACCACCATAATATCATTTGTTATCCAGTCTGTGTTCTACCGTGCTTTGCTTTCATATCCCCCTCTCCATGTAATGCTCTACCGGGCTTATGAATGAATGAATGTTTATTCCGCTTTTGTCGTACAAAAAGCGCGGGTGACCAAAAAAAAAGCAGTTCGCAATGACCGCTTGACGGGCTTCGCCACCCGTAAGGTCAACGATGAACAGCAGCGGCAGTTCGTGCGATATAAAATGAACAACTCACGCGTTACAAAATGAGACAGTGCTTTGAAACAGAAAAAAAAAAGTTATACAATGACAAGGAAACAGTAAAAATGAATTGCCGATAGACGCATTCCTTATCAATACAACCTAATCAGTGAACATTTCTCTGAGGAAAGAAAAAGTCATTTTGTTCATGTTGCTGTAAAGAAAAGTGTTCAAACACGTTGGCAGTATATATTTCAACATAGCAAAACCATAGTTTGTTCTACATCTGGGTACCTCAAACATTTCAGGGTTTCTTGTAGCATAGGGCGTGTTGTGTGGCACCAGCTGTACAATGCGGGACAAAAAGGGGTCATTTCGTGCGGTATGTTTTTTTATAAAAACAAGCAAACCTGTACTCGAACAGCTTAGGTAATGGAATTATTTTGTATTTCATCCGTATGGGACGGGTTGGGGCGTCATAGGAGGAATTTGTTATAACGCGTAGCATTTTCTTCTGCAGAACAAAAAGCTTTTGCAAATTAGACATAGTGGTATTTCCTCACACCAAATAGCAGTATACTAAGTAGGAGAAAAAGAATGCATAGTAGAGGTCAAGCTTCGTTTTCGTTGGTAGAATATATTTATTACGAGAGATAATGCCTATGAATTTAGAAAGCTTAGTGCAGACTTTGTTTATCTGAGGATCCTATGGCATTGTGGGTGTAAAATCTATGCCAAGTGATGTGAATGATTGGACATATTCGACTCTTGAGCCGCCGAAAAATATAGGTGGCGCATTCCCTATTAGCTTGCCCTTAGCATGAAATATTATTGCCTTTGTTTTTTCTTTGTTTACCGTCAAAGAATTTAAGCATGACCATTCCTTCAAAGAAGCGAGTACCTTGTTCGCAGAGTTCATTAGTTGATTAATATCAGTAGAGGAGCAGAATAAGCTGGTGTCGTCAGCGAAAATAATGAATTTTATCTCTTTGCTTATATTAACAATATCATTAATATATATGTTAAAGAGTATAGGACCCAGAAGACTGCCCTGTGGCACGCCATTCGAAATTTGTAGCACATCGGAACGACAATTATTGATAACAACATATTGGGATCGCGAGCACATATATGACTTGAGCAGGTTGAGGGCATGGCCACGTATACCACAATGTTCGAGTTTAGCAAAGAGGGTATTATGATTTAGTGTATCAAACGCCTTACTGAAATCTACAAAAATTCCAAGAGTAAGCTTCTGGGATTCTATGTTGCCTAATATATATTCTTTTTGATCAAGTAAGGCATGCTCTGTGGACCTATGTTTGGTAAACCCATATTGGCAGTCATTTATAATAGAGTGTTTTAGAAGGAAATTATGCGTTCGAGAATGAATTATGCGTTCTAGTCCCTTGGAGAAGAAAGGTAAGACAGATATTGGCCTGTAATTACTCAAACTATTTCTGTCTCCCTTCTTGAAGATTACTGCCACCCTAGCAAGTTTCATATCAGCAGGAAAATTTGCTGTAATTAGCGCAGTGTTATATACGTGCGTTAAACATGAAACTATTAAAGGCAAGACATATTTTATTGGGCGACTTTGGAGATCGCAAGAGTCCAAGCTTGTCGTATTTTTGAGGCTTTTTAAAATACAGTACACCACATTTTCATCTGTCGGCTCAAAAAAGAGAGATTGCAAAACTCTATCGCCCAGAAATTTAGAGAAGTCAGGGCAGTGAGATTGACTCCCGACTGCAAGAAAAAAATCGTTAAAAGCATTGGCCAAAGGACGCCCATTTAGGTCAATACCATCTACTGGTAAGCTTTTTATGCTATTGGGATGAGTGATTCTATTTAAAAGTTGATTAAGGCGCCTCCATTTTTTTTTAGGATTATTAGATAGTTCCTTATCAAAGAGGTTACTGTGGTAAGTCGTCCTAGCTGTCCTGATCTCTTTGTTCAAGAAGTTCCGAAATGCTTTAAAGCGGGCTAGTAGTGCTGTATCCTTCGTGCTAATAAATTTAGCGAACATTCTGTGCTTCTTCTTTACAAGCCGCAGAAGTCGTGGGGACATCCACGGCTTGCGAGCGTTTTTCGGCACTTTTGCTTCAATAGTAGGAAAACAATCTTGATAGATTGGTAAAAATATCCCCAAGAAGGTTCTATATGCAACATTCGAGTCAGTGCTTAAAAAAACAGGTTCCCAGTTTGTTTGCTCTATACGGCACCTAAATGTTTCAAGGTTTTTCTGTGAAATAAGCTGCCGACAGGGATCAAAGCGATGTGTTAAGCGCGATTTTGTATCAGTGCGTAGGAAAATAGGCAGATGGTCTCCGATTTCTGCTGCGAAACGCCCGGCGGTAAGAGGCACATTATAATTCGTGATAAAAAGGTCGATAACGCTAGAAGACGTAGCCGTTATGCGCGTTGGCCTATTTATGACGTTCTGGAAGCCAGCAGATTGAAGCAATATCGTGAGTTCTTGTTGTGCAGAACTGTTGGCACCCATGTCTATATTAAAATCCCCTCCTATACAAGATAAGAACTTATCTGAGAAGAAATTGATTTCTTTTTCAAAAACCCCAAGGAACTCGTTTATACTGCTTTGCGGTGGGCGGTAAACAATAGTAAAGTATTGACGGCCAGAATGAACCGTAAGCATCTCAATGTTCTGGTCGCTCAGACAGTATTCTGATAAGATATGGCACGAGTAGCTTTCTTTGATTAGAAGGGCAACGCCCCCACCACGTATCGAGCTTCGGTTAAGAATGAAAGTCTGGTATCCCAGAATTGGAATAATGTCACTGTCAAAGCGATACCATGTATCAGACATCATGATTACGTCAAAGGTGCATTTAAGACTCGACAAAAAAGTTGTCAGTTGATCCGTTTTATTTAAAGCGCACTACATGTTTAAGTGTAGCATATGTAAATATTTACCGCGCTCTTTGTTTCTTAGACAACGGTTGAACTGACATGGAGTAAAAAGTGCTCTCTCTTCCATATTAGTCTAAGGATCGCGATCAGATGTGTACTGGGTATTTCAAATAAATAAATAAATAAGTAATCAACAATACATTGGATTTTATTGATTTGCGTCTTGCAAAATAAGTTTTTTCAATTTAGCCATTTTCTTGCTGAATCTTTCTTTTGAGCGTCTTTGAAGGAGTCACTTCGGCCTTCGCTAAATTTTTCTTTATTTCTACCAACGCGCTAATCTAAATCTGAAGTTCCATCCCGGAAGCCATGTGGAGGTGAAAACGCCATACGAGCCGTCGTTTGTAGCATCAAAAATATTTGCAGGACATCTACGGCCCCAGCAGACGGAGTTAGTGTCACTGACGCTAGCAAAATTATGTCACCAAAACAAACAGAGAAGTCCGGTGTCAAGGCCCGCGATCGGCCTCAGCGGCGGGTAAACAGCGATGGCTCGGTTCGGTAAGTGCTTCCCACCGTCTGTGCAAACACTGAGTCATTTCGATGCACGCTGTTAATTTGTTGCCACACACTACTCTGGCGTCGCGTGCTCAAGTTTGTCAGTTATCCGTTCATTCGACCCCTGCGCCAGCCTGTCACATACTTCTTGCTTAGTTGCAATCCCCGATACTTTATGTCATGCTCCATACTATGTGACCTCTTTTGAAAAGACCCGAAAACGATGTCACAGAAAGAGCGATAAAGACCTGCCTGAAGCTGTGTACACCTGACACCCCACCGTTATGCCAAGGCTCGTAAACAATTTTCTTTTTCGTTTTTGACCCTCCGAAAATTTCACTTCCAAAAACATTTTACAGTTCGACGGAATCGGTGGTTCCAAACATCGCTAATGCATGCGAATTCTGATAATTAAAAACCTGTGGCAAAGTTTATTTAGTTAGTTTACCTGACCGTACAAAAGGGATTCTGAGATATATACTTGTTTCGAACGCTACCATACGTTAAAAAAATTTATCGAGACTTCACAAGTGGGACACCATGGCGCCGCTAGAAATAGCTGGGAATGTTCCATGAAAACTCCCGGATAATCTGAGGTGGCAGAAAATCGCCGGAATTGGGCTTGAAAGTGCACTGGAAAGGCATAGTACACGGCGGCTCTTCTTCTTCCATCGAAACGCCGCTGCTACAGCAGAAATTGAGCCCACGTCCTTGACCCCAGCATTCGGAAGCGCTAC
This sequence comes from Amblyomma maculatum, assembly GCF_055883805.1. NCBI lineage: Eukaryota > Metazoa > Arthropoda > Arachnida > Ixodida > Ixodidae > Amblyomma > Amblyomma maculatum. The sequence continues at coordinate 102,370,896 of NC_139350.1, read as the reverse complement.
CCACTATGCCATCACGGCGGGACAGTATAAATCTAATCAAACATGCGAACCTTCTCATCAGAGTGTCGAAAAAGAGGCCCCAACTTACGTTTCCGCATGTTCTCGTCGGCCTTCCGTAAATGCAGCGCAGTCATTCTTTTTCATTATGTACAGCAGGTACTTGGACGTGTATACGCTGCAGAAATTAGCATTGATACCGGTCTACAGATTTTAGTGCTGTTTGCGCTACAGACAATAAAAAATTGTCTTATTCAACCAAAGTAGAAAACTCAGGGAGGCCAAATAGGCTTTCAAACGTCCGTCATAAAGTGGTGCATAATTGAAGTGCCATAAGCTCCATTTGCAATTATTACTGAACATTGTCGACTTGCACGAATTATTCTAGAAGCCAACTGCTAAACTCTCTAGAGAGCCTGCGCAATTTTTGAAATTGCATTTTAATTTTTTTATCAGGATTACGAAGAAAGTCGGCGCAATCTGAAATTGTTCTACAAAGACAATATAAAGATAAGAATTCAAAAATGGTCCAGCTTATAAGGTTTTATCTGATGTTGCAAGAGTTGTAATGTTCCCGGAAATGCGCAAAACCTCTCTTAAATTTTTGGTTGCAGTTTGATTTTTGCTGCAACATTGGGTTCAAACTAGGTGTTCAGGGGACCACATATGTATGTCAGAAATGTAAGATAATGACGCCACTCCTCGTCTGACAGCTCAGGACTCTGCAAATCTTCCTCCTTCAGAAAGGTATCAATTTCCTCTCCGAGGTTACTCTCTTCAGCGCTTTTTGTATGGGCCCAACTAGTGCACCGCCTTGCTTTATAAGATTTTTTATGAGTGGCTTTTACATTTTCTAAGAGAAAAGTGACCAGACCATGATATATAACCTACAAATTGAAATTCACTGCAGATATCAAATATGAATACAAATTTCATTCCCAGCGGCTCGCTGCCTAATGTTTCTCGCTGCAATATCTGGAGTCCCAATACAAACTGTTCAGTCACTTTTGAGCTCTGTAAACTTCGTTCGCAAGCATTATAAGAAGATCACACCTGATTATTATTGGGCCATTTAATTTTGGTGTCCTTGCATGCCCCCTCCCTATAGGTGCTTGAACAGTTTTCACAAAAATTAGATAAGGCTTTATTAATGACTTTTGGCAGCCTCAAATGTGTTCATTCGGCCCATATATATTGCATTCTAAAGTTGACTCGCACACCATCAATACTTGTGAAGCTTGGCGTTATCGGGAAGCATTGTACAATTGTTAAGCTTTTTGCGAACGTCGTCAGAGACATCTGAAAGGTTCTGCTCCTTTTTAATAATTTTAATGACTTAAATGTTCAAAACAAAAGTTTCGAGTGGCTAAAGCCATTAGCGTCCCGAAAGAAATTCCCTTTTAGAAACGTGTCAGAACCAGGCAGCTCGGGTGCCTATCCATGAACATTAAAGCACAGACGGTGCGCTTACGGTATACTGCACTGGCGTGAAAAAATATCTAGGTCCGGGGTACGTAAAAACGTTAGTGGCGTTGGTAACACGAAAGAGTTGAAGCTCGGTATAAAGAAAGTCTGCTTGCTATCACAAGAGATTGCGTAAAGTTCTGGTTTGCATATTCGATCTTATTCATCTGAGTCATGAAACTCAGTTTTCCCCATTTAGCCATGTTCTTCCTGAATGTTTCTTATAACCGTCGTTGAAGACGTCACTTCGGCCTTAGCTAAAGTTTTCTTTATTACTACTAATGATGTGTTCTGAAAATAGTATTTCTACAGGAAGCTCAATACTTTGTCCCCATATTAAAAACAAACGTCAGATGTCTGTTGCTCTGGACTAAAGGACATTTTATGCTGTTTCTAAAGTTTAATTCCGGAAGGCATGCAAACGCCTTTTGGGCCATAGTTTGTAGCGTCGACAATATTTGCAGGACATCTAAGGGATCAGCAGAGGGAGGTGGTGTCGCCGACTCTGCAGCTGTTTCGGCACCCACAATCACGAAGACCGAAGTGAAGGCACGCGCTCGGCTTCAGCGGCGGGTAGACAGCGACGGCTCGGTTAGGTAAGTGCATTACACCGTCTGTGCCAACACGGAGTCTTTTCGATGCACGCTGTTGATTTGTTGCCACAGACTACTCTAGCTGTCGCGTGCTCAACTTTGCCAGTTATCCGTTCGTTCGACCCCTGCACCAGCCTGTCACATACTTCTCCTTGCTTAGTTGCAATCACCGACACTTTATGTCATGCTCCATACTATGTGACCTTTTTTGAAAAGACCCGGAAAAAGATGTCACAGAAAGAGCGATAAAGACCACTATAAAGCTTTGCACACCTGACTTACTACCGTCAGGCCAAGGCTCCTAAACCACTTGCTTTTTCGTTTTTGACACTCCGGAAATTTCATTTCTGAAACAATTTTATAATCCCAGGTGATCGGTGGTTCCAAACACCGCTAAATGCAAGTGAGGCCTGATAATTAAAAAATTGTCGCAATGGTTAAATTAGGCAGTTTAAGTGACCTTAGGGCCGGGATTCTGACATTCATACCTGTTTTAAATATTGTCCTAATACAACATTTTGGGGAGATTTCACAAGCGTGAAAAGATGCAGCTAAAACCGGCTGAGAATGTTCCATGAAAATTTACGGACAATCTGAAGTGGCAGAAAATCTCCGGAATTGGCCTTGGAAGTTCACTGGCAAGGCATAGTACACGGCATCTCTCCTTTGAAACGCCGCTGCTTCGGCAGGAATCGGACCCGCGTCGTTGGGGCCAGCTGTCGGAAGCGCTACCGACGATGCCATCACAGCGGGGGAGTTAAAATCTAACCAAACCTGCGAAAGTCCTCATCAAAGTGTCGAAAAAGAGGCCCAAGCTTACGTTCTCACAGGTTGTCGTCGGCCCTCTCTCAATGCACTGCAGTCCTTCTTTTTCATTAAGGACAATAAGTACTTGCGTGCAGCAGAAAACAGCATTATTACCTGTCGCTTAGTGCTACAGACATTAATAAAATGGTCTTATTCTTCAAGAGTGGAAAACTCAGGAAGGACTATAAAGCTTTCAAATCTCCGCATAAAGTGGTGCTTGATTGAAGTACCATAAAGTCCATTTGCAATTACTGTCAAATATCGTCGACTTGCACGAATTATTGCAGAAGCCAACTGCTAAACTCTGTGGAGAGGCTGCGCATTGTTCGAAATTTCATTTTAATTTCTTCCGCAAGATTACGAAGAAAATCAGCGCAATTTATTATTCTTGTTCAAAAATTATATAAACATAAGAATTCAACAATGGTCTAGGTTATGAGGTCTTATCTGCTGCTGCAAGAGGTTTTCCCGGAAATGCGCAAAACCTCTCGTAAAGTTTTGGTTACAGTTTGATTTTCCCTGAGACGTTGGGTTCAAGCTAGGTGTTCAGGTGGCCACATATGTTTGTGAGAAATGTAAAATATAGACGCTATTCCTCGTCTGACAGTTCAGGACTTTACCGATCTTGCTCCTTCAACAAAGCTTCCATTTCCTATCTGAGGTTCGCTCTTCAACACTATTCTTTTAGTCCAACTAGTGCACCTCCTTGCTTCATAAGATTTCCCTATAAGTCGCTTCTACTTTTTCTAAGAGAAACAATGACGAGACTATGGTCAACAACCTACAAAATAAAATTCCCTCTTGCAAGCCAAATATGAATACATATTTCATACAACACGACTCGCTGCCGAATGCTTCTCCCTGCAATATCTCGGGTCCCACTAAAAATTATTCGGTCATTTCCGAGATGTGCAAATTTCATTCGCAAGCTTCTTGATATCATACCTGATTTTTACCATTATTGGAGGTTTGTTGCATGGCGCATAAACACCATTCTGACCTACGTCACCCAGATGCGCTCAGCTCCTGCAACCATTAAGATATATCCAGTCTTGTACTGCCGCTTTTGCATACGGGCCAAATATAGCAGTTCCTCTCTCAGGTTGAGATTTTTCTGCATTCTTTCAACAAACATGACGCCTTGGCGAAATATTTAGAATTTATATTGCCACTGCTTTCTTGGATTGCCAAGAAAAGGCTTCGAAGTCCAGGCATGGGTTCGTAAAAAAGCTTTCGATGGCTTGCTTATCTCACTATTTCCCTCCACAACGCTATTGTTAAGGGAAATTTCGAAATTCATTTTCGGTGCGGTTACAGATAAACGCCACCGCCTTCAAACAAGCAACTTTTCACAAGTAACACAGCACATAAGCCTTTACAGACTGATAAGTGAGACACGAAAAGGTGAATTTTTTCCCTTTCATTTTACGAAAATTTTCAACACTTTTCCAAAACACTCTGAAGTTTTTGAATGATACCTTGACCACAGCTCGATTAGGCTCATTGATCATTCTTGTGGAGGCATTGTACCCGTTATGAAGACTGGACATAAAGTGGAACAGCAAATCGCACTCCTCGGACACACGCAGCAATGAAGACTGAAAAAGTGCATCACGTTGTTCCGTGATTCGGCTCCCATTGAATCGGAAAATAACTCTTCTGATCTTCAGAATATTGTTCCATCGAAACCTTCGACATCAACGCACTACCAAAATAACATGGAACCTTCACTGCAAAATTGATATTCTGTCAAATAAAAATTTTCAATCCTCTTTTTAACGGGACAAAAGTTATTATTAGGCATCGAGATCAATCGGCAAAAGATTTGTGTGAAACATATTATATTCGCAAAAAGGATATGTTTTCACTGCCGCAAATGCTGTAGAAATTTCAATTTTGGCATCGCAGAGGTGAAAAAAGTTCGAACAGGCTATTACGTGTGCCATTTGGCATGGTGACGTGGTTATGTATTACTCCTACATGATTGCCCAAGGAGTGAGAAGATTAGGAACAATAATCTTGAGCCCTTCCCAAGAGAGAGAGTAGTAGTATGCGGTGTAAGAAGTCAACATCCCTCTACGATAAGGGGCTGTGAAACATGATATCAATTCGTTGTGCTAAATGGCCTATTCATGGACTGGAAGTGTCGTTTTGTAAGAGCGCTTGAATAGCTGTACAATTTTTGTACTCACTGAATGCGCTGAAGAAAACAAGCAAAGATTCTTGCTGGAAGATTTTTTTTTACATTCTGCTTTCATTATTATTTTAATTTCGCTTGAAACCTTTCTCGTTTTGCTTCAATTCGCAGACAGTAATCTCCATCAAATATTAAGTGGCCACTCGTACTAAAATGGTGTAAAACGAAATATTAGAGGAGAGGGCAAGAGCAGGATTGTGGGAATCAACCTTCAGGAGCTTTTCATAGGGTTGATATAGCAGCCAGGAAGTGCTTGAATTGAGGCCGAAGAAATAAATTGTAAATTGACATCGTTTGCCCTCATTTTGGGATTTGACTTTGTAGGGCGTCGAAAAGCAACTCAAGCTATGATAGATGCCATAGATAAGGGCTCCAAAAATTTTCACCGCCTGGTATTCTTTAGCGTGCTCTGACATCGCACAAAATACGTACACCTTATTTTTCGCCTCCATCCAAATGAGACCGTTTCGACCTGGACCGTTGCGCTCTAAAAGCTTCACCACCATGGCAGGGTTATCCTATTATAAGTTAGCTGGTCAGATCATGGGGTGGCTGCAGACGTGAATTCAAACCCCATCAATATCGTCAAAGAGGAAGACGCCAGCCCTTGCGACCTAAAATCATAGGCATGCTCTGGCATCCAATGCAAAATGCACATTCAGCGCCTGAAAACATTTCATTAGCTGTCATCTCTGGAGAATGCGCTGGCTGCGCAAAAGGAAGCTAACTTCGTGGCAGCATGGAGTGCATCCCGAGATCAGTACGTGTTCCATTCAAAGATATGGTGCACCGGGTAGTAAGAATGCATCTTCCGTGCCTTCAAATATAACCTTTGCAATGAACTCTGACTAGCTGCTAACGGGGAATAGCTGGCTGTTGTGAGATTTTTGTGTAATGTGCGAGTTTTATATCTTCTCAGCAAGGCTTGTTTTCAATCCGAAATTTGTTAAAATGTCTTGTAACCAAAGTCCACTGTCGCATTCGTCGTAAGGAGAATACGAAACGTGCACCGCTCTTCTTAAACAGCAGGTGGTGGCCACATACAGATGGCTTGAACACAGCTAATCAACGAATTCAACGAATGACACCCCCATCACCAAAAGAAAATAATGTAGATTGTGGATGATAGAGAGGTTTATTCAGCTCCTTGATCCTTTAGGACTATTGAATTTAGCTGCCCTCCTTCGGAATTTCTCTCACGATGACGCACACTTGATATTTTTCGTTTTCACAAATACTGAGTGCCCGTGGGAAGGAGACCTCTCGGTTCCTTTTGAATGGACCACAAAAGTGATCGTGAATCGGACATCTAGGGCATGCTTCTGCAGCAAAAGCTGAAAAGTTTCAGGTCCGTGCCCTGCAGAGCAGCTGCTTGGGACTACTGATATATAGGGTTTACAGGCATGCCTAAACAGATGCACACAGGTGATGGCATTTCAGCGAGCTGTGGTACGCATGTGTGTTAACGTTGCTCTATTGTTAATTTTACCTGCTACTTTGCGCAAAGCTGATAAGGCTTCCGATAGTTGCGAGACGTAATTAACAAAGTTAAGATACGAATACGGGACTGGTAGTAAAACATTGCAAAATAGAAGCAGTGATGATATGGGACAACAAAAGCCACAGGACACCCAAGTCATTGGTGAAAATCATTTCTCCCGAGTGAGAGGCGTCTATTAGCAGACGAAATGCGTTGCTTACTTATGGATTAAAACAGAAGGCTCTGACAAGGCAGCTGCCAATATAGAAATATGCATTGAGGGTGCAATTAGAAATTAAACTATGTATTTCGCATCAGAAGCAGCGCATCAACGCAACGGACAGCACACATGTTGCCTACCTGGACGCTTAGTTGTAGCTGCCAAATTTCTTTTCTATAGGTGGACCCATCAACATCATTAGGAACGGCAAAGAAGAGATTACGAAATGGAGAACTTGACATGGTTATGGAATGAATTCATATGCAGCAATAGTCAAGCTTACTGAACAACGAAAAAAAAAACGCTGGAGCCAAGAATATAACTAAGGTCTAGGTTTACACGAACGCAGTAAGGTAGTAGAAATTTCAAATTCTATTTAGATTTAAACATACTGAACTGATTGGAGGACATCTAGACACGGAAGCGGGCGCTTCGCAAACGGACGGGCTTTATTGGAGGAAAAAAGCTCCAGACTTTAACTAGCTGCCGAATCCAGTAGACTAAAATCAACACACACACAAAAAGAACATGCTCACTGAAGGCTGCCTGAGCGAAGCAATAGTGACCTACATCAATACTGAACAAAAAGACGAGATCAGAGCTAGGTTATCCGTAGTAAATTCTACGCCGGTGTTCAATGCTGAGCACTCACTCGACTGATTTATGCATAGATATGTGCATACATACATACATACATACATACATACATACATACATACATACATACATACATACATACATACATACATACATACATACATACATACATACATACATACATACATACATACATACATACATACATACATACATACATACATACACACACACACATACATACATGCATACATACATACATACATACATACATACATACATACATACATACATACATACATACATACATACACACACACACACATACATACATACATACATACATACATACATACATACATACATACATACATACATACATACATACATACATACATACATACATACATACCAAACAAACAAACAAACAATCCCAAACTCAGGGTACACTCCGCACATAATTCACAACAGGTTTCTCGGCAGAAAAATAACACTAACATAATAAATGCACCATGCCCAATCAACAAAAATGTAGAGCACTCCTACAACGTCTTATACTACATTGCACTTCTTTTCATGATACAGCCATGGTATTATGTATATTTCGCATGACATTTCTACCTTCGCTCAGGAGATACAATCTGGCGTTGCTAAATAACGAGGCATTTCGGGATATGGCTGTGAGAGCGTCTTCCTTAGAGTAACTTCTGCTAAGGACGTGCCGTTCTGAATGATGTGAAGAACCCAGAATTTCATCACGGACACCCCATACCTCTAATTGTTTTCTAATTCCGTCCAACCCTGGATTACTTTCCTGGGAATACTTCGGATGCAACTAAATTATTTCTTTATTCCTTCCTCCTCTGATATTACAGATACATTGTAGCTGTTTACACACTTATGTCAGCATCTTAGGAAGATCGCAAAATGACATTGGTCTTCATGTCTACCGTCCTATTTTTGTGTAATGTGCGACCTCGCTGAGGTTTTGCGCCATCAGGGAGAGATATGCAATGTAACTATATCTATATTCACTGATGATTCGAACAGTTAACAGAACGTTAAATATGCAGCGCTATTATTAAACGCAAACATCATTTCAAGCATCGGCACAATGTGCAGGACGGCTGATGAAAAGGAAGGTGTGACCGCCACTAAGGCGACAGCAACGGGAGGAGCACGGGCGGTCAAGACGCGAGCCAACCGGGACCGCAAAGCAGCACGCGGTGGCCGCTCCACGAGGTGCGAGATGATAACGTGTTTTTTTTTATGTGTGCGTTTACGTTTACCCGATAGCATAAGATTCCCATTGCAAAGCATATCCGGCCTTCTCGTTGTGGTCGTCGTCAGTTATAGCGAGAGAAAAAAAACAACTTGTAGATGCCTAAGCTTCGCCTTTAGAGAAGACGGAACATAACCTTTAACAATGCTTCCCAATGCGCAAATATTTTTGTATTCTTCGTGTTGATATTTACAGAATGAGAATTAATGTAACATTTGATACAGAGCCCAAGAACATGTCATGTCACAGGCATCACAACCCACCCCTCAAGTGGCCCTCTAATACGCTTGGTACCAACGATCGTCTGTGGCCGCAATTCCGTGCCAATCTGGCATGTAGCTACAACGCCAGGGATTGAACCCCGATTGTGAAAATTTGTTTTCATCCTTTTTCTGGAACACCGTTATTTGAAGAACCTTATTGTAAATTTTGGCTTATTTTGAACCTTGCCCCAATTAGCTTGATTTGAAATATAGGTGGTTGAATTTCACGTGCGTGTTTTTGTGGACATGGTTACCATGTCCACCAACAAGAATTTTTTCAACCTCTCTCGATGGCGATGGAGGCATTTTGGATGAACTGGTTGTATAAGCTATGGCGTACAATCACCAGATGCATCGTTCCGATCAGAAGACTTCAGGTGACGGAGTAGGTCAAGACGTCAAGCACCACCTTGACGGGATGCGGTCGTATTCGCACGTGACAATCGTAGCTTTGCCATGGAGGCAGACGCAGAGTCCTTCCCTGCCTTGGAAAGTGGCAATTCAGTAAGAGTCGCAAAACTGAGCTCCGGGCGAGTGCAACTACTGCGTATCCTATACACGCTTTCGCATCATACTCCTTAAGGAGGAGATTGAGGGACCCACAAATTATCTCGTTACTCTATCAGGAAGCCATGATTCCGGTCTTGTGGATCCCTATTCTTGCCGCAAGTTGTCACAAGATAAAAATAGCGCACGAACCACACACAGGACGCAGAAAGGTGAGACGAACACAGGCGCTCACCTTTCTGCGTCCTGTGTGTTTTTTTGCGCTGTTTTTACCTTCTGATGATCACCCAACTAGGCCCCAATGTGTTACGCAAGTTGTCTCAAAAGGAATGTTGTTCGCAACGGCTTTTTATTCTCATCACAAATAGATCATGGAACCACGTCCATCTGCTTTTTAACATCAAACGGCGAACGTCGGCTGCCTAGTTGGTAATCGCCGCATGACAGAACATAGCGCTGAAGTGTGCGAGCAAACGTGCGGACGCGCAACGCAGTCCATGTGCAAGAATCCGCGGCTTGGCTTCTCCAGGAAATGGCAGAATAGTAGTAGCGACCATAATGGTAACGGTAGGGTGGCTGCCACGGGAACCCTTAAGAGAATTGTTGCCTCGGAATGGGGACGAAGGTTACTTTGCAGTAAGGAAGGTACTGCGAGAATGGAGGAAAGCGCCGCCCGTGGGCAGTAGCGGAAGTATTTTCTTTCATAGCTACAGCGCGTGAGTAGCCCTTCTTTGATATTTGTTTACAAATGATGCTGCTATTAGTAGTATTTGCTGCGGTAGATTAGTTGACGCGAAAGCATATTGAAGGGTTTTCTCCGTGAAAAGCTGAGGAGGGTTTAAGAAGAATGGGTGAGGTGTAACGCAAATGTGAAATTAGCGCGAAAGGGAAGTGGGAGAAGTGTGTTTCACTTTATAGCGACACCTGTTATGGGCCCTTTCGACGCCTTTTATGTTTTAGCATTTCTAGTAATAGTCGTCGAAAACTCAACAAGCGTATGCATGACGTCCGCTGACGTCACTATGATCTTCGCGAAGCATGAAAAGCACCTGTATCTTTTTCAGAAAAAATGAATGCTGTTTCGGGGCAAATATTGTTTTAGATATCGACCAATTATTGTTGTAAATGGAATTCTACAACTGGCGCATGCGTCTGGAGCAAAGGATTGCCTTTTTGGGTGTGTTGGCGGGGCGCATGTAGTCCTCATGGCGCTTATTTGAGACCCCGTTTGAGACTTAAAAGCAATCTCATTTCAAAGATCATGCTACACATCTCCTATATCATCCCTGCTTATTTAGGTTTGCCGTGCGATGTTCTGTATTACGATTATAATTATGATGTTGTGTATTATTATTTTTACCTTTTCCGGCATTAGGGTTTTGAAGGAACTGCTCATGCACTTCGGTTCGCCAGCCAAGGAAATCTGATGAGTCTCACCGGAAGTATTTGCCTCTCCTTTTTGTGCAAAGCTCAAGCCACGTTTCTGTTCCATGGAAGTGAGGTGCAAATTTGAGCCTGGCACAGAGCGAGATCACGTAGCCAGGTTTCGCGACTTCATTAGGGCTATCTCAACACACTGATCAGCTGTAACTCATTTAATCATGATATCCACCGGATTTTCTGACTCAAGACAATGCCTCCTCGATGAAGTGTCAGTAAGACGCTGAATTTTCATTACGCGTTTGCTCACAAATTGCTCCCATTACGAGGGTTGCCCCCGATCTAGTGCAGTGCTACCATCGAGACAGACTTAAGAATTCAAAGGGTTCACCGTTGCTGAACCGAATATGGAACGAAAGCATTAGCTGCGCGTGCACCAAGCGTTCTTCTTCTACTTCTTCTTCTTCTCCCCCAGCCCACATGTAAAGCCCCTCTTCAACCAAGCCGTATGAACGTGCCTTAGTGGCCTATAGGGGTAACGTGAATGCCAGGGTCCTAGCAGGCTGATTATGACGTAACCGTCCCATGTGAAACGCGAGATACAAGTTGGCCGCTCCTGCCAGCTTGGGGTCGTCTACGGGTGTCGTCTAAAGGTGAAAGGTCAAACGTACAATCCTCATGTCTCATCCCGCATTCATCACACAAATAAAATCCCATTTTTGCACGAACAAAAAATACTAATATTTTCCACTATCCTTGGCAAGAAATGAATGGAAGCAGTTGCCGTCTAATATCGCTACTTTGACTGAATAACCATCGTTCCAAGCACCATTGCTAGCTCATTCAGAAGCATAGTACTCGAATTGTGTAGTTGTTTTTGTTCCCTGTATCGATTTTCCTTTCCTTTGTTATTTGGGTGTCATCTGGGTACATCAGTCGGTGAGGCCTCAAACGTTTCTTTTATCATCTTGTTCTGCTTTCAGCTTCTGTATTCATGATCCGCTTTTGCAGTGTCTGTCATGCGTGATGTATATGTTTGTCTCTTTTGCTGAAATCGCTGCACATGTTTACATTATGTTTATTGCTTTTTTACGGTTCTGTTATTATGTTGGAATAATGCTTGCCCGACTATTTTTTCCTAGTTTTATATAAAGATTACTTGACAAAATATATACATCCCTCACGTACCACCATAATATCATTTGTTATCCAGTTTGTGTTCTACCGTGCTTTGCTTTCATATCCCCCTCTCCATGTAATGCTCTACCGGGCTTATGAATGAATGAATGTTTATTCCGCTTTTGTCGTACAAAAAGCGCGGGTGATGAAAAAAAAGCAGTTCGCAATGACTGCTTGACGGGCTTCGCCACCCGTAAGGTCGACGATGAACAGCAGCGGCAGTTCGTGCGATATAAAATGAACAACTCACGCGTTACAAAATGGGGCAGTGCTTTGAAACAGAAAAAAAAAAGTTATACAATGACAAGGAAACAGTAAAAATGAATTGCCGATAGACGCATTCCTTATCAATACAACCTAATCAGTGAACATTTCTCGGAGGAAAGAAAAAGTCATTTTGTTCATGTTGCTGTAAAGAAAAGTGTTCAAACACGTTGGCAGTATATATTTCAACATAGCAAAACCATAGTTTGTTCTACATCTGGGTACCTCAAACATTTCAGGGTTTCTTGTAGCATAGGGCGTGTTGTGTGGCACCAGCTGTACAATGCGGGACAAAAATGGGTCATTTCGTGCGGTATGTTTTTTATAAAAACAAGCAAACCTGTACTCGAACAGCTTAGGTAATGGAATTATTTTGTATTTCATCCGTATGGGACGGGTTGGGGCGTCATAGGAGGAATTTGTTATAACGCGTAGCACTTTCTTCTGCAGAACAAAAAGCTTTTGCAAATTAGACATAGTGGTATTTCCTCACACCAAATAGCAGTATACCAAGTAGGAGAAAAAGAATGCATAGTAGAGGTCAAGCTTCGTTTTCGTTGGTAGAATATATTTATTACGAGAGATAATGCCTATGAATTTAGAAAGCTTAGTGCAGACTTTGTTTATCTGAGTATCCCATGACATTGTGGGTGTAAAATCTATGCCAAGTGATGTGAATGATTGGACATATTCGACTCTTGAGCCGCCGAAAAATATAGGTGGCGCATTCCCTATTAGCTTGCCCTTAGCATGAAATATTATTGCCTTTGTTTTTTCTTTGTTTACCGTCAAAGAATTTAAGCATGACCATTCCTTCAAAGAAGCGAGTACCTTGTTCGCAGAGTTCGTTAGTTGATTAATATCAGTAGAGGAGCAGAATAAGCTGGTGTCGTCAGCGAAAATAATGAATTTTATCTCGTTGCTTATATTAACAATATCATTAATATATATGTTAAAGAGTATAGGACCCAGAAGACTGCCCTGTGGCACGCCATTCGAAATTTGTAGCACGTCGGAGCGACAATAATTGATAACATATTGGGATCGCGAGCACATATATGACTTGAGCAGGTTGAGGGCATGGCCACGTATACCACAATGTTCGAGTTTAGCAAAGAGGGTATTATGATTTAGTGTATCAAACGCCTTACTGAAACCTACAAAAATTCCAAGAGTAAGCTTCTGGGATTCTATGTTGCCTAATATATATTCTTTTTGATCAAGTAAGGCATGCTCCGTGGACCTATGTTTGGTAAACCCATATTGGCAGTCATTTATAATAGAGTGTTTTAGAAGGAAATTATGCGTTCGAGAATGAATTATGCGTTCTAGTCCCTTGGAGAAGAAAGGTAAGACAGATATTGGCCTGTAATTACTCAAACTATTTCTGTCTCCCTTCTTGAAGATTACTGCCACCCTAGCAAGTTTCATATCAGCAGGAAAATTTGCTGTAATTAGCGCAGTGTTATATACGTGCGTTAAACATGAAACTATTAAAGGCAAGACATATTTTATTGGGCGACTTTGGAGATCGCAAGAGTCCAAACTTGTCGTATTTTTGAGGCTTTTTAAAATACAGTACACCACATTTTCATCTGTCGGCTCAAAAAAGAGAGATTGCAAAACTCTATCGCCCAGAAATTTAGAGAAGTCAGGGCAGTGAGATCGACTCCCGACTGCAAGAAAAAAATCGTTAAAAGCATTGGCCAAAGGACGCCCATTTAGGTCAATACCATCTACTGGTAAGCTTTTTATGCTATTGGGATGAGTGATTCTATTTAAAAGTTGATTAAGGCGCCTCCATTTTTTTTAGGATTATTAGATAGTTCCTTATCAAAGAGGTTACTGTGGTAAGTCGTCCTAGCTGTCCTGATCTCTTTGTTCAAGAAGTTCCGAAATGCTTTAAAGCGGGCTAGTAGGGCTGTATCCTTCGTGCTAATAAATTTAGCGAACATTCTGTGCTTCTTTACAAGCCGCTGAAGTCGCGGGGACATCCACGGCTTGCGAGCGTTTTTCGGCACTTTTGCTTCAATAGTAGGAAAACAATCATGATAGATTGGTAAAAATATCCCCAAGAAGGTTCTATAGGCAACATTCGAGTCAGTGCTTAAAAAAACAGGTTCCCAGTTTGTTTGCTCTATACGGCACCTAAATGTTTCAAGGTTTTTCTGTGAAATAAGCTGCCGACAGGGATCAAAGCGATGTGTTAAGCGGGATTTTGTATCAATGCGTAGGAAAATAGGCAGATGGTCTCCGATTTCTGCTGCGAAACGCCCGGCGGTAAGAGGCACATTATAATTCGTGATAAAAAGGTCGATAACGCTAGAAGACGTAGCCGTTATGCGCGTTGGCCTATTTATGACGTTCTGGAAGCCAGCAGCTTGAAGCAATATTGTGAGTTCTTGTTGCGCAGAACTGTTGGCACCCATGCCTATAATAAATCCCCTCCTATACAAGATAAGAGCTTATCTGACAAGAAATTGATTTCTTTTTCAAAAACCCGAGGGAACTCGTTTATACTGCTTTGCGGTGGGCGGTAAACAATAGTAAAGTATTGAGGGCCAGAATGAACCGTAAGCATCTCAATGTTCTGGTCGCTCAGACAGTGTTCTGATAAGATATGGCACGAGTAGCTTTCTTTGATTAGAAGGGCAACGCCCCCACCACGTTTCGAGCTTCGGTTAAGAATGAAAGTCTGGTATCCCGGAATTGGAATAATGTCACTGTCAAAGCGATACCATGTTTCAGACATCATGATTACGTCAAAGGTGCATTTAAGACTCGACAAAAAAAGTTGTCAGTTGATCCGTTTTATTTAAAGCGCACTACATGTTTAAGTGTAGCATATATAAATATTTACCGCGCTCTTTGTTTCTTAGACAACGGTTGAACTCACATGGTGTAAAAAGTGCTCTCTCTTCCATGTTTGTCTAAGGATCGCGATCAGATGTGTACTGGGTATTTCAAATAAATAAATAAATAAGTAATCAACAATACATTGGATTTTACTGATTTGCGTCTTGCACAATAAGTTTTTCCAATTTAGCCATGTTCTTGCTGAATCTTTCTTTTGAGCGTCTTTGAAGGAATCACTTCGGCCTTCGCTAAATTTTTCTTTATTTCTACCAACGCGCTAATCTAAATCTGAAGTTCCATCCCGGAAGCCATGTGGAGGTGAAAACGCCATACGAGCCGTCGTTTGTAGCATCAAAAATATTTGCAGGACATCTACGGCCCCAGCAGACGGAGTTAGTGTCGCTGACGCTAGCAAAATTATGTCACCAAAACAAACAGAGAAGTCCGGTGTCAAGGCCCGCGAGCGGCCTCAGCGGCGGGTAAACAGCGATGGCTCGGTTCGGTAAGTGCTTCCCACCGTCTGTGCCAACACTGAGTCATTTCGATGCACGCTGTTAATTTGTTGCCACACACTACTCTGGCTGTCGCGTGCTCAAGTTTGTCAGTTATCCGTTCATTCGACCCCTGCGCCAGCCTGTCACATACTTCTTGCTTAGTTGCAATCCCCGACACTTTATGTCATGCTCCATACTATGTGACCTCTTTTGAAAAAACCCGAAAACGATGTCACAGAAAGAGCGATAAAGACCTGCCTGAAGCTGTGTACACCTGACACCCCACCGTTATGCCAAGGCTCGTAAACAATTTTCTTTTTCGTTTTTGACCCTCCGAAAATTTCACTTCCAAAAACATTTTACAGTTCGACGGAATCGGTGGTTCCAAACATCGCTAATGCATGCGAATTCTGATAATTAAAAACCTGTGGCAAAGTTTATTTAGTTAGTTTACCTGGCCGTACAAAAGGGATTCTGAGATATATACTTGTTTCGAACGCTACCATACGTTAAAAAAATTTATCGAGACTTCACACGTGGGACACCATGGCGCCGCTAGAAATAGCTGGGGATGTTCCATGAAAACTCCCGGATAATCTGAGGTGGCAGAAAATCGCCGGAATTGGCCTTGAAAGTGCACTGGAAAGGCATAGTACACGGCGGCTCTTCTTCTTCCATCGAAACGCCGCTGCTACAGCAGAAATTGAGCCCACGTCCTTGGCCCCAGCATTCGGAAGCGCTACCCACTATGCCATCACGGCGGGACAGTATAAATCTAATCAAACATGCGAACCTTCTCATCAGAGTGTCGAAAAAGAGGCCCCAACTTACGTTTCCGCATGTTCTCGTCGGCCTTCCGTAAATGCATCGCAGTCATTCTTTTTCATTATGTACAGCAGGTACTTGGACGTGTATACGCTGCAGAAATTAGCATTGATACCGGTCTACAGATATTAGTGCTGTTTCCGCTACAGACACTAAAAAATTGTCTTATTCAACCAAAGTAGAAAACTCAGGGAGGCCAAATAGGCTTTCAAACGTCCGTCATAAAGTGGTGCATAATTGAAGTGTCATAAGCTCCATTTGCAATTATTACTGAACATCGTCGACTTGCACGAATTATTGTAGAAGCCAACTGCTAAACTCTGTAGAGAGCCCGCGCAATTTTTGAAATTGCATTTTAATTTTTTTCTCGGGATTACGAAGAAAATCGGCGAAATCCGAAATTGTTCTACAAAGACAATATAAAGATAAGAATTCAAAAATGGTCCAGCCTATAAGGTTTTATCTGATGTTGCAAGAGTTGTAATGTTCCCGGAAATGCGCAAAACCTCCCTTAAATTTTTGGTTGCAGTTTGATTTTTGCTGCAACATTGGGTTCAAGCTAGGTGTTCAGGTGACCACATATGTATGTGAGAAATGTAAGATAATGACGCCACTCCTCGTCTGACAGTTCAGGACTCTGCAAATCTTCCTCCTTCAGAAAGGTATCAATTTCCTCTCTGAGGTTACTCTCTTCAGCGCTTTTTCTATGGGCCCATAAAGATTTTTTATGAGTGGCTTTTACATTTTCTAAGAGAAAAGTGACCAGACCATGATCAATAACCTACAAATTGAAATTCACTGCAGAAATCAAATATGAATACAAATTTCATTCTCAGCGGCTCGCTGCCTAATGTTTCTCGCTGCAATATCAGGAGTCCCAATACAAACTGTTCAGTCACTTTTGAGCTCTGTAAACTTCGTTCGCAAGCATTATAAGAAGATCACACCTGATTATTATTGGGCCATTTAATTTTGGTGTCCTTGCATGCCCCCTCCCTATAGGTGCTTGAACAGTTTTCACAAAAATTAGATAAGGCTTTATTAATGACTTTTGGCAGCCTCAAATGTGTTCATTCGGCCCATATATATTGCATTCTAAAGTTGACTCGCACACCATCAATACTTGTGAAGCTTGGCGTTATCGGGAAGCATTGTACAATTGTTAAGCTTTTTGCGAACGTCGTCAGAGACATCTGAAAGGTTCTGCTCCTTTTTAATAAATTTAATGACTTAAATGTTCAAAACAAAAGTTTCGAGTGGCTAAAGCCATTAGCGTCCCGAAAGAAATTCCCTTTTAGAAACGTGTCAGAACCAGGCAGCTCGGGTGCCTATCCATGAACATTAAAGCACAGACGGTGCGCTTACGGTATACTGCACTGGCGTGAAAAAATATCTAGGTCCCGGGTACGTAAAAACGTTAGTGGAGTTGGTAACACGAAAGAGTTGAAGCTCGGTATAAAGAAAGTCTGCTTGCTATCACAAGAGATTGCGTAAAGTTCTGGTTTGCATATTCGATCTTATTCATCTGAGTCTTGCAAACTCAGTTTTCCCCATTTAGCCATGTTCTTGCTAAATGTTTCTTTTAACCGTCGTTGAAGACGTCACTTCGGCCTTAGCTAAAGTTTTCCTTATTACTACTAATGATGTGTTCTGAAAATAGTATTTCTACAGGAAGCTCAATACGTTGTCCCCATATTAAAAACAAACGTCAGATGTCTGTTGCTCTGGACTAAAGGACATTTCATGCTGTTTCTAAAGTTTAATTCCGGAAGGCATGCAAACGCCATTTGGGCCATAGTTTGTAGCGCCGACAATATTTGCAGGACATCTAAGGGATCAGCAGAGCGAGGTGGTGTCGCCGATTCTGCTGCTGTTTCGGCACCCACAATCACGAAGACCGAAGTGAAGGCACGCGCTCGGCTTCAGCGGCGGGTAGACAGCGATGGCTCGGTTAGGTAAGTGCATTACACCGTCTGTGCCAACACGGAGTCTTTTCGATGCACGTTGTTAATTTGTTGCCACAGACTACTCTAGCTGTCGCTTGCTCAACTTTGCCAGTTATCCGTTCGTTCGACCACTGCACCAGCCTGTCACATACTTCTCCTTGCTTAGTTGCAATCACCGACACTTTATGTCATGCTCCATACTATGTGACCTCTTTTGAAAAGACCCGGAAAAAGATGTCACAGAAAGAGCGATGAGGACCACTCTGAAGCTTTGCACACCTGACTTACTACCGTCAGGCCAAGGCTCATAAACCACTTGCTTTTCCGTTTTTGACACTCCGGAAATTCCATTTCTGAAACAATTTTATAATCCCAGGTGATCGGAGGTTCCAAACACCGCTAAATGCAAGTGAGGCCTGATAATTAAAAAATTGTCGCAATGGTTAAATTAGGCAGTTTAACTGACCTTAGGGCCGGGATTCTGACATTCATACCTGTTTTAAATATTGTCCTAATACAACATTTTGGGGAGATTTCACAAGAGTGAAAAGATGCAGCTAAAACCGGCTGAGAATGTTCCATGAAATTTTACGGACAATCTGAAGTGGCAGAAAATCTCCGGAATTGGCCTTGGAAGTTCACTGGCAAGGCATAGTACACGGCATCTCTCCTTTGAAACTCCGCAGCTTCGGCAGGAATCGGACCCGCGTCGTTGGGGCCAGCTGTCGGATGCGCTACCGACGATGCCATCACAGCGGGGGAGTTAAAATCTAACCAAACCTGCGAAAGTCCTCATCAAAGTGTCGAAAAAGAGGCCCAAGCTTACGTTCTCACAGGTTGTCGTCGGCCCTCCCTCAATGCACTGCAGTCCTTCTTTTTCATTAAGGACAATAAGTACTTGCGTGCAGCAGAAAACAGCATTATTACCTGTCACTTAGTGCTACAGACATTAATAAAATTGTCTTATTCTTCAAGAGTGGAAAACTCAGGAAGGACTATAAAGCTTTCAAATCTCCGCATAAAGTGGTGCTTGATTGAAGTACCATAATGTCCATTTGCAATTACTGTCAAATATCGTCGACTTGCACGAATTATTGCAGAAGCCAACTGCTAAACTCTGTGGAGAGGCTGCGCATTGTTCGAAATTTCATTTTAATTTCTTCCGCAAGATTACGAAGAAAATCAGCGCAATTTATTATTCTTGTTCAAAAATTATATAAACATAAGAATTCAACAATGGTCTAGGTTATGAGGTCTTATCTGCTGCTGCAAGAGGTTTTCCCGGAAATGCGCAAAACCTCTCGTAAAGTTTTGGTTGCAGTTTGATTTTCCCTGAGACGTTGGGTTCAAGCTAGGTGTTCAGGTGGCCACATATGTTTGTGAGAAATGTAAAATAATGACGCTATTCCTCGTCTGACAAATCAGGACTTTACCGATCTTGCTCCTTCAACAAAGCGTCTGAGGTTCTCTCTTCAACACTATTCTTTTAGTCCAACTAGTGCACCTCCTTGCTTCATAAGATTTCCCTATAAGTCGCTTCTACTTTTTCTAAGAGAAAAAATGACGAGACCATGGTCAACAACCTACAAAATAGAATTCCCTCTTGCAAGCCAAATATGAATACATATTTCATACAACACGACTCGCTGCCGAATGCTTCTCCCTGCAATATCTCGGGTCCCACTAAAAATTATTCGGTCATTTCCGAGATGTGCAAATTTCATTCGCAAGCTTCTTGATATCACACCTGATTTTTACCATTATTGGAGGTTTGTTGGATGGCGCATAAACACCAGTCTGACCTACGTCACCCAGATGCGCTCAGCTCCGGCAACCATTAAGATATGTCCAGTTTTGTCCTGCCGCTTTTGCATACGGGCCAAATATAGCAGTCTCTCAGGTTGAGATTTTTCTGCATTCTTTCAACAAACATGACGCCTTGGCGAAATATTAAGAATTTATATTGCCACTGCTTTCTTGGATTGCCAAGAAAAGGCTTCGAAGTCCAGGCATGGGTTCGTAAAAAAGCTTTCGATGGCTTGCTTATCTCACTATTTCCCTCCACAACGCTATTGTTAAGGGAAATTTCGGAATTCATTTTCGGTGTGGTTACAGATAAACGCCACCGCCTTCAAACAAGCAACTTTTCACAAGTAACACAGCGCATAAGCCTTTACGTACTGAGAAGTCAGACACGAAAAGCTGAATTTTTTTCCTTTCATTTTACGAAAATTTTCAACACTTTTTCAAAACACTCTGAAGTTTTTGAATGATACCTTGACCACAGCTCGATTAGGCTCATGGATCATTCTTGTGGAGGCATTGTACCCGTTATGAAGACTGGACATAAAGTGGAACAGCAAATCGCACTCCTCGGACACACGCAGCAGTGAAGACTGACAAAGTGCATCACGTTGTTCTGTGATTCGGCTCCCATTGAATCTGAAAATAACTCTTCTGATCTTCAGAATATTGTTCCATCGAAACCTTCGACAGCAACGCACTACCAAAATAATATGGAACCTTCACTGCAAAAATGATATTTACTAAAGGGGCGCTTATGCACGTGTTGCTGTTCTTTTGAAAATAACCCAGCCGGGGTAGTGCAGTGGTTACGGCGCTCGACTACTGTTACCATGAGCGCGGGATCGAATATCGGCCTCAGCGGCCGCTTTTCGGTGGAGACGAAGAGCAAGGCGCCCGTGTGCTGTGCGATGTCAGTGCACGTTAAAGAACCCAGGTGGTCGAAACCTCCGGAGTCCTCCACTACGGCGTCTCTTATAGCCTGAGTCGCTTTGGGACGTCAAACCGCACAAACCAAACCAAACTATCTTTTGAATATCCTCTTTTTAACAGGGCAAAAGTTATTATTAGGCATCGAGATCAATCGGCAAAAGATTTGTGTGAAACATATTGTATTCGCAAAAAGGATATGTTTTCACTGCCGCAAATGCTGTAGAAATTTTGATTTTGGCATCGCAGAGGTGAAAAAAGTTCGAACAGGCTATTACGAGTGCCATTTGGCATGGTGACGTGGTTATGTATTACTCCTACATGATTGCCCAAGGTGTGAGAAGATTAGGAACAATTATTTTGAGCCCTTCCCAAGAGAGAGAGTAGTAGTATGCGGTGTAAGAAGTCAACATCCCTCTACGATAAGGGGCTGTGAAACATGATATCAATTCGTTGTGCTAAATGGCCTATTCATGGACTGGAAGTGTCGTTTTGTAAGAGCGCTTGAATAGCTGTACAATTTTTGTACTCACTGAATGCGCTGAAGGAAACAAGCAAAGATTCTTGCTGGAAGATTTTTTTTTACATTCTGCTTTCATTATTATTTTAATTTCGCTTGAAACTTTTCTCGTTTTGCTTCAATTCGCAGACAGTAATCTCCATCAAATATTAAGTGGCCACTCGTACTAAAATGGTGTAAAACGAAATATTAGAGGAGAGGGCAAGAGCAGGATTGTGGGAATCAACCTTCACGAACTTTTCATAGGGTTGATATAGCAGCCAGGAAGTGCTTGAATTCAGGCCGAAGAAATAAATTGTAAATTGACATCGTTTGCCCTCCTTTTGGGATTTGACTTTGTAGGGCGTCCCAAAGCAACTCAGGCTATGATAGATGCCATAGATAAGGGCTCCGAAAATTTTCACCGCCTGGTATTCTTTAGCGTGCTCTGACATCGCACAAAATACGTACACCTTATTTTTCGCCTCCATCCAAATGAGACCGTTTCGAACTGGACCGTTGCGCTCTAAAAGCTTCACCACCATGGCAGGGTAATACTATTATAGCTGGTCAGATCATGGGGTGGCTGCAGACGTGAATTCAAACCCCATCAATATCGTCAAAGAGGAAGACGCCAGCCCTTGCGACCTAAAATCATAGGCATGCTCTGGCATCCAATGTAAAATGCACATTCAGCGCCTGAAAACATTTCATTAGCTGTCATCTCTGGAGAATGCGCTGGCTGCGCAAAAGGAAGCTAACTTCGTGGCAGCATGGAGTGCATCCCGAGATCAGTACGTGTTCCATTCAAAGATGATATGGTGCACCGGCTAGTAAGAATGCATCCTCCGTGCCTTCAAATATAACCTTTGCAATGAACTCTGACTAGCTGCTAACGGGGAATAGCTGGCTGTTGTGAGATTTTTGTGTAATGTGCGAGTTTTATATCTTCTCAGCAAGGCTTGGTTTCAATCCGAAATTTGTTAAAATGTCTTGTAACCAAAGTCCACTCTCGCATTCATCGTAAGGAGAATACGAAACGTGCACCGCACTTCTTAAACAGCAGGTGCTGGCCACTTAGAGATGCCTTGAAGACAGCTAATCAACGAATTCAACGAATGACACCCCCATCACCAAAATAAATAATGTAGATTGCGGATGATAGAGAGGTTTATTCAGCTCCTTGATCATTTAGGACTATTGAATTTAGCTGCCCTCCTTCGGAATTTCGCTCACGATGACGCACACTTGATATTTTTCGTTTTCACAAAGGCTGAGTGCCCGTGGGAAGGAGACCTCTCGGTTCCTTTTGAATGGACCACAAAAGTGATCGTGAATCGGACATCTAGGGCATGCTTCTGCAGCAAAAGCTGAAAAGTTTCAGTCCGTGCCCTGCAGAGCAGCTGCTTGGGACTACTGATATATATGGTTTACAGGCATGCCTAAACAGATGCACACAGGTGATGGCATTTCAGCGAGCTGTGGTACGCAAGTGTGTTAACGTTGCTCTATTGTTAATTTTACCTGATACTTTGCGCAAAGCTGATAAGGCTTCCGGTAGTTGCGAGACGTAATTAACAATACATACATACATACATAAGTGAAGATACGAATATGGGACTAGTAGTAAAACATTGCAAAATAGAAGCAGTGATGATATGGGACAACAAAAGCCACCGGACACCGAAGTCATTGGTGAAAATCATTTCTCCCGAGTGAGAGGCATCAACGCAACTGACAGCACACATGTTGCCTACCTGGACGCTTAGTTGGACACATCAACATCATTAGGAACGGCAAAGAAGAGATTACGAAATGGAGAACTTGACATGGTTATGGAATGAGTTCATATGCAGCAATAGTCAAGCTTACTGAACAACGAAAAAAAACGCTGGAGCCAAGAATATAACTAAGGTCTAGGTTTACACGAACGCAGTAAGGTAGTAGAAATTTCAAATTCTATTTACATTTAAACATACTGAACGGATTGGAGGACATCTAGCCGCGGAAGCGGGCGCTTCGCAAACGGACGGGCTTTATTAGAGGAAAAAAGCTCCAGACTTTAACTAGCTGCCGAATCCAGTAGACTAAAATCAAAACACACACAAAAAGAACATGCTCACTGAAGGCTGCCTGAGCGAAGCAATAGTGACCTACGCCGGTGTTCAATGCTGAGCACTCACTCGACTGATACATACATACATACATACATACATACATACATACATACATACATACATACATACATACATACATACATACATACATACATACATACATACATACATACATACATACATACATACATACATACATACATACATACATACATACATACATACATACATACATACAAAGATAGATACATACATACATACATACATACGTACGTACGTACATACATACATACATACATACATACATACATACATACATACATACATACATACATACATACATACATACATACATACATACATACATACATACATACATACATACATACATACATACATACATACATACATACATACATACATACATACATACATACATACATACATACATACATACATACATACATACATACCAAACAATCGCAAACTCAGGGTACACTCCGCACATAATTCACAACAGGTGTCTCGGCAGAAAAATAACACTAACATAATAAATGCACCATGCCCAATCAACAAAAATGAAGAGCACTCCTACAACGTCTTATACTGCATTGCACTTCTTTTCATCATACAGCCATGTATTATATATATTTCGCATGACATTTCTACCTTCGCTCAGGAGATACAATCTGGCGTTGCTAAATAAAGAGGCATTTCTGGATATAGCTGTGAGAGCGTCTTCCTTAGAGTAACTTCTGCTAAGGACGTGCCGTTGTGAATGATGTAAAGAACCCAGAATTTCATCACGGACACCCCATACCTCTATTTGTTTTCTAATTCCGTCCAACCCTGGATTACTTTCCTGGGATTACTTCGCATGCAACTAAATTCTTTCTTTATTCCTTCCTCCTCTGATATTACAGATACATTGTAGCTGTTTACACACTTATGTCAGCACCCTATGAAGATCGCAAAATGACATTGGTCTTCATGTCTACCGTCTTATTTTTGTGTAATGTGCGACCTCGCTAAGGTTTTGCGCCATCAGGGAGAGATATGCAATGTAACTATATCCTTTCTACACTAATGATTCGAACAGTTAACAGAACGTTAAATATGCAGCGCAATTATTAAACGCAAACATCATTTCAAGCATCGGCACAATGTGCAGGACGGATGATGAAAAGGAAGGTGTGGCTGCCACTCAGGCGTCAGCAACGGGAGGAGCACGTGCGGTCAAGACGCGAGCCACCCGAGACCGCCAAGCAGCACGTGGTGGGCGCGCCACAAGGTGCGAGATGATAACGTGTTTTTTTTATGTGTGCGGGTACTTTTATCCGATATCATAAGATTCCCATTGCAAAGCATATCCGGCCTTCTCGTCGTCGGTTATAGCGACAGAAAAACAAACTTACAGACGCTTAAGCTTCGCCTTTAGAGAAGTCGGAATATAACCTTTAACAATGCTTCCCAATGCGCAAGTATTTTTGTAATCTTCTTGCTGATATTTATAAAATGAGAATTACTGTAACTGGATACAGAGCCCAAGAACATGTCATGTCACACGCATCACAACGCACCCATCACATTACCAACGCACCCATCAGGTTGCACTCTAATACGCTTGGTACGAACGATCGTCTGTGGCCGCAATTCTGTGCCAATCTGGCATGTAGCTACAATGCCAGGGTTTGAACCCCGGTTGCTGAAAATTTGTTTTCATCCTTTTTCTGGAACACCGTTATTTGATGAACTTTATTTTAAATTTTGGGTTAATTTGAACCTTGCCCCAATTAGCTTGATTTGAAATATAGGTGGTTGAATTTCTCCCGCGTGTTTTGTGGACACGATTACCCTGTCCACCAACCAGGATTTTTTCAACCTCTCTCGATGGCGATGGAGGCATTTTGGCTGAACTGGTTATAAGCTATGGCGTACAATCACCAGATGCACCGTTCCGATCCGATGTCTTTGGGTGACAGAGCAGGTCAAGACGTCAAGCACCACCTTGACGTGATGCGGTCGTATTCGCACGTGACAATCGTAGCTCTGCCATGGAGCCAGACGCAGAGTCCTCCCCTGCCTTGGAAAGTGGCAACTCAGTAAGAGTCGCAAGACTGAGCTGCGAGCGAGTGCAACTGCCGCGTATCCTATACACGCTTTTGCATCATACTCCTTAAGGCGGAGCTTGAGAGACCCACAAATTATCTCGTTACTCTATCAGGAAGCCATGATTCCGGTCTTGTGGATCCCTTTTCTTGCAGCAAGTTGTCACAAGGTAAAAAGAGCGCACAAACCACACACAGGACGCAGAAAGGTGAGACGAACACAGGCGCTCACCTTTCTGCGTCCTGTGTGTTGTTTTTGCGCTGTTTTTTCCTTCTGATGATCAAGCAACTAGGCCCTAATGTGTTACGCAAGTTGTCGCAAAAGGAATGTTGTTCGCAGTGGCTTTTTATTCTCATCACAAATAGATCATGGAACCACGTCCATCTGCTTTTTAACATCAAACGGCGAACGTCGGCTACCTAGTTGGTAATCGCCGCATGACAGAACATAGCGCTGAAGTGTGCGAGCAAACGTGCGGACGCGCAACGCAGTCCATGTACAAGAGTCCGCGGTTTGGCTTCTCCAGGAAATGGCAGAATAGTAGTAGCGACCATAATGGTAACGGTAGGGTGGCTGCCACGGGAACCCTTCAGAGAATTGTTGCCTAGTAATGGGGACGAAGGTTACTTTGCAGTAAGGAAGGTACTGCGAGAGTGGAGGAAAGCGCCGCCCGTGGGCAGTTGCGGAAGTATGTTCTTTCATAGCTACAGCGGGTGAGTAGCCGTTCTTTGATATTTGTTTACAAATGATGCTGCTATTAGTAGTACTTGCTGCGGTAGATTAGTTAACGTGAAAGCATATTGAAGGGGTTTCTTCGTGAAAAGCTGAGGAGGGTTTAAGAATGGGTGAGGTGTAACGCTAATGTGAAATGGGCGCGAAAGGGAAGTGGGAAAGTGTATTTCTCTTTATAGCGACACCTGTTATGAACCCTTTCGACGCCTTTTATGTTTTAGCATTTCTAGTAATAGTCGTTGAAAACTGAACAAGAGTATGTATGACGTCCGTGACGTCATTATGAGCTTCGCGAAAAATGAAAAGCACCTGTATCTTTTTCACAAAAATCAATGCTGTTTCGGGGCGAATATTGTTTTAGATAGCGACCAATTATTCTTGTGGAATGGAATTCTACAACTGTCGCATGCGTCTGGAGCAAAGGATTGCCTTTTTTGTCTGTGTTAGCGGGGCGCATGCTGTCCTCATGGCGCTGATTTGAGACCCCGTTTGAGACTCTTGAAAGCAATCTCATTTCAAAGATCATGCTACACATCTCGTATATCATCCCTGCCTATTTAGATTTGCCGTGCGATGTTCTGTATTATGATTATGATTATGATGTTCTGTATTATTATTTTTACCTTTTCCGGCTTAAGGTTTTGAAGGAACTGCTCATGCACTTCAGTTCGCCAGCCAAGAAAGTCTCATGAGTCTCATCAGATTTATTTGCCTCTTGTTTTTGTGCAAAGCTCAAGCCAAGTTTCTGTTCCATGGAAGTGAGGTGCAGATTTGAGCCTGGCACAGAGCGAGATAACGTAGCCAGGTTTCGCGACTTCATTAGGGCTACCTCAACACACTGATCAGCTGTAACTCATCTAATCATGATATCCACCGGATTTTCTGACTCAGGACAATGCCTCCTCGATGAAGTTTCAGTAAGACGCTGAATTTCTTTTACGCGTTTGCTCACAAATTGTTCCCATTACGAGGGTTGCCCCCGAATCTAGTGCAGTGCTACCATCGAGACAGACTTAAAAATTCAAAGGGTTCACAGTTACTGAACCGAATATGCAGTGAAAGCATTGGCTGCGGGTGCACCAAACGTTCTTCTTCTGCTTCTTCTTCTTCTCCCCCAGCCCACATATAAAGCGCCGCTTCAACCAAGCCGTATGAACGTGCCTTAGTGGCCTATAGGGGTAACGTGAATGTCAGGGCCCTAGCAGGCTGATTCTGACATAACCGTCCCATGTGGTACGAGAGATCCAAGTTGGCCGCTCCTGCCAGCTTGAGGTCGTCTACGGGGGTCGCCTAAAGGTGAAAGGTCAAACGTGGTTACCACCGGGACCACGCTGAGGGCTTGAAAGTGCGAGTAGTATTGCTTTCGCAATAAAATTCGTCGCCTTTGGTGTCTCGTTGAGGATGTTCAAAATGTATCGATTCTATTGGCCGCCAAGAGACACGCCATGAGTTCCAGCCTCGAAAGAGATTCGCTTTAATTAGGGCGCTTCTTGCTGATTAGGAAGCTTGAAATTGTAATCGCATCCGCATTTGTAACGCAATGTAGGCTGCCGCTCCGTATGCCTCTGGGCTGGCGCCAGCAAACACGTTTATGACGTACTGTTTTTATGGCAGGCTCCACAGCGCCGGATTTGTAGCAGCTTTAATTTTGATCTCTTTTCAATTCAATGAGCTCTTCGCACCACTGCACCCACTTGGTCCCAGATCCTCCGGTAGGATATCATCTCACTCAACCTTTCCCTCCACAGCTCCAGGAATAAAGCATTAGCCTTGACGGTGAATGGATCTAGCCATCCATGTGGTAATAGTCTTTGCTGTAGTCCTTTTGGGGCTTGTACCTGGCTTGGGTGGGTAGCTTGCCAGTGGGATCAATGTGAGGTTATCTGTGCTTGGGTTTCATTTCAGTCCCAGCATTTAAACAACAACTGAGAGGTTCCCGAGGTGTCTTGCGTGGCAATTATTCACCACAAAACGCTCATTCAAGGTCATATACATTATAAGTAAAGGCGCCAAAACAACACGCACACACACAAGAAAAGAAGAACGGAACAGAGCGCCACTCACAACTGATTTATTGTGCAGTTGTGAATGGCGCTCTGTCACGTTCTTCTTTTCTTGTTTGTGTGCGTGTTGTTTTGGCGCCTTTAACTTATAATGAATAGACACCAATTAGCCCAACAAGAAGTTCTCTTAAGGTCATATTATTGGATGCGCACTTATGCATTGTAGATGCCACACTGAACATTTCGCTCCCCTTTCATAAATCTTCAGGGCTTCCTCCTTATTATCTGCTCCTGTTAAGAGGGCATCCACATATAAAATGTGCACTATAAGTGAAGTCATGTCGGGATAATCTCCTTCCTGTATTTTCAAATGCTGCAGAGCCGCTGTTCCGGTCGTTCCGAAGGAAACTCGCTTAAAACGCCAAGTCTGTACTTCGCCTGTGGGTCCATTTGTGCCCGGTTTTGCATAGTACCACATAAATCTCAAAGCATCTCTGTCGTTCTCTGTCATCTCTATTTGCAAAAACGCTTTATCGTTGTCGGCTACTAAAGCTATTCCGCGGCTTCTGAAATATGGTAGCCGTGGTGCAAGGTCGGCTGTCAAATTCGGTCAACTTTTGCAGTCTTTATTAAGAGACGTCGATTCCTGTCTATGCGATCAAGCATCAAAAGCACCTTGACACCTTGTTGTATTACTAGTTTCTCGACAAACGAGCTCATGGGGCGTGTAATGAATCGCTTTTTCTTCTGTTTCTAAAATTGGTTCAGCTATTTGTTCTGGGCAATGCTGTCTGATGACAGCGTTGTACTCCTACAAGAGATGTGAGTTTTGCTAAGGGAATTGTCGGTTGGGACAACCGGTTTTCAGGGACTTTCCGATTGCCACGTGAATCTATGCTCTCCTTACAAAAGGAGCGCCAATTTTGTTTTGTTGTTTGGGGAAGTACAGCTGCTGATGATTTAAATTACGTTCCTGCGCTGTTATTTTCCGTTGGGTTTACGATATTCGGCTGTGACACCCTGCGCTTCTTACTCATATCTCGCTGCACCTCAGGTTTTCGCAGCTTGGTACTTCAAACCTGCAAGTCAACTAGATTCAAAAGTAATCATATCGTATCTTTTGAGGCAGCAGCTGTTTCTCTTCTCCCCCTGTGCGTCGTCGTTTCGCAGCAGAATTCCTCCGCCTTCCTGGCTTTGTGTTCTGGCTTCTGAGGCCTCTTCCTTCGCCACGGATTGGTGGAAGCCGAGAAAGAGACAAATTTAGTTGGGCGAATGCAGTGACAATGCGCACGCCGTGGAGATGCTGGTGAGGAATGCGCATACGAAGATCCCCGTACGAAACTCGGCCTGTCGTGCGGGCGCACGCACACAACAAATTCCGGCGTACGTCCGTTGCTGCGTGTCTTGACAACATGTCGACGCGCTCGTCGCCCGCTTCGAAAAGCCGAAAGCTCGGGGCTCCTTTCTTTGAAGCGATAGCGCACTTTAAAAGGTGGCGTTCGGCGTTCTCTTTTATTCTACTCACTATTGCCCACATGACAAGGTATAAGCTACAAATATGCCTGGTTTTCTAGACAACGTAGTGAATTTTAAGCTCGATAGGCCTGTCCGTAAGCTTTGTATGTGGTCGTCATAGGAACGATATTCATTCTAAGCCTTCTTGTCGACGCTTTTATGTTCTTGACTTTGTGTAGTTCTCCTCCTTGTAATAAAAAAGGTTGATAATGTGACTATTCTTCTCACCAGTAATTACAGATAGTTTTGTTTTTCAAACCAGCTCGCATGTGCCCTTACTATTGTCACTAGAGGGCGCCACCACACTGCGGCACGGAGGGCGTCGTGTAGTCGTGTAGAAGGGCGCAGGGCTCTGCAGGGCAACAATGATGTAGACCCAGGCTAGCTCAGGCTCGGCGCAGCAACAATGCTGCCTCTTGCCGGACCGGTTCCTCCCTCTCATCCCGCCGATTCTGCGGTCCCGCGCGGTGATGGCGAGAAGCTGAAAGAACCGAGGGCGCATGGACGCGGACATCGTGCAATGCGACGGCTGCCGGAGATGCGTCTACCTCGGTGAGACCAACTTTGATTCACTCAGAGGGCGAATGCACTTGGAAGCTATCTGTGCTCCTGGAGGCACTTAATGCCAGGCTAAGTGCAGCAGAGAAAGAGGTGCGGACACGCCGGCGGTACGCCGCATAAGGCCGCTCGCTGTACGGTTGCTTTTTAGACCCGCTCCGCACGTATGCGGACGCACGTTTTCTGTCCGCTTGCAGACGTGCGGAAGGGACGTTGTACGATCGTTTTGCTGACTGCCGTGCAGCCGGACGGTTCCAACGTCCCGATTAGCGCGCCCGGGCATCGCCTTCTGTCCAATTTGAATGCTCCCTCAAATGACATTCAAAGCAGGCACGCAACCCGTGTTGCGGGGTGCTACCTATTTCGGCACTTCGGCGCTGCTCGCTTGCCTCGGGATCACCATGGCTTGCTTTTTTCTGTGATCATGGGCTCTCGTCAGCTGCTAAATGAATAGCGCTTCACTACAGTTCTTGAGTGCTTACATGGCCACCACCGTAAATTTTATTGGCCTTTGCTCGCACGGTTCGTAGACGCCGCATCGGCTGTCCACTTTTCTGACTTTTCTGGTATGCCTTCTGTGATCTGTTTAATGTTTCTACGCCAAATGTAAATTGAGCACTGTCGGATGAACTAGCATTCACAGCTCGACGACCGATGAGCACGGTTGCTGCTATTGACGAAGCTGTTTTTTTGTGGGCCCAAGTCAGCCCAATAAAGATATATATAAAGTTGCTAAACTGGCACTCACCGGTTTGTTGATGCCAAAGTATAAGTGTGCAGTGAGGATAAAAGACGAGAATCTGCAATGGCGACATTCACTAGGCGTTACAATCATAAAGTGAAAGAAACATTCAAAAAGAAATGATATGGTCGACGGTTCCAGCATACAGCTAAAAAAAATGTAGTTAAGACACCCAGCGCAACCCGGGAAAGATACCAACTATGGAATAGCATCTAACATTGCAATGAATAGCCTCAAGTAGAAACAAATGCAAGCTCGTTTTCGACTTCCACCCCATCCCCCTAAAGGAAAATTAAAATAAAATATGGGACAGATGTGTGAAAAGGAAATGAAGACTCAACGGCATTACCTGCAGAGAAAAACAGCTCACTCACAACTGATTGATTTCGGCATGAAACAAGTGTAGCTATTGCTATGCGGAACTAGAGCCAGGGTAATTGTTGCCCAGGATGGAAGTTAAGGTATTTACATTAGCTGCAGTTCGCCCTGTTGTTACTACATGTTTGTTCAATAGGGCTCTCTTTGTGCTGCTGCTTTATGAAAGCATTGATGTGTGCAATAGTATACATTCTTTTAATCCTAGAGTTCCAGAAATCAAATCCTAGCATATTGTGTTATGTACTTTAAACAGAAGGTAGCTCTGACATTAAAACTAAAAGAAAAAAAAAGACCATGCAGCAATTTTTCAGAGAGCCCACGATGACGAACTGGCGTCCAAATCCAGACATAGTCTCCAGGCTCGTAGGCAGCGAAGCGCCGTCCCTTGTTGTAACGGTCAGTGTGTAGTTGCTGTTGTAGGTATATGCGCTGCCTTGCCAGCTGCCGCGCTTCTTCCGCACGCTGGGTAAAACTAGCGATGCCCAGGTCAAGATCATCTACGTCGTCGGTGTATACGGGCAGCATTGTATCCAGTGAATTAATCCAGCTGCGGGCTGTTGAGAGTTGCTTGGCCTAGGCTGGTATTTAATTATTTAACGTTATAATGATTAAGGCTATATAGTTAACATTTAAACTATTGGCTTCAAGAACAATTAGTATCAATAAGCAAGTAGTAAACTGTCTTCCAAAACAGCTGACAGAAATGTTTGCACCAAGGTGACTTCTATTTTGCATTTTTTTATGATCTTAAGTGGCAACAAGCGTAATAAAGGATGCATCTGCATGACAACAATTTCCCTTCAATGTCCCAAAACATGGCTCAGAGAACAAAATAAGCTTTTGTCAGAAGTGCTCTCCATGGTGTGGCTCTACATAATGTGGGTGAGAGATATGTGTGAGCAGCTAGTCACATGGTAGCTCGATTTAGAAGGCAATGAATAAATATTGTAACATAACGTTACAAAGAAGGCGCTCTGGCACCGAAGAACACCAACAACCAGTCAGGTCAGAACGAAAGCGGAGCACCGTTTTTGCTTCGTCGTCTTCTCCGAATCGCCCGTTCAAATCTTCGTCGTCTATGAATGGCATGTGTCATTGCCCCCCTTCTTAGGAGCATCGTCTCGATGCTGCAAATGCTGCTTGATGCGATGAGCTGACAGATAGTATGCTAGGTTGGTATGGTATACCACAACACAAAACGGGGCACCATCAGTCTCAAGAATACTCAGCGGGCCGATCGTGGTAGGGTTTCATCCGGACGACGTGTACAACATCAGTGAATTTGCGTCGTCTGCGGCTTGAGGGATTTTGGGTCGCGGATTAAACTTCGTAAGTAACGTCGCTGAGACGGCAGAGGACACGATATCGGCCGAAGTACCGGCGCAGCAATTTTCCAGAGAGCCCACGATGACGAACTGGCGTCCAAATCCAGACATAGTCTCCAGGCTCGTAGGCAGCGAAGCGCCGTCCCTTGTTGTGACGGTCAGTGTCTAGTTACTGTTGTAGGTATATGCGCTGCCTTGCCAGCTGCCGCGCTTCTTCCGCACGCTGGGTAAAACTAGCGATGTCCAGGTCAAGATCATCTTCGTCGTCGGTGTATACGGGCAGCATTGTATCCAGTGGAGTGGTCACTCGACGGCCGATGACAAGCTCGAAGGGTGTGAGCCGCGTCGTCTCCTGAAGTGCCGTATTATATGCGAACGTGACATATGAGAGGATTTGATCCTAGGTATTGTGGTGTTTATCCACGTACATAGACAGCTCCTAGGTATTGTGGTGTTTATCCACGTACATAGACAGCATGTCGGCCAGAGTTCTGTCTAGCCGTTCCACCAAGCCATTAGTTTGAGGGTGTTATGCCATGGCCCGTCTATGGCTAGTGTGTGTAAGGTTCAGTACAGCCATAGTCAGGCGGGCCGTAAAAGCTGCCCCGCGATCGGTAATGATAACAGCCGGAGCGCCATGACGCAATACGATGTCGTGGACAAAAAACTCTGCGACTTCGGTGGCAGTTCCATTCGTGATCGACGCGGTCTCAGCATATCGGGTCAAGTAGTCTGTCGCGACAACAATCCAACGCTTTTCATTACTTCGGTAAAGGACCAAGAAGATCCATCCCCACTTGTTGGAAAGGAGTTTTCAGTGGAGCGATTGGCTGAAGAAATCCAGCTGGTTTCACGGGTGGAGTCTTTAGGCGTTGACAATCACGGCAGGTTTTAACATAAGATCGCACTGAAGGTAATAATTTCGGCCAATAGTATTTCTCCCGAATTCTTGCAAGCGTAAGACTAACTCCCAAGTGGCCGGAGGACGGTTCGTCGTGAGAAGCGCTTAAGATGTCAGGCCGTAGGTGCGTAGGTACTACGAGTAGAAATGTCTCTTTTGATCTTTCAAAATTGCGCTTGTAGAGAACGCCACTTCGTAAAGCGTATGACTGCAAGCCACGACGAAAAACAAGCGGTACCCTAGAACCGCGTCCTTCCAGATAATCGATGAGCGGTGCCAACTCCGGGTCCTTGCGTTGAAGGCCAGCCATATGGGATTGGGCAATGGCCCCAATAAAGGGAAAATCGTTGGCGTTTTCCACTGCAGTGGAGTCCAATGGCGCGCGTGACAAGCAATCCACATCTTGGTGTTTATGTCCCGACTTATAGACAACAGTGACGTCATACTCTTGAAGACGGAGGCTCCAATGAGCTAAGCGTCCAGAGGCTTGCCAGCCAGCACAAGGAATGAGGGTCGCTGACAATACGGAAGGGTCGTCCATACAAATATGGTCGAAACTTGCTGATGGCCCAGATTACCGCAAGGCAGTTCTCCGTTGTCGAATAGTTCGCCTCCGATCGTGAGAGTGTTCGGCTCGCGTAGGCGATAACCCATTCTACTCCGCCTTGCCACTGAATGAGTACCGCGCCGAGGCCAACATTGCTGGCATCAGTATGTACGTCGGTTGCGGCGTCTTCATCGAAATGGGCGAGTATTGGGGGTCTCTGTAGGCGGCTTCTAAGCTCCTGGAAGGTTAGTGCTGTCAGTGGTTCAGCTATCTTAGAAAAATCTTGGACGAAGCGTCGGTAGTATGAACAAAGACCTAGAAATCGTCAAAGTGGCTTTTTGTCGGTAGGGCGTGGAAAATTTGACACTGCGGTAGTCTTCTCGGAATCAGAGAGAACGCCGTGTGCACTGACAACATGGCCGAGAAAGCCTAGTTCCTTGAAAGCATAGTGGCATTTCTTAGGCTTGATCGTTAGTTACGCGCCTTTGAATACTTAAAGCACGATGCGCAACCGGTCCAAGTGTTGCTCGAAAGTAGGCGAGAAAATAACATCATCTAAGTACACCAAGCACGACTGCCACTTCATACCTGATAAAACTGTGTCCATCATACGTGGGAACGTGGCCGGTGCAGAGCAAAGACCAAACGGAAGCACCTTAAACTCGTATAGGTCGTCGGGCGTCACAAATGCAGTCTTCTCTCCGTCTCATTGATCCACCTCGATTTGCCAGTATCTGCTTTTGAGGTCTAATGAGGAGAAGTACCTGGCGTCGCGTAGTCGGTCGAGGGCATCATCAATCCTGGGCAGCGGATAGATGTCCTTTTTAGAAACGTTATTTAACTTTCAGTAATCGACACAGAATCTCAAGGTGCCATCTTTCTTTTTGACAAGGACCACTGGCGACGCCCATGGGCTCGTCGAAGGCTGGATCACGTCGTCCGCAAGCATTTCATCCACTTGCGTTTTAATGGCGTCACGTTCCTTAGGAGAAACCCGGTACGGGCGCTGGCGTACTGGTAACGTGGTCTGATCGGTAATGATGCGGTGCTTGGCGACAGGAGTACGACCCACCTTAGAGCCTATGGCGAAGCAGTCTGCGAAATAGCTCAGAAGAGCCGAGAGAAGATTCCTCTGATCGGGCCTCAAGTCGGGGTTAATTTTAACGGTTTGCAGAGCATGACAAGG
This sequence comes from Amblyomma maculatum, assembly GCF_055883805.1. Taxonomy (NCBI): domain Eukaryota; kingdom Metazoa; phylum Arthropoda; class Arachnida; order Ixodida; family Ixodidae; genus Amblyomma; species Amblyomma maculatum. The sequence continues at coordinate 102,335,200 of NC_139350.1, read as the reverse complement.
TGCGGCCTCTTCATTAGGGTTCGCTCCGGCAGTGCAGAAATTAGGCAAGGAGTAACATTCTGAAGGACGGCAACAGCCGTGTCCTTGGCGAGATGCCGCATCTCCTTAGCAAAATTTGTCAGGAGGACAGTAGCACAACTGCTCTGGAGTTATTAGTCCTCGAGCAACGGCTAATTCCTTCTCGAGTAGTAGCGAAAGCTGCCCATCCGCGATGCCCTCGTAATCGTGGAATAAGTCATGCTTTACAAGAACCAACACACTAGAACGTGCCGGAACCCTCACGTCATCGTCGACTATACGCAAAACATTCAGACCCGGATCTTCGTTTTCAATGTGCGCCATGGCTCGTTTCATCGAAAAGGAAACACGCGCTTCTTTCAGGTCAATGACAGCGCCGTTGGTCTGCAGGAAGTCTAGACCAAGGATCAAGTTTTTCGAACACTCAGAAAGCACGATACATTCTCCGACATACACAAAACCACGGATGCCGATCCGCGCAGTGCACTTGCCTGCATGTTCGATCAAGTGACTTCCCAACGTGCCAATTTTCGGGCCCGACCAATGTGTCAAAACTTTCTTCAATTCTCGGGCGTGACCATGGCTCATTGCTGAATAATCGGCACCAGTGTCGAGTAACGCGGTGACATCCACTCCATCAATTGTTATATATAAATCGGAGGTAATAAGCCGGATGCTGTAGCTTTCTGACACAAGCGAAATCTCGTCGGGTCGGCCTGACGATGACGGAGGATCTTCACATTTCCCGACTTCCGCGACCCTGCCTTCGAAGGCCGCTGGTATTAGTTTTCCCGGTTAGGGCTGGGAGAGGAGCGGCGTCGGGAAGAGTGGGGACTTGTCGAACGGTTGCTCGCCGGGGACGTAGACCGACGCTCTTGGTAACCGGACGTGACGGGATACTGTCGCGCTGCAAGGTCGCTTGCAATCTCGGCCGTTTGTCATTCCGAGGGTAGAGGTCCTCTGAGGCGAAATCACGCATGTTGACGCGGCGGTATGGGCACGCCCGGTAAAGGTGACTGGCTTCCCCGCAATGATAGAACAGGGGCCGACGGTCCCGGGGCCACCATACTTGACTCTTACGTGGTCGCTGGTAGATTGGCGGAGGAGAGTAGTGAGGCTCCATGCGGCTCCATGCGAGGCCCTCCATGCGAGGACCCTGCGGCTCCAGTGGTGGTGCTGCGGCGTTAATACTATGGTCCGGCGGAGGAGCCTTGCGTAAGACGGACGCGTAGGTGGGCCTCGCGTCGAACGTCTGGTGGGGAACGCGCTGCTGTGGAACGTCAGCAACTTGCTGACATGCCATACGCACCTCGTCCCGGACGACTTCAGCCAGTGAAGGAAAAGATGTTGTGTTGCAAGGCGTCCGGAGCGCTTGCAGTTCCTCCCGCAAGACAGAACGGATGAGATTGCGTTGTGCGTCCATGTCGCTGCCGACATGCACAGGGAGGGGGTGCGTCGGACCCAATGATGTTCACGTCACGGTTGTACTGACGGGCTCGGTGTTGCAGCGTTGTCTCCATGGTCGCTGCCTCGCTGAGATACTCCGCCAGTGCGCGGTGGACTGCGCACCAGTCCTACGAAAAGTTCGTTTAACGCCCCGCATCAGGTGACGCAGCGTCTTATCTTCTGGCATTTGTCGGTCTGTAGGCTTGAAAAGGCATGTCATGTGATCAAAGAACATACGCACGCTCTCGTTCTGGCGCTGATTGCGCGAGTGTAGCGCAGCTTCTGCTCGCTACCGGCAGTCGGCGCTAGGAAAAGTGGCTTTCAAATCACCACAGAAGGCTGCCCAGGATGGGAAGGAAGCCTCATGGTTTTCAAACCATGTCCGTGCAGACTCTTCAAGAGCAAAGTACACGTTGAGGAGCTTACGCTCATGAGTCCACCCGTTGTAACGAGCGACTCGCTCGTAGGTCTCAAGCCAGTCCTCGGCGTCCTCGAAAAGGTCGCCATGAAAAGAGGGGGGTGTTCGCGGCTGATGACACAGGATGTGGGTGGGAAGCCTGCTCTCAGATGTCATTGCAGCAGGTTCTGCTGCCGTCTGAGTGTGCGTCGTCCTGGTACCGGCCGGAAGGGGTCCGAATTCAGGAGGCTCTCCACGTAGGCGGCGGCCGAGGCGTTGATGTACGGGGGTAAGCTCCGTAGTGACAGGTTGATTATGCAGGACTGGATCGATACCCGACAATTCCTCCACCAGATTTGTAACGTTACGTTACAAAAAGAAGGCGCTCTGGCACCGAAGAACACCAACAACCAGTCAGGTCAGCACGAAAGCGGAGCGCCGTTTTTGCTTCGTCGTCTTCTCCGAATCGCCCGTTCAAATCTTCGTCATCTATGAATGGCATGTGTCAATATGTGGAAATCCTGCCATGATGCAAACATTGTGGGTAGCTCTTTTTCAACACTATCACAACTTTAGAACTGATGCTTTGCTCGTGGGGCCAATAAATAAAGAAGTCACTAATTAGTTTTTGCTAACTGCAGAAAAACCAAGGCAAATGAAAAGCCACTGTAGACTACGGCAATCAACTCTGAATACTTTGTTGGTTTCACTAGCTGAGACCACTCTACCTAATTTAAAGTTTGATTAAATTCAGCAGGAATACTTGGTATGCATGGTTTGCTGGCATAAAGACAGGTAAGCTTTCCTCTTGGGGTCAGCTTCAAGTGAAACAGTCGTGATGCAGCTGTGGAAGCTAAATGAGCGCCCCCCCCCCTGCCCTGAAGCCTTCTAGCAAGTACAATATTCCACTGGCAATTTTTCATACCAAGACCTTAGAAGCAGAACACTATTATTCAAGCTATAATATTGTAAGCTAAATATAAAAATGATTATATATGAACATTGCTCACAAAACCTTTCTATGCAAAGCATGAGTTAAGCTAAAACATTTGCTTTGTTTGCCCTTTATTGCTCAACAACAAAGCGCATGGCATTATTTCACAAATAAAAAGTAAACAAGGAAATTGTTGCCATTCTTTTTTGGTTAAAAGGAAGCCCTTCCCTTAAGAAATGCCCATTTCTGGACTTATAAAAAAATACAGATCTGGTATATCAGGAATTGGGCAAATATGGTATATTAGGACAGATCTTGGCCAGATAAGGCATATCTGCCCAATTCCTGATTTCGAGTACCAGATAAGGCATATCTGGCCAGATATGCCTTATCTACCCAATTCCTGATTTAAAGATCTAGCCCACATGGCATGTAGGTTTTGTACTATAGATCTATATATCTGCATATCTACTAACACTTTATTACAACACACACAATACAATTTCAGTATTCCAGCTAAACATCCCGCACGCTCAAAGAAGGTTGCCAAGGGAAACCTGAATTTCCCCTTTTATTTCAAACCTTACAGGAAAATTGCTTCGAAACCACAGGTTTTCTTTTTTCCCTGCATATATGGAATCGCTCAAAGATGGGCCTGAATTACATGAGTATACCGAGGGTCAAAGACATGCTCATCCGTTACTAAATACAGAGATTCTACTCATTTACGCGCGATACTATAGCAAACTAATGAGGTATCTGAACAGAATAATGGACCTACCTGTCTACACGAGAAGCTAAAGTGAGATATTTACCTATTAAATTAGATATTACATTTTTATTCTTTTCTTTTACACACAGAGCTTTAAACAGTAAATGCTTTTAGTTTGAGCTGGTTTACTTGCGAAGCTAAGGAAAATAAATGAAGAACGGCTATTAATCGAACTAGACTATTGAAATCGAATTTAAAGGTTTGTAGATACCCGGAAAAGGTACCGCTAAACCGTAGGGCGATAAACCACACACTGCTGGGACTGCTGATAATACCTAAACCTTAGCAAAGTACATATAGGCTCTCAGGAAGTAGTGGGGTTACCTTAAGCAGACACTGCAGTGCAAAATGAGCGACACAACTATTGAATGCGCGTTGGTATCGCCCAGGCTTATGCTTACAGTGCAGGAGGAGTCGATGATGTCGATCGTTTCAGCCTCGAAAGCGAACACAACCGGATATGACTCGCCTTTGGCACCTCCTGCAGAAAGGTTGGCTTTGGTTTAGCTCTGGTTAACCATAGTAGAATTGTAAAAGCAACGGCGGATGGTTCGTTTGCCTGCTACGTTATTCCCCTATCGCGCACTAACAGTGCAAGCTGCTACATTATTCGGGACACTAAAGCTCAATATTTAAGTGTATGACGCGAAAGTGTAAGCTACTAGCACACATATAAAGTCACGCTCCAACCACGCCGTATGGAAGTGTCAGCGTGTCGTAGGGATAACAAGAATGCAAAGGATTCTGGCTGGCTGATTACCCTTCCGTATGAAGGAAACGACCCGAGCTGGCAGCTGGTGCCGGTGGCATAGGGGTCGCCTGAATTCAAATGTCACGGCAGGCTGTTTCTAATGTCACCCTCTCACAGGGAAAGAGAGGCCCGAGTGAGCACTCTTGTGCTAGGCAACAACGCCATTTATGGCTGCGGCATACGAGAATACGCGACGAGCCGTGCTGGCTGGCTTATAGTGTTCCTTTCGCAACAAAAAGATTCAACCAGCTTGCACATCCCGCACTGGGCTGGCGCGTATCTTCTATGCCAGGTGACTCGGCGAATGACCGATGAGTTTGAGCATGCCTGAGGAAAATAGAAGCGCGGACGTATGTGCCCAGTGCATGTCTGCGTTGAACGCTGCAACTATGGGCCACCTGATTTATGAAAGCCCACATTCTTGTAAAGGAGGAATTCCTGGTTGGACCGAGAGAGGAAAGCGGCGTGGCGGGAGCGCCATACGGCAAACAAAACTACCAGTTGGCCATTGAGGAAGGTGTTCCTGATGTGATAGCCGCCTCATGGGGCGGTTATTTGCATCTGAAGCACAATGTGCAAAAACACTGGTGCAGGCAAATCTCGCTGAACGCATTCTTGGGCTCATGAGGTCACTGCGCGAGGATGGCATGAAAACACTGCAGAAATTATATTTGCACCGATGAATCTGCGGGATCCCCTGATGCCCCTCCTCACTGATGCGACGACTGGGCTGCGAGCTCAACATCAGAAGTACCTGACGCTATAATATGTCACCTTTTATGTGGCAGCAGTAGCGTGTGAGGAACCTTAAGAAGAGACGGCGACCTCGCAGACGAATGAGGAGACTCCGAAAGAAATGGAGCCGCGGTGAGAGGTCTCCAGAGGGACAACTGAGCGCCCCCTTACTCACAAAGCGCTCGTACTACCCCAATTTCTGATGAAATGTCGGCTGGTTTGCTGAAAGGCCTCGCCCCGGATAAAAAGAACAGCTCGCTGACCTGTTGACTGCGGCCGATCCCGGAGGACTGGAGCGCCGAATTGTTAGGACTGGAGGCAGGGGAGAATTGTTCTGGTACCCAATAGATAAGTAATGAGATACCTGGTGCACTACCGCCCGATTACAATCACCAGTGTAATGTGCCGGTTTTTTGCCACAGGGCTGTACGAGTGACTCGGTGGCTGGGTGCTACAGAGCTACAAAATGGCTACCGTCCAGGCCGCCGCCTGGATGATAACCTATTTGTCATTTGGCAATCCGCAGGCATCGCGCAACGAGAAGGGCGTTGGTTGTGCGGTTTCACGGACGTCGAGAAAGTGTACGACAATGTGCCCCATGCAGCATTGTTTTCGTGCCTGCTATCGGGCTATCAATGGCACTTGTGGTAACCATCCGGCGCCTCTACATGCGGAACTGCATTGCCTTGCGCTTTGTGGATGACTATTCAGGGCGCATATGTGTGACCTCTGACGCCGTTCCTGTGCATCTTATATGTGTCCAGCGGAAAGCGGACCCACATTAGATCAAGCCTGGGATTTCACCTGCGGCTGAGCATGAGCAGAGTCGAGGAGGACTGCCGACTGCCAAGATTTTCTTTCGATGTCGATCTCGTTATGATGGCAGAGTCCGCCAAGGACCTTCTCTGGCTTCTCGATATCTGCCACACCGAAATCTCCGTGCTGGGGCTGCGGTTCAGCTTCAACTAAACTGCAGTCGTCAGGCTAGCTGGTGAGCGCGCGGACGAGGGTGAGGTCAATCTGGACGGGTACCATCTGACCACCTGCACAATCTGAATACTTCTGAGTATATCTCTAAGATGGGACGGATATGTACACTATCCAAAAAGCGGCACTACGCCACAGTGCTCTCCAGTCTCAATGCTTCCTCCGCCGTCGGTGCCTGTAGAGCTGCAGCCGTTATCTGATGGTGCGAAAATTGTGGAAGCTTGTTCACGTGCCGGTGCTGACGTTCGCGAGCTCGGTGGTTTGCCTGTCGGCTGCTAAGCGCGGATGGCTCGAGAGGCGACAGCACAAGGTTGGGCGCATTGCCCTTGGTTGTCATGGCCATGCTGCCATCGAAGTCATTCATGGCAAAGTAGACTGGTGCACTTTCGAGGCCCGGGAGGCGACCAGCAATTTGGCCTATCGCGGCCTCCTGCTCTTCTTGCCACAGGAGTGGTGGGCGAGGCGCGTGCCTCGATACCGCTTTTTTGCCGCCACTTGCATCAGGACGGACTCGGCCAAGCGGCTGTATCAACACGAGAAGATTGTCTTTCGACCACCCCTTGGCAGTTGAATCTGCATCCAAGTGCGCTGACGAAATGCGACTGCAAGTCGAGGAGGTTAAGGACGTCAGATGGGCCAGTGTTATGGCCAAGTCCACGTTGGCGCTGGACGAGAGCACAAGCAGGCCATTGGCCCGATGCGGCTCTATGACAACTTAAGAAGCCGCCTCCTGCTTGAGACACGAACGGTTGCCCTGTGGACTTTGCTTTGCCGGCGCAGTTCGATCCCGCAGTGTCGTGTTCGCTATGCAGGATGTGCGGCACTGCGGACGTATTGCCGGAACACATAGCCTTGCGCTGCCATGGACTCTAAACGCTGGCCTTAGAGGGCGCCACTCTCCCACAAGCGCTTGGTTCCCCTCAACCCCGTCCGCAACAAACCACGGCTTCGCAGGCGGCAGAACGGCATTTGACAAAGTATTACTCCAAGCTGCTCCGGCGACGAGGAGAAGGCTTGCCGAGTGGTGAAGCGCAGTTCGCCAATGGTGAACAAGTTTTGGTGATGTGTTTGGGTGTGCGCGGCCCTGTGGATGTGACCGGGTGGATTGTTTTCTGTGTAAACTTCCTATTTAGCTTTTTTTTTCAACTTCCTCATTTTTTCCGACTGGGATACCAACCAGATGTACACCCAGAAAAACGGACTTGCCAACATTATGATCATCATTGCGGCCAACTAAAGGTGTCATGTTCGCGGCGTTTGCAGCGCACGCAATGTAGTGAGCAATTCGTACGCACACTTACTACGTACGCCCAAATTAAAAGTATTTATTTTGACCGCACGTATTGTATGAGTCGGAACAGCTGTGTTTCGTACTTCGCTTGCTCCTGACCAAGGGCCTGCAGGCCGCTGGTTCGACAGACGAGGTTATCGTACAACCTTTGGAGGGAGCACGTGTCTCCGCCACTGCGCACAGGCTCAAGGTCCAAGAGCTACCGCATGTGGTTTTGCAAGATAGCGTTCGCTTTGCCTAAACGTTCTTTGAGCATCAAATTGGCGTCGTCATAGCATTACGATGGGGGGTAGGCCATGAATCCTTTGCCAGTCAGAAACGATGTTAGGCATCCGAATTTATCCAAGGTTGTCGCCGGTCGTTCTTCTCGATCATTTCCTCGAACTGCTCCCATAATTCTCGCCATGATAATTCATCACCAACACATTTTTTTATGAGCTCTAACCTTGGAAGCTTCACCTTGCAGGTCCCCTTTGGCGAGGCTTTGTCGTTGAGGGAAGATGGTTATTTCGGTTGCCTCTTTCCTTGAGCTTCTTAAATCTCCTTTTGGATTTTCACGAAGTATGCAACGATCTGGTCGTCATACCCAATGAATTCGATATAGTCCTGCTCAGTTTTTTCCATGCAACTACCGTTTTAACAGAGGTGCTAACTTCGCTCAGATGGGTCTGCAGAGCTCAAAGTCGTGCCAAAAATATCGATTTCTTTTCCATTGACCTTGTGGCACGTCACGCAGGAGTCAATACAGAAATGAGTTGGGTCCCCTGGGACCGAAGAGCTGTTTTCCACATTGTGTCGCTCCATGTCACTTCATTCTTGTAGCACTGGGGGCAGCTTCGAGGTAGAAATTGGCTTTTTCTTCGTTACTAGTCACCGTCGAGCATAGGCGGTTATCTTCGTCTGGTCGCGGTGTACACCCGGGTTTCGGCAACGGTTTTTATTTCTCTCACGTTCGTTAAAATTAGATAACTTCGTCACAGAGTACGAACATCCGTTTATTTCGGGTTAAATAAGACGGCTGACGCCTAAAGCAGCGCTCAGTGGTTTCGTTCTTGAAGCTTGATAAACTTGGTCTGCATTCCGAATTGGGACTGTTTGGTTTCGGTTTCGCAACGCCACCCTTAGCTTCCACTTTCTTATCTTTTTACACAACTTTCCTCTTTCTCATTTCTTGATTTTTTCTTTTTTCTGATGGCGAGTGTTAAACCTGTGTGGCATAACCACTCTGCGTAAAGCAATATTAGGCTATACACATACAAAACAGCTAAAATAGCAAGATTCATATGCGAGATCTTGTACCGCCCCTTCTTGGGCGACACGGTAGGGAACTGCACTGTAGCCAAAAGAACAATACATTTTATGGCTTCTATTACTGGGACTGATTGTTCTTGGGTAAAGGGGCTGATACAGCATCTGGGTTTTTACAAAAGAATTTCCTAAGTATTACTGTTACGAAAAGTGAAGAGAGAAGAAAATCTGCAATAATCACCTCCCCATTAACTGTAGAGATATCACTGACGTATGCCTTGGGTGCATGTTATAAGATGACAAAAATGGCTACTTCAGACCTGTTGCGTGAACTCCAATAATATTTCTCAATTCACAAAACTGTTCAATGTTCTGTTCATGGGGGCGTATATACGTGTCTAGATCACTGCGAACCGATCTCTGACTACAGTCCGGGGTGGGATCTCAAAAAACATTTTTTTACACCTGACCGAAGAAGATTGCTTGAAGGACTTTTCGAACAAAATGTTCTAAATATACACAGCATAGCCATCATGAAATACAACAAAGAATCGAAAATTACGCACATTAACCTTACATAGGCCTTCAGTACTCTCCCTGACTTAATTGATGTAGGCTGCCTGAAAATTCACGTTGCACTATATACCCGATTCGCGATGGTGAATCAAGTGCCAAAGGTTTGATTAGGGCTCGCAAACGGCTCGCGGTCGCGAGACATGTGCAAAATAAGCCTTCAAAAAGCAATAAACCGAACTCTGGGCTGAACCTGCAATTTTCTGTGCAAACTTAAGGAGAATACTTTGTAATGCCAGGTATCGCCTCACCTGGAAGTCCAAAAAAGAATGAATTTCGCACAGAAAAAATAATTTCGATTTAGAGAATTAGAGAAGCACGGAAGCTTATAGCCCCAAACTTCAGTTCTGAGTAGAAACAGGGCATGTCGGTGCGGCGCGACGGGCAGGCAGACATATTAGGTCAATATTTAGCCGCAGATCCTAGTTCTTCATTCCATACAGTCATTTAAAAACACAAAATTATCTTTAAAAACAAAAGGTTCCCACAAGGGGCAGCACAAACAAAGCCTATAACAGTTTGATATCTCGCTCAGAAATGGACTGTCTCAGGGAAAGCAGACCGCTGGAAGTCCTGACAAATTACACTATTAAATGCTGGCGCACGTTCCCAAGATGCACTTCTGAAAATTTTAACAGAATATTGATAGCAGGAAACATTCTTGAGGCATGGAAGAGCAGCGCCTCCGTACATTTTTTTGAAGCCTATAGTCTCACCCAGTACGTACACGCCTATACACACAAGCTGCCTCGCAGATGCTTTTGAAAGTCCTCGCATATCTGGTTATATTGACACATGTCATTCATAGACGACGAAGATTTGAACGGGCGATTCGGAGAAAAAGACGAAGCAAAAACGGCGCTCCGCTTTCGTGCTGACCTGACTGGTTGTAGGTGATCTTCGGTGCCAGAGCGCCTTCTGTGTAACGTTACGTTACAAATCTGGTGGAAGTGCCGGGTACGCTCCAGTCCTGCATAATCAACCTGTCACTACGAAGCTTACCCCCGTACATCAACGCCTCGGCCGCCGCCTACGTGGAGAGCCCGCTGAATTCGGACCCCCTTCCGGCAGCTACCAGGACGACGCACCCTCAGACGGCCATAGAACCTCCTGCAATGACATCTGAGAGCAGGCTTCCCACCCACATCCTGTGTCATCAGCCGCGACACCTCCCTCTTTTCTTGGCCACGTGTTCGAGGACGCCGAGGACTAGCTTGAGACCTACGAGCGAGTCGCTCGTTACAACGGGTGGACTGATGAGCGCAAGCTCCACAACATGTACCTCGCTCTTGAAGAGTCTGCACGGACATGGTTTGAAAACCATGAGACTTCCTTCCCATCCTGGGCAGCCTTCTGACGTGATTTGAAAGCCACTTTCTCTAGCGCCGACCGCCGGGAGCGAGCAGAAGCTGCGCTACCCTCGCGCAATCAGCGCCAGAACGAGAGCGTGCATATGTTTTGAGGATATGTTGTATGAGTCCTCGAGCCGTTGCTCGAGGACTCATACAACTCCAGAACAGTTATGCTACTGTCGTCGTGACAAATTTTGCTAAGGAGGTGCGGCATCTCGCCAAGGACACGGCTGTTGCCGTCCTTCATGATGTTACTGCCTTGCCTCATTTATGCACCGCCGGAGCGAACCCTAAAGGAGAGGCCGCACCTTGTCGTGCTCTCCAAACCGTTAAAATTAACCCCGACTTCAGGCCCGATCAGAGGAATCTTCTCTAGCTCTTCTGACCGATTTCGCTGACTGCTTCGCGACAGGCTCTAAGGGGGTCATACTCCTGTCGCCAAGCACCGCATCATCACCGATGAGACCACGTTACCGGTATGCCAGCCCCCGTACCGGGTTTCTCCTAAGGAACGTGACGCCAATTAAACGCGAGTGGATGAAATGCTTACGGACGACGTGATCCAGCCTTCGACGAGCCCATGGGCGTCGCCAGTGTTCCTTGTCAAAAAGAGAGATGGCACCTTGAGATTCTGTGTCTATTACCGAAAGTTAAATAACGTGACTAAAAAGGACGTCTATCCACTGCTCAGGATTGATGATGCCCTCGACCGACTACGCGACGCCAGGTATTTCTCCTCTTTAGACCTCAAAAGCAGATACTGGCAAAGCGAAGTGGATCACAGAGACCGAGAGAAGACAGCATTTGTGACGCCCAACGGCCTATACGAGTTTAAGGTGCTTCCGTTTGGTCTTTGCTCTGCACCGGCCACGTTCCCACGTATGATGGACACAGTTTTATCAGGTATGAAGTGGCAGTCGTGCTTGGTGTACTTAGATGATGTTATTTTCTCGCCTACTTTCGAGCAACACTTGGACCGGTTGCGCATCGTGCTTCAAGTACTCAAAGGCGCGTAACTAACGATCAAGCCTAAGAAATGCCACTATGCTTTCAAGGAACTAGGCTTTCTCGGCCATGTTGTCAGTGCACAGGGCGTTCTCCCTGATTCCGAGAAGACTACCGCAGTGTCAAATTTTCCACGTCCCACCGACAAAAAGGCACTTCGACGATTTCTAGGTCTTTGTTCATACTACCGACGCTTCGTCCAAGATTTTTCTAAGATAGGTGAACCACTGACAGCACTATCCAAAGGAGACATACCCTTCCTGTGGGGGGATAGATCTTCTTGGTCCTTACCCGAAGTCAACTAATGGAAAGCGTTGGATTGTTGTCGCGACAGACTACTTGACCCGATATGCTGAGACATCGTCCCTCACAAATGGAACTGCCACCGAAGTAGCAGAGTTTTTTGTCCACGACATCGTATTGCATCATGGCGCTCCGGCTGTTATCATTACCGATAGCGGGGCAGCTTTTACGGCCCGCCTGACTAAGGGTGTACTGAACCTTACACACACTAGCCATAGACGGACCACGGCATACCACCCGCAAACTAATGGCTTGGTGGAACTGCTAAACAGAACTCTGGCCGACATATATAGGATATAGAGCATAAGACCTGGGATCAAATCCTCCCATATGCCACGTTCGCATATAATACGGCACTTCAGGAGACGACGCGGCTCACACCCTTCAAGCTCGTCTTCGGCCGTCGAGTGACCACTTCACTGGATACAATTCTGCCCGTATACACCGACGACGAACATGAGCTTGACCTGGACATCGCTAGTTTTACCCAGCGTGCGGAAGACGCGCGGCAGCTGGGAAGGCAGCGCATATAGCTACAACCGCAACTAGACGCTGACCGTTACAACAAGGGACGGCGCTTCGCTGCCTACGAGCCTGGAGACAGTCTGCATTTGGACGCCCGTTCGTCATCGTGGGCTCTGTGAAAAATTGCTGCGCCGGTATTTCGGCCCATACCGTATCTCCGCTGTCTCAGCGACGTTGCTTACGAAGTTGAATTCGCGAGCAAACATCACTCAAGCCGCAGACGATGGAAGTTCACTCATCTTGTACATGTCGTCCGGATGAAACCCTACCACGATCGCCCCGCTGACTATTCTTGAGGCTGATGGTGACCCGTTTTGTGTTGTGGAATCCCATACCCACCTAGCATACTATCTGTCAGCTCATCGCATCAAGCAGCATTTGCAGCATCGAGGCGATGCTGCTAAGAAGGGGGCAATGACACATGCCATTCATAGACGACGAAGATTTGAACGGGTGATTCGGAGAAGACGACGAAGCATAAACGGTGCTCCGCTTTCGTGCTGACCTGACTGATTGTTGGTGTTATTCGGTGCCACAGTGCCAGAGCGTTACATTACAATATTTTGTAGTCACGTGCAGTTAGCGACATTCCTTTGAGGTATGTTCAGAGGTTAACCCATTTGTGAACTTTATTCATGAGAGTGGGGTATCTGAAGAGAGTATTTTAAGTATTACACTATTTCTTGGTAAATGAATATCATATCTAAAATAGTCAGCAAATACATCATGAATCCTTTATAAATCAAAAAATCAGCGAACCACAATAGAGGTATTTTCGAGATATTGTTACGAACGACGAAGAAGCTGGCAGTGACGCGGACTGAAGCTCTCGAGCTAGGTCCGCCACTACTAATTAAAAATGATCTCACTGTCATCGGATATCATCACTCTTCTCTCTGTTCTGTATTCATTGGCTTGCCGCCCCTTAACATTTGGTGGAGGTGCTGGGCGTTCTTCTCTCCTTATCCTGGTCTGGAGATTTGGCTCCCTGCGCCTTCTTGCGCTGTCGGCAGAAGGTCTAGGAGGCATCGCTTGGCTGGTCCCCCGTGTGCCAGACCCCACGAAACTTCGCTGTACATTCCACCGCCCCGTCTCCCCGCCCAACCACAAGGCACGACGGAAAGACTGGCCCTAGACGCCATCCACAGGACAAGACAACGACGAGAGAGCCGAACAAATTAAGGCTCAACTGACCCGGTGTGCTAACCAAAGACCCCAGTGACCCAATACGTTGACTAGAGACTTCACAACTCAATACACATGAAGACATCACCCCCATTCCAAGCCATCCTATGCGCGTCTTGGCCTCGGCCATCGCGTATTGGTGACCTAGGCTCGAAAGTGTCCAGGGCCAGGCTTCCTCCAAAAATCATTGAGGCGGCAAGTCGTTTTCTTCTTACTTCTTCCTCTTCTTCAGCCATCCAGACATGCCGATCGTTCTGATATGGGCTCATCGATATCGACAAACTTGCTAGTCCACGATCCAGACGATCATACTGTGGCACTGGGTAATGTTCCGGACGAGGAAGAAGCGGGCAGTGGCGAGGGCAGGAGCTCTCGCGCTAGGCCCGCCACGATTCATTATTAATCGTCTCACCGTCACCGCACATCATCTCTCCATTCTCCTGTATTCATCCGCTTGCCACCCCTTAAACCTATGACATGCACATTGCCCGCATCCCTATCAGCCAGCTCCGGAAATGAATTGCAACGAGAAAGACTGGTTGCCATTCAGATAATTTCCAGGTGTTGTTCACCGGATTCCATATGTTGATTTCTCCTACTGTACGTAGATGGGGAAAACAGGAAATCGCTACAACGGCTTAACGACCACAAACATGGCATAAAAAACAATAACCGTACGATAAATGCCAGTTTCAAGTATGTGCAAGAACATACAACACTGACTGGGAAGATGTCACTATTTTTGACAAGGAAAAGAAGGTGTCATCTCGGCTGCTGCTGGAATCACTAATCATTCTGTCAACACCAGATGTCACGATCTGGATGCTAAGAACAATGATAGCCATTTACGCACGCTCGTTGCGTCATGTGTTGCGTATACAAGTGGTCACAATTTCTTGTCCAGCTCAGTGAACAGAGACCCCGTACGGTGTCTCTATAACTTCAGAATTGGTTATTGACCCCTATTTACTTCATTTATCGTGTACCTATTCAGTTTGTGTTGACGAGCATCTGACAGCTTGCACATCCTGGACTGTACTGATGTGCGAGAGGACTTTTTCAACTTAGAAAACATAAATTGGCGACATGGGCGGGCAAATATAGGTTTCATGTGACCCCAAAGAAATCAATAGCTGTTCTGTTCTCTCTGAAACGAAATTTACAATCTTACCCTAATCTGAGCATAAACTGAATCATACTACCTGTTAAACATGAAAACAATTTCCTAGCCGTTGTCTTTAGGAAGCCACTTCGACCTCATAAAAACAACCTCAAACATAAAGCATGCTGGCCGCTCAATATACTCAAGGTACTCTCACGAATATACTAGGGGCCCGACAAAACTTCTCTTTTTACTCATCTATTGCACTTTTCTACTTTCAACTTTATTTATGGAAGTACATTGTATGGGCCAAAGAGACCATCACACCCAAAACGCCTCGACCCGGTACAAAACCTGTATTTGCGTCTTTTATCTAGTGCCTACAGAATATTATTTATTAATATCCTTCACGTAAAGCCGATGAACCGCCCCTCACAGACAAAAATGTGCTAAGGTGCGCATACGTACAGAAAATCATGTTCTTCCCAGTCACTAATTGCACACCTAGAACATACTTCAATAAACCCCAATTGATCAGGCCTTTGCTGCTCCGTTTAAAAAGAAATATGTCGAGCTAAGATATCGGATTTCCTACCTTATATCGTCCCATATCACAGCCCATTGCCGCTGTGATACAGCCTTTCTGCTGTTTACGACCGCACATAAAGCACATTCGTAAAACGCTAACACCGCATGAACACGTAATAGAAGAATACCTATCTGAAAGAAAGAAAAATTATTCAGCTGCCACGGAATTTTACACAGCTGGCGCGAAAGCAAAAACGCGCATCACGCGGAGAAAAAAATTGCAAAAGACAGTAGGAACACCAAGTTAGATATCGTTATTTATAGCTTAATGAATATACAGCCGCAAAGAAAATATTAAATAAGAAAATACAAGCAGTGCAGTCAACACGGACTTTTTGAACCAAGTCACAGAATTCAATTCTTCGCATGCGACATTATACATAACAGAGAAAACTCACAACGCAAAAACATAAAATATGAGCTATGTCGGCATAGATGGTAACGGAAGAGCTGGTGCGCAGGCTACACAAGCCCAGATTGATCAAATAAAGATGAGTACATCCGACATAAATTCATACCCTTGAATTCGGTGCATAATAGCTAAAGTTACTTATCCAGTAATTCTGATACACACACAGACACACACACACACACACACACACACATATATATATATATATATATATATATATATATATATATATATATATATATATATATATATATATATATATATATATATATATATATATATATTGTGTGAGCACTGTGTGGCGCTCACACAGGCGCTCACATCTTCCGCACGGCTGAACGTGTTGCTTCATCTTCATCCTGCTCTCCCATGTAGATACCCATCGTCATCGCGGAGTGTGGTTGGCTACAGTGTGCGACCAGGGCTTCAGTCAGGTCTCAATAAAACCTGATCCGCCAAGTCAGACCTTCGCTTTATCTTACTCGTGGTGGAGGTGCTGGGCGGAGTTTTTAGAAGCCAGAACAGTGGAGTGGCCCTCTTGGGTCATGACGATGGTGGTCGGGGTCAAACGGTGGCCAGAACAGAGCTCCAGGTGGACGCAGATTACGAAGCAGCGGGGAAATCAAGGCACACCTCTACCACGTGGAAGGTAACGCGAAGGTCAGACTTGGCGGATCAGGTTTTATTGAGACCTGAAGCCCTGACGCATATTGTATTGAATATATATATATATATATATATATATATATATATATATATATATATATATAGGGGAAATGAGGGTGGTAGTTATAATACATGAAGGAAAGAAGCCAACAGTCGGCGATGCCAAGGAAAGCGTTGGGGATGGTACTTTAGGTCTTTTTTTTCTTCTTTAATGTTTGCTTAGATAATCACAGAAATTAGTAATGTAATCTCCTTAGGGGAAAGATAATTAAACACAAAGTAGAAGAAAAAACAACGTGCCGATGGTGGGAACCGAACCCACGACCTCCAAATATCGCGTCCGGTGCTCTTCCAACTGAGCTACATCGGCCGCTGTCCCCCCTGCTACTTGCTTGCATATTTATGTTGTCTGTAGACGGACCTTGAGAGTGTTCACCAGCGCCACCCTGAGCCATGGCAGCGGACGTAGAACGTCCTTTGTTACCGCCAGCGTCACGTAGAACGTGATAAAGAACGAGGGCGAAAGCTGTGCTAGAACCCTCTTACGCTACCTATGGCTTCAAGACTGCCAGAACCGAGACCCCCGTAAGCTATATATATATATATATATATATACAATATACAATATACAATAAAATATATTTTTATATACAATAAAAATACTTACATAGATAAAAATCTTCCATGATAACCTTTCTATGAGTACCAGTGGTAGAGAAGATGCTATTGAACCTTGTGCAGATTAATGCCGGCAAAGAAAGGGCTTACAGAAAAACTGTTCTCTTCCTGCAACGATCATTTCAAATTACAACTGCACGGCAGACATGTAATAATCCCATCATATGAAAACGTCATTTAAAGTGTCGACACTATGTGCAGGAAGCTTTCTCCATTGCGAGAAGGCGGCACGATGGAGGTTGCTCCAATGTCAACAGGAGCGCCGAATTTTCACGAGCAAGCCAACGAAGACGACTCCAGCCATGTGAAGGCTCGGACCGGTCGACAGCGACGAACAGGAAGAGGCTGCACCACAGAGTGCGTGACGAATTCCTGTAACGTAGCCAACTACGTGTTTCTGTGATTTGTGCCAACATTGCCGTTTGGCACAATTTAGCCAGCACTCATGTAAAAAATTGTCAAATATAGCCGCGCCATTTTATCATAGTACCATACTGGGACCAAACAGAACAGCATGAAGGACACAAAAGTTTGGTAATTTTGCTTGGTCTTGTATCAATGCGTGCTTTCCAAAGAATCAGGTATTTTGTTGAAAATACGTGCACAATGCTCACCTAGATACAGCGTCCTTGTCATGGTATCTTTGGCGCAACTCACTAATAACTGAGCTAAAAAAGTAGAAGTAAAAGCTTTCTTTCTTGGATCTGTAGACAAAATTTGTGTCACGTAATTGCGTTAAGAAATTCCAGATTTTGGCGAGATTATCTAACTCATGCAAGAGAACACGTGCTCAGGGAAGGAACCGAAAAAAACTAACATGAAAATTCGGGGGTGCCACCTACCACCCCCTACTACTACTTGACGCCGCTACTTTACTTAGCATGCTTGATGATGATTCGTGACGTATACATTGATGCACGGTGTTTGCCAAGTGATGTGCCGCGTCCGGCTACAACAGCTACAATACGGAGTCTACGTGTCTGTCTTTAAAGTGTTGTCACGCACGCACGTAGGTTCCCTAGGTTTGCGTTGTAACAACACTTGGTTGTGGGTAGTCTCGAGTCCCTGAATGGGAAGGACTCCTGGTCGCGTTTAGAGAAAGGCGCGAGCGGTATAGCACGCGGGAAGGGCCCCTAATCACTGCCGTGTCGAGACCGCGTATCGGGCAGCAAAGAAGCCACCTCGAGAAAGCGGCTGAGGTAGGTGCCCTTGGCGGACGACCGCGGTGATTGAGGTAACGGCTGCCAAACGGGTTAGAACCGAAAAGGCGTGGGAGCGGGTATCTTCATGCTTGACCATGAACCTCGAAAAAGAAGTGCATGGGTTGCTTCCTTCTTTGGTGGTGTTTTCAATGCGGGAACCGTGCTGCGGACAGCCGCGACGAGTACGATGCGAGGGCAAAGCATTCATGGCCCAATCAGGCTGCTTATATCCATTGATAGGAGGTTTCATACCAAGGGATAGAAAACCGAGGTGTAAATGCAGCCGACCGAAGTGGAATTGGTTGTTCTGGCTGGGATGCCGTCTTATGTTACTGCCTTGCACCATCGGCCGAAAAGCGAGTCTCTCCCACGATGGTGATCCAGCGATCGCCAGTGTTTATTATGACTTGTGCCATATTATGTAAATATCATGTGTAAATAGGTTTGCATATAAAAGCTGTAAGTTCTTCATCAGGACCCTTCTGTCTCGCCCAAGAGAACTGTCTCTGACGGGGGAGCACATCAGATGTAACGGACCCACTGCCTGGGTGGCCAAGAACCAGTTCTCCAGTTCTCGTAACCCCCTGGTTGTTAGAGGCCGGGTTGAAGTTTACTGCTGGAGGGAAGCCTCAGTGCACTATCCAACGTTTTACCAATAAAAGAGAAGCCCAGGTAAAGGCATGGTCTCCTGTCGAAATGGTTTCTCGCGCTGCGTGGCTTCCCCTCAACCGCTGTATATTTTGTTATGTACTTCAGACAATATTTGCGTTCTTCTAGAAATGGTAAGCACTACCTGATCTATGGCGCCGGCTGTGGCGCTATTTTATGTTGCTGCGTGACTAATCACTGCCTTGTCGTGGCGGAGGGGCTTGCGAAACTCGATGAATTCGTAAGCTCTGCTGTATATATAGGGCCACCCAACATAAACAGGTCACGGCAGAGAGTTCGGACAAAATGTGATTCACTGGAGAAGGTAACGGCAACCCACTCCAGTATTTCCTGCCAAGAAAACCCTATGGCCAGTCACAATAGCATTAATGATAGGGCGCCGAAAGATGAGCCCCAGGTTGGAAGGCGTCCCACATGTTACTGGGGATGAACAAAGGGCGATTCCTAGTAGCTCCAGGACGAATGAAGCGGCTGGGCTAAAGCCGAAAGGACGCTCAGTTGTGGATGTGTCGGGAAGCGACCGAAAAGTCCGATGTTGCAAGGAGATATATCACATAGAAACATGGAATGTAAAATCTATGACGCAAGGTAAACTGGATGTCGTCAAGCGAGAAATGGAGAGATTGAACATTGATATCTTTGGTATCAAGGAGCTCAAGTGGACCGGATTGGGAGAATTTAATTCCGGCGACCATTAAGTCTTTTATTGTGGGCACGAATCCAGGAGAAGGAATGGGGTCGCTCTCATGGTAGACAGAGGAATGGGCAAAGCAGTGCTAGGGTAAAACCCCAAAAACGACCGAATGAGTTGACTTCGGATCCAAGGTCACCCTCTCAACATAACAGTTATTCAAGTCTATGCACCAACCACCACTGCTAAAGAAGCTGACGTTGAGAGATTTTATGGTGATCTGCAATGCCTTTTAGACCGCACTCCGTCATCAGACGTCATTTTTCTCATAGGAGACTGGAATGCTAAGCAGGGGAGTGAAGAATTATCCGGAATTACAGAAAAGTTAGGTCTTGGTGAGCGAAATGAAGCTGCGCAGAGGCTAAAAGAGCTTTGTCAACAAAAACCTGACCATAACGAATACTCATATTCAACAGCACAAAAGGCGCCTGTACACATGGACTTCACCGGAGGGTAAGTACAGGAATCAGATTGATTATATTCTTTGCCGGCATGGATGGAGAAGCGCTATACAAGCAGAAAAAACAAGGCCTTGGGCCGATTGTGGCACCGATCATCAGCTTCTTTTTGCCAAATTTAAGCTTCGATTGAGGAAAACGCAGAACACTAGCAGGCCTTTCAGGTATGATCTGGATCAAATTCCATCAGAATATGCTGTGAAAGTGAGGAACCGAGTTCAATAATTAGATCTAGAAGACAGAGAGCCTGAAGAGATGTCGACTGATGTTGGTGATATAGTACAAGAAGTTGCTACTAAGGTAGTTCCAAAGAAAAAGAAATGCAAGAAAGCAAACTGGTTATCTGAAGAGCCTTTGCAAATAGCTGAGGAAAGGAGGATGGCAAAAGTAATGGGGGAGGAGAGGATACAAGGTTCTAAATGCGGATTTTCAGAAAATAGCAAGGAGAGATAAGAATGCCTTCCTGAACATACAGTGCCAAGCAGTTGAGGACAACAGCCAACTGAGGAACACAAGAGCTCTGTATAAGACAATCAAAGATATCAAAGGAAGCTTTTGTGCTAAGCTGGGCGTCATCATCATCATCAGCCTGACTATGCCCACTGCAGGACGAAGGCCTCTCCAATATTTCTCCACTTAACCCGGTTCTGTGCTAGCTGCATCCACTTGACCCCTGCGAACTTCTTAACCTCATCCACCCACCTAACTTTCTGCGCCCCCTGCTACGCTTTCCTTCCTTTGGAATCCAGTTTGTTACCCTAAGCGACCATCGGTTATCCTCTCTTCGCACTACGTGTCCTGCCCATGCCCATTTCTTCTTAATTTCCACTAGTATGTCGGTAACCTGAGTTATTTCTCTGACCCACTCTGCACGCTTCCTATCTCTTAATGTTACCCCTACCATTTTTCGTTCCATAGCCCTCTGGGTTGTCCGCAACTTAAGTAGAACTCTCTTGGTTCGCCTCCACATTTCAGTGCCTTAGGTGATTATAGGTAAGATGCAACTGTTATATACTTTCCTCTTTAGCGATACCGGCAAGCTGCTAGTCGTAATCTGTGAGTGCTTGCCAAATGCGCTCCATCCCAATCTTATTCTTCTTGTTATTTCCTTTTCATGGTCCGGATCTGCGGTTACTACCTGTCCTAAATAGACCTATTCACCTACTAAGCTTCCAGTACTTCGCTACCTAATGTAAACTGATGTTCCTTTCCGAGGTTGTTGAACATTACCTTAGTCGTCTGGATATTGATTTTCAAGCCTACCTTTCTACGTTTCCTGTCTAGGTCCCCAATCATTATTTGCAGTTCATCCCCCGAGTTGCTTAGCAAGGCAATGTCATCAGCAATTCGCAGATTACTGAGGTATTCTCCATCTACCCTTATTCATAACAGCTCCCATTCCAAATCTCTGGATTCTTCATCTAAGCAAGCTGTGAATAGTGCGTGATAAAGGACAAAGCGTGATAAAGCTGGGCGTGATAAAGGGCAAACGAGGCATTGACCTCACTGAAGCTTCAGAGATAAAAGAGGTGGCAGGAATATACAGAACTGTGCAAGAAGGACCCGGATGTGCAAACCCAAAATAAGATGGTTGTGATTACTGATCTCGAGCCGGGCATCCTGAAGAGAGAAGTTGAATGGGCCTTAACCAGCCTTGCTAAGAACAAAGCTAGCGGAATTGAAGGCATTCCAGCTGAGTTGCTTCAAAACCTCAACCATGACACTGTTAATGTTCTGTATACTGTATGTCAGCAAATTTGGACAACCCTGCAGTGGCCACAGGATTGGAGGAGGTCAGTTTACATCCCCATTCTAAAGAAAGGCAGTGCCAAAGATTGTTCCAACTACCGTTCTAAAGAAAGGCAGTGCCAAAGATTGTTCCAACTACCGCACGATCGCGCTTATTTCGCATGCTAGCAAGGTGATGTTGAAAATCCTCCAAGGTAGGCTGCAGCAGTATGTGGGTCGGGAGCTTCCGGACGTGCAAGCTGGGTTTCCCAAGGGCAGAGGAACTAGAGACCAGATTGCCAACCTTCGCTGGATCATGAAAAAAGCAAGAGAGTTCCAGAAACCCATCTACTCCTGCTTTATAGATTATGCGAAAGCGTTTGACTATGTAGATCACAGCAGATTGTGGCAAGCACTCCAAGAGATGGGAGTTCCAATTCACCTCATCTGTCTCCTCAGAAACCTGTATGAAGGGCAAGAGGCCACAGTCAGAACTGGGCATGGTCTTACTGATTGGTTTCCGATTGAGAAAGGAGTGAGACAAGGCTGCATACTGTCGCCCTGCCTATTTAACATATATGCTGAGTGCATCATGAGGAAGGCCGGTCTAGACGGGTCTTGAGCTGGAGTGAAGATTGCTGGAAAGCGTATCAACAACCTTAGATGTGCGGTTGATACACATGATTCGAAGAGAGGAGTCGCTGAAGAAAGATTTGATGCTGGGAAAGGTTGAGGGTCACCGAAGAAGGGGTAGGCAGCGAACGCGGTGGTTAGATGGCATCTTCGAGGCGTTGCAGATGAAGTTAAGTGATGTTAGGAAGATAGTGAGAGACCGGAAAGCGTGGCCTGATATGATCCATTGGGTCACGAAGAGTCGGACACGACTGAACGACTGAACGGAACTGTGACTAATGCAGCGGAAGAACCGATTAATTTTATCGGAGGGATATTAGAGGCAGAAAAAGCCATCAATACCTTGGTTTCCATTTTCACGTAGCGTTATGAGTACTTGCTGGTCGCTTTTGATTTTGCGTTACGTCTTCTATCGTATGGTAGAACAGCGAGAGAAGAGCGGCAGTTGAGGGTGCTGCGTCAAATACTACTTGATCGCAGCGAATACATCCGTTCACCAGAAATTTGCATGACACCTTCGGCGTGTTCTCCTTCAAGGTGTAATTCTTTGCGACTTCAGGCTGCGGTGCAGTTGTGAAAGCGTGGTGCACTGTGGGGCGACAGCGGCACCCTTGGGTGTCGACCTCGTTCGGGCTGCGTAAGCCGTTCTCCTACGTCGCAGAATGCGGTGAAAATTCCAGCAGCAGAGTGCGGTTCATGAGATTATGGGGAGTTACACTGTTGAGTGTTTAAAAGTGGATTGTGACTCTATCATGATCGCGCTTCTAACAGTTTCCGATGCAAAGAATCTCAGTTACCATATAGACCACGGGAAGCATCCGGAGGACTTTTCTCTGTGAAAAGCGGAGGATGGTTAACTGACATTTTGGGAAATGCGGCAGAAGGGAACAATACGCGTTTGGAGTGCAGTAGGTGAAGTTTGTTTTATTCTATACGAACGGCTAGAAGTAGGTTTTATTTTACAGCTAGAGCTGTCCAGCGTGCGTCCGTGGGTATGATGTCTTAGAACTTCTCGTAGTATAGTTATGGAAAAAGCTAAGCTTTCTCCATAACTATACATATATGCATGTTGCTCTGGAACCTAAAATTCACCTCAATATATTGTGCAACGAAATTACTTCCACGCCTGTCCCTGAATCTTGCGTAGTACAGTGATAACTGTTTTGTTGTTTGTGACAGAGAAACAGCTCTTGAAGCCGGTGAAAGATAAAAGCGAGAAAGAACCGTATTGTTTGTGCAGCCATGATTCGGACTGTTGAGCGAACCTTAGGCATGTAATTGTATCACATAAAACTGGATTCCAATCGTTGGCATAATGTGCAGGGCGGTCAGCGGAACTACAGAAGACACCCCCGCATCCGCGATTCCTTCTTCATTCGCTGCGAAGGCTCCTGAGGAGGAAGCTCAGGTCAGCGAGGTCATAGAAGATAAGCCTGGCTCTGGTCGAGTGAGGCGAGGAGGGAAAAGGTGCATGACGATATCCTTCTCCCAAGGGGACTGCGTGTTTGCGTGTTTTGCTTCTGGGTTGCCGTTGGGAAGAAACTAAAAGGTTGCAGAAGTCAAAACATTAAAAGTAAAAAAGCAGTAAAAAAAAGCATTTTAAACCCGTTATTGGATGTTTGAGAAAAATTTGTAGCCAAACAATAATGCGTTCAGTGCATTTAATGTGCACACATAGGGTATGTGGAATAAATAGTGCTCTTGCTAGAATGAATTCAGCTAACACAGCTTGCGCGTTAAACATTAAATCGGTGCATTCTTGGACAAATTGGTCATAATAAATCCACAGACAAGCTTGATTCTCAGTGTGAACCTTGATTTTTATCTAGTTTACGCAAGAGGCAGATGCGCTCAGGAAATAAATTGAAAATTACTGGCATGGAGAAAAATTCAGTGCGCTTTAGGCTAGCTGAAAGAATATATTCCACCTGTGTCCTAACATGGCATTGTCGTGCGCCCCAAACAATTGTTTATAAAGGATGTCCGGTAAGCAGCACCTCTGTTGAGCGGTCAGGTTCCCTGTGTAGATATCTCTTCGTAATCATAAATGAACAAGGGGCGCTCGGGAAAGTTCTACCCCTCCCCCCCCCCCCCCCCCTTTGGAGCAAATGCAGGATACACCTTTATGTTATACTTCTTCCTCATTAGGGACCTAACTATGCGCTCTGCGCAATTTTCTGGGGCCCGACAAAATGTTTGGGTGGCTACCGTCACTCTTGGTAACTGCTTAGCGCGGTTTCGCATGTGTGATTCTCATTGAGATATACCAAGATTGTGCATCACGTCAGTCTGGAGTAAAGAACCTGCAAGCGCGTATCTTAAGGGCATTGTCGGTAGCGCTCTGAGCGAAAAATCTTGAGATTCCCAGTTTCCATTGGAGGTCTATGTATGGGCTACGCAGGTGAATTTTCGGACCACCGGCGGAGTTAGGCTCCACTATTTCTCCGGCAGCGAGTCAACGCAAGATGACTGCCGTTTGGAGATGGAGCTACCCACAGTTTCCATTTGGGCAGATTATTGATTGATTGGTGCGCAAAGCACCGCCTCAATAAAAACTTTGAGGAGGCGCTGTGATCCCGTAGAACTGCTGACCCACTGATGCGTGTTATACTATGAAGCAGATGAGCTTAATTGCTACCCAAATGCAGCCACGCCCTTCGTACTTGCTGCTGCACGGGAGTGTCTTATTTACAGCTAATATTTCCGTGCATCATTGCACACGTGCAATTTGGTAACGTGGGTGCATCAGCATTGACCGTCATCGACTCAATGTGCGACTCTGTAAAGCTCATAAAAGGTGTTTTGGGAATAATATGTTGATTTTTTTCACATGCTGCATGAAGAAGAAGCAAAATTTTATAATGCGTGGCTTAACCGCCTTACAGGTACTGTGTGAATTGCGCTGTGGTTTCGACACCAGTACTTTCTGGGCATAGTCCCAGCGTCTGATGGGATAACCGAGAACTGCACGTGCAATGCTTAGCAGCCGCAAACGAACATCAGGCTGATTTTCTCAAAGAGTTTGAAAAGCATTGCAAGCATCGCTGCTCAACATGACATGTACTGTTGAACAGACGTGCAGTAACTTGGTGCCGTTATGATAGTGCATGCACTTCTCTCTGGAGCATCCGGTGAGAGGCTGCAACCAGAAAGCCAGTTGACGTCAACGAAAATAGGGCGCGCGGGAAGGTGTCACCATAGTCGGTTACTAGCGGTCACCAAGAGTACTTTCAAAACTGTGTTTAAAAAGAGCCTTCCCGCAGGGCTTTTAAATTTGACCTGAATGCTCATAAAGATCATATCTATTAATTGATTGCGTTAGAATATTATCGCCATTACCGTGTGACGATATCTTTAGGTAGAAAATAGCAACACACTTTCATCGAAAACCATTGAAAGTTAGTCCTTGTTGTCGTTGTAGGTAATCTTCAACGAGTTTGAGAGAAGCAGTGATATATACATTAGCAATGCTCAAAAAGGCGAAACAGCCGCGACCGATCTTAGCAAAAAGCAATATGTTTGGATTAGGCAGCGATATATTCGCTATGTATCTTTAATAAAATAATGTTAGTAATAAAAATTATTATAATATATTAGGCGTATTCATGAATGCTGTCGAAATAGATCATAAAAAAGTTAATTTTCCTACGTAATATTCGATATATATTGTTACGATGGTAGGTGCGGGGTTGCGAAATTGGCGTAACAATATCTTTAAAATATGTCACAAATACCATAATTGAAATTGCATTTTGAGCAGATTTCGGATAGGTGGAAAGTACATATCTGTTTTTAGCATATTGGCAATTCATTAAAAATGTGCTTTTCTAAATGCGAGTAAAACTGATTCATGTGAAGTACACTTCAACTCTTGCTCGATACTAAAAACGTATGTTTAACCTGTTGAAAATGTTAGACCTGAAAGGACGCTTCGAGCACACTTCGATTACGTGAAAAATATCTATGTGTTTTTAGCATATTGGGAATGTACAGAAATTGTACTTCGGCGAATATATATCTAATATGCCTCAAGTACAATTGAAACCTTGTTCGATATTCGAAATAGGTTCTTAAAGTTAGTCGAAAATGCTAGACCAACATGTATGCTTCGAGCATATATCGGATGCGTGAAAATACATTGCATCCTTGACACCGTATTCAAAATTACTTTTCTCGATATGAACATCGTGTGAAGCACACTTCATGTATTTATCAACACCTGAAATTAATTTTTAATACGTGCACTTTTTCCTTCAGCTCTAATCTCTGACGCACGTAGCGTTCATCTTGACTAACATCTAAATGCTACATTAAACGAGTAATTCTGCGACAGCACTCGGAACGCTGCGCTAAAAATCTTTAAGGAACAAGTATCTGACACGTAATTCTCATAACTGGCGCCAAATTGATGATGACGTCTATGCTACCCGATGCCTATTGTTCCCGTTATGTGTCATTATGTTTCAACACGCACGCATGTAGACAGATGATTCTTCACGTACTAGACTAGCAAGGGTGAAGATTGAGTTTCGTCTGGAAATGCAGGTAATGGTAACTCGTAATATTTTCAACGCTCGATAGCAAGGGGCATGAAAACTGAGACAAAAGTCACTTAGTGTATATTGGTTAATAACATCATTTTTGTTTCTTGTTAGCAAGCACTGAAAATGTTTGGCGTATTTTTATTTCCTTAAATGATTTATAAGTATGTTTCTGCGGCATTTTGAGTGAATTGAACGACGTGCTTGCCGGCGGCGGGTACAAGTGTTTGTTTCGCGGTTCCTGAGCGCTTTTGATTCCCTATCTGCCTCTCGCAATGGAAATGTGAACACGCTATCACCCCATGCTCGATGAAAGAAAAATACTTGTCCATAGTATGTCGTGCTTGGACAGGACATCATCAGTAGCGGTCTTTTTTTTTTACACGTGGTGTCTCAAAGTGGTGCTGTCAATATGCGCCGTGTCAGAGCAAAGCAGATTGCTGCCGTCAATACAACTTAATGCAAATGCTCAGGAATTGTATATTCCCGTGTCTGTTTGGAATACCGCAGCTACTGAAACACGCGACCGCAAACTGCTGCATAGCAGAATACAGTTTTAACAGGCCACTGTTTGTTTTCTGTATGCGCGAAATGAGGTCTGAGTACCTCCCTTTTATTTTTGTTGTTAAACGTCAATCGCGGTATCTCACTGGTAGAGCGCTCGACTGCTCATTTCGAGAACGGGGGATTCGACCCCGGCCGTTTCAAAAGGCGCTCCTCGACTGTGGGATTTTACGTCACGCTAAAAAATCCCACGTGTTCAACGACACCGAAGGCCGCCACTGCATCCGTCATATATCCCATGTCGCTTTGGTGAGTTAAACCCTATATGCTATTCTTTTTCATGCGGTTGAAGGCTTCTGCGCATTCGTAACAGTGGAAGGGCGCACATTTCGCTTTAGAGAAATGCTCAAGCGTTTGAGAAACAAATCTTTACAGCACCTTTTAAACTTAATATTACATGATACAACAACGTCAATATACACTGGTAGCCCGTTAGAGTCATTATAATCCCTTTTTGTCTTTACTGTCTTTCGAGCAAATTCGTTGCCTATGACAGGGGGAGTAAAATAGCTTCATAAGGAATTAACTATCGGCGTTTAGTTGTTGAATAGATCCATATTTATAGTCGTATGATAAGATTAAATCCATTTCATTCGGGATAGTTTTATATCCGGCGCTCGATTTGGAAGTAGCACTGATATTGTGCTTCGCTTGAGGTTTTCTCACTGCTGAACAATAATTACAATGATAAACAATTCTTCAACCATCAAACTTCCTTGCCAGAACATGAAGCGGCGAAGCACAGTTTTTACGACGTTTTCGCAGGTACTGATTCGTACCTTGCCCTTTAACGTTATCAAAACTTAATTGCTGATAGTCATTAATTTTGTCGTGTGTAAATGTTGTTTCACATACGGAAACTACTGTGATTGTAAAATATAATTTCAGTACTAATTTACCATTTATCAACATCACACACATCACAAATTATTTACACTTTCTTCGGTTTCAGGAAATCAATTAGTCATTTCGCAGTGCAACACTTTCCGATTCTCAGCCGCTAGGAGCATCCGCCTTGTTGTGAACTCGGCAAACTCAATCCACTCAGCGCTCTACACGAGGGGAGTAAGATTTACTTTGCGGCGAGGTTTGCTCTACAGTATCGGCGCAATCTCATTTTCGGGAATATTTTTGCCTTGTTGTCAGGCCAGAGCTGACGTGGACGTGATCTACGGCAAACCGCCGGGCGGTATACCCTGTCAGTGCTACATTTAACTTGCTTATTCTTCGAGCCAAGTGCGATATAATGAACCAGGCTGCCTAGATTCATGTACTGCAGGTGACAGCAAGAATCTTGCATCTGAGGGGGCTTGGGACTAAATTTGCCTTTCACATTCCTAAAAGACACGCGATGCTGTTGAAAGACTATAAGAAAGACAATGTTGTCATTATGTTAGTGGAACACTTCATGGCGAGTATCAGGCCTGTGACCGCGGTACAAAACAAAAAACGTGCGAAGCGCTTCTCCGCATTTTTATTTTTTGGTGCATTAGCGAAATCTACGTTTTTTTTCTGAACTATTGGAGCACTCTAAACAGTAAATCGCTAATGCATTGCAGAAGGGACGTTTTATTCCTCAACAAACCCACCGTAAACGCGAAAGCAAACCCAGGCCGCGTGCGTTTGTGCGAGCGCCACCTCAAGCCGATACGCAATATCGGAGCAACGGTGGTGCCACCTCAAGGTCGATCTCGCGGCGAATAAAAGGCGGAGATGAAATAGGCGGTGGTATCACAGCGCCTGGCATGAATGCAGAGGAGGGCTCGATAGCTGTTAAACGGCGTTACTTTCCCTTAGTGGCGATACTGCCGTCGGCAACAAATGAGAAGGCTTGAACTTCACTTGAATAAAGTCTTTATTTGGCTGCCGAGCCAGCAAACGAACTAAGCAATCGCCGATTTCACACGTCAGCGCTCGATGTAAAGGCTGCAAAGAAAGATCGAGATAAAACAGAAAACTGTGTCTAGCACTACCTATAACATTGCAAAAATATACTCGAGTGGTCGGCAACTTCGAGAAGCATCTCGGAGCATCTCTCGCTACAAAGAAACTGGTAAAGTTGTGTCTTGCGACAATGAGCATGATCAAACAAAGAACACAGAATTGATTCGCGTGCCACAATCAGAGTGGTAAAGCCGTATGCCGGCGGCTGTCAAAAAAAGAACATATGCATGTTTGAATGGTTTGTGGCATTACTCCCCTCTTAAAAAAGGCCTCGACCCGCTCGCAAAATAAAACAGCAAATATTAGAATAACTTTGGCGGCCATAATAGGGTTTGAGGTGCACAACATGGACCACTTCTGGGCCCGCCCGGCGACTTTCGGATGTGGTCGGGCCGTCGGAGATGACCTCATAGTGGAGCTGTCCGGCTGCCTCGAAATATTCTGTATGGTCCGAAGTGCTGCCGCAAAAGCTTTTCACTCAGTCCGCGGCGGCATATCGGAGTCCAAACCCACACTTGGTCTACCCACCTGTTCTCTGCATTGCGTGCCCGCAAGTTGTATCGTCGGGCGTCAGTGTGTTGCTGGCTTTTTATGCGCAGCCGCGCAAGCCGTGGCGCTTCCTCTGCGTGGCTAAGGTAGGCGGCAACGTCCAGGTTCTCCTCGTCGGTTACGTGCGGCAACATTGTATGGCGCCTCATTGAGGGCTCCCTGCCGTACACAAGCTAAGCTTGAACGTGGTCGCTCTGGTTGTCTCCTGGATGGCCCTGTTATATGCGAAGATCACGTACGGCAGGATAGCGTCCCAGGTCTTGTGTTCGGCGTCGCGTACGTATCAATCATCTCTGCGATCGTTTTGGTGAGGCGCTCAGTGAGTCCGTAGGTCTGGGAATGGCAGGCAGTTGTGCTCCGGTGGCTCGTTTGACTGTAGTGCAAGATGACCTCGTCAGCTCCGCCGTAAACGCAGTACCTCTGTCCGTGATAAGCACTTCAGGAGCGCTGTGTTGCAGGAGGATTTACTCGACGAAAACCTTAGCAGCTTCTACTGCAGTACCGTTGGGCAGGGTTTTCTCTTCGGCTTAACGGGTCATGTAATTGGTTGCCACTATGATCCATTTGTTTCCCGCTGATGAAGTTGGGAAGGGGCCTAAAGAGGTCTATCCCAATTTGTTGAAAGGGCTTGTTCAGGGACGGTATTGGGTTCAGTAGACCAGCTGGTCTGGCTGAGAGAGTCTTGAGCCGCTGGCACTCACGGCCTATTTTCACATAATGAACAACGTCGGCAGGCAACTGTGGCCAGTAATATTGTTCTCGTATCCTCTGCAACATATGTGCAAAGCGGAGATGCCTCGCTGTCGGCTCGTCGTGCAGCGCCTGCAGAATCTACCGTTTAGAGTTTTGGGCACAACAAGTAACTGCGCGATTCTGTTGGCTGCGATGTTCTTCTTCGTGACGACGTCATTGTTTAGGACGAACTGACGATAACTGACGCCTGAACACAGCTGAACGAGAAGCAATCTTTCCTTCGAGGTAATAAGCTAGGGCTTTCAGGTCGGGGTTCGAGCGCTGCTGCTGTGCAAAGTGCTGGCGCTTACTGGTCCCAAAAAGGCGTCTTCGTCGTTGTCTTTCGGAGGCGTGTAAACGGGGGCTCGTGACAAGCAGTCTGCTTCGGAATGCTTGCTGCCACACTTGCAGACCACTGTGATGTCGCTCACAACCCTGAATGGTAGTCCGTAGAAATAGGGGAACTTTGGTTCACAAAGTACTTCAAGGCAGAAGCCTTTTCTGGCGTACTGTTAGGCAGTGACTGCTAGACTGTTTGTGATTGACTAATGTTTTATTTGGCTGTATACTTTCACTGTGCATCACTACACACTTTGACTTGCAAATTTGACTTCTTCTCTAGTGTGTCTCTTTAACCGCTTCTTCGGCTTTGGATATATCCAT
This sequence comes from Amblyomma maculatum, assembly GCF_055883805.1. NCBI lineage: Eukaryota > Metazoa > Arthropoda > Arachnida > Ixodida > Ixodidae > Amblyomma > Amblyomma maculatum. Next base: position 102,303,858 of record NC_139350.1, on the reverse strand, counting down.
GTCTTTCTCTATGTTTAGGTCGAGGAAGATATCCGCAGACGCCTTATGCCCGGTGAATTCTTCATGCTTGATCGGGTCTACATGTACTATTACTGCCTTGTGGTCACTGAGCTTGCGCTTGGTTGTGAGCTTGAGCTCCGCGGCTTTAGCATGCTTCATGTTGGGCGACAGCGCAACTCGAAGGTGACCGCTGCCATGCGAAATGAGGACGTCAAGGACGGCGACAGCCTTATGTTCGTCCATTGCACCACTCCCATTTTACTTTCGCAATGCGCAGCCAAGCATTCGGCGCGGCATGTTCCCAACCGATGCGATCACCTCTGTACGCCTAAAAAACGCGTTCCGGTGCGCTAAAGCGTAATTGGAGACGGGTGCCGTTCGACAGTAAGACGTAATTACATTCAACCCGTAGTCCCAATCCTGTAAGCGTAAATTTTCACTAATTGCCTCCATCCAATTGCCTAATTAGAACAAGCATGGTAATTAGTGTATTGCACTTTAGTCAATTACCAGTACAAGGCATGCTTATCAGTAAACCTTACTTTCCGTTCAGCAAGCACAAACGCGCTAAGTGCCTAATTGCCACTACTATACTACCAATTAGCTAATTAGTTAATTTGACTATCATTTTGCTCAATTTTAATTACACCCGCTCTTGAACACGTCCACATTAAGGGAATAAATTATTCAGTAATTAAACAAGTTAGGCTAATTAGCCTAATTGCATATGAACAGAATAATTAAAATCAGTCCCACTTACGTGGAGCATCACTATACCAACCCTTTAATTGGTTGCATGGCTACTAGCCAGAGTACAATTAGCCCCGATTAAATTTCGCGCACTGTGACATCAAGACGATTTCGGCCAATTGAAAAGCGTGATATTTCTGTCGACAACAGCTTCAACTATGAGGCAATAAAGGCTGCAGCCTTAAAATCTTGATGTGGCCCAATTGATGGCAAGGTATTCTTTCTCCGTCGTCGAGTAGTTGGCATCAGCTTTCGACAGAGAACGGCTAGCGTACCCGATAACATTTTCTTGTCCATCAATTGTCTGAGAAATGATGATGATAAGCTCTTTACTTACTCCCACAGAAGGGGAACCAGCCGTAAGAGTGGTCGCACTGCTTAGAGAAGGTCAGTAGGAATCCCTTGGGACTCTACGGCCTCTAATACGCGCAAAATGAGCTGGCGCTGTTGGTCGAGCTCGGTGGTACGCAGGAGGGACTCCCACGCATCCACTGTTCTAAATTGTCGGCATTGTGTCGTGCACATGTCCACACCATGCGAATGAATGTGGCCAGTTGTGAGCAGTGTTTGCACGCAGGTGCAATAAATTTGGGAAAATTTTGCTATATAGCCATGGGTTTGGAAAGGTTCCTGTTTGTATTTTGCGCCAATGGACGGCCTCGCGCCGGCATAGTTCCAGGTGTACAGGGGGGTATAGACACCGTTCGAGCCGATAATGCTGGAGGATGTCCATGTATGTAACACATACGGGCGGTGCAGTACTGAGCCAGGTAGGAATCACCCCTCTGAGGGCGACTTCTACATATATGGGCCTCACGCCTCGCATACCTCCGCTTCCTAAACGTATGCATCCAGAGTATCATACAGAGCGCAGAGCCGACTGAACCCGGCAACTCCACAAACATTTTACTGGTCGCCCCGACGTTACATACACAGATGCCTCCCACCAGACACTTCGCCCCGCAATGGTGACGCTTGCATTGGCACCGCACCGAAACTGGCCCATCGCCTGCAGCGTCCTCAACGCTGAAACTGTTACACCGCGGAAGAGGTTGCCATCGCGTTAGCTCTTACCAACCCCTTCACCAAAGTAGTCGTTAGCGATTCTCAAACAGCAATTAGTTACTTCGATGCAGGTCGTATATCCCGACGGGCGCACACTATCCTCCGATCTCTCCCCTTACCGTCTACACCTCATCTTCTCATATGGGCCCCAGCTCATGAGGCGCTCAGTGGGAATGCCCAGGCGCATGCTCTAGCCCGAGAACCTAGCTACCGGGCGAAGAACCGTCCTCAGCCTGCTGCTTCTTCTGACACACCCCAAGGCACTCATTTTCTGAGCAAGAAGTGCGCCTAGGCCAACGCTCCTTGCACCGGCGTCAATTTTTGTCTCCGCATTTTCGTTGAAGCACGTTAGTACAGGAGAGGACTGTAAGCGGCACTTAAATTTCTTGACAGAGTCACCTTGCGGCGTTTCCCATTTAAAAGGTACGTCAGCCTCTGTAACTTGCGTCAACGGTTCGGCGATGCACGAAAAATTCCCGAAAAATTGCCTATAGTAAGCACACAGCCCAAGGAACCTGCGTGCGGCTTTATTGTCAGCTAGCTGTGGAAACTGTGCGATCAGAGCTGTTTTCTCCGGGTCACGGAGAAAAACATCCTTGCTAACGATGTGCACTAGGAATTGTAGTACCTCGTTGGCGAAATGGCATTTCTCTGGTTTCAACGTTAGCCGTTATGTCATGATTGCCTCGAGCACTGTCGCTTTTCAGATGGTCTTCCAAGCTTGAGAAGAAGACAACGAGATCACCCAAGTATACCGGACAAATCTGTCATTTGAAGCCCGCCAGCCCGGTGTCCATTACTTATTGAAATGTCGCTGGTGCGGAGCAGTGGCCGTATGGCATCACCTTGAACTAGAATAGGCCGTCCGGTGTGATGAATGCGGTCTTCTCGTGATATGATATGAAGTTCTTAGCGTTGCATAACCGATCCATTTGTATTGATGATGCGGGGGAGAGGACAGACGTCTTATTTCGTCATGCTATTCAAGCAGAGATAATCGACGCAGAAAAGAAGTGCCCCGTCTTTCTTCTAAACCAGAACGACTTGTGCTGCCCAGAGGCTCTTTGACAGCTGAATGTCGCCATCTGAAGCATTTCATCGGCTTGCTCACGGATGGCTTGGCGCTCTTGTGGAGATACGCGGTCGGGGCTTTGGAGTATAGGTCTGGTGCGTTCATCCGTGACGATCGGTGCTTTAAGGAGCTTGGCGTACTTTTGAAGCTGACGAAAAGCATTGACTGTAATTTTGAAGAATAGCTCGTATCGGGTCTTGCCTGCTTCAGGGTGGTGCTGGATTATTATCAAACCTGGGATGGGGCCTTGGTTAGTTTGTTTTTTCGCGGGCTCGTCGGGGAGGGCAGAGACATAGCTGGTGTCTGCTAAGTTGTTGAGGAAGGCGAGCGTAGTTCCCTCGTTGAGACGCCGGTATTCTTCGGCGAAGTTTTCGCCAGAACTTGAACTTTTCTAATCCGGAAATGGGCGACGCGTTTTGCGGTGCCAAGTCCTCTACTTAGCAACAAATGAGTGTTTCCTTCGACAATCTCCTTTCACGATGTCGATTTCTTTTGTACACACATGGACAATGACTTGATCGCGGGGGTACAGTCAATTCTTCGTCGAAGACGTGTAGAGCGACGTAATGCGTCGTAGTTTTCGCGGCAGGTATGGCTCTGTCCGTCGAGAGTTTCATGAGTTTGGAGCAAAGGATGATGATCGCCTGATGTTCATTCAGAAAATCCATACCCGAAATCACGTCGCACGAGTATTGCTGTAGCATAACGAAGCTGGTAGGTATAAGTACATTCATTTACTCTAAACCTTGTGGTGCATCGCCCCGATGGCGTAATAAGGTTTACCATCAGCGGTACGGATTAGATCGCAAGTGGTCGTCGCTTCCTGAGATGGGTGATGAACACTTCATGGATGACAAAATAGTCGGATTCGGTGTCCACTTAGGCGGTGACCGTGCGACCTTCGACCGTCGACAGCAATTATGAGATGTCTTGTTCGTGTCCTCTTATTGCAAGTTGGCTTCGGTGCTCGATCTCGGCTTCGCCGTTAGCTGAAGTCGCGGCCTGGGCACACCGTTGTCACTTTGCAGGACGGTGGCGTCAACTTTGAGTATGGTCGTGTTCTCTTCGACGTTGTCGTCGTGTGGAGCTGCGTTTGAACAGCTGCGTCGTCGTCACTCGTCGTTGTTGGCGGAGGATCATCGTGTTTTCGCCGAGAAGCAACCTAACCTCCAAACGTTGCTCTCTTTAGTTTCCACCTACAGGGGCTATGGGATCTTCCTCGCACACTCTCATCATAGTTGCGGCCTGGCGACGTAAATCACAATAAGCTGTTCTGTTTCACTGTACATCACATGCTCGTAAGAAGAAAAGGCATTGGGATGGTTTTAGCTTTTATCTACGTATAATTTCACACTTCGCCAGCCAAACAGCATAGTCAACTACAAATTCAATGAATCTGCGCTACATTTTTTATCAGGATACCGCTCGGCTGCCATATATTTCCTGCTTGTCACCACGGCCTTCGATGTAGTGGGGAATACAAATCTATCTTTATCAGTTTCTGAACGAGAACAAAACAAAATGCAATTACAGGGTCACTTGGACGTCTCAGAAGAAGAGAATAGAGAAAGCGTACCCTTCCTTTCTTGTCACTTGCCTCTAATCGTTTGCCTCTTTTGACGCTCGTTGCACTGCTACATTATATTATAATTGGTTTACAAGAAAGGGAAAGCGCAGTATCTGTCACACTTTATCCGGCAAGTGTGAGCTTGGACGGTGCACAATCTCTCCTGTCTCGTGGTGTTTTTCTTGGAGCGCGTTCAAGTGCGGGATTGCAAGGCAGGAACGCTAGACAAGAACACATCTCGCGGAATCTCGCAGAGTATGATAGATCTCGCGCACAAGACCTGGATCACATCTCTCGCCCATGGGATTTCGTTCTATGAGCCTAGAAAGGCTTTCACCCCGCCGGGATGGCGCAGTGGTTACGGCGCTCGACTACTGTTCCCAAGGGCGCGGGATCGAATCCCGGCCTCGGCAACCGCTTTTCGATGGAGGCAAAAAGCAAGGCGCCCGTGTGCTGTGCGATGTCAGTGCACGTTAAAGAACCCCAGGTGGTCGAAATTTCCGGAGTCCTTCTCCACTACGGCGTATCTCATAGCCTGAGTGGCTTTGGGACGTTAAACCCCACAAACCAACCAACCAACCTAGAAAGGCTTTCGCCCTAAAGAAATACTCCCATTCAAAGCCGCCATGGAAGGATGGGAATACGCTTCACGAAACAAGCCTCAAATTGCGCACCTGGTGTTCGACTTCCATTAGGGGTCCAAATATTTTGTTGAATTCCACCTACAAAGAAGGCTCTAAACAAGACGCCAAGGTTATGAAGGAGTTGAACGCGCTTAAAACTCCCTTTACAAGGACATTAGAACTCTTCTGTTTAGGTCAGTGCTTGTCATGCGTTTCCTACTAACCTTAGGACGAAGCTGGATGAAGCTAATGAATCGCAGTTAGCATGCCTCTTTCTAAGTCGCAAAAACCTATGCTTGCATTTTAAATTAAGCCCGCTTTTTTGTGCTGGAACTTTCATCCGTTCATGTAATTTCTCCACTTCTGATTGTTGCAAAAATCCTGCATGGATAGGAGTAGAGGACAAAAATAAAACGTTTACCGCTATCAGGCAAAGCTTGTTTATGGTTTTGTATCTTTCTAGGAAGTGTTATTTCTCGCAATCCACATTAAAATACGTCACCTTGTTCTTGAAGGAAATAACCGAAAGTGCATAAAAAATACAATTATTTTATTATTGCAAGCTTCAATTAAATCTCGTTATTACAGTTATGCACGAAAGAAAATATTTATTTTAAAAAGTAGGGTATTCTTGGTCAATTTTCATAATGAGCTTTTTTTTGTTGAAATTCAGAAGAACATGCTGGAAAAGAAAAACAGAGAAATAAAATAAGGAGGTCTGAAGTTCTACCACATCTGGCCATTAGAGCAAAAGAAAAATGCAATTAGCGGAAGCATATAAGACGCACTGTTAAGATTATTCTGGTGCTTTGTATAAAGCAGAGAAAAAATGAGGCAAATGGAGAATGTCGTTCACGTAATAGGGAGGCATGCAAAGTTCCAAACTTCTTATTTCAATAAAATTGTAAAAACACACGAAGACGTAACTAGACGTCAATGTTCAAGTAAGACACCACAAAAAACAACACAAGAGCTGGAAGAGAAGAAAGACATCTTGCACAGAACTTTGTTCGCCTCTATTTTCATGTAAGCGTACCGGTTTCGGGAAGCATTAATAGGTTCATTTTCGCTTATTTAAAGGCTTTGCTGCTGCGATTTCACAGGCAGGAAATATCCTTCTTGCTTGTTACCCCTGTTCGCTTTATCACAAATCTTTTACTGTTTGGTTCTTGATAACTTGTAATTGATCGACTCATTGTGAGAGAATTTAATCGCCAATAATCCACAGTGAGAATTTTATGATCTAATATCTCACTATGAGCAATATATGCAAAACACGCGTGCAGAAAAAAGTTAAGCAAAAAGCATCGGTTGCCAGAGAGGCGGCAAACTGAAGAACGCCCTTTTCATTTATTTATTTATTTATTTTTAGATACTACGATCTGGTACAGATCATTTGCAGGCACTTTTCAAACGTTAGTAAAGAACTCTGAGTTACAGTCTCGCTATTAAGTTTATTCCATTCCGTAATTGTCTTCGGAAAGGAAGAATATTTAAAACAGTTATTTCGCGCGTCCACAGGGGTTATTTTTATTGCATGCCTTTGTCTCGTATTATAACCAGAAGCGTAAGTAATATAATCGGAAGTGTTAATATTATAATGACCTTTTACAAGCTAGACAAGAAACTTTAATTGGCAGATACGATTGCGCTCAGTCGCCGAAGGTAATCCACTACGCTTCACAAGCTCGCTGACAGACGCACGGCCATATGAATTATATACAAACCTAACGACCTTATGCTGTATGCGCTCAAGTTGATGAATGTTAGTTAAGGTTGAAAGGGTCCTATATATTTACGGCATATTCTAACATATCCTTCGATATGAAAGGAAAAAAGAGCATATATATATATATATATATATATATATATATATATATATATATATATATATATATATATAGGAAAAAAGAGCATAAAGGAAAAAAGAGGAGGAAGAGAGAAGGAAAAAGAGGAGGAGAAGGAAAAAAGAGGAGGAGAAAGAAGAGGAGGAAGAGCATAAAGGAAAAAAGAGCATATATATATATATATATATATATATATATATATATATATATATATATATGCTCTTTTTTCCTTTCATATCGAAGGATATGTTAGAATATGCCGTAAATATATAGGACCCTTTCAACCTTAACTAACATTCATCAACTTGAGCGCATACAGCATAAGGTCGTTAGGTTTGTATATAATTCATATGGCCGTGCGTCTGTCAGCGAGCTTGTGAAGCGTAGTGGATTACCTTCGGCGACTGAGCGCAATCGTATCTGCCAATTAAAGTTTCTTGTCTAGCTTGTAAAAGGTCATTATAATATTAACACTTCCGATTATATTACTTACGCTTCTGGTACTAGCGACCAATATTAGCCCCTGGTTGGTTTGGTTGGTTTGTGGGGTTTAACGTTCCAAAGCAACTCAGGCTATGAGAGACGCCGTAGTGGAGGACTCCGGAAATTTCGACCACCTGGGGTCCTTTAACGTGCACTGACATCACACAGCACACGGGCGCTTTCCATATATATTATATATGGAAAGGTGTTAGTGTTAGTATCCGACGTTCCGGTCCGGCACTGTTGGAGAAAGATAAAAGTGAGCTGAGGGATGAATAGCGCAAATGCAGAAAATGATTTCTTGCTATCATCGCCTCGAGGTAGCTGTTAATAGTTCACAGAATATAGCAGAGATTTTTTTTGTCGAAATGTTTGCCACCACGCATAATGACAAGGGAAGGGGAAGTAGGAGAAAGTTAGAAGAAAAAATTGTTCTCAATTAAAAATTATCACAATTTCCAGGTAATCTGATCAGCTGATGTCCATTTGCAGTATTCAGGTTCATGGTCCCCCGCAAGCCTGCTCTACTTAGGTGGCACTATCTCACGGATGCCGTAGCTGGGCACGTCAACAGCAGGTGTTTCATGTCGCACAGTGCCGCATTTTTGTTTTCATTTCCTTTAGGATCGCTTCACTAGCGACCAATATTAGCCCCTGGTTGGTTTGGTTGGTTTGTGGGGTTTAACGTCCCAAAGCAACTCAGGCTATGAGAGACGCCGTAGTGGAGGACTCCGGAAATTTCGACCACCTGGGGTTCTTTAACGTGCACTGACATCGCACAGCACACGGGCGCTTTGCTTTTCGCCTCCATCGAAAAGCGGCCGCCGAGGCCGGGATTCGATCCCGCATCCTTGGGAACAGTAGTCGAGCGCCGTAACCACTGCGCCACCCCGGCGGGTGCAATATTAGCCCCTGGTCCTTCAAACATTTGGAGTCAAGCATTGAAGCACGATGCTGTATCGAGCACCTTTGCGCACCGAAAGCTGCCTGTGCCTAGGAAGCCACCAACTTAACGTAAGAGCGAAGTGTAAAACGACGCGTTATAGAAACAGTTCACATTTTCTACTACGAATGTTCTTGCAAAGATAGTATGGTGCTATCTTGTCTAGTTAGGAGGAGGTCTCAAATGCCAGCAAATCTGTGATAACCTGTTTTATAATTGCTGAAAAATTTTTTCAACTTAAGGTTGCCCACAGGGAAGAGTTCATTGTAAAGTTTTAACGTTTTTATAATGAGATAGGTAAAAAATATTGACTTTACAGAAGTGCATTTACTATTACTCTGACTATTTCTCAACTTGTGACAGGACAGTCTATAGGAGAAGCAGTGCTAACACTAGGCCGCCTTTCACTGCATTTATTATTCGACTGTTCCTGGCTATCGATGTACCAACGTGGCGCTCAGTCCCTCTCCCGTGCGCTCCCCTCCTAAGCCTTGTCTTCCTTCTATTCGCTCTTATTGTATATTCCAATGCAATACGCTCCGTGCCTTAAAGTTAGCAATAGCTAGACGCTAGAAGAGTTTCACACCTCAATGGCCTGTGATGAGCATCATGGTGAAATCGATACTAGCATCTCGCTCGTCACTGATGACTTGAATAATCTACACAATCTGGTTTCCAACTTCCGCAACAGGAGCACCATCAGTGCAGAAAAAGGAGGGGTGTACCAGCACATAATAAAATCATCTACTGTGGCATACACTCGAGTGCAAGTTCTTCCGTACCTCCTGCTACACACGCCGTAATAGACTGCGCTGATCCGTCAGGCTGAGTGACCACGATACATCAATTTCTTGGATCATGTAAGAGCCCATTATGTACTGCGACACCTGGGTAGTCTTCTGGCAACCTTTGGCACCCATTACAATGAATATCCTAGGCTGGTGGGTGGCGCCCACGATGTTGTCGCAAGACCTGTAGACCAGAAGTTCATAGTGCTCTTCCAGCATCGGCTTCAGTTACGCGTTGTGGTCCCCTTGGTGGTTGTAACTGTTTGAGGTATCATCGATAGCATCGCAGATCTGTTTGAGTGCCGTCGTAGCCATGGGCTCTTAACAATGCATCAATGCATGTACCGGCTTTGACACCACCTGCACTAATTCCAGGTCAAATGCTACTTTGGAGAAAACGTTTACTCAGCTAGTCTGTAGTTTCTGGAAGAGCGAAATTCTCGATGCCCAAAGGACTAAGAGCTTCTTATGGTTAAGCTGGACCTTTGACTCGAGGCTCACTTTGACAGGTTCACGCGTGCTCTGTCTTTTTCTTGGTGACTCCCCGTGTAGAGCCCTCTGCGCCAAGATGAAAACGCTGGCGCACCAGCACCATTTGCGCAGGACTGGAAATACACAGCTGCAGCTCGGCGTTCGTTGTCTTTCTTCCACTCCCTATTGCACTGCATAAGTGCTTGCCGCATTGCCCGACCTCGTTCTTTCGTGTGTGCAATAACACTGGTTCGGCGAAAATTTGGGGTACGGCTGCATTCGTAGACGATGCAGCTGCTGCAAGGAGGTCACCTGTTGCCTTCTTAACATGAAGGCTGTAGGCAGCGGGAGTATGCGCCTGAAGGTCCTCGATGTGGCGGCTGAGGAGCCTCATTCTCCACGTCGGAGTCTCCTCGCACACCTTCACAGCTGTGACATGTTCTGCACAAACGCTGACTTTCAAATCCTGCATTATATCATTAAGAACACGCAAACCATCGCTGTAAATTGTTAAACTTGAGTGGATGAGTACAAGAATAGTCCATTCGGTCGATTTTACTAGATTAATTGCCTTATGGCGAGGTAATATTGAAAATCTAGTTTAATCACGCGCTTCTTCATGATGCGGTACACGGCGTATTGCTGAAGCTCTCTTCTCTCTGTCCGGTAGGGTTCGATGGCGGAGCTCCTGGTATCTTCTTGGAGGGTCGTTGTCGTTCTTCTTCCAATGTCCAGGAAAGATTGATGGAGAAGCTCACATTACCCTCATTTCAGCACCACAATTTATACTGTCTACCTAGCAGGTCGGGTAGGCAAGAGTTTCTTCGGGCTCGGGTCTGGTCGAGGCCTATATTTCAAATATCGGGCCAGCCTGGGACGGGTAACGACAAACGTTGATGGGCTCGGTACGGGCCCGGGTGAATAATTAAGATCCGTGCAGGGGAGTGCTTTAATTTAGATTATACGAGTATGGAAGATTACTCGGAAAGATATGTTAAAGCGATGTAGGTTTTCCTTTTCGCACAAGCCCACTTGCTTCTTCGGCGCTTCCGTTTGTGCATGCTATTTTCAATATACTGAACAAAGATTATTATTAATATTATTATTAAAAACTTGTGCAGTTGCACTATTTACGTAGAAATTTATTATCACGTACGTATTATACGTAGAAATTTTATTGTGGGACTCTATCGTGACAGTTTATGCACGCGAGAGAACATTAGCGAAGGCGCAGATAAGTACACACGTAGCATGGCCTTCACACCGCATTCAGAGCACTGCTTTAAGCGTCTTACCTGGTCAGCGATACACTGCAGAACAACAAAAAATAATTACCGACGATTACGTTGCTTCCTAATGCGAAATTTGAGCGCGGCAAATAAGCTGTTTCACCTTTTCGATAGATTGAGGCAAAGAAATCGAGCAACACATGTATGCGCTATCACAGAATTTTTTTTTATTTTTCACACGTATTCCTTTAACAAAGACTCCACTAACAGTTCTTGACAGTCATGAAGGAAGCTTTGTGGTCGGAGAAATAGACTGATATATGTTCGACTTGGTTCACCAATGCTTGATTCTCAAAGACGAGATCTATACAAGTGCCTCGCGAGGTTGTCACAGCCGTGGGACGCATTACGAGCGAGAGGAACGGGATGTTCTCCCGCATAAGTGTGAAGAAATTTCCGGAGACTCGCAGGAAGAGGGGGGAGGGGGGTGGCGTGTACACCCAGCGGCAAACGATGGGGGCAGAAGCGCGCGCAGCAAGCGGACAACGCGATAAAGGGAGGAGGGAAGAGATAGCAGCGACTGACTGATGCTGCTGACGCCGATAGTGAGTCAACCCCAGCTGCGGAGTTGGTTTCAGGGACAACGCCGCCGATGCCGACGCAAACAGTATGATACCCTCGCTTCCGCAGCGCCAAGAACCAGGTCTAGCCGTGGGAAGGTGGTCACGTATTCGTCAACGTGCCGGGGCCTACGTGAAATAACCGGCGCGTCGGCAACTGAAGAGCACCCTATCCGCCACACAGGAACAGGGGGGGGGGGACCCTCCCCTCCTCTTTCTGCATGGCGGCGACGGTGTTCTATGCAGTCACGTTATCTTGACTCTCTAGCGGCGTACAGCGGCATCCAGCGGTATCAGTCGGTCGCTGCTAGCGCTGGGGGGATGAAAGGGGGGCGGAGCTGGTTACGAGGCCGACGACGACGCCGACGCGAAACCCAGGAACGGACGCCAAAGAGCTGCGCTCTAAAACAAAGCCATTAGAAGAGTCGGTGAGCAAGCGAATTACCTACGGGCATTAATAATGCTTTCATTGGACGCGCCTTTTCGCATGTCAACACAGGCATCCGTTGTAGCACGTCGAGCGTTCCGACGTAGACGGTCGCTCTGTTTCCATGCTCATCATCAAAACAGATCACCGCAATTTCATTCTACGGCCTCGCGAATAAAGTTCACATTCAATGCTCGTCCCAGTCTTACAATACGAAACTTGACTCGCCGCAGAAAGCACGGCGCAAACGGACACGGTGCGCGGGAGGCTAAAATAATGCATCTATGCGCGCTCATTTCTGCCTTTAGGCGATTCAGTGAATGTTTCTCCCAAATCGCCGATGTATTTATGCAGGGAAACGTGCGATTAATGTTCAGACATCGAGAGGAACTTGGCAAGCACCGGAACCCCGAGCAACTGATTGAAAAGGGGCTTTAGTTCCTTACGAGCGCGCCAGAGGTCGCCACCGTAGTCGCTTGAAATCACAAATAAAAAAGTTGTTCGCCCTGTACGCGTGGAAGTAGAATGGAAGAGGGGAGGGCGGCTTGTCACTTTATTTTTCCTCGGAACCCAGTCGCACAATTGTTGCAATGCTAGCGCTTGGTGTTAAACGGGAATTTGCGCAGATAATTGCGCTTCGGGGAAAATATTTTTCAGATATTACTTAAGCATTACTTTTTAGTAATATTAGTACAACAGTTTAGTGCAAAAAGAGTAGACGGAAGTGTGCAAACAAGGTGGCATTGCAGATGAGAGAACAATCGCATGTAACCGAGAAGTGGTTAAGATTCCGCAATTGGTACACAGAATCCTTATGCACGCAGCTTTGAAGATGAAGCGGCTCCGTGCTCTTTGGGAGGGTACCGGGCATACCTACTGTCAGCGACGAGCCATGCAACACGAGCAATCGAATGCGCGGAAGACAGTAGCCAAAACAAAAAGCCAAGACCCACTGGCTAGGATAACTGTTTTTAAAAGCAAGATGCAGATTTACTTGTGTGAACGGCGTTTATGATGTTATAAAACTCGACGAGTAATGGGAATAACAAACGTACGTCATAGTAAAATATTGTCCTAAACCCACAGAAAAAAAAACACGTTTTATGGTGAGTGCACACCTTAAAGAACTATAATCACTACAGGGAGGCTTTTTTGTTTGTTATAGCCACCTTTTACTTACTCCCTATTCAGCAGTCTGCAGTATCTGGCAGGTGAATATCTACATATGCTCAGTACAGCCGAATCGAAACATTTTGGAACTGGAATCCGTTTTATATTGGCTAGGAGGGGACACACCTTTCTACCTTTAAACGCCTTGCGACTAAGCTGTGTCCCCTTCTAGCTAATGCAAACAAGATTCCGGTTTATTGTGGAAGAATCATGAGAACAAGGTCACCATGCAAATAACATGGGCACTGCTTCACTGAGCAGTTCTGGCGCAGAAGTGAACCATGAGCGCCGTCACAGGCAGTTGCAGCCTGCATAGCAAGAGCTGCGACATCAAAGCCTGTTTATCTTATCTTGAAAAACGTTATATTGAAGGAAAAAACGAAAACTGAAGTTATAGACGCATTTTATATCGCCAAGCGTGTGGCAACTGCGTTAGCTCTCCATGTTCATTATCATGAAACGTGGTTGAATTCTCACATAAGAAGGTCAGAACACTACAGCCCTCATAATTCGCGCTCGTCCGGTTGCTATCTCTGCTTCGTGCCCTTCCACCGTAGCGCCTTTGGCGCATTAAAAAAAATTGGAATAAACGTGGTTTCTATCAATCTGTTTCGTGCAGAATTACTTCGCGTTCTTTTCTTATTTTGGTACTTACATGATCATTATAAGTCCGTGCTTTCATGAAATAAATCAGTTGGAGGTATGCGATCTCTGTGTGCTAGTTCGTGTATTTTTTTTCTCCCTTCCTATTGCTCGGTTTGGAACTTTCTGAGCTACGAACGGATTAGCCTAATTTTATTCCTTACCGTGAGAAAATTGTAGTGCTTGCGCCATCTTCGGTTAATGCGGCAAACAATCGTTATCAACCCTCATACACTCAAGATATCTGTAGCATGGGGGGTTATATACACTTCCTTGAGGTTCCAATTGGTAGAGCCAACAGCGGGCTCTGAAGATCCTATGACATCGCGTAAGCAATGCGCCTTCATAATCAGGTGGGTAACTCAAACTGGACAGTTTGGTCTCACGGGGGCAGAGTTGCACAAAGATGCGCTGGTTGGGTCCGCAGACGCCGCTCTGTTGTCTTGCGGAAGAAGAATACGGTGCACGATTGCCACGACCTGTGTCGCCCTACCTGTTTAGATATATCTTCTGAGAACAAACAGGGGCAGCGATCAACATGAAAAAAGGTCGAAGGCAAGAAAGAACTGTCGGGCGCAAGATCGCGCTTACGTTTACTGCGGTGCGGGCATGATTGGTAGGATGCCAAATGCAGAACGATCAAACAGCGACAAGCGCGCCCCTGTGCTGCTGAACATGGAAGGTTGACACCCGTGGTGCTGGAGTTTGCAAACAGAGGAAGTGATATCGTAAGTTGGCCCTGGCGGGATGCTACCACAGACCTCTTTCTCTATTAAGAGATTGTGTCCTATCACTGCAACGAATACCAATTCTCGCTATTTTATTTTATTCTATGTTATAACCACTTACTACATTACTGCGCCTGCACAACCACGTGTAAAGTGGCTCTTCAAGTTCTTGCAAGTGTTCTTTCGTTGCCTATTCATTTATGCAGCTTATCTGCTTAATTCAAGTTCGTAAAAAAAAAAAGAAACCCGGCAACCTATACTATATAGTAACATTAAATATAACCGTTGTGAAGCACAGATTTTGTTCAATCCCTGCACCGATCATTCCTCAAGGAAGTTTGTCTCATTTTAATAAAGGCACCTATCGGGAAGCCATGCTTTTTTCATCTCAACGCGCACTGCATATCTATTTAATGATGATTCATTCCCACATCACTCAGCGGGCGCCGCTGTTGGGCTTAACTCAACCCAACATATAATTATTGTAAATCGCTTTCCTCTGCAGCCGCCCTCAAGTGCGTATGAAGGGGAGCTTGTAGCCTTCCATTCTGCTGCGTATTATGTTCTTAAAAAATTCTAGAGGTCACTTTGGACCACTAAAGTGCGATGAGGCGAAATCCAATATAGCGCGGGGGATAATAGCACTTCACTACGGTACCTCCACCTTAATCTCTTCTTTCACTCCCGCCTTTCTCTGTCTTTACGGCGTGATACATGTTTCCGCGGAGAATTGTGACAGATACCGCGCCTTTTCTGTCCTGTAATTCAATTTCAAACGCCACTGATGCCTGCTGTACTGTGTGGTGAGGTGTTCGAAGAAGCGGCAAATGAAAGTTTCCGCACGGACGCTTGGGTCGGATGCCCGGCGGATGACGTCATCACCTGTCGGGACGGTACAACGACGGCCCCTTGTCGAACACAAGCAGCACTTCATTGTACGCATCAAACGTTCACCGGCGTTCTATAATTATTTTACAGGAAAGGAAAGGCGCACTACCAGTCACTCGCGGAATCCCGCTATCATCCTCAAGGTAAAAAAAGGAGAATTACGAAGAGCTTTTCATGATCCGAGGCCTAGCGCACTTGGCAAAGAGCTGGACCGGAGATCCAAGAAATTGAGGTTTGATTCCTGGTGGAGGCAAAGTTTATTCATTTATTTTGAACACTATAGCTCTCGAAAGCGTGACACATCTGCAGACAACCTTCTGTCGACAACGATGAGGCATTAAAGGCTTTGGACTTAATAACCCTACTACTACGCCTACTCATTTCTATACTAATCATTTGTCCCTGCTTTCTACTATTTCTTATTCTCATTAAAAAGAACCTGTCGCTTTCTTTGCCTCTCGCTCCATTCATGGCATCCCATATCCGGAGCCACTGTGGGATTTATGCTAATGAGTTAGCTGAGAATGCAGCTGCTAGTGCATGCCAACACGGTCGATTATAAATGTCTACCCTTTCACGACGTTGCGTGTGTTCTCCACACATCCTTCTTCCCTTGTTTTATGGAGCACCTTTTGTCGTGAAAATAATGACGGCACATAATTACTTCATTGGATACCTGTCACTCCCAATATTCCAAAAATATGTCCGCCTCGTAATTCACCAGCAATTTTATTCACTGGGCGTAACATATTTCCTTTTTACTTCTAAAAGTACGTCTTCCTCCTCTTTATACATGGCTCCTTTGCAAAAAATGTGTGGAGACATTGGTCCCTACTTCTAGAATTATTATCTTACAGCTCTCCTACATTCTCGTCTAAATTCATTTTGCTCAACAGACCTTACACCGTCTCATTACCGGACTCTTCTTAAAAGTTGTGTCGTTTGTGTGCAGTCATTTAAATTAACATGCTGCCAGTTTTATTTTTCTACATGTCCCCTCTGAAAATGTTACTTATGTTTTAGTTTGCTGCTCTATTTCGTATAATATTTTATTCGACATATGCGCTCCAATCATTTAGGCAATAATTTAGAGCTGATTTACATTTCTTTACTCTCAATTTTTGTCCCGTGGTTTAATTCTCTTTCCTTCCAGGTATACGCTTTCTTTTCTGTCTGCCTTATTATGAGGGTCCATTTATCACTTGTCTCCTGTAGTGGCATACACACTGTTGCTGCCAACATTCCATCCTTAATTTTTCCCTAAAAACAGCGTTAACACGAGAGACGGAACACTATACTGTGTACCCTCTCTCTGCTTCGTCCTGTGTTAGCGCTGTTTTTAGCCACAGATTATGCACCAACTGGCGCACACGTCCACCCTGTTAAAATTCTATCCTTGGTTTACAGGCCCCATCGGATGCCCCTTTTCGATGTAGGCAAATAGCCAGGCACTCTTCTGTTTGGGCTAGATGGCGCATAGCTTATTTTTGAAATGAATACAAGCGTGTGTGTGTTTTTGTGCGCGTGTATTCATTTCAAAAATAAGTCAGGCACTCCTAAGCTGCGCAATGGCAGTACACGCTAAAGAACCTCAGGGGGCCGAACTTTCCGGAGATGACTACTACGGCGTCTCTCATAGCCTTGGTCGCTTTTGTACGTTAAGCGCTATAAACCAAATCAACCTATATTTAAAATAAAAAAATACCAGAATGAAATGAATAATTTTACTGATTCCATTGCTAGCACAAAAACATACCAGAGTGTGCAGAACTAATGAAGGGTAGTTCTTTTCCAAAACCTTACCCCGTCGCTTTACACGCCCTTGGCCAATGCCGAACAAAGAGAAATTTAAATTAGTTTCGCCTACGTGAAGCCTTTTATTGCAAAAGCAATAATACTCTAGCTTTCGAGCCTTCAGCGTAGCGCGGCCGGTAGCCCCGTCCTAACCACGTGACGCTTTGACGTCACACCCCAACTGACACTCGGGTGTGGGCTGGCAGAAGCTGCCAACTTGGGTATCTGTGCTGAGTCATCAACTTTGTTTTTTGTTTAATGTGTAGTTTAGTGCGGCTTGGCTTGGGTATTTATACTGTGTGTTTGTTCAATAAAATTCAGTTTCCAGTCAGCGTCCGTCCTGTTTGCTTCTTGATTTTCGTCCTAGTCTGTAGCGCTGTTTAATCATTATATCACCGTACCAACTTGCCCAGATGTCTCCTCTCTTGCATTTTTGGTTGATGTGGGCTGGTGTTGGGGCAGCGAATCAGAGCAGTATTATAGAGGCGGAAAAATGACGATGCGATGTTACGATTTTTGGCATCCTCAAAACGACAGCATTCTTTTATAGTGGTATCAACTTTGCGTAAGTCCTTGTACACAAGGACATTGAATGCACCATCTACGATGTCCTTCAAGACGTCACCAACATTTTGGGACTCCGTCATTTTGCGAACACAAAGGGCGAACACATCGTGCATGTAAGCCACGTGTGATTCGGTAGATGTCTGGGCATGGGTCTCGAGTATTCTCTTTGCGGTAAGCACTCGACCAAGGGGTTTCCCAAAGAGTTCGCGGAGTTTTTCTTTGCAAGCAGTCCAACTTGTCAGCTGGTCTTCGTGAATCTCGTACAAGGCGATAGCACCGTGCCCTCGAAGTGAAAGACAACAATGCCTAACATGAGTGTGGAGTACCAGCGATTATATGTGCTCACACGTTCGTACTTACGTGTCTATTCTTGCGCGTCCGCTGAGTCCATACCAGTAAAACAGTCAAGATCGCGCTGATGAGTATAGGATGACCGATGGCAAGGCCTTCGTTAATGCGGCATTGTCGAGTAGGAAATAAGGCGGCTGCTGCGGAGTTCCGCAGTGTGGAGGCTGATGCCGGGATCAACGGCCGCACCTCCACCAAGATGTTACGTAAAGACTTAAAGTATTAAAAATAATTACAATAAAGCCACAACTGGCTTAGCAGCGCGCTTTACCACGAAACAGTTCCACTTCTTTGTCATCCGCTTTTTTCCTTCCGCGAAGCAAGGAAGAAAAACAATTGTTCGTCGTCTCGTAACAATATGCTTAAAATTGTCTCACGAGTCTCTGTCTCTATCTCCTCAAGCCCAGTATGCGTCCGGGACATTTTATATAGCCGGTCCATCACATTGATGCTTCGAAGTATGCGTTTTTGTCTCGCGAATGCGGAAACACTGCATTTGTGGAATGTGCTTTTCGCTGCCTTGCGTTAGGAGAGAAATGAGAAAGCTGAGATTTTCGTGTGCATCTAAAACGGCCGCTTCGATGCTAAACAAATGTCCCTGATGAACACGTAAGGCAGACAGGAAAGACGTTTGTTGCCGCACATGGATATGACCGCAGCAGCAACAATAGGCGACAAAAAATACCCAGAGCACCACGTAATCTACACTGCAGAAATGTGAAAGCCTGAACACTGCTGGTGCGCATGGTGCGTCACGTTTGCTCTCATCATTATCGACTCTATGCACCGTTACTATCATTGATAATGCAATCATTGTCTTTATCACTTGTTGCAGTGTCAACGCCATCGCTTTTATCATCCTCACTGTAGACAAGGAGAATTATGAGGTGTGCTTGACGATCCCGAACGTGGCGCAATTGGTTAAAGCGTTCGGTACGGAATCCGAGGATTGGAGGTTTGATTCCCGGTAGAGAGAAGATTTATTTTCCTGAAGACGTTAGTTTCCCTTTCGGGTGATGACGTAATTTGATTAACGGCTATAGTGTAACCAAACAACGCTTTCGGGTGATGACGTAAATTCATTGACCGCTGTAGTGTAACCAAACAAACAAACGCCGACAGTATGAGCCAATAAAGTCTTTAACCATAAAAAGCTAAATTATGTCGGTTGCAACGCAAAGGCACGACTATAAAACGCTTCCCTCGCTAAAAAACACTCGTTTATTTGGGTTGTAAAAAAATACACAGAAACGGCATACGACAGTCGTTTCTCAATACCACTTTTCAATGACGTACGTGCCTATTTTGGTAAGAGTAAGAAATCCGCTTCATGTTCAGCGTCAGCAACACGAAGGCGCAGTTTATACTCAGCCGTAATGCTACACTCAAAGGACAAAATTACCGAATAAGGTAGGAAAAAAAGTGTAGCATGTCCTCTGTCACACTCCCTTGTATCAGTGTTGTACAAATTTACCAGAACCGCTTTGAAAAATTCTACCGCCTCAACCACACGCACGTTTGCGGTGAGACCGTCAAGAAAGCTTGCGCGGTATTGACCTTTCATTGCACAGTGGTGGTAACCTAGTTTAGCCGTGCGTGATGAGGAACCAGAATACTCTGTGACGAGATTGAAGGAGTGGAAGAGTCGGATGCTAATTTTCGAGAAAAGGCTGTGATGGCGTCATCTGGCGTCAAGCCATGGCGTCAAGCCAGACATATACGATTGGCTGGATGAGTACGACCGCTGTAGCAGGACCATACACTGGGACGCGACCATCATGCTGGCTGACCTCATTTTCTATTCGATGGGAACAGCTCGCACGTGGTTTAGAAATTACGAACAAGAGCGGGTGAACTGGAAAATCTGCAAGCATAAGCTTCAGGACCTGTTTGAGAAGCTTATCGGGCGGGCTCTCACAGCAAAAACAGAACTATCGCCTCGCGCCCTATCCCCCACGGAGTCCTACCTTGCCTACATTCAATACTTTCTGGCGTTGTATCGCAAGGTTAACACCTCCATGTCGGAAAGTGAAAAGGTATGTCATATCCTCAAGGGTATCGCGGATGACGCATTCAACATCCTCTTCTTCACTGATTGCTCTACCTTCGATTTGGGACTACAAGTCTGCCGAAAATTCGAGCAGGCTAAGTAGCGTCTGTTAAGGGCCTTGAGTGCCTTCCGAATACGGTGGCTACATTAGCCTGCGGATGATCTGGTCCCTCTGCAACAGCCTTCACATTCCACGAGCATGACTCGAATTGTCAGGCGAGAACTCAAGCCGGCACCACTAACATCTCCATTGCCCGACACCATGGTCATGATACAGGCCGTTGTCAGCCAGGAGCTTCCCGACGTCAGCCTCTTCTCCACCACCGTGCCGCCCTCGTCACATCGGGTCCTGTTCCACTAGAAGCAGCTGCAACCACCAGTCAAACCCGACCCCTCCCTCATGTTGCTACCTCAGTCGCAATCCTGTAGAGTGGTGCACGTCAGATGACAGGCCAATTCTTTCATTTGCTGTAGAGCCACCAAACTTCGCGTAATTGCCGTAGTCGTACTTTACCAACCTCTCGTTTCTATTACAACACTGACTGTTGGTACTACTATGATCCTGGATGCTTCCCTGCCCAACCTGAAGAGCTTCGCCTCTCATATATGGGACCTGGACACTTCCCTTCTCATCTAGATGAAGTTCTCACCGAAGTGGTCTCAAGTGTCCGTAACTCCATTCGATCTCCATCTCCACGGCATCGTCTTTCCCGTTCTCCGGTACCTCGTCGGAGCTCCTCCACATCATACACCGCCACCTGCTCGGGAAACTAACGAGTGAAGCGCCCGGGAGTGACGCTGCATTATCACCCCGACTTCAAACTCGGTACTGACCAGCGCAACCAGACGTAATCTTATTGATATACTTGTTGACGGAGTTCCAGTTTCTGCTCTTATGGACACCGGCACCCACATTTCTGTTCTCAGTTCTTCACTCCGTCGACACCTCAAGAAAATTCTTACACCCGCTACCTCATCTGCTGTTCGTGTTGCTGATGGCAACACAGCTGCTGTGATTGGTAAACGTACTGCGCGAGAATTAGCGTTGCCGACCGTCCCATCCTTATGTTATTTAGTCCTCACCAGCTGCACTCAAGACGATATATTGCCGCGTGCCTCTCTGAAAAGAGGACAAAGACGAACAGAGGACCAAGAGGACGAAACTGAGTGTAGTGCGTGCAACTGTTCCGATCAGTGATCGCTGCCTTGTACTCGTTACATTTTCTGGTGGAGGTGCTGGGTGCGATTTCCCTTTTTGCTGAGTTCCACCCCTCAAGGGCAACCGAGAGCCACCACGGATTTGACACCGGTCCATCGCAGTTGCAGCCGCCGTCTTCAAGGTCAGTCGCCAGAGTTCGGACCTCTTTCCTGCACGCCTGTCGCCAACATGCATAGATCTAACACGAACATTGCAGCTAACGGAGTCTTCACCACTGTTCGTTGTCCTCCTGTCTCGAACGCCACCGTCCTTCCATGGCGAGCTTTCTGAGGACGCTGAAGACTGGATGGACCAATTCGAACGGGTCGCCAATTACAACGGCTGGGATGAGCAAATGAAGCTTTATAATGTGTACTTTGCTCTCGAAGATTCAGCGCGGACGTGGTTCGTGAACCACGAAACGACACTGTCATCATGGGACCTCTTTCGTCGCCAGCTGTTGGCTACTTATACCGCCAACCACCGAAGAGAGCGCGCGGAGTCGGCGCTGCAATCTCGCGTCCAAGCCCCTAACGAACGTATGGGATTGTAATACGAGGACATGATTCGCCTTTTTAGGCGTGCTGGTCCGAATATATCAGAGGAGAAGAAAGTGCGCCACCTAATGCGCGGGGTGAAACAAGAACTATTTGCTGGGCTTGTGCGCAATCCACCTGGCATAGCATCAGATTTTCTAACGGAGGCCAACATGATAAAATAAACACTTCGACACAGGGCTCAGCACTATAACCGTAACGTGTCCGCCATGTCACCGGTCGTCGATGGTTCTGGCTTCAACCGTTCTGATGATGCTTTAAGGGAGCTTATTCGATCTGTGGTCAGAGAAGAGCTGAAACACATTCAGCTACAGGGTCTTACGTCGTCGTCGAGGCTTCTATCACTCGCGGAGATCGTTCGCGAAGAATTTAGGCAAGCCATCCCGGAACCGCCCTTGCCTGGTGCGCACCCACCGCCACCGAATGTGCCAATGTACGTGTCCGTGCTTCAGCAGCATACCCTCTGTGATCCTCCAAGAGTGAACCCCACTGTGACTCAATCCAACCAGCATCATAGTGGTTACGATTCTCCCAGAGCCAGAGTGGACACCCCTACTCGTGATCCAAGCCCGTGCCGTTCCCCTCTTCTAGCCGAGGCACGGTTTCGGAGGACTGACGTCTGGTGTGCCCCTGACAATCGGCCCCTTTGTTACCACTGTGGTGAGGCCGGTCACATGTTGAGGTTCTGTCCGTACCGCCACGCCGGACTTCGTATCTTTCATCCGCGTGCACGATGTCCTCGGAGTGGTGAACGACCTACCGAAATCGAGGAGTACCTGGCGACGCATACGAATCCTCCAGACGTTCCACAATACGGGTCCCATGTCATTACCTCTTCTCGTTATCGTTCTCCACGTCCACGTTCATCTACATACGCACTGGCCGCTCGCTAAGCCCCCGCTCCCTGAGCGGTCGGAAAAACTAGGAACAGCGTCCTGCGGAGGTGAGGCCGCTGACGAGCGAAGGGTCGAACATCCTCCATCAAGTTTAGTACAAGATAACGGCTATCAGACGGCGTCATGTAACGATGAACTTGAGTGCGCAGCTTCGGACACACCGGTTTCTATCGACGATTTTATCATTACAGCGTTAGTTGATACGGGGGCGGACTATTCAGTTATGAGCAGTGGGTTAGCCAGGAAATTGAAGGAAGTTTTGACCGAGTGGACTGGGCCTCAGATCCGCACTGCAGGGGGACACCTTGTTACCCTGGCTGGAAGATGCGTTGCGAGAGTTGCAATTGACGGATTTGTTTATGTTGGCGACTTTGTTGTACTTACCCACTGTTCGCGAGACGCCATACTCGGCTTGGACGTTTTACAGGCTAATGGTGCGATAATTAATTTGCAAGAATCACGTGTGACGTTTTCGCCGAGCCAAGCCATTGCGTGATCTAACGTCGACGGTTCATCTACGCCCGCCTTACGTATTACAGCTGCTGACGTTAAGGTCGCGCCAAGGAGCAGCATTATGGTCTTGGTAGAAAGTGACTCACCATGCGACCGCGACGTACTGGCAGAGAGGAACGTGGGCCTGCTTCTTGAGAAAGGGATCTGCGCTGCAAGAGGATTGGTTCGCTTGCGGGACGGTTGTGCGAAGCTCTGGATTACAAATTACGGGACCAAGTTTCAGCACAATGCGAAAGGAACGACCATCGCGTATTTTGCCGACTTTATTGAGCCAGCGAACGTCTGTACTCTGGCGCTGCCATCGCGAGCCAGATGCGATGTACCCGACATTTTATCAACTGTGGACATTAATCCCAATCTGTCGGTGGTTGAGCGGCGGCGACTCTTAGAGCTCCTTCATGATTTTGCTGGATGCTTTGCAACGTCTTCGAAAGTTGGGTGCACCCCAGTAGCCAAACACCGCATTATGGTTGACGCGGAGACCAAGCCGATTTCACAACACCCATACCGCCATTCGCCAATGGAACGAGAAGCTATTCGGAACCAGGTGCAAGAAATGCTTACCGGCGACGTGGTACAGCCGTCTACCAGCCCCTGGGCTTCGCCTGCAGTGTTGGTGTAGAAAAAAGAAAACACCTTGCGTTTTTGCGTCGACTATCGTAAGTTAAATCAGGTAACAAAACGGGGCGTACACCCGCTCCCACGTATCGACGACGCATTGGACCGGTTAAGCACGCCAAATATTTCTCGTCGCTTGACGTCAAGAATGGCTACTGGCAGATAGAAGTGGACGAAAGGGACAGAGAGAAAACAGCGTTCGTCACCCCTGACGGTCATTATGAATTTAAAATGCTTTCATTCGGTCTCTGTTCTGCGCTAGCAACATTCCAACAAATGATGCACACCGTTCTCTCTGGACTGAAGTGGCAAGCGTCCCTAGTGTATCTTGACGATGTCGTCATTTTCGCGGCTAGTTTTGAGGAGCACCTCGACCAGCTGCGAATAGTACTACAGGCGTTGCGTTCAGCCCAACTAACGATCAAACCACCGAAATGCCATTTCGGATTCCAGGAGCTCCGCTTTCTTGGCCATGTTATTAGTGCTGAGGGCATGAAACCGGATCCCGACAAGACTGCTGCTGTGGAACACTTTCCGCGCCCAACCGACAAAAAGTCCGTTAGAAGGTTTTGGGGGCTTTGCGCCTATTAGAGGTGTTTTGTCGAGAATTTTTCAGCGATTGCCGAGCCCCTTACGCTTCTTACTCGAGGCAATGTTCCTTTTGCGTGTCAAGATGATCAAGAGGATGCTTTCAACGAGTTACGCCGCCGACTGCAGGCTGCCCCGATACTTGCCCATTTTGATGAAAAATCTACTACCGATATTCATACCGATGCCAGTAATTTGGGACTCGGTGCCGTTCTGATTTAGAGGCAAAATGGCACTGAGAAAGTTATCGCTTACGCGATTCGCTCTCTTTCAAATGCAGAGGCAAACTATTCAACCACGGAAAAGTAATGTCTCGCGGTAGTTTGGGCGATAACTAAGTTCCGACCCTATCTTTACGGCCGCCAGTTTAGGGCTGTGAGTGACCACCATTCGTTATGCTGGCTAGCCAACCTCAAAGACCCCTCTAGACGGCTTGCAAGGTGGAGCCTCCGTCTACAAGTATACGACATTACGGCTGTATACAAGAGCGGCCATAAGCACAACGACGCCGATTGCGTGTCTCGTGCACCAGTTGATGCTGTCGCTCCCGACCGAGAAGACAATGACTTCCCGTTTCTTGCTGTCGTCCCGACCACCGACATCGCCCAGCGTCAACGGGCTGACCCTGGTTTACGCCCGCTTATTGAGCATCTCGAAGGCCTTGATGTAGCTGTCCCAAGTGCTTTCGCACGGAGTTTATCCTCCTACAGCATTCGCAATCGCGTTCTATATAAGAGAAACTTTCAGCACAGGGAAACTTTTCTTCTGGTTGTGCCATCCAACCTCCGGCCAGAAATCTCGCACGCATGCCAAGATGAGCCTTCGGCTGGTCATTTAGGAGTCACGCGAACATAAGCAGGCATTCGGCAAAAGTACTATTGGCCTAAGTTGCTGCTTTCAGTCGAGCACTACGTGCGAACATGCCGAGATTGCCCGCGGCGAAAGACACCTCCGCTGAAGCCTGCAGGGCTTCTTCAGCCGATCCCTCCACCAACAGTGCCTTTCCAGCAATTGGGCACGGATCTTCTGGGCACTTTTCCAACGTCTGCATCAGGGAACAGATGGATAGTAGTGGCGACGGACTACTTAAGGTGATATGCCGAGACACAGCCACTTTCTCGTGCAACTGTTGCTGAATTGGCCCAATTTTTTCCCAAGGCCATCCTACTGTGCCACGCTGCCCCATCGGTTATTATTACTGACCGCGGTACAGCCTTTACGGCCGAACTAATGCAGGCTCTCTTCAGCCTTACCCGCACAAGTAATCGTAGGACTACTGCTTACCATCCGCAAACAAACGGACTGACTGAACGCCTCAATAAAACGCTTGCAGGCATGATTTCCATGTACGTCGACGCTGAGCATCGCACGTGGGATGAAGTCCTTCCGTATGCAACTTTTGCATACAATACGGCTGAACAGGAGACGACGCGTCTTGCGCCATTCCAGCTAGTCTATGGTCCTCCCGTCACCACAATATTGGACGCTATGCTTCCCATAAGTCATGCGACGATGTCGACATATTTCTACAGCGGGCCGAAGAAGAGCACCAGCTCGCACGATGCCGTATTCGACATCAACAATATCGCGATGCGTGTCAGTACAACCTCCGACACCGAGACATTCGCTACCAACCTGGTGATCTTGTATAGGTGTGGACCCCAACGCGCCGTCGAGGACTCTCCGAGAACCTACTTCGCCGTTACTTTGGGCCATACGAGGTCATTCGGCACATTAGTAACGTGACTTACGAAGTTGTTGCTCGGGGCCAACAACCTTCAACATGGCGGTGCTCAAGTGCTGAAACTGTTCATGTAGTGCGAATGAAACCGTGCTATAAGAGGCAGTGATCTTTTGCGCGTGTGCAGCTTTGTGTTCCCTACTGATCCTGTGTACATAATTTGAGGGCACCCACAGCATCGAGTTGTTACAATATTAAGCCTCGACTTTGTAACTGCACACTCCACTCTCATTGTTCTTGCAGACTATTTTATCTAGACCTGCCGCTCTGTGTTGTCGAATAAGATTATCCAACTTCAACGCCTTGCCTCCGCTCCGTTACATTTACCCGCAAGCAACCAGAAGCCGCTGTGTACGTGCTCATGTCGCCCTTTGACTCCGTTTCTTAAGGCGGCTACATTGTTTGCCCCATAACCGACGTGACTCTGAAGCTTATAATCGCTCTCCCTTACAACATGGTGCACGTAGCGAACAACCGCACTTATATTCAACTCTTGAACTTCAGCTTCTTTGTGCAAATGCTACATGAGGGCATTCTCTCGCCAAGTCAACCCACTTGTCTAACTTCAATGTGTCCGCTCTTTTACCCGAACCTAATCTTGAAGTGCCGCCATGACCTGTACCATCCGCACCTCTAGAGCCCCGCATATCAGGAATCGTTGTTCCTGACTTGAGTCATGACCATGCTCAAGCACGTACTAGCCTTCTGACATCGTACAGCAGTATATTTGGTTTTGGTGGCCGCTCCTTGCATCAAACGTTCCTAGTTACCCATCACATCGATACCGGAGACGCCAGCCAAACTACAGAAAACCTTACCGAGTCACCATTTCTAAACATCGTGTCTAAGAAGATGAGTAGACAGGATTTTGGGACGGGACATTATCAAGCCTTCTAGTAGCCCCTGGGCGTCACCTGTCGTGCTTATTATAACGAAGGACAGTACTGGAGGTTCTGCATTGATTACCGACACCTTAAGATTATAAAAAAGGACGTTTACCTCCTGCCCAGAATAGATGATGTCCTTGATTTCTTGCACTTTGTCAGCTATTTCTCTTGGATAGATCTTGGCTCCGGCTATGGGCAGATCGCAGTCGACGAACGGGACCAAGTGAAGGCCGCCTTTGTTACTGCCAATGGCCTCTACCAATTCAAGGTGATACCTTTTTTTCCTGTGTAATGCGCCCGCAACATTCGAGCGCATGATGGACTCTCTTTTACGAGGCTTCAAATGGACTACATGCTTGTGATATATCGATGACTTAATTTTATTTTCTGTGACCTTTGAAAGCTGTCTCCATCGCATTGATGCCTTTCTTCAAATCATCCGCTGAGGTGGCCTTCGGCTGAAATTCCAAGAGGTGTAACTTCGGCCGACGTGAACGCAACGTGCTCGAACACTTGGTCGACGCACAAGGCATTCAACCTGACCCCGACAAAATTCTTGCTGTAAGTGCACTTGCTACACTCTCTATACCAGGGACGTACGTAGTTCTCTTGGCCAATGCTCCTATTTTCGGCGGTTTGTCCCCAATTTTGCAGAGAGGGTTCGTCCACTCACTATTCTTCTGAAGAACGACTTTTCGTTTTGGTGAGGCCAAGACCAACCTCAAGCGTTTTCTGCGCTCATTGCAGCCCTCACCAACCCGCCGGTCCTGGCACACTTCAACCCCTCTGACCTAACGGAGGTACGCACTGAAGCGAGTGGTCACGGTATTGGGGCCATCCTCGCCAACAGCAGACGGGTCGTACTGCGTTATTGCTTATAGGGAACTTGCATTGCACTGCTGGCGCTGCGGTTGTCTCGCGGCATGCATTAAAAAGGCTGCGGCTAGCAGCTTGAAATGCGATAAACGACCGAGAACATTCAGCAGCATTAGATACGCATGTGACAGATAACGTCCTTGCCCAGGTGCTCTCGCTATAGCCGAATTATTTGACACACGCCGTTAAAAGCTTCGACAGAACGCGAAATCTGATCCTTGTAAGCTCATGCAGTTGGCATGAAAAAGGCCTATGAAACCGCCTCAAAAGTATTTTCTCTTCTCGTTAAGATACGTGCTAAGGCGCAACGATCGACACAGCAAACTTCATTGCAGGTTGCCTATGCCAGTCGCCTCCTTTCTATGGCTGAGCGGAATTATTCGATCACTAAACGCAAGTGTTTAGCCCTCGTGTGGGCCATTAAAAAGTTTTGCACTTGTTTGGCCACCCGTTCTCCGTCATAACCGACCACCACGCCTTATGCTGTATTTCTATGCTGAAGGACACCACTGGTCGCCTAGGGCGTTAACCTTGCGTCTTCAGCAACACATTCTTTCTGTTGTCCAGACGTCCAGCCGGCTGCACACTGATACCGATTGCCTGTCCCGCAACCCGGTAGATCCGCCGCCTTAAACAAGTGTTACGATTACCCCTGTGTGTTGTCCACATCTGGCCTTTTAGACATTCGCCATGAGCAACACTTAGATCCCAAGCTTTGCACCATCATAAACCGCCTCAACAGTGATCACCCTGATGCTCAAATTGTTTTGTTTGTGCTCCACAACGACACTTTATATTGGCGGAATATGCGTCCAGATGGCACCGAGCTTCTGCTCACAGTCCGCGAAAACCTGCTGGCCACCGTTCTTCAGCAGATGCACGACGCGCCCGCTGCGGGCCATCTTACTGTATCTCATAAGTACGACAACGTCAACTGGCGCTTCATTTGTCCAGGGCTCTACCGCTTTATTCCTCGCTACGTGGCTTCTTGTCACCTATGTCAGCGACGAAAAAAGCCCTCGGTTGTGCCTCCTGTATCCTTGCAGCCAATCGACGTCCGGATAGACCCGTTTTTTCGAGTTTGGTTTGATCGCCTCGGGCCTTTCCCTCTGTTTGCTTCGGAGAATAGATGGATTGTGGTCACCGCGGACTACACTACGTGCTATGCGGTCACACGACCAATACCCATCAGCTGTATAACTGACGTGGCTGCGTTTCTTCTACATGACGTCATTGTGCTGCATGGTGCTCCAAGCTAGCTGCTCACTGACCATGGCCGTTGCTTTCTTGCCCGAGTAGTTGACGAATTCCTCCGATACTGATCTATTAAGCAATATTTCACCACTGTTTACCATCCGCAAACGAACATTGCCTCACCGAACGCCTGAAGCGCACGCTCACAGACATGCTCTTAATGTGTGTGTAAGATAACCACCTTGATTAGGATATTCGTTTGCCATTCGTAGCGTTCGCGCACAAATCGTCCCGTCCCAATAGAATGGCTTACTCGCCCTTCTATCTTCTATTCGGTCGCCACCCTTCAGTTTCGTTTCAGGAAATGTCAGTTCTTACGTTGGTAACGCCATCTCCCGAGCTGACGCCGCCTTTGATAGTGCTCGCCGCCAACTGGCTTCCTCCCAAAACACACAAGAGCGACGCTATGATTCTCGTCATGGAGATGTCCTCTAGCTGAGCTCTCTTGACTTGCTCTGGACTCCGATTCGTCGAGTTGACCTGTGTGAAGAGCTCTTGCCGCGGTACACACCCCCCACCGTGTTTTACGGCGAGTGACTTCCGTGACATACGAGATCACCCCTGTGCATCCGCTACAAGAGTTTGCTCTACCACGTACCGATATCGTTCGTGTCGCACGAATGAAGCGGTACTACTCCAACTGCACTTCTCCGACATAGACCGCACCGGTGCTGTCCTTATAGCGACGGGGGCAATGCTACAAAACTGCCATTGCAGAAGGCAGGATATTACGATCAACAACAGAGACGTTGTGATACCAACGGGTGGCGTTAAGAGAATGTTGATGCTGCTGTGTTTCCATGTGCTGTGTGTTGTGTCATCAGCTGCTGTGCTTCTTAGAATAATCTTCCCATGTATCAATATTCATAACTACGAAGTAATTCTCATCTATTTCAGCTTTTAAGCCGAAATCGCATTAAGGAATTAGATGCTTTGCAGATGTAATGCAATGCATGCCACTAATCTGTCAGCGCTTCACGTACAACAGCAGTTTCCACGCTATCATAGAAGCGTGGCTCTGGTCCGTTCACAAAGCTAGCAACAAAAATAAAAAGATAAAAAGCTGCTTCGAGAGATAATTAGAAAGGCAGAGCGCCAGGGCAGAGCTTATCAGTGGTTCCAAAAGTTACGACCGCGTAGGTGACGATGGCTATCTTTTTCTATGCCGAGCGAAAAAGCAGACGATAACGACCATGGTCTAAGCCAAGCGCTGAGGATCCCTCGAAATGGTAATTATCACAGGCGTTTCGAAGTGGGTGCTGCATTAAATATGACATGCTATTAGTGGACGTTGCGCTTGCGCAATACTTCCGCCGCTCCTCCTGAACTCAGTTTCGGTTGCGTGCAGAAAAAAGCGTCGGACGTCTTCGGCCTTGAGAGACGCCATAGTGAATGACTCCGGAAATTTCTTCCACTTGTGGTTCTCTAAAGTGCATTGACATCGAACAGCACACCGAGGCCACTTCGTTTCGCCTTCACTGAAACGCAGCAGCCGGCGGTCGGGATCGCACCCGGCAACTCAGGTACATATATTATGGCGAGACTGAGCAGAAGTAATCAAAACTAATATGCCTCTGTCCCTGCCACAGAACTCAGGTATAGCCGTCACGCATGTTAGCACTGTACCATCGCTGCGGGGTTCTAGGAACTACGTTTTTCTTTTTTTCAAAAGCTGATATTACGCCGCCTTGCTCTTCACGTTATCAAACCACACACACCACCATGATAATTAAGACGTTAATTAGCCTGTTTCTGTTATAAACAGATAATGAGAGGCATTTTGCAGCACAATATGTCTGTTGGGGGAACCTTTGCTCCTGCAAATATTGTTTCCCTATTTTGAACTTACTATATTTAAAATTTTGAAATTGTTCACTGAAACACCAGTATATATATAATAATAGGCCTGACAATGATGTGAAAAGCAGAACGAAATTAATTAATTCCGAATATAAAATAGTAATCTGGCGTTAGCGTAATCCTTTGTTATCAGCCATTAAATATAATTAGGGAATAAACTATTGATGGGCGTTTTCCCAAGAGCTTAAATTGTATGAATCGCCGTCCGTTATACCAAAGAACGCTGTGGAACTAATATGCGCTATCGGAGCGACAAAGGACGCGCCATATACGGCCTCACAGAACAAGGAAGAGATTCGGCCTGAACAAATAGGCCTGCAGTACAGGTTTCCTCGTTTTAGGCCCCGTTGCAACAATGGAGAGTTCCTTAGAGGAATAATTGCTTGTGCAGCAGTTCATGATCCTCACTGGTGCTAAGGCGGGAGCTGCCGTCGTATCCGCCGGTGATGTAGATGCGGCCGCTCATCTTCATCATTCGGTGGCAACAGCGAGGGCCTAGCATGCGTTGCACCACTAACCAAGTCTCGGACGAAGGAGTGTAGACTTCGAAACTGGTGAGCATTACGCGGCGGCCGTCGTAGCCCCCGCTCACATACAGCTTACCTGCGCCAAAGTACCGGCACCGCCATAAGCATCTGGAGTGCTCAATGTTATATTTGCTCTTTCTTTAATTTACTCTCCTTGGTAAGCAGGGAGACACGGGTTTCGCTCTAATTTGTGCGTGCTCTGAAGTTATTGGCTTTATTTGAAGCTGTGGTAAAAAGGATGACATTAATTCACACCCCTGTAATCGGAAAGGCATTAGCGAAAAGACGAATACAGTAGCAAGGACACTTCCGAAATTGTGCAGCTTTGATCTGTTGCTCTTGATAGTGATCTCGGTGACGGTAAGTGGGAACAAGTTGTGGCTATGGGCAAGCGACTTTGCGGTCACGCTTTTTGTGAATGCATTTTATGATTCCTAATGTCGAGGGCCATCCATATCATAAAGGTTTCTAGCTAATGACAAGTGCGGCACCTCGGTATCGCTGTAATCAGAGGAGGCGCTAAGACCGTAACGAAGTGCAGTGCAAGCCGCTCCTTTTATCTCTTGTGTTGTGACACAAAAAGCAAAGTCGTATGACAGCTCAATTCATCGATCCATGACTGTGACAGAATAGATGATAATGATGATAAGCTCTTTATTTGCTCTCAAAGAAGGGGAACCAGCCGAAAGATTGGTTGCACTGCTTAGAGAAGGTCAGCAGGGATCCCTTGGGACTCTGCGGCCTCCAATTCAAAATGAGCTGGCGCTATTGGGAGAGCTCGGTGGTTCGGAGGAGGGACTCCCACGCATCCACTGTGGCTGTATTGTCTGTGTTGTGTCGTGTACATGTCCACACCATGTGAATGAATGTGGCCAGTTGTGAGCAGTGTTTGCAACTAGGTGCAATAAGATTTGGGAAAATTTTGCTATATAGCCATGGGTTTGGAAAGGTTCCTGTTTGTATTTTGCGCCAATGGACGGTCTCGCGCCAGGATAGTTCCCGGTGAGCAGGGGGTATACGCACAGTTCGAGCCGATAATGCTGGATGGTGTCTGTGTATGTAACAAGACGTAAATGAGTGCCCTGGGGAGTTTCAGAGGAAGCGGCAGTCTGAGAAGGGTGCCCCGCCCGGTAGCTGAGTTCTCGGGCTAGGGCGTGCGCCTGTGCGTTCCCGCTAAGCGCCTCATGGGCATATGAGAAGACGAGGTGTGGACGGTAAGGGGAGAGATCGGAGGTTAGTGTGCGCCTGTCTGGATATACGACCTGCACCGAAGTTACGAATTGTCTGTTGGGAATCGCTAACGACTACTTTGGTGGAGGGGTCGGTCAAAGCTAATGTGATGGAACCTCTTCCGCGGTTGCGGCGTTGAGGACGCTGCAGGCGTTGTGCCAGTTTCGGTGCGGTGCCAATGCAACCGTAACCATAGCAGGGCGACGGGGGTAGTGGGAGGCATCTGTGTATATAACGTTGGGGCGACCGGTAAAGCGTTTGTTGAGTTGCCGGGCTCGGTCGGCTCTGCGCTCTGTAAGATGATCTGGATGCATACGTTTGGAAAGCGTAGGTATACGAAGACTGAGTTTCTGCTCAGGTGTGAGGTCCATATACGTAGAAGTCACCCTCAGAGGGGTGATTGCTACCTGGCTCAGTACTGCACGGCCCCCATGTGTCAGCGAGAGGCGCTCATATTGAAAAGTTTGAGTCGCTTCAATCAGCTCGTCGATTGTGTGGGAGATCCCGAGGGTCGTCAGTTTGGTGGTGGAAGTGGACATGGGTAGACCCAATGCTGTCTTGTATGCCTTGCGTAGTGATGGATCCAGTCGCTCCCGATCTGTTCACGTGAGGCGAAGGTAAGGGGCGACGTAGGCAATGCGCGTACAAACGAAGGCTTTTACGAGGCGCGAAAGGTTGGATTCGCGCATGCCCTTATGCTTGTTGGCAACTCTCTTGAGCAGGCGGCTGATCGGGATTACAGATTGATCTATGCGCTGAAGAGTAGTGGCATTTTCTCCATTATCTTGTAGATGAAGGCCCAGGATACGGATTCGATCGGTACGGGGTATGGGGGTGCCCTGTACTTGCAGATTGAAGGATGCCGGAGGTGATCTGGGGCGTCTACTCTGGGTTGGGACAATAATGTATTCAAATTTGGTGGCCGAGCAGGATAGGCCGACTGTGGCCAGGTCGGTACCAACGCTATCGATGGCTATCTGCAGATTCTCCTCGATCTAGCCGTCACTGCCTTGTGTAATCTACAGAGTGAGGTCTTCGGCATATGGGGTGTGGTGCAAGTGGGGGATATCTTCCAAACGATTAGGTAGGCCAAGAAGCGCAAGAATAAACAGGAGTGGGGAAATCTTGGGGTGTACCCCATCTTCCAGGAGAGATGATGGAAGGATCTCATGAGCCGGTGTAAAGTTGCACTGTGCGGTTCGTGAGAAAGTCGCGTATATATGCATATGTTCGTTGTACCACCCCTAGCGTCTGGAGGTTCTGCAGAACGGCTTCGTGCTGGACATTGTCAAAGGACTTCGTGACATCTGGACCAACTATGACTGTGGTGTCCAAAGTGCTGTGTGTCAGCACCTGATGCTTGAGCAAGAGCATGATGTCTGGGGCCGCAAGGTGTGGTCGAAAACCAAACATCTTGTCTGGAAGTAGGTGATGTTCGTCCAGGCAACAGAGAAGACGGGTCTGAATTATATGCTCCAATAATTTTCCCACGCAGGACATGAGAAAAATGGGGCGGATTTTTGAGAGTAGGTGGTTAGCCCGGCTTGGGAATGACCACCAGGTTGGCGCATTTCCAGTCTTGCGGCATGGCTCACCGCTCCCACCATTTTTGCAGAAAGTCTGTGAGCGCATGAATCGAGGCGTCGTCAAGGTTCCAAAGCATACGGTTAGATATTCAGTCTGGGCCTGCAGCTGACTTTGTCTGGAGATGATTGAGCTCGGCTCGCACCTCCGGTAAAGTGATGGGAGCATCTAAGCGGACGTTTTCCTTCCAATGATAAGGCGGGAGAGATTTTACCAGTCCTGGGCGGATGTAGATGTCTACTAGTCCCTGTTTGAGGGCGTCCGAGGTGCCGGGAAATTGGGGGAGCTGCTGGCGAGCTTGGAACTTGCTCCCTACAGGGTCGAGGAGGTGAGGGAGTAGTTTCCAGGTGCTTCTGGTGTTAGGAGCCTTATCTATCTGGTCACATATATTGTGCCAGTTTTTGCGTGTAAGCTCTACGGCATAGTTCTCGATATTTGTATGGACTCGGCGGAGCCGTCGTCGAAGATTTCGATCCCACTTGTGAGTTTGCATCAGGGCCTCCAGCTTGCGCTTGCAGTCCCACAGTTGGGCATAATATCTGTCGCAGTTTGGTAGGGACTCTTGCACAGCTACTTCTGCCGTGACATCAGCAACTTGTTTGAGGATGTCGGCTGACCAAGCCGCGATGTCTTTGATAGGTTGGGAAGAGCCTTGCTCTTTTCGCTTGGCGGGAAAGCAGTCCCAGTTGACTACTTTAGCTGGTCGCGTATGCTGTCGAGTAGGCTCCTGAATGACAATCTCCAGAACGTAGTGGTCGCTTCCGAATGTTTCCCGAGTATTGCACTAGGTAGCTGCAATCCCGGTCCCGTAAAGGTGAGAACCGGGGTTGTGTCCCGCGAGATGCCCGTTCCTCTCCGAGTGGGTTGGGTGACATCCGTTAAGAGGTTCAGATGGAGTGTGTGCCAATCGTCCCAAAGCAATCGGCCTTTAGGCGTGTCGTAATGGTAACCCCATGCTTGATGTGGAGCGTTGAAATCACCGAGAATAATTAGAGGATGCCCTCGCACTAGCTGCTGTACTCGGAGGAAAAGTGGCCCGAAGACGGCCTTGCGTGATAGGGGTGGGCTATAGACGTTGAGCACGAAAGGCATTTCCTGGTCGCACGAGAGGGCTGGGGGAGAATTTCGAGAAAGATATGGTCTTGGAAAGTGGAGTCTAGCTCATGTAAGATAACCGTAAGGTTTCCCCTAACTAGAGTAGCCACCTGGGAGTTTACTCTTTTCGATGTGTATGTTCGATATCCAGTCACTTTCGCGTGTTTCCCTGCTTCTTGAAGGGCAAAGTTTTCTGGGAGGTCGTTCGCGGTAAGGAACTGCTGAAGGACCGCGCACTTGCGCGCGAACCCCCTGCAGTTCCATTACCAGATGGTAGCGTTACCCGAGCGAGCCGCCATGATTAGGTTGGGAGAAGTTCGGAGTGGAGGTCGTTGGGTCATTTGGTGTCTGAACCGGGAGCGAGGTCATGCCTTCATGTTTCAGAGGGAGTTGATTGCCTTACCACGAGATTCTAGCTGTACAGCCAACTGAGAGCTGAGGGTGCGAAAGAGTTCTCAATATGTTCCTCCAGTGATTGGATACGGCCTTGAAAGAAGACGCCCTGTACTTCGAGGCGCGGTATCTGCGTGCATGTCTTCCGTTTGCGTATCACTCGTGGCAAAAGCCTTACGTTTCTGGGCAGTGCCAGCTGGTGCGGGAGAAGTAGGAGGAGGAGCGTCTAAGCGTTTCTCGATAGTTTCGACTCTATGAACCAGTTGTGTTACGACGGACGTGAGGTGCGTAATGGCTTGTTCTAGTGCGTAAGAAGTGGGAGTCCCTCTTAGCGTGAGGTGGAGACAGTGGCGGTCTTGGCGGAGCTGGGCCCTGAGCTGCCCCGGTGGAGCAGGTTGCTGCTGCTGCTGCTGCTGCCGCCGCTGGAAGACTGCAGGCGTACCTGGCCTCGTTCTGGATGGCTTTCCGAGATGATAGCCTTGAGGCATTGGGCGTTGAATGGTGCCGAAACTTTGGCGGTCCCAGTGGCTGGCGTGGTGTAAAATTACCCGGCGTGGGGAGGCTTATTCTTGTTGCTTAGCAGCTTCAGCCTGTCTGCGATTTTCCAACTGACGGCGCTTGACGGCGTAGGGAGTGCGAAATATTTCTTTGCATCGGCTGTCGCCCGTGAGGTGTTCTTTCTCGCAGAGACGGCAGGTCGGCGTACAGGAGTGGTCGTTGGCCGGGTTGGGAAGCCCACAGCCTCGGCATTTGGTAGCTGTGCTCACGCATACGTCGGATCGGTGGCCGAGCTCGGCGTAGCGGTAGCATACCTCATATTTCTTTTTGAAGACGGCAAAGCGGTTTCTGCTGTTACAAAAAATAGATCTATGCACGGACCTGAGGTTGGGCGAAGGTAATCAGCATGGCAGTGGTGTTGCCGAGTCTTCTGAAGTTCTCGATAGGAGGGTTTCGGTTTTCTTGGAGTTCTGCTTGAATAGTTGCTTGATCGAGACTGAGATCAACCCCTCTGGTCACTCACCTTCCTGAACATTCGTCTGGTGCACAGTACGCTGATATTCCGTACGATCGTTGGTCGATGACGAGCTCTTTAAGATGTATGATGCGCTCAGCGCGTTCGACATTTGGTGTGCAGTAGGCAAAAGTGTTTTGTAGGTAGTTGGCTTGTATAAGTCCTCGTGCCGGATGGAATCGCGGGTGAAGTTTGCTGCCGTGCAGACCGCTTCGAGCAGTTGAAATGTAGTTGTCTTGGAGAGTAGTAATCCTCTTCTGGGGCGGACGATGAGCTTGAACGTGTTGCTAGGCAGGCGGGGCTGCTTGGAAGCTACCGAACGTATAGCGAGTTGGCGTTCGCGTTGGCGAGGCGTAAGCGCGTCTGCTACCTTTTCATAATCGGCCGGAGCATCGGGCGCCGAGCGAGCCCACGCGCTGCCTGCCGCCATGAAGGCGACTGTGGAGGGCGTAGAACTAACGCACGAAGCATATGCAGCTAGTGAATGGCTGATTCAAGTGAACAAGCTCCGGAAAGCTAGAACAGTGAAAGGGGGACTCCCGCACCCAAAGTTCGCGGCTCTCAGGATGGAACACTAGCGTCCCAAACGACCCCCGATGACAGAATAGAATCCTTGATCCTGAGAATATAGTTTTGATGAAGACAATAATGAATTCTGTTCAATGCCTTTCATATCTTAAGTGTTATATGAGCCCTTTATTTAGACTCAAAGGGAAGGGCACACTCGCAAGGATTATGCATCATTAAGTATAGATTTATTTCACACATGATTATTTCTGCTCGTTAAGGTATGCGCGAGACATTGAGAAGCGACTGGAGTATCTCGCATTCAAGCCCACCTCTTAAGGCGCAAGCTGAACCACCGCTACAAGCCCTGTACGCCTAGGGAGCTCTGGTCCAATGTCTAGAAGCGGAGTTGAACCGCTCCACGGTGGCAGTGCAACCGACAGCTGCGCCTTGAAGCCGGAAATGCAATCGACTACAAAAATACTGAAACGTTTAGAACATTTGCTACTTCAGCCGTGATAGAATCTCTCATTTACGGTAAGACTCGTCACCATGGCTGTGCCAGTGTAACGCGATAGAGGCGATTATTTTATGCTTAATGCATTCGACCAAACGTCCCTCAAACATGCGGAACTTTGCTAGAAGGCTTCAAGAATTAAGATAGCATACAGAACCCAAGATTTTGTCTTATCTTCATAGTTATGTTTTGAGGTCAATTTTACTGTCATTCGAGGAAAACACCCCCCTCCTCGTGTCAACTGAGTAAAATGTTGTTACATTTACACCGTGATACACTGTACGCATGAAATGATACTAACACTGCATGGACGCATGGTGCTTCCCCTTTTAAGTTTCAGTCCAAATGGCTCGACAGCAATAGCTCATACCATTCTCTCCCCCGAAGACGTAGATGTCCTTGTTCATTGCCGCAACTGTGACATAGTCGCGAGGAACGTGCATGGCTGAGCAGGGCTCCCATACACAGCGCTTTGTGTTTAAGCAGTCGCAAAAGCGCAGGCATGTGTCTGGCAGCCTTCCGCCCTCTATGTAGACGAACTTGCGCGCCACAACTACGCCGTGGAATGCCCTGCATGGAAACAATTCGTGTGCGTCGTTATAGCGATATGACCATGAACAGCATGCCAGGAAGCAAATATATCTTGTGATTGGAGATCAGTGTCAAAGCAAGTCTGAACAAAAATATTTGTTACGTGTTGACATGCAAGACGGCGAAATATGGCGACGTGATGAAAGATAATTTAATGGCTGGCCTAGCGCTACTGCCGATCATCCTCTTCGCAACACTTCCCGGGGCCACCGAGCGATAGTCCCGATCGGTTCATTGAAGTTGGTGGTGACGAGACGGTGAGGATGTTCATGGAAAGATAGACGAGAAGATTAGCTTGCCACCACGACGACGATGGCCCCGGTGATTCTTGGGTGATCCTCATCTCCTGGAGCTCTTCAGCCATCCGCCACCGAAGCATTCGTTGGACTGATGGCTCGAGGTCGCGTTGGGTGGCTGGGCAGGGTAGGGGTTGCGCGTCCAGGTCTTTAGGTTTTTCAAGTCCGTAGGGTCTTTGCTCTGATCGGGTCTCTAGTCAGTTAATGAGTGCGCCTTGTCTTCAGACCCGGGCTGGAAGTTAGGCGGAGGTAGTTTCGGCTGGTCGGGTCTGCGCAGCAAGGGCCGTAGCGAAGCAGTGTAGCGTTATCCCAGGGCTCTTGGTCAACGGTCCCAACGTACGGATGGCATCGATGCCCCAAGTCGAAGACGGGGATGACGTACCCCGCACGTGAATAAAAATGTTACGTGGTGACAAGCAAGAATTCGGCATAATATGGCGACAGGATGAACGATGATTTAATGGCCGGCCTAGCATCATTGCCGATATTCCTCTTCATAATAATATAATTGTGCACTAAAGGTTTTTGGATGCTAGATTATTGTTTGAATTGGTTGAAGTCAACCGCCAAAGCCCTTGTCGTTCCTCACGTGTAGTCGAGCTCCAATTGCCTCGTTTGCGTTTGATTTGCTGCTGATGAAATAATTAGTACTTCGAATTATGGCTTATAGAAGCCCGTAAAGACAGGTCCAAATTAGTACGATAACTAGGAGAAGCAACGTAGATAGAAACCTAACAGCAGAAAACGATGTTTTTCAGTTTTAGTTCGAAATACGTGTGGGCACCATGTTACACCATGGCTGACTTTTAACGACATAGCCCTTAAATATGGATAATGCATCATGCCTGGGTGATGTTCTGTGCATGGTGTGCAGCAGCCAGCGCGAGGCTCGTGGATTGTATGCCTCGCAGCACCCCGGCACAGTCTGGAGTTCCAGCCTGCCACCATGAATAACATCTCGTGCGGTACGCGGGGAAGCCAGTGCTCTGGAATAGCGCGGGTTCCAACCATGCAGAGAAACTGAAACAGGGATGAAATGGCTGCGAGTGAATAGTGAAAAGGTGTAATTTCTTCGAGTCTTCGAACAAAATCGGCAGTTTATTCCTGCGTGTTTTGAGTCTAGTCCCCAATGAATAAAATAAAACACCGCGGGAAATATTAACGCGGTTATTATTTGTGTGAATGCGCTGTGCTGCTAGATGCGAAGATGCAGGGCTTCATTAAGTCTCTATTCGTAGTGAAAGAGCCGAGAGGGAATATTATTATTCGTTACCAATAAAAAGCAATAAAAAGCGACTGAGCGACTCTTGAAGCGGCTGCTCTGTAAGCAAAGATATACCTTAAAAAATGGTTTAAAAATAAAACAGCGCAAAACACACAGACGAAAGAATAGAAACAGACACCACAAGCGCTGTTTCTATTCTTTCGTCTGTGTGTTTTGCGCTGTTTTATTTTTAAACCATGTATCACCAACTCGCCCGCCTTGCCATTCTCTTAAAAAATGACCTGGGAAGCAAGACATGCTATAGCACTAGCACTAGCCATATGTCGGTAGAAAGACCTTGTTAATACTCAAACATGAATGACAAAAAGCAGACGGAAGAATAACCGGAGGAGCGCAGGTCGAGACCGGTTCTGTTATAATTTTCTTGTTCTATCTGTTCTGTAGCGAAAGGCTGCGCGTAAAAGACAAACACATACTGCACTTGGACACTGGTAAAGGCACCTTATTTTTGATTGGTATTGAAATATAAATGCTCAAGTTTCGAACATTAAAGAGCTCAGATATTATTGCAAGTGCCGGAGCAAGAGGCGCATCTTCAGTTCTATTCTAACTGTGACCGTGAAAGTTTGAGAAAATCGACACTGGGCTCTCTAAAAGTGTCCTTCAGTGCTACATTTTAACGATATAGACAACAGAATAGAAATGTATTTGACGCTGTTCATATTTTCACAATAGGTGAAGCAAGGTGTTGGGCACTCACACTATACCTCTGAGAAGCCAGATTGTTCTCTCAGCTTCCGACATGTTGCGCTATTTTGTTTGTAGATGCACAGTATTTGGTAAAGGTGCCTTATAACCAAGCACGTGATTAGCTTTAGGTACTATCTTCCTAAATGTGTACCAAATAGCGGTATTATCTTAAGAATTCCGGCATTCTAAATGGGTCTGGTCAAAGCTGACTGTTATGATTGACACATATTTGACTTGAGACCTCAGGAGAATTTTTTTTACTGGGCCTGGAATTTCAGTTAGTCGCAGGTGCACCAGATGCAATTCGTGTCTTGAATGAGCGTAATTCAAGTAAAACGGTCACTGCCACGTGGTGACTAAAACATCTGAGGCTACAGAAGCGCTGAAATGAAGACACAGAAGAGCTACTTTTCAATAGACGCCAATAGCGTGATTGTATAAAATAGAAGACAACGTTTTCTTGCGCTTGTATCTTACTGCGTCTACATTTCCGATGGCGTCCTTTTGAACCCGTTTAAGATTGCTGTAATAGATCGTGTATTCCTCATGCTTTCCATAAGGCAGTATGAGTGCAGGTAGCGAGAAAACGCAAAGTACGGCTCGGCATGTATTGAGTGAACGATCCATATATTACGCATCTGGCTTGGTTGAAGTGGGCCATTCAATATTAGGCAACCGAGTGTAGCGACAAGCTCCTCAAAAAAGATGGAAGACACGTGAGGGCTTTGTAAGAGGCCCTACCAACACAAAAAAAACTGCCTTCAAATGCAACACAGACCGTATTGCAGAATATTTTCACAAGCGATCAAGCTACTGAGATGCAGTCGCTGGATATGCAACTCACCCCTGTTCGGTACCCAGCGCTCCGTTTTTCTGCTCGGCACAGCTTCGTCACTCTCGGAGACCAGTGAACCAAGCGCTATGCACACCTGAGTTCGATGTCATCGCAGTCTCTAGCTGAAGTAGGCCGGCCGAACACTTGCAGGGTCCTCTGCGCAGGTTCCCGCGTACTGCCGCGCAGTATGCTCCGGTCTTCGCAAAGGTCGGACACAGCGCTGGGAACATGAGTGTCCTGCACCACACCACCGACGGACGAGCACACTTGGACTTAATGATCTGAATCCAGCCACAAAATCAGCAAAGGAAAATAAACTGCCATTGGGATAAGACATGTTGACGGTCGTTGCCGACAGGTGACCTTCGGTGATGCTGACCTGAGAAGTGTTGCGGGAGGCAGTGAGCTTGCCGGTTTCTCGACTTTTATTTCAGTCACTTAAGCCATTTTCGTTATCCAATCATCAGCCGAGATGTCAGCAATGTGCATTCTGGGAAATCTGTACCAGTGTGGACAAAAGTAAACGGAGCACTCAATTTCCTTCTAAAATGTTTTACGCATTTCATAATTGAAACTGGCAGTCGTGGTATGTGCGAACCGCTTGTAGTACATTTTCACTTGGACAGTTGTTTTCTTATCTCCATTGCAGAAGTTGTTATTTTAATTTGAACGAAAAATCGTGCTCCGATTACTTATGTCCGCACCTGTACGTGCTTATGAATAAAGTGGAGGCTCTATATCCGCCTCACGTAAGAAATCTGGACAGACAGTTGGCGATTCGGGAGAAAATGTAATGCCTGAAATTCAGTCGAATTCGCCTTTCTGGAATTTATAGTCCTTAATAAGTGAAACGGGGCTCGAAACACTCAAGTGATAGGTTATTATTTCTTCTTAGGATACAGAGTAACCACAAATCCGGACTATGAATGAGAAGTAACTAGAATAATAGGATTGCAGTGGAGCCCATTTGGCGTCTACTCGCACATTGATTCTGATCAATATCTCTCAAGAGGAAAGTATGTAACAGTTGCATCTTATCTGTGCTCTCTTAATGGGGCTCGAACGTGGAGCGTAACGGAAAGGGTTCAAAGTAATTTCAGGACGGCGCAGGGAGCTATGAAACGGGAAATGGTAGCTGTAGCATTAATAGTGCAGATTAGTGCACATAAAGAACTTGAGGTAATAACATTCTACACGAAATCAAGAAGAAATGTGCATAGCCAGGACACCTGTTGCGAAAAAAAGGATAACCAATGATGGCTAAGATAACAAATCGGATTCCAAGGAAAGCAAGGCAAGGTGGTGGAAGATTATAAGGTGGGCGGGTGAGGTTAACACATTTGCTGGGCCAAGGGGACGCCACTAGCACGAGACCAGTACCATGATATCATTCTAGGAGTATGAGAGAGGCTTCACCCGGCAGTACGCATAATCCGGTTTATTATGACACTGAAAATTCAACTACACCAGTTTCAAGCGGAAGGCCATCAGTGCCCATTGTCTATCACTGATACAAAAAGGTTTCTTCAAGCCGAAGTAGAACTTGTCGGGCTTATTGGTTCACAATTCGATACAAGAAAATAGCTGCGCTATAGAGACAATGACAAAGAATAGGCAAAAACGACAAAAGCGCAGAATAACAATTTATTTCCTTAAAACATTTAGGGCGTTAATAAGTGATCTCCTCTGCAGTCTAATCGTCAACAGAAATCAGCTCGTGAACAAAAAGCATGCAAGTAATCAGCACTAAAGAATAAACTCATGGCAAGGAAGGTAGTCTGAACCTTAGCCGGCCCATTATGTAAGGGCAAATCAAAGAAGTCATTCAATCTCGCGAATGATCAGAGACACCCATCAAAAAAAGGATTGCTATTATGCACAATTACAGACCAGTAAAACAGGTAAAAACAAACAAAAACAACACAGTTAAAATAAGATTTTCCCCAGGCGGGGGGAGGGGGGCATCAAGGAAAACATGGCAGTGGCTTAGCTCGGTTATGCCAGCATACACGGAGCCAGAGGTACGTTTCTCTGGCTGAACTAATTGCCATGTATGTTTAGAAACGAGAGACATTGGGTACACGCATCCTTTGTTCATTTTGTTTGACAGAGGTAAAGACTGCCCGATCATCTGAGAAGCAGCACGCAGCGATCTTGATTTTTTCTACACAGTTTTCCGATTTCGCTGTCTCTAAACGCAGTCTCGTACTTTGCATTACTCATCGGTGTCAAGTTCATTTGTTGCAACAATCTCTCGCAAACACAACACATCAGCTGAGTACCAATCGAACCATCTTTATCAAATGGCTCTTGATTTTACCATCGCAGTCCAATGTCATTCTTATTCAAGAATCGCATGCTCTTAAATGCATTCCGGGTTACCGTGCCCTGAATGCAGCTCCTGACAGTGATTATGCCCCATTAGTGAGCACTTATATTCGTCGTGACCTCCTATTTGAGACCATCACTCATCTCGACCTTTGTCCGTTCGCAGTTTTTAAACACTCTACATAGCACCTGCTTTTCAAACCGCTCATGCACTATAAGGTTATTTCAAGAATCCAACATCTTGATAGGCGGGGACTTCCCCGCGAGTTATCTGAGGTTACCCAAGCACCTTCCGACCTTGCCGCATACCTAATGACGCATTAAACGGAGTTCAGTTAACTGTTTATTATACCCCAGACTCCATTACTCGGGAAGGTTACAGGCACCAAAAACCCATCATGCCAGACCTCAAAGTGGGTCGCGGACAACGAGATGTCCCCTGGCAGGTTACAAATGTAAAACTGCTCAGGGATCATTACATTATTCAAATCACTGTACCTAGCCGTACCCGTTCGCGTAAACGTAAAATTTCCCA
The DNA here is from genome assembly GCF_055883805.1 of Amblyomma maculatum. Taxonomy (NCBI): domain Eukaryota; kingdom Metazoa; phylum Arthropoda; class Arachnida; order Ixodida; family Ixodidae; genus Amblyomma; species Amblyomma maculatum. The sequence goes on along the minus strand of NC_139350.1, from coordinate 102,259,373 downwards.
CACAAAATGAAATGCACTTGGCACTATTCACGACACCTATCATACTACTGGCAGTCTTCAAAGCTGAACAAAAGCACTCAAACAGGCCCAAAAATAAGCTACGCAGGAGAGTTCCACTTCAGCCCCCTCAGATAATGCGGACCCTTACCTTGTACAAATTTGGAAGAGGCGGAAACGACACCTGCGCACACATCTCACACAGCCTAACAATTCTCGCCTGTCTGAGCGCGTCACCGTCGTGACGCGACAAGTTAAAGAACACTGCGTTACACTTGACCCGAATCATTGGAACAATATTTCTAACGCCCATTAATGGCACTCTAAATAAAAACGAACCTGGCACTTACTCAGACAACTCCTCGGGCCTCAACTGGCTCCTCTTCCCACTAGCAAAAAGCGCTATTCGCCACAATTGGCGGATGCCTTAACCCCACTCCGCGATCTCTGCATTCTTCCTCCCCTACCTAGTCTTTATCCTCCGTACACTGGTGCTTCCAATGCAGAACACTATGAGCTGTTTACCCTCTGAGATCTTGAATAGGTACCAGAACAACTAAAGCGGAAGTCAGTCCCTGCTGAGGATCAGATTACGTACTCACTCATTCGAAATCTCCCTGACAAGGACAAAGAAAATTTTCTGTGCATTAGAAAGTTATTTTGGGAAGAAATAAGTCTCCCAGCATCTTCGAAACAATCACTTATAACTCAGCTGCCAAAGCCAGACAAAACCTGTGCTTCAAAACCTCCTCCCAGTTTCTCTAACATGATGCCTAGGAAATACCATACAACGAATGGTGCTCAACGACTCGGGGCTCATCTTGAACCCACAGATTTCTTTCCCCCTCAACAAATTGGCTCCCGAAAAGGTGTGTCCACTCAGGACCGCTTTTTCTCCTCATACACGAACTTGACCCTCTGCCTTCTTCCCAGATCCAGGCCATAGTGGCTGGGATCCAAATTATGTGATTTTGCGATAGAATTTAGGTAAAGCTGATAGAAAGCTGGCGGTGTTTTGCGAAACCCTGCCTTTTCGGATATTCCAGATAGCAGTTTTACAGTCGCTAAAGATCAATCTTGGCTTCGTTCCTACGCAAGCGAGTGCTGTTGCGTCGTCGTCAGCCGTGTCTATAGTTCTGCTCCGGACGGTGGCGGAGACAAGTGGTGCGCCGCTACCATCGTCTACGCCGGCGACCGCCACCATCCATCGACCGCTTGCAGCATCTACATAGGCGCTTTATTTTACTATAAATTCTATTGCTCTTTTAACTAGTGCTTTGGCTCTCTTTTCCCTTCTCTCCTTGTGGTATTCTGGGTGCATGTTGCGGGTAGAGGAGGGGCAATGATGTTCTCGCGACATTGTGGTGGTAGGGCAACCATCTCGGCTGTGCTCCTATCTGTTTTTCGGCCCACTTTAAGATGGTTCTACCCTGCTTGTCCTACTTAATGTCTCATGTTGGCGATTCTCACCGCTTCAGAATGTTTCGTTCAGGCCCAATTCTAGAAGGCGTTCCGTAGATGTGGACCCAGCGCCCTCTTGACGCAACGCCTGACGAGCGCGTCTATCTTGTATTTTTCATTTGTGCTGATGTTGAGGAACGGTGAGGCAGAACATATTCGGCTTATTGTGTACGCCTGCATCAGTCTCAAAAGGCTTCTCTCTTTGAGGCCTCCGCCTTTGAGTGCAGTCCACCTAAATATCTCTGTTACTTGCGTCGCATATGTAGTGCGTTTTTTGATACGGTTCTGCCGTCGATCTTAATTTCGAAGATTAAGTCTCACTTGTACCTCATTGATTTTTGGTTATATATGAAAAGTTCGCATTTTTGCAGGGAGCACGCGAGACCCCTTTTAGCCGCGTTGGACACAACGGTGTGCGCCGCCACCTGTAAGCGTTCCTCTATTCTGCTTTCGTTGCCATTGATAATCCAGAGATTAACGTCGTCTACGTACATGCTGAACTTTAGATCTTTTATGACCTTAAGAGCGGCGGGAAAGCCTCTCATCACCACGTCAAAGAGGAAGAAGAGGACACCGAGCCTTGCGGCATTCTTTTACTTGCTAGGTGGACAGTGGGGGATTCTACATCCTGAAACTTCAGTTTCAATGTCCTGTTTGCCACAAAATTCATTATGTAATTATCTATGCTTTCGCCGACTCCTAATTCCTGCAGTTCCGCGAGAATTGCCTGGTGTTACGTTGTCAAATGCCTTTGCTAGATCTAGTGCTAAAATTGCCTTTTACGTCTCTGGATTTCGATTCAATGATGTGTTATAAACGAGGCATCAGGTCCTGCGTACGCAGGCCCGGTCGGAACCCGACCATTTCGTGCTGTGCAGGTGGTTTTACTCCTTGAAGCTTGTTAGCCTTGGTTGGATTACCCGTGTCATGAGCTTTCCAGGAAAGTGCATGAAGTTAGAGAAATTGGTTAAAGGTTTTCCAATTTCGGTGGTTTGCTTGGTTTTCGAATGAACACAACGTTTGCAGTTTTCCACTGCTGGGGGAGACGACCGCTATCCATGCTTCTTGAATGTAGTTGGTGAGTGCCGTTATGGAGGCGTCGCCTAGGTTTCTTAGCATTTTGCTTGTTATCCCATCGGGGCCCGGGGCCGATCGCGTCTTTAAGCCGCGCATCCCTCTTTCCGTTGGTTTTGCGGAGAAGGAGAGCCCGGCTGTTGCTCAGCGGTGCATCAGTGCGGAGAGTTATCCATACAGCTGTTGCTTTCGCAACTGGCGCAGTGGTTACGGCGCTCGACTATTGTTTCCAAGGACGCGGGATCGAATCCAGGCCTCGGCGGCAGCTTTTCGATGGGGGCGAAAAGCAAGGCGCCCGTGTGCTGTGCGTTGTCAGAGCACGTTAAAGAACCCCAGGTGGTCGGAATTTCCGGAGTCCTCCACTACGGCGTCTCTCATAGCCTAAGTTACTTTGGGACGTTAAATCCCACAAACCAACCAACCATCAACTAGGTTTCACCGGAACTGAACCACTGCTAATTTTAGGAGTTTTTAAGACTTTCTTTATTTTATTCTTACTTGGTGCCTTTTTCTGTGCCCTGCTCCTCCCGCTTGTCCTCCACCCCAATATCCAGTTTCGACTGGTGTGCCTGAAGCTCGACCACCCGTTCGCAAAGCACACGCGTGTCGCACGCCGAACAATCTGCCTTTGTGCTTTCACTGCGGCGAAGCCGGTCACGTTCAGCGCCACTGCCCGTACCATTGGATGGGCTTGCGCGGATTTTCCCGGATGCCCCTCGGCCGCGCTATGGCGAACGACCTCGGGATATCGACCAATACTTCAGCGACCACGTCCCACCGGCGTCCCTCCAGCGACGCCAGTCCAGGTCACCACCGCAGAGACAGTTTTCCACCAGCCGCCATTCTTCCTTCAGGCGTTCCCTAAGTCCGCACCGAGAAAACTGAAGACGGCGACCCTCGGGGGTAGGGCCGCCGTCGATGGACACTACGACCAACATCCTCCTTTCACCGATTCGATCACACAGACCGACCTCCGACCCTTCCCTTACGGAAATGCCATAACTGAACCTATAAAAAAATCCAGATCAGGTATATCAGGAATTGGGCAGATATGGTATATTAAAACAGGTCAAGACCAGATAAGGCATATCTGCCCGATTCCTGATTTAGTGTACCAGATAAGGCATATCTGGTTGTGTATGCCTGATCTGCCCAATTCCTGATTTCGAGTACCAGATAAGGCAGATCTGGTCAGATATGCCTTATCTACCCAATTCCTGATTTAAAGATCTAGCCCGCATGGCAGGTAGGTTTTGAACTATAGATATATATATATATATATATATATATATATATATATATATATATATATATATATATCTGCATATCAACATAACACTTTATTACAACAAACACAAAACAATTTCAGTATTTCAGCTAAACACACGCTCAATCAAGTTTGCCAAGGGAAACCTTCATTCCCCTTTTATTTCAAACCTTACAGGAAAATAGCTTTGAAACCACAGGTTTTCTTTTTTCCCTGCCTATATGGAATCGCTCAAAGACGGTCCTGAATTACGTGTGTATACCGAGGGTCGAAGACATGCCCATCCGTTAGTAAATATTGAGATTCTACTCATTTACGCGCGATACTATAACAAACTAATGAAATATCTGAACAGGATAATGTCTATACGAGCAGCTAAAGTCAAATGCATTAACCTATTAAATTAGATATTACATTTTTATTCTACTCTTTTATACACAGAGCTTTAACCAGTAAATGCTTTCAGTTGGAGCTGGTTTACTTGCGAAGCTAAATAAAATAAACGGCTATTAATCGAGCTAGACTATTAAAATGGAAATTAAAGGTTTGTCGACAATCGGAAAAAGTACCGCTAAACCGTAGGGCGATAAAACACACACTGCTGGCACTGCTGAAAATACCTAAACCTTAGCAAGGTACATATAGGCTGTCAGGAAGCACTGGTGTTACCTTAAGCAGAGACTGCAGTGCAAAATGAGCGAACGCGTCTAACTCGTGGTTGCTTTTCAAGTTAAGAGAGAAAACAAAAAAGCATGTCCGATGGCATTTGTCATGACAGCGACAGCTCTGCCCCTAAACCAAATCAAGCAAGACGCTACTTAGGTAGTGCAAAAATAATAAACAATAAAGGACCCTATCCACCCACTGAAATTTGTCAAAATTGCGGGAGCGAAAGACAAATTAGCAACGAAATCTACGGAAAAATATCACATACTGGCGATTACCATCCAATTTACTAATTGGAAAATTATTTTTCCGTCGAAACAATAAAATGAACAATATCCTGAGGCTGGCAAGTGCTAGTTCCCGACAAGAAGTCTCACGCTTACGGTTTTGGTGATCGGGCGTGAAGATGAGGCGGCACAATGAGGGTGCGATCCGACAAAATGGTGAAGATTTGGCCGGGCCACCCAGGGCAGAATCCCCGAAAAGCTCAATCGACCATCAAGTTCGCTGCCAAGGCTGGGGAGGCAGCTTCCACCTGCAGTGGGACACAGTAATTTCCTGTGTGCCGATGGTCAGACTGAAGCTCTTGTAGGTTTGCTGTCGCATTTTTGTTACATGCACACAGCTAGTAGCGAACAGGCGCAGGAACACACACTCACACACCAGCATACACAACATGCAGCACGCCCGCCAGCCGAACCGAACTCCGATGTCTGCCACCGAAAAGGAACTAGATACCAAGTGCTTAGGCGCACGGAGTTGAAAGGGGGAGGGGAAAGAAGCAAGCACACACAAAACGGAGAGCTCGCGGCCCACGCGGTATAGACCGTGGCAGCGAGGAGGAGAGATACAATGCGAGCCAGGGACGCAGGGGCCGCCGCTGTCTGAGAGGGAAGAGGGGAACGCGGGAGAGGAGGAGTCACTGTCTAGCCACTGCGGCCCTCGACGACGCAACCGCCAGCAGTCTCTGAGGTTGAGTCACCGTCTGACAGCGCGGAGGGGGCCGTATACTGAACTGCCATCACTTTCTTCATATTTTGAATCGCTAAACTTAACCGACCATGCTTTTGTGTACCGGACTGCGGCCGCATTTTAAATGAAATCCGTGTTAGTAGGCGGAAAGAGGAGCATGTAGCTATAACCCAGCGCCCTCCTGGATTAAGGAACACATGGTGTAATAATTATTGTGCAGCGAAATCGGCAGAATATTTGAAATATTAGTTGTCGTAGCTATTTTCAAAATTGGATACAATTAACACAGCATGCAGGCCATGCTGAGTGTAGAACAATTGAAGCTCGACCACATGATGCCAATATTGGATATTTGCAGAAGGTAGATGAAGAACATATATTGCTAATATACAATAACTATGGCGCCTACATAATTAAGGCCCCGATGAGGTTATATAACGTCCTGTTGATGCCAGGCATATGGCCCTGGCTGTCTATATAAGGTCATGACGATGCCATATATGCCCTTTATCAGGCCACATAAGGTCGCGAGGATACCATATATGCCCCTGATCAAGCCATATAAGGTCCCGTTACCCGTTCAGATATAGATTATATGTTGCATGATATGGCCAAATCTGAGCCATATAAGGGCAACATCTTGCACATATATGACCTTATCTGGCCCACATAAGGTCTTATTTGCTGTCTTACATATTTGTATATGGCAGCATATGTTCCATATCTGGAGCAGATATGGGATTTCCGTAAGGGTTCCGACCACTTTTCGACGATCGCCGATGCTTTCCTCCGACGCCCCCAATCGATGCACTGCACGACCAACGAGTCCGACGACCTCCCGACGATCACAGAAGCTTACCTTCGACGCCGCAATTCGACGCAAGGAACGACCCGTCAGCCCGACGATACCTGACACGCCGCACTTTGTCGATGGTGAGCTACATTCTGACGAGATACCGATCGTCGTTGATAACCACAACACAAATGCCCTTGTAGATACCGGCGCTGATTTTTGCGTTATGAGTCATGGCCTTGCTACCATTCTGCGAAAAGTCCTGACTCCTTGGCACGGAGCCTCGATAAGGACAGCCGCAGGGCATGTGTTAACGCCGCTCGGAGTGTGCGCCGCTCGCGTCGAGATTCACAACGTAACTTTCTCGTGTTTCTTCGTTGTGCTAGCAGAGTGCTCCAAGGACCTGATTCTCGGCCTTGATTTTCTTAGAGAAAACGGCGCAATCATCGACCTCCGTGACTTCATGGCGACTTTTTCCACTCACCGTGCACTTTCCGACGAGTACACACAGCACAGCGACGACACAGGCCGTCCAGTTTTCTGAGTGTGCGACAACCCCTCCGCCTTTCAAGGCCTCGCGGAAACGAACGTAAATTTATTGCTAAGCCTACAAATCTGTGTCGCTCGAGGGGCTTTGCCTTGAGAAATAAACGAACTGAACTGCTTTTAACGAACTTTAGTGCCGAATACCGCCATTTACCGCTAGGCACAGCTATCGCTTATTTTGGCGAATTCAGTGCGCCATCCGCCCATTGCGCCCTTTCGCTGGCCAACGAGAACCCTCCCGAGAGCATTGGACATATCATTGAAACTGACGTGAATCCTGCTTTGTCGCTTACCTAGAAACGCCGCCTTCAAGCAATTCTGGACACTTTCCGTGACTGCTTTGCCCTCACTTCCAAAGTGAAACAGACGTCAGTAGTCAAACATCGAATTTTAGTTGATCCCACCGAGCGCACTATCCGCCAACACCCCTACCGAGTATCGGCTAAAGAACGAGAGGCTATTCGGGCGCAGGTTGATGATATGCTCCGCGATGATATGATCCAGCCGTCTACAAGCCCATGGGCCACACCAGTCGTGCTGGTCGCTAAAAAAGACAGAACACTCAGATTTTGCGTCGACTATAGGAGGCTTAACAAAATTACGAAAAAGGACGTCTACCCATTGCCTCGAATCGATGACTCATTCGACCGACTCCGCCATGCCCGGTACTTTTCATCGCTCGATCTACGCAGTGGGTACTGGCAGATCGAAGTCGACGAACGTGATCGAGAGAAGACCGCATTCATTATTCCTGACGGACTGTGCGAATTTAAAGTGCTTCCCTTCAGTTTGTGTTCCGCTCCCGCAACCTTTCAAAGAATGATGGACACTGTCCTAGCCGGCCTGAAATGGCAGACGTGCCTTGTCTACCTTGACGACGTTGTCATTTTCTCCGCGACCTACGAGGAGCACCTCAAACGATTGACGGCCGTGCTAAATGCCATCCGCGGGGCCAGACTCTCACTAAAACTAGAAAAATGCCACCTTGCATTCCAACAGCTCAAGTTTCTGGGTCACGTCGTGAGTGCTGAGGGAATTAGCCCTGATCCAGAGAAGACGGCTGCCGTAGCTGCTTTCCCGACCCCCCTGATAAAAGTTCCGTGCGTCAGTTTTTGGGCCTGTGTGCATATTACAGGAGATTTGTGCACGACTTCTCCCGAATAGCGGAACAATTGACTCGTCTAACAAAGGACGACCAGCCTTTCATCTGGGCCGACAAGCAGCAAAGGTCCTTCGAGGAGCTTCGCAAGCGCCTTCAAACAACGCCCGTACTTGGCCACTTCGACGAGGAGGCCGACACAGAATTGCATACCGACGCCAGTAACGTTAGCCTCGGTGCAGTTCTCGTTCAGTGGAAAGAAGGCGTTGAGCGGGTAATTGCTTACGCCAGCCGCACCCTGTCTTGTTCCGAAGTGAATTATTCTACTACCGAATAGGAGTGCCTTGCAGTTGTGTGGGCGGTAACAAAATCTCGGCCGTATTTGTATTTAGAGTGGTCAGCGACCACCACTCACTCTGTTGGTAAGCAAACCTTAAATATCCTTCAAACCGGTTAGCCCGCTGGAGTATCCGCTTACAGGAGTTCAACGTCACTATTGTGTGCAAGTCCGGCAAGAAGCACAGTGACGCTGACTGCCTATCCCGAGACCCTATCCCGTGTTTTTCAACTGAAGCAGATGACTCCGTTTTTCTCGGCGCTCTCACGACGCCAGATCTCGCTCAACAGCAGCGAGACGACACTAAACTGCGGCCCCTCATCGATTACCGCGAAGGAACCGCCTCATCTCCGCCTCGCCTTTTCACGCGTGGCCTGTCGTCGTTCTGCTTGCGTGATGGCGTCCTCTACAAAAAAACTACGCTTCCACAGACATTCAGTATCTGCTGGTTGTAACGCCGCTCCGTACCGACGTTTTGCAGGCATGCCACGACGAGCTTTCTGCCGGACATCTCGGTCTTTCTCGCACTTTGGCACGAGTACAACAATACTACTGGCCCAAGCTTGCCGCTATGGTTCAGCGCTATGTTAGGACGTGCCGTGATTGCCAGCGTCGGAAGATACCACCTGTCAAGCCGGCCGGCATGCTGAAGCCTATTGTTCCTCCATGAGTATCTTTTCACCAATTCGGTATGGACTTGCTCGGCCCATTTCCTACGTCATCATTGGGCAACCGGTACATTATAGTCGGCACAGATTATCTAACCCGCTATTGTGAGACGAAATCTCTTCCCAGCGGCACGTCTACTGATATTGCGAACTGTTTCATCGTTAGTCTAGTCCTTCGTCATGGTGCCCCTGCGATCGTTTTAACTGACAGAGGCAGGGCATTTACTTCTGCTCTAACCCAGAAAGTGATGCGGCTCAGTGGCACTTGTCATCGCAGAACAACAGCTTACCACCCTAAGGCGATTCGCCTTACTGAGCGACTCAATAAGACCATCGCCGATATGCTTTCTATGTACGTCGACGAAGACCATAAGAACTGGGACCAGATACTACCGTGTGCAACATTTGCGTATAACACCGCAGTCCAGGAAACGACTCGCTTCACACCATATCGCTTGGTGTACGGTCCCGAGGCAGTCACCATACTGGATGCAATGCTACTGCCGGATTTTGCCCACCCATCGATTGCCGGTGCCGACCAATTCGTGTAGCATGCCGAGGCCGCTCGCCAGCTGGCTAGACTGACAGTCCGTACACAGCAAGCTAAAGATGCTCGACATTATGACCTTCGTCACAGGGAAGTAATTTACAACCCTGGCGATCAGGTTTGGGTCTGGACACCTGTTCGCCAGCGGGGTCGCTCCGAGAAGCTTCTGCGCCGTACGAAGTACAATGCAAACTCAGCGACGTCACCTACGAAGTGATCCCGCAAGGAACTGTTCGCTCATCCCGACGGCAAGCACAATCGGAAGTCGTACATGTTGCCAGGATGAAGCCCTTCTACTCCCGCTAGGTCAAGGTTCATGTGTTTTTTTTTTGTGCTTCCTTTAACTGCTTTATGTGAACGCGGCATCCTCGTCGACTGCCGTTATCCTCGACCTTGCCACTCGGCATCGGGACGATGCCTTTTCTACCGGGAGGGGCAATGCCGCAATGTTATCTTACTGGCGCCGCCATGTGGCGAGCTCGGGAGACTGGCACGCGCTCGTCTTCTTCGCTCTCCGTGCTCGCCCGCCAGTCGGTTCCGTGCCTTATTTTGCCGGTGCTTTTACATAGCTGTCATTAAACATGCTGAACCAGTTTCACTAGCTTCTGTGACAATATATATTGTAAGGTAACGCGAAGGTCGGACTTGGGAGATCAGGCTTTATTGCAGAGCTGAAGCCTTGGTCGCACACTGCAGCCAAACGCACTCCGCGATGACGATGGGTATCTACAAGAGGGAGCAGGATGAAGATGAAGCAGCACGTTCAGCCGTGTGGAAGATGAAGCGCCACACAGTGCTCACACTATTTCGCCCGCGCAGTTGAAGCGACCAGCCTGACCGCAATTAGTCCGAAGGATTGCCCCGAATAAAAGGTTTCATACGTGAAACGTGGACAACTTCAGTGCCACAGTACCGGCAGTCCGGAGGAGGGTAAACAGGGGAGACGCGATAGTTGACCGGGGAGGTTTTTGCAAGAACTGTGTAAGGACCAATGTAATGGTGCTGTAACTTGTCACAAAGTCCAGGAGTGCGTAATGGGGTCCAAAGTAACACCTCATCGCCGGGATGGAACGAAACTTGGCGATGGGTTGCATCATAGCGGGACTTGCGGTCTTCCTGGCTAGCTTCCTGTTGACGCAAGCAAGCCGACGAGATTTGTCCACTCGGGAAAGGAACTGGTCAGGAAGAGTGGATGAGCAACTCGCATGTGTAGAAAGAAAAGAGGCGTCAAGAAAGGTAGCGGGAGAACGGCCGTAGACGAGGAAAAACGGGGCGTAACCTGTGGTCCGCTGTACAGCCGTATTGTAGACCAACGTTTCAAAAGGAAGTATTACGTCCTAATTTCGGTGGTCCTGGTCGACGCACATAGACAACATGTCAGAAAGCGTGCGGTGGAACCGCTCAGTCAACCCATTGGTCTGCGAGTGATAGCTGGAAGTCAATTTGTGATGTGTGGTTGAGGCCTCAATAACTTCGACTACAATCGTCGACAGAAATGTCCGACCACGATCGCTGAGAAGCACTTGAGGGGCCCCATGGCGCAGTACGAGCGATTCGAAAAAGAAGGTCGTGACCTCATGTGCTGAGCCATTAGGCAGGGCAGCGGTCTCAGCGTAGCGTGTTAGGTGGTCGACGGCGGTGACGATCCAGCGATTACCTCGTGCGGACAATGGAAGTGGCCCGTAAAAGGCTATGCCAACAACGGTAAAAGGAGTAGCAGGGCAAGGTAGCGGCTGTAGTAGGCCAGCAGGAGGAGAAGTGGGCCGTTTGAAGCGCTGACATGGCAGACAAGAAGCGACGTATTTTGCCACACTTGAGGCGAGGCCTGGCCAGAAGAAACGGGTTTTCACGCGGTGGTAAGTTTTATGAAAGCCTAAGTGACCGGCTGTAGCATCATCGTGGAAAGCCGCCAGGATACGGATGCGAAGCGCTCTCGGAATAACGGGGACCCAACGGGTGCCTTCAGAGCAATAAATATAACGGCAGAGCACGCCGTTGTCAAGTTTGAACTTTTGGAGTTGCCTGCGCATCCTAGCGGTAGGAGGGTGAGAAGCACAGGTGAGAAGGTTGATTAGGGAAAGACAGTAGGGATCTGCTCGCTGGCGTGAAATAATGGTGTAGCGATCTGGAGCAGCGGCAGGAGTAGCACAGGTGATGTTTGGAGCTCTGGACGACATTGGGACGTCGAGGGTGCACGCAGGAAGGCGCGAAGAAGCACTAGGTGGTGATTCTGGGAGCGGGCAGCGGGAAAGAGCATCGGCATGTCGATGTTTGCGACCCGATTTGAATATGACATCGAAGTGGTATTCCTGCAAACGCAGAATCCAACGACCCAGGTGTCCAGTCAAATTTTTGAGGGTTGATAACCAACACAGAGCGTGGTGATCGGTAACGATCATGAAATGGCGGCCGGAGAGGTAGGGGCGGAATTTGTGAGCTGCCCAAACGACGGCGAGGCACTCTTGCTCAGTGATGGTGTAGTTGCGTTCCGCTGGTGTTAGAGTTCGACTGGCAAACGCAATTACTTTTTCCCGAGAAGCGGTGTCACGTTGCAGAAGTACGGTGCCGATACCGAGGCTGCTGGCATCGGTGTGGAGAATGGTAGCAGCAGTGTCGTCGAAGTGAGCGAGAACAGGGTCCGAAGTGAGGGCATTCTTTAGGGTTTGGAAAGCTTTTTCGCATTCTTCGGACCAATTGAAAGTAGTACGGTCGGTAAGGAGGCGGTGGAGCGGGGCAGCAATGGTAGCGAAATTGCGAATGAAACGGCGAAAGTATGAAGACAGGCCAAGGAAACTGCGTAGTTCCTTAGTCCGCTGAGGGCGTGCAAAGTTCAAAACTGCAGCAAGCTTGTCACGGTCGAGTCGAATGCCATCGCGGCTGACGGGGTGGCCAAGGATCTTGATTTCTTTCTTGGCGAAATTACACTTTTTTGTGTTCAGCTGGAGACCGGCGGATGCCAGGCACGTTAATACTTGATCAAGGCGGCATAAATGATCAGAAAAAGTCGCAGAGAAAATAACTATGTCGTCCAGGTAGCACAAGCATGTTTTCCACTTAAGTCCTCTAAGAACAGTGTCAATCATTCGCTCAAACGTAGCGGGGGCATTACAAAGTCCAAAAGGCATGACATTGAATTCGTAAAGCCCATCGGGAGCAGCGAATGCGGTTTTTTCTTTGTCGGCTTCGTGCATCAATATCTGCCAGTAACCGGAACGCAAATCCAAAGTGGAGAAATATTCGGCGCCCTGAAGACAGTCGAGGGAGTCGTCAATTCGTGACATAGGGTAAACATCTTTGCGAGTGACTTTGTTAAGAGCGCGGTAATCAACGCAAAAACGCACGAACCCATCCTTTTTTTGGCCAAGACGACCGGAGATGACCAGGGGCTAGCTGAGGGCCGAATAATGTCTCGTTGGAGCATATCATTCACATTACCTTCTATGATTTTACGTTCTGATAAGGAAACACGGTAAGGGCGGCGGCTAACAATAGAAGTACCTTCTGTAATAATGCAGTGCTGTGCAGAAGACGTTCGGCCCAAGGTCGAAGAAGTGACATCAAAGGAGGCTTGGTGTTTTCGATGTAATTCCTGCAAAGCTTGGCGATGAGTCGCAGGAAGGTCAGGATTGATGGTACCAAAAAGAACACAAAGAGAAGCATCGGAAGAAGCTGCTGGTGAGGAAGAGGGGGCGGTAAGGGTGGTGAGGGACACCGGGTGAATGTCCAGGGCACAAGGAAAACATGTCCCTTTAGTCAGCACAATGGAGTCTGGGGAAGTGATCGAAGCAGCGACAAGCGCTGTGCCATGCTCAAACCGAACAAGACTTGGTGGTAGCGCGATTCCACGGGTCAGATGGAGATCAGAAGGCACAATTAGCACATCTCCGTTATCAATGTCAGTAGAAGTAAGCGCGACAAGTTGTTCGCATCCAGGGGGCAACAATGAGTTAGTAGCGGCAAGCAGGCGATGACGGGGCTCGGGAGGTTCAGAAGACGGATCGCTCTCGTTCATGTAGACACGAAATGCTGGCTGATGCGGCAGACAGAAAACCCCAGCCTAAAATAATTGGGTGAGCGCACGGTGGCATCACGGCAAATTGTACATGGTGGCGGACACCAACAACAAAAACTCGCACAGTGCACTCAGCAAAAGGCCGAAATATTGCACCATTAGTTCCACGGAGTTCAGGTCCATCATAAGGCGTTTTCACTTTTCGCAAGCGGGAGCACAAGTCAGTGTGTATCACAGAAACAGCGGCGCCCATGTCAACCAAAGCCTCAGCAGATAAACCTTCAACCCACACTAAAATAATATTCCAGGGACGTTCCGGACGATTTTTGGGATGGTTGAAGAGTGCAGTTTTCCCTCCTAAAACTGCAGTGGTAAGTTTTCCGATAGGAGGGGGGTCGTCAGAGAAGCTTGACGGAGAGGCGAGGTTGAGCGGCGAAAAGGCGAAAGAGAACGGCGTCTTGAAGGCCTGTAACCAGCAGGTGGAGCGGGGATTTCTGGCGGGGGTGAGGAACGTCGGGGGTTATCAGGAAATGAACGGTGGTTAGAGCCGGAAAAGCGAGGAGGGTAGTCTGCTTCAAATGCGTCGTAGCCGCGGCGTTCATTCTGGAACCTGCGACGACAAAAGCGGGAAATATGGCCTCGATACCCGCAGTAATAACAAACAGGGCGGATTGGGCGCCAGTTGGGGTAGTATGTCGGCGCCGCGGTAGGTGGTGCCAAGGCAGCGACATGAGCAGTGGTAGGCGCCGGTGGCGTAGGCGCTTCAACTGCAGGCGGCAAGGACGTGACTTGGGCGTACGTTGGCACCTGACAGATGGTAGGAGCGACCGATGTTGGGGGGGAATAGGTCATTGAGGCCAGCTCTTCTTTGACAATGCTACGCAGGTCGGCACTTGAAGGATGTGGCTCAGATGCAGGGCGGCACAAATTACCTTGAGCCGAGAGCTCTTCACGAATTAATCCGCGGATAAGCGCACGGAGGTGAGCGTCGGCAGTGAAACTAAATGAAGTGGGATCAGACTGCAGGCATATTGACTGTAGTTCGTCAAGGCGTTGACAAGTCGATATGATGGCGTCGATTGTGGTAGGGGTTTGCACGGCCAGGGCGTTATAGGCGAGTGGCCCAATACCTTTAAGGACGTGCCGAACCCGCTTGGCCTCTGGCATGGTGTCATTTATGCGCCGACAAAGTGCAACAACATCTTCTATATAAGAGATATAGGTCTCATTGGACCGCTGAAGTCGGGCTTCTAGCTTCTTCTTGGCGGACTCCGTGCGAACAGTAGGAGCGCAGAAAACCTGGCGTAACTTTTGTTTAAAGGTAGCCCAGTCCGGAATCGTCGATTCATGATTTAGGAACCACGTTTTGGCCACGGCCGTCAAATAAAAGGACACATTAATTAGTTTAAGAGAATCGTCCCACCGGTTGAAAGCACTGACCCGGTCGTAGCTGTCGAGCCAGTCATCAGCGTCGTCGCCGCGGAGACCGGCGAACATCTGCGGGTCGCGCTGACGGCTACTGACAGTCCAAGTGGCAAGGGGAGCTGGAGTCGAGTTGGCAGAGGCCGGAATAGCGGAGTGGCCCTCTTGAGTCATGACGATGGTGATCGGGGTCAAACGGCGGCCAGAACGAAGCTCCAGGTGGAAGCAGGTGGTGAAGCAGCGGGGAAATCAAGGCGCACCTCCACCACGTGTAAGGTAACGCGAAGGTCGGACTTGGGAGATCAGGCTTTTTTGCAGACCTGAAGCCTTGGTCGCACACTGCAGCCAAACACACTCCGCGATGACGATGGGTATCTACAAGAGGGAGCAGGATGAAGATGAAGCAGCACGTTCAGCCGTGTGGAAGATGAAGCGCCACACAGTGCTCACAATATTAATTCTGACGAGGCTTTCCTCAGCTGTATGGTTGGCTTTGGCGTGACGTGGTGCCTTTTTTAATTATTTCTCTTTGACGCAGATGGAGACATTTTGTTTTACCTCTGTAGATTTTTGCAGTTATGACCTGCTTTAGAGATCTGTAACCTCTACTGATAGCAGTCCCCTTTTACATGATTGGCTCTGATAATTCGTGAGATTGATTGACTTTATGAATTTGTCTTTACTTAATGGGCCGAGCCAGGTTAAGACTAGCTTCCGTGCATTGAAATGTTTTTATTTCGTGTTTATAATGCTACGGGGCGGCAAGCCAAATCTGACAAGAGAACAGAGGGCACACGGATGTTGGATGACCGTGAGATGACGTTTACTGAATCGCTGAGGGCCTAGCGCAACCGCTCCTGCCCGCCCTACTGCCCGCTTCATCCTAGTCTGTAACATATTTTTATGCGTGCTTATACTGTTCACGTGCTGGCTTCTTTTCAGGATAAATTTGTAACTGCTATTACTTATATATGCGTCGAATTGCTCGCCGAAATAAAATTTTAAGTGTGCGTTTGTGTCAGTCTTGCATACTCTTTGTCCTTTTCTCGATACCGCCACTGTTTTGCAAGCTGGATATTTCTACTCACTATTCTAACCGCTCTAACGTCGTCGATTTTGGACTAAAGCAAACATTTTCAGCCACTGACGTCAATGTCGGTAGCATTCTTCCTTGTGCATACAGAATCAAACTATTGCAAGAATGTCTGTTTTTTGGAAGCGACACTGCCTTGCTGAGGCACATCGCACTCCGTCTCGCGGGCCATGTACCCAACGCAGCAGAGCCAGCGCCTCCTCATGTAGAAGTATCTTTCTAATTAACTAGCAGCAGATGGGGAAGCGCCGTTGCTCCGGCGTTGGCACACGAGTTATTTTGTTCTAAGGGACGGCAGGCTGATGATGCCAGTCTTAACTGGCCCTCTGGATTTTGTGCGCTGTTTACAATAATGAGACAACTTGTTCAGTTTTTGTCTCTGCTGGCGTCCTGTAAGAGGGCTAAGGTGGTGAAGTGTGTTTTATATGAGATGACTCTGAACAGAGCTCTTAATTAAGGTACGGCTTTACCTAATTTTCTTTTTGCAGTGCTTAGAAGGGCTTCGAAGTATATTTCTTTGCCATAAATCTCGGACAGAAGGCTTCCTTGGAATGTACGTTAATCGATGTACATTTCTAAGCGTGTTAATAAACTTTCTGTTTGTGTATCCGCTCAGATGTCTACGAGAGGCACCCTAGGGGAGTACATGGGCGATGGCGATTTGCTGTTATCAAAAAGGAGGCGCTGCGGTCGGTACAAAAACCGGCTGCTTCCGTCAGTATAGGCGAGATCCTTAACCACTGATACATTGCAGAGTGACAGCGCTGTTTTAAGGTCCGCCTGAGCTCGTGGGTTCGCTTCAGTGCTGCAATACAAACTGCAGTTGAGTAGACACTATCAGAACACCGCAAAGTCGCATTTACTTTCGACGGCGTGTAGCGCGCTTAAGTACCCATTCGTATACAGAGTGTGTAACTCTGGTTTCAGAGCCGAGGCCGACGCGCGCGCACTGCAGCAGCAAAGACCGACTGGCTTCCCGCTGTATTGCGGATATCCGGCTTCGCGTGAACCAGCGGCGGATGGCGTTCAACAAATCAACCTCGTCGCGCACGTTCAGTTCGCTCGAGGTAAACAGCTCGACGAGCAGCGGAGCTGGAACTTCTTGAATCTCGCTGCTCCTACGCCACCCCTGCACACAGCAGACAAAAGGCGAGAGCCGCTGTTATAAATCCGAAGGTGCTATAAATTTCAATTGCCGGTAACCTAACCATCTTGGTCAGCAATAAATGCGTAAAGGCAAGAGCAAAGTTAATTCATCTCTATGAAAAGATCAGCAAGGCACATTACAGGAGCGGTGGGTTGATAGAACTATATTATTTCAGATATGGATAGTTTTCGAAGGCAAATTAAAAGTGGACTTCATTGACTACGGTCGCCGCTTCGCATGGAAGGCCATTCATATATTTCGATTTCATATTAGAGTTAAAGCTGAGTGGATTTGCGTTCCGCTCCGCTCAACGTTTCGAGCGGTACCTCAGGGGAGCATAGCGCATAAACAAAGTTTCAGTCCTGCGGTTACTCGCACACTTGAGCGCAAGGTATCTCGCGCC
The DNA here is from genome assembly GCF_055883805.1 of Amblyomma maculatum. NCBI lineage: Eukaryota > Metazoa > Arthropoda > Arachnida > Ixodida > Ixodidae > Amblyomma > Amblyomma maculatum. The sequence continues at coordinate 102,241,869 of NC_139350.1, read as the reverse complement.
ACCTATCGGTCAGAGGTCTAGTTATAACAAAAACGTTATCAATCAAGACTGCATATTTTGTAGTAGAGCTGCTACATTAGGTAATATTTTGTAGTCTGACTACATTGTTCGAAAGCAATGAGGCTATAACCTTTGAGTGAGGTTGACAAGAGACCAGAATGCTTTGCGAGGCCCGCTCGCCGCATCGCTCCGGGCTTCGCTTGGCTCGCGCGATAGCGGGGATGAAGAGATGTTCCGCTTGCGCGCTCCCGTCTGAGCGTTTCGCTCATGGGCAGTAGCGGTCCCGATAGCTCGTGAGCGGAGCGGACGCGGCGAAAACCCGCTCGGCTAAAACTCTCTATTAGTGGACGGCAGGTTAAAGCATGCAGCATTGCAGAAGGCTGTAATACATTCGTTGAATATGTAATCAGTAAAACCAAACAAAAATGTTGACAAAGCAGAATTAAGGAATGCTTAAAAAGTCTCTAATCCTTGTTAATACAGGTAAGCCCTGCGGCTACAGAGGGTTATATTCAATATATTTGGTGACTTTGAAGTTAGTTTCTGAAACGCTCTCTTGTTTCTGGAGAAAGAAGAAATGTTCACGCTGGCTTTAATGAACTATTCTACAGCCGCCCTGCACAAAATATTAACGATAATGTTTCGCAGAGACCTGCAATACTTCGTACAAAGAGTGAAACTTGATGTAAATTATAAACAGCAATAATTAAATTCATTGACTTATCATGTAAGACTGGAAGCAGAGAAGAAACGACTAACATTTCTAAATTAGAGGTTACGCTTTAAACATGAGAAAAAAATTCTGCAGTCAGCCTTTTAGGACAGCCTATATGTGACACCGAAATCGCTACACTAGTTCATGAAGGGGTTTATTACGCGACAACACATAAAGATTATTAGTAATTATACATGACTATGCGCCATGTTTTTCTAAACGCTGCACCTTAAAGTACGATGGACTCATGCTTTATGTAATGATTCATAGTTCAATCAAATATATTTATTACTATAGGTATTACTTTTACATACTGCTTACCTAACAATACTGTGCTTTGTAAGCGCTGGGGGATGATACGTCACAGTATATGAGCCATAATAGTGCGCTAAAATTTAGAGGTCACAAGGGTTTGCCTTTAATTATTCATGACTACATAGTCTCTTACATGCTCTATGTGATCGTATAACTGCGTAGTGACGTTATCAGTATTTTGTACCATGGACGGTGAACGCTCACTTTTGGTCATAATTCTTTCGCATGAGATAACCTTTCTGCTGTTGACGTAACACATCTATATATTGGCGCCCAAGTGTTGCGCTTTATTAAATTCTTGTACTGCTGCTACTACTAGTCATCATCATCATCAGCCTGATTATACCCACTGCAAGGCGAAGGCCTCTCCCATATTTCTCCACTTAACCCGGTTCTGTGCTAGCTGCATCCACTTGACCCCTGCGAACTTCTTAATCTCATCCGCCCACCTAACTTTCTGCCGCCCCCTGCTACGCTTTCCTTCCCTTGGAATGCAGTTTGTTACCCTCAGCGACCATCGGTTATCCTCTCTTCGCACTACATGTCCTTCCCATATCGATTTCTTCTTTTTAATTTCCACTGGAATGTCGGCAACTTGAGTTATTTCTCTGACCCACTCTGCACGCTTTCTATCTCTTAATGTTACCCATACCATTTTTCGTTCCATAGCCCTTTGGGTTGTCCTCAACTTAAGTAGAACTCTCTTGGTTAGCCTCCACGTTTCAGCCCCATAGGTGAGTACAGGCAAGATGCAACTGTTGTATACTTTCCTCTTGAGCGATACCTGTAAGCTGCTAGTCATAATCAGCGAGTGCTTGCCAAATGTGCTCCATTTGTTATTTCCTTTTCATGGTCCGGATCTGCGGTTACTACCTGTCCTAAGTAGACATATTCGCCTACTACTTCCAGTATTTCGCCACCTTTCCCTAGGCTGTTGAACATTATCTTAGTCTTCTGCATATTTATTTTCAAGCCTACCTTTCTACTTTTCCTGTCTAGGTCATTAATCATTATTTGCAGTTCATTCCCCGAGTTGTTTAGCAAGGCAATGTCATCAGCAAATCGTAGATTACTGCGGTATTCTCCGTCTAACCTTATCCCTAACTGCTCCCATTCCAAGTCTCTGAACACTTCCTTTAAATAAGCTGTAAATAGCATTGGGGAGATTGTGTCTCCTTGCCTAATACCTTTCTTTATGGGAATTTTGCTACTTCCTTTATGCAGAACTATGGTTGCTGTGCAGCCACTATGTATATCTTCCAGCACTTTCACATACGGCACGTCTACCCCCTGATTTCGCAATGCCTACATCACCGCCGAGTTTTCAACGGAGTCAAATGCTTTTTCGTAATTAATGAATGCTATGTATAAGGGCTGGTTATACTCCGAGCATTTTTATATCACCTGATTGATGGTATGGATGTGATCGATTGTAGAGTACCGTTTCCGAAACCCTGCTTGATCCTTTGCTTGATTGCAGTCTAAGGTTGTCCTGATTCTAATAGCGATTACCTTAGTAAATACCTTATACGTAACAGACAGTAAGCTGATTGGTCTGTAATTTCTAAGGTCCTTCGAGTCCCCTTTCTTGTGAATGAGGAAAATGTTTGCATTCTTCCATGGTTCCGGTACCATCGATGACACAAGGCACTGCGTATACAGGGTGGCCAGTTTTTCTAGTACGATATCCCCCCCGTACTTCAGCAAATCTGTCGTTATCTGATCCTCTTCAGCTGATTTCCCCCTTTTCATAGTTTCTAGTGCTTTCTTGACCACGTCCTTCGTCACTGATGGAACGTCCGACTGTTTTTCCCTACCGCCAATCTCATTACGGTCCTGTCTACTTTGGCTATCTTAGAGATCTGTATAGAACTCCCAGGCTACTTTGACTATCTTTGTCCATATTAGTGATGACGTTGCCCGCCTTGTCCCTTATCGCATACATCTGGTTTTTGCCTATGCCCAATTTCTTCTTTACCGTTTTAAGCTTCCCCCGTTCTTTACAGCATGCTCAATTTTCTCCATGTTATACTTCCTTATATCGGCCACCTTGCGCTTATTGATTAGCTTTGATATCTTGGCCAATTCGATCTGGTCTGTTGGATTGGAAGCTTTCATACTCTGGGGTTTCTTCATCAAATCTTTCGTCTCCTTAGACAGCTTACCGGCATCCTTTCTAACTATCCTACCGCCTACTTCTACCGCGCACTCAGTACTGATATCTCTAAAATTATTGTTCCTTGGCTCTAGGGTAATGTCGTCATCCTCAGTTAGAGCTGAATACCTATTTTCTAGGGAGATCCTGAACTCTTCTGCCTTCCTCCTCACCGCCAATTCGTTGATGGGTTTCTTTATTACTAATCTGTAGCGTTCCTTCTTCAGATTTAGGCTAATTCGGGACCTCACCATCTTGTGGTCACTGCATCGCACTTTCCCGATTACCTCTACATCTTGCATAATGGCGGGGGTTGAACACATTATGAAGTCGATTTCATTTTTAGCCTCCGTTAGGACTTTTCCATGTCCATTTGCAGTTCTTCCGTTTGTTGCAGACGGTATTCATGATTCGTAAGTTATTGCGCTCTGCAAACTCAACTAGTAACTCCCCCCTGCTATTCCTAGAACCAATGCCATAGTCCCCTACTGCCTTGTCGCCTGCCTGCTTTTTCCCTACCTTCGCATTGAAGTCGCCCATTAGTACAGTATACTGCATCTTTACTTTTTGCATTGCCGATTCTACATCTTCATAGAAGCTTTCAACTGCCTGGTCATCATAACCACATGTAGGTGCATAGGCTTGTACAACGTTCAATTTATACCGCTTATTAAGCCTAATTACGATGCCTGCAACCCTCTCATTAATGCTATAGAATTCATCTATATCACTCGCCATATGCTTATTGACAAGGAAACCTACTCCTAGTTGTCTCCTCTCTGGTAAACCTTGATAACACAGTACATGCCCATCCTTCAGTATAGTATATGCCTCATTCGGCCTCCTAACCTCACTAAGCCCTATGAAATCCCATTTCATACCCTCTGGTTCCTCTAACAGCACTGCTAAACTAGCTTCACTAGCTAGGGTTTTAGCATTAAACGTTGCCAGGGTCAGTTTCCAATGGCGGCCTGTCCAGCGAAGCCAGGCATTCTTAGCACGCTCTGCTGCGTCACAGGTCTGACCGCCGCCGTGGTCAGTTGTTCCGCAGCCGCTGGTGACTGAGGGCCGGGGTTTTATGAAGCTTATCATAGGAGGTTGCGGCCAATTACTGCACCAGGGTGGCCAACTCCTGTTCTGGTGAGGGAGTGCGTTGCCGGAGGTGTTCACCGGCATCAGGTCGCACCCCAAACCTGTTTATGCAATTCCATCGACACGCGGATTTTTTTTTCATCCGGTGGAGAATTGCGCGACACCGGGATTTTAAACCCGGTCCTCTTGCATGCAAGGCGGATGTTCTACCGCTACGCCACCGCTGCACCCCTACTAAATGTATGTAAATATGCCTGACAACGTACTACACTTGTCCCCGTTGTGCGAATACAGTCAACTGCTTTTCATGTATGGCATTATTATTCATCTTATTTTCGATGTGAAAGATGCTAAAATTAGGTGAAACAGACATATCACTGCAAAGTTGAGCATCATAATCATCATCATCATCAGCCTGACCATACCCACTGCAGGGCGAAGGCCTCTTCCATATTTCTCCACTTAACCCGGTTCTGTGCTAGCTGCATCCACTTGACCCCTGCGAACTTCTTAATCTCATCCGCCCACCTAACTTTCTGCCGTCCCCTGCTACGCTTTCCTTTCCTTGGAATCCAGTTTGTTATGCTCACGTTGAGCATAACCCAGGAAAAAGGTTCGAGTTCGTTTTGTACACTATTGCGTACAGAAGACGTCAAAGTTTTCATTTTGCCAGTGAAGTTTGTGAACCGACGAACAATGAGTCGCATGCATTTAGGAGATATATCTCATACATCGAAAAGCTACACTTCCGCAATCGAAACACAGACCAAACGTACGCGATTTTGCTGAGCCATCTACAATAACATGGGGAGGCTGGCATTTTCGAACAGTCTAATGCAGCCTCCTGAGTTACACGAGGCTAGAACACTAAAAGTTAGGAATCAAGCGGTAACCTCTTTGAATCGAGGTTAGATCTGTGTTTTCATTGCGACCCTAGAGAAAGCTAATGCAATGTCAAGCCTTCACAGCACCGTCCGGGTGCCCCGGGGAGCATAACCTGCACCAACCGATCTGCAGGACATGGATGCACTCGCTCCTTGACCCGTACATCTTTCATGCCACCTTCGGCACTAAAACTCGGCTAATGGTCATGATGCCCTGAAGCGCTGAATTTCTGGTTGTACGTATTAAAGCATAGCTTCCAGGAAGCACATGTCAGCTAAATGCAGAGCTCTATGTGAATATCTTCCCCAGCGTCCTGTACCTTCAATGAGCTCATACGCCGAATAGTTTTGAAGTAATCCTAGTGGTAGTATGGGCTTGATTATGGTCTGCCATTGTGCACACTTCATCCGATCACAGACAAAATAAGTCTTCGCTCACCGTATAAAAGTGCTCGCGCACGAAGGAGAACATGCTGTCGTGGAACCTCTGCCAGTGGTGATCCTGTGCCAGTTGCGCCATGCCGAGGCAGTCGTCGATGTCAAGGTTCTTCAGCAGGTAGTCCAGGCACAGGTTGCGCGCCTCATCCATGAGCAGCATGTCGGCCGCCACCAGCACCTCACCCACATTGTCGTTGTCAATGAGCAGCTTCAGCGATAATAAACATAGTTTGTTTTACTGCCGTACAAAATTGCCGACGATAACGTCACTTCCTAGTGCGATATTCGAGCGCTGCTCATCACCCGTTTCTGCTTTTCGATAAACTGAGGCAACCATTCTAGCAAGATATGTATGCGCAATTAAATACAACGCTTTATTTTTCAGACATGTTCGTTTTTCAAGAAACCCTTCCCTTACAGTCCTTGATTGTCATGAAGGCAGATTTGAGGTCGGATAAATAGATGGACATATGTTCGACTTGCTGCATATGCTGCATCAATGCCTGGTTCTTAACGAGGATATCTATACAAGTGTTTCGCGAGGTTGTCACAGCCGTGGGAGGCGTTCCAAGTGAGAGGAACCGGATGTCTTCCGCATAAGTGGTAAGAAATTTCTGTTTGTCTATATATATACATGGATGTTCCCGACTACTCAATTTGGTGTGAATTGATGGCTTGTTAATGCAGGTCGCAGGAAGTGCCGTTTGCAGTGGCGGACAGCGGCGGCTATGCGTTTCGGCTCGGGCAGTTCACATATCAATATTCGCCTCCACCGGTCCAGCAAGGCCGTAACTCGTGCCCCACAATGATTTCCTTTCCTTGGAGAACATTCGTTGCAGTGGAAATCAGCTCAATGCAGGGTTATTGAAAACTAATAATTATAAGTTCACAGGAAGGGAAAGGAACAGTATCTGTCAAACTTGTTTTTGATAATTAGTTCGCAGAAAAGAAAAAGCGGTGTATCTGTCACACTTTCTCCGGCAAGTGTGTTTGGAAGGTACACTGTCGCACCGGTTGCGTGGCGATCCTCGGCGCGCATTCAAGTGTGGATTGCAGATGGCAACAACGCTCGACAATGACTTATCTCGCAAAATCAGGCGAACACATCTCGCGCTCGTGAGATTTTGACCATGAGCTAAAACAGGTTTTTTCGTTAAATTGTGACAGTCTCTGCTCTTCCTTTCCTATAAGCCAACACACAAAATCTGCGTGGGCTGTCCACAGTAATTCAGAAAGATGGAAAGGCGTAGGGTATAGATTTAATTTATTTATTTATGGAGTTGGTTACGAGGGAGAATGGCAACGCCATGAAATGCAGTAACGGGTCCCAAAGAGCATCATTGTTAAAGGCAGTGTTTCTTATTCTGCGTCTCGTATATTAGCGAGAATTTTCTGCTGTGCTGCGCAATATCAGTGCACGTAAAAGAACCCAAGCTGATCGATATTTCCCGAGCTTTCCACTACGGCGTTTCTCATAGCCTGAGTCGCTTTGGGACGTTAAACCTTCTGAAATTAAACTATTATACTCTCTGTCATGGGATAGCAACGCGATGGTGCAGCGGCAAGACGCCAGTCTACTGGTACCCGGGTTCGATCCCAACCAGCGAAGGGAGCAGGCAGCCTTTGATCAAGAACGGTTAAGGTGAGATGCGGGCCATACTCCTTCGGCACAACAATGCTTCCACTCTCCAGGGGTAGGAAAAATTTTAGCCAGTAGTGAGAATTGGGAGATACTACTGCAAATCTCAGATTCTGAGCTCCAGCGGAACATCATCCACTTGGCGGATTATGCTGCTATAGATCAAGGCCTGACCGACAGTCTTTAACGCGGCGGCCCCGTTTCTCAGGCCTGCGTGTCGCGAGCCGGTGTGGTCGAATTTTTCTGAGGTGTGCTGGCCTGAACGCGTGATGCCACGGCCGAGCACATGAACACTACATGTCTACTTATTCCTAGGCACACAAAAACTCGATCACGTGACAATATTTTGGTTGAACTGAAAGTGGCCTTAAAAGAGCTTGAGGTCCTCGACTTGATCTTGAAAACACTTTCACTTTTGACTTCGACCTTGAATCATCTATGCTTTGATTAGACCACATGCTATCAAGTGGTTCTTCAAACCTCTACTATTAAGTTTGAAGAAGGGTGTTTTGGCGGGGTAGTTGTTGCTGCGCTCTATGTGTGTTCGTGTTTTCTGTCTCTGTTCGCGTTTTTTCTCGCGCAGTTTCAGCTTGACCTTGTCTGAACCTTGCAGGTCATGGGCAGCGCACGCCGAAGAGAACTCCAGACCTCGAACAGTGATGCTACTGCTTCCTGTTTCAAGATTCTCCTCCACAGCGAATCAAACTCATAACCCCTCCGATCAACCTCCGAGCCCGTTAACCGCCTAGGCCACGCCTGTCACGTGAAAACTATACCTTAGTTCTACTTGTCCAGCGTTTTCGCTGTCTCCATGACAACGCAGTGGCACGATGGCAATGGTGTCAATCGTTTTCCCGCAGGAAGCGTATCGCACGTCAGCTGCCGCCAGCTATGAATAGAAAGTGGGGCAACGAACACGCACAATCGCCGCCTAGCGGAGCTACTCCGAATCCGTCACGGAAGAAGCCGCTGTTCCGCAATGTATGATGATCGGAGATTTGTGAAAATAGCAATACAATAGACCCAGCTTCAAGGGCGTTCGCCTAATAGCTCTTAAGGGTTTAAGTGCCTCAATAATTTTTTAATATTTTTTGCTTGACGTTGCAAGGTTTATTATGAATCCGGAACTTCTCATCCTGCCCTGCAAATGAAGTATGTCTGGGAAGAGGAAGCCGTAGTATTTCTGCGTTTGGTGAGCACCTAATTTCAATTAGGCCATGATCACAATGTGTGCGCCGCCGGCTACGCTTATTGCACCCGCACTGGGAGGCGCGGTGAGTCACATGACATGACATCACTGACATGCTTCCGCTCAACCACCTGAAGATGAAACCTTCTATGCCAGGTGGCTGAGGTTTGTCATAGACCAAGTAAAGCTTCTGCTCTAAAGGCGGGTTGTTCTGTCAATACCATTGCCCTTGGCGGGCCTCGGGGAAAACATATTTGTTATAGAGGCAGGACAGCCTTTATACCTCAGCAAGCCCTGAGTCAGTGACAACTTTATCCCATAGGAGAAAGGGGCCATGGGGGAGGGAGGTTTGCGCAGAGTAGAATGTGGTCTTGAAGACCAGGCTCTGGGCTGCTCCTTTGAATGAATAATGAGTGGTATTGGTGGGGGGTTGTGAGCGCAACCTCCCCGTATTGGTCAAGGCTGGATCTGGTTGATTGCAGGCCTCGAACGACAGCGAGCTTTGATAGATTGTGGCGCAGCAGTTATGAATGAATACAGTGTGCCACCTCAGTACTTCCGGCGTCTACCAGATGGCAAATTTGTTTCCATCGGACCTCAGGAAGCTACGGAACTTCTGCGTTTTCCCCTTCCTCCTCTGCAGACTGGCGCGGCGTTTCGCTATGGCGGGGAATCGCGCCTTTGGAATTTCTAAAATGAATGTGTTCTCTCTGTACAACCGGTTCTGGTTGCTTATCAGTGCCTTTCATGTAAATTTCTCAGAGTAAACGTGCTCATTATTGCTACTGTGGTTGTTGTGTAGTGAATTGATGTCACATACCCGCGCAGGGGGATCGGCCAGAAATTGGGGTTCAGAGACATTTTTTTACTTGTAATTTTACATTGCCTAAAATAAAGTGATTGCTATAAAATAGAATGCCTTTACTGCTTTGTTTGCGTTTTAGAAGCACCTGTATATCCACCCGTGCATTCAAATGCAAGCCGCTCACTGAAATAGCTTTTTTTGAAGAGGGCAGCCTTATGATTTTGATAATTTGCGGCAATCAAAATGTGTCCTCATCGGAGCGAATAAATTTTCTCTGGCGACTGTTTGACTACCTGGACGGAACAGTTTTAGAGAATGACTTGACCAGTTTTTTTTTATCCTCGGTGCCGTCGCTTCATTTCATGCTTAACTGTTTTCCCGTACCGAGCTCGAATTATTTCAAGGCTGACCGCCCGCTGACGCCTCTTGATTCTAGTCTTCGCATTTTCTCTGGCTTCTGTATTTTTCACCTTTTCTTCTTGAGAGGGCATCAGCGTGTGATATACACCTCACCTTTTAAGCTTGACGCCCTTTGCAGTTTTGTTTTTGTGTTACATGTAACCTGTTTATGAAATTGCTGCAACACAAAAGAATTCCAAATCATTTCTAGCTATATAGCAGCAATTGAGTCTCCACAAATAACAAATGTCGCCACTGAAGTGAATTTGGAGCGAACGGGACTCCTCGTGTGCCGACCAAACTTAGTTTATTAATAATTTTATATTAATTTATTATTAATTTTGTTCCCTGTCGCATTGTTTTCATTCTTGTCTTCTTAAACTGGCAGACAAAGATTTTGTTCAACCGTAAGCGCGCAGTCTGTTCCTGCATAGAGTTTTGCCGGGTCGGTGTGGAGAGGGTTTGATGAAGGCTTTGCAATAGAAATTGGAGCGCTTGTTTCCGGGATTTCGTCTTTCGCATACTAAGTGCAAGAAGGGACGCCAGCCAATTATTTTTTCTTTAGTTTGTACTCTCCTGGAATTACTACCAGAGCGTATATGTCATGAAGGTGTTCTTTTGCCAATCACTGTTTTCATCTCCGTAATCTAATTGCGTCTTACCTTCATCGTCAAAATAAATAGCACCATGTTAATGTGCCAGCACCATTGAACTTGTAAAGAAACGATGAGGCTGGTACGAAAACAAATTCATAATTACCGCGGCTTTTTCGAGTTTCATTCATAAAGGTGCTGCAAGGAGTGGAAAAAATTGTGACCTTCATGCGGAAATAAAGGAAATCTTAGCTAAGGTCCTATGGACGCGTGAACAGCGCCGTAAGGGAAGTGCGGAAGGTTGGAGTGAAAGCGGAAAGATATAGGGGTGCTATAGTGGATATGATGTCAAGGATGTGATGTCACGCAACGGGCACTAGAGCCGAGAAAGGGCATAGGAAGGGATTGGCGCACAATTTGAAAGTACCAACGGCCGGTTTTAGATCGAGGCGAAAAGCAAGGAGCCCGTGTGCTGTGCGATGCGAGTGCACGTTAAAGAACCACAGGTGGTTGAAATTTCGGAGTCCTCCGCTACGGCATCTCTTATAGCCTGAGTCACTTTGGGACGTTAAACCCCACAAACAAAACAAACCAGGCATGTAATCATTGTCCAGAAGCTTGTCTACTCGTTGGCAGAGGAAACGTCCCACGTCGAGAAAACGTGCCGCAAAAAATCCCCAATTACTTTCTCTCTGCATGCCCGTCAAAGAAGGCGACTGAGGAGGCTTTGCGCAGGCGCAGTACGTAATTGAAGAAAGTCCTTCGGGCAAAGGGAAGCAGCAGCACGATACTCGCTGGTCTACGAAGAGGGACAAAAAGGAGCAATACTCACAAGGTAGATGCTACGTGCTTAGGCATGTTGGTTAGACATTATCGGTGCAGCGCTTAGGACGAGGATGATAGGAGACACAGCGCTACCTCTATGTCTCTTCTCGTCCTCGTCGTATATGTGCTGCACAAATGAAGGAGCAATACTCGTTGACTCAACTTTAACGTCGAAAGTGCAACTGGTGAGAGCTGCGGAGTAGAGAGGCAACGATCTGTTCGCAACGCTCCATTGGCTGCCTCGTGGCCTGCCGACACCAAGACGGCACGCCACCTCTGAAATCCCGCGGTCATTTAGTTCGAAGGCGTACTGCTTTGCATCTCCTGAGCAAGTCTGAAAGAGTGACTCGAGTCGGCCGTCATGAAGAGGATAATATCCGTTTTGGGCACGCAAAGAAACAACAAATAAATTAAACAGTGACATTCTGTGTATTTTGAAACTTTATAATATCATAAAGAAAAACGCAGTATAGCATCTCACGATGATATAGCAGGATAATGTGTCTAAATTTAAGTTATAAGCACAATACGTACGGCAAAGAAAAGCCAACACTTGTTAGGTGAAAATATGGAAGTCTTAGGAATGTGCCTAGGTGCGCCTAAAGCATCAATTTTGGATTCCCGGAGGATATGAAATGATTGTGAACATTAGCGGCGTTAGCTAGATGTCTTAGCCAGCGGTCTTTAAGAAACTCGTACTACGAGAAAATTACTTGCAGATTAACGTTCTGAACTCGAGAAAACGTGCACTGACATCGCAAAGCACACGTCCTGTACTCAAGGACGCTGGAGCGAATCCCGGCCACGGCAGCACCTTTTCGATGAAGGTGAAGATCAAGGCGCCCGTGGGCTGTGCGATGTCAGTGCACGTTAAATAACCCCAGGTGGTCGAAATTTCCGGAGTCCTCCATAGAGCCTGTTTGCTCTTGGACGTTAAACCCTACAAAGCAAACCAAGTAGTTCAGTTAGCCTAACTGGAACATGACCTAATTCTGATCGAACTTAAACATTTGTGTTTTTTAACCCTTTCTTCGTCTATCTATCCAGTTACACTATTCAGTTCAATTCGGACAGAAAGTCACAATTTGCGTCAGCCGCCAGTCGAGACTCAAAAAGTGAAATAACGCATGCATGGCTGTGTGTAATAGCACATCGGCCTAATCTCGAATTCACAAGAAGGCAGTCTCAGAATGAGTGCATAAAGACGCATAACGATGCCATTGGCATGTCTTCGTTCTATTTGACAATTAGTGGGTACTTGAACTTAAACGAACATAACTCGACACACTTGAGTTCGCGCCCTGTGTAAGCTGCGTGTGATCGGTCCGAAATCAAACACTGTGCGTGTACGAGGCAACTTCTGCAGTGCTAACGAGTCACTCCCACACTGCCGTCGAAGAGGCCCATCGATCTCCAGTGAATGTCGATTACTTAACATAGTGGTTAAAAGTAGCCGTTTCTCGTTCTATTATTGTGCATGTAGATGCTTCTTGCAGTCTCACTGTATAAAGAAAAAGCCTCAAGACGCAGCCAAACTACCCCTGTCTGCTCTGCACAACCACACAACAACAGAATACGCATGGATTATCTTTTTTGCCAGTTGGTGCTCCATGTATCAGAATGCTAGTGGAAAAACAAATCTACATCAGTGAGAAGTGAATTCGAAAAACAAAATGCATGTCCAAGAGTATCGCAAAAAAACAAGAGAATTTATCTCGGGACACGGAGATCAGCGGCGAAGTTCAAACCATTCACCGGTTAGTGTTTTCAGCAAAACTCAATGACAAAATGTCTGCTCATTAATGCATCTGACTGCAGATGAATGTATTCGATGATATCGAACTGAACTACTGGTCAACAAGGCATGAACGGCACCGTTAGGACGGCTGGTATAGAGCTTGTTCGCACACGCACAATCAATCGCTTTAAAAGCCTGCCCTTGAGACTGGGTTAGAGTCAAAATAAACGATGCAAACACGAAGTAGAAATCCGTACCGGCAGGAAAATTTTCAATGCAGTAGCATTCAATGCTCCACTTTCCAGATGTTCTTGCGTTGACTTTGTTGGCATACTTTGTGTAAAAGTATGATAGGCATGTCTCCGGCAGGTGGTATTTAGCAGCCGGCATCGCCGGACACAGTGGTATTAGGATTATGGGACTTTACGAGAGCATACAAAAGGAACGATTTGGCAGGAGCTGAGAACTTTGCCTTCTCCTTTGAGATGGAAGGGTGGGGAATCCAGCCATCCATAACCCTTGGATCCCGGAACAGACGCGCTATACATTTGGCTGCCCTTGTACGTTAGCACGGCTTGGTTAAGCGGTGCTTTGAGACTATTTCAGGTGGTATTTCACATAAGGTGTTAGTTTACGACCTATGCCAATGACCACGTGTAAGGAGTACAGGCACACATTAAGGGATGACTGAGTGGGATGGTTGCAAAGTAAATGTATGGAAATGAAAATAAAGCTATTCACTCAAGAAGCCAATAACTCTGTCAGAGCTCTTGTGCCCCGCCAATATTTCTGGAACCTGTGCGAAGTCTTTTGCTAGCATTGTTTCCATAAGATTCCCCGTTACGCCGCAAAATACGTCTTTTATCATCCACATATATTTATCAAATATCGAAATAGTAAAACACTTCTGCACGAGCATAATATAGGAATCATGCAAAATTAAAGCAAATATAAGTTTAGAATTTTTTTATGTCCAACAAAATTAGTTTGCATTCGTGCAGGGGGTTCAACGTCCCAAAGCGACTCAGACGATAGAGCCCTCCCATAGTGTAGGGCTCCAGAAGTTCGACCACCTGGGGTTTTTCACGTGCACTGACATCGCGCAGTGCACGGGCGCCGTGCTATTTGCCTCCACCGAAAAGCAGCCACAGAAGCCTAGATTCGCTCCGCATCCTTGGGCTCAGAAGTCGAGCGTCTCAACCACTGCACCACCCCGGCAGGGCAATCAACCAAGTATCTAACCCATAACTATTCACAAACGAACTTTTTTCATGGCACCCATTACAATTCATTAGACAAATAACAACAAAAACTAACAGCATGTGCTCTCTCTTAATAAATAAGCGCTGATAAATTGAGGTTGAGTTTTAATACTTTCAGTTTATTGCAAACGCACTGAGCCAGAAACACTGGAGCCCTGCATAAAGAAACAAACGAGTTCAGTAACATGACAGAGCGAATGAGCAAATATTGTCCTTTCATTAGAGAGAGTAAACACCTTAAAGTGTTATTACCGTAACTGCTGATATTACGCTCTAAACACGGCGCGCTTTAAAAAACAATGGCTGGTTTTAGCCCCCCGTCTTTTCAATTCGCCCTATCCTCAGCCATTGCAAAATTAGGTGTAGGTGCTTCTAACATGCGCGTACGTGCTCCGGAAAAGATTAGAAGATAATGTTGGCTTTTTAGCTAGGCAAGGAAGCAGCTGGAAATTAGTGAGCTGATGAAAATTTGTCTAAATAATGGAACCCGATACTCCTTGGCCGCGCAAAAAGTGGTCCAAAACCTCGAGGTTCTCCCTCATCGCATGTGTGGAAGTCATAGTATGTGGAGTGTAACGCCATAGAGCGACCAGTAAGCTATGAAAGACACCTCAGTGAATGACTCCATCTTAAATTGAACTTCCTAGGTTTGCTTTTAAACATATTCCGTGAGTAAATCGAATTTGGGTTGTTTCAACAAATTACTGCGTCGTAATCAGAAAGAGACCACTGTCGTAAAGATTGGAGCAATTAAGACTGAAGTCAGAAAATAATCAAATCAGAAGTGCATGGGTTGTCTTCAGCGACTGATTTAGAAAGTACACGACATTTCTTAACACATTTCTTCATTGTTGTAGTCAAAGACTATGCTAAATCGCCATTGACTTCAAATATGTGGACACGGTGTCCACGTTGTCTTTCTCGTAAGTGGCAGAAATTTCAATTAAAGTACAGGGAATTACAAATGCTACTTTTATTCCGGCCATGGTGGCCGCTTTTTGGTGGCGGCAAAAAGCAGGGCGCCCGTCTACTGTGCATTGCCTGCCCCCGGTAACAACCCTAGGTGGCCAAAATTTCCTTAGCCCTCCACTACGGCGGCTTCTAATAGCCCGAGTCGTCTTTGGGCGTTAAACCAGATAAACCAAACTAAATGAAACCCAATGTAGTCTCATTGCGAACAAATGCATCCTTCGCTACCTCACAGGCGTCAACGCACTGAGAAAAAGGCATGAAATTACGTTTTGCTTGCAACAAGATTACAAGCAGTTCAAAGAAAGTAATGCCAGCCACTATCGCATATCGTTCACCTATGGCACTTGAAGAACACTCATTTCTTGTGGCACCCGTTAATAATTAGGGAATTATTAACGATGCGCCCTAACGGTGCGCACACTCCCAGGCACCCTTCGAGTGAGTGGGGGTAGCTGTTCCGGTCACAAAGGAGATGCCCTCGACCTGCGTGGCAAGCTCAGCCGGAATTCAACTACCTTGTAGTGACAGAAGGGGGTGGCCGTTTGGTGCCCAGCTGTCGCCGGTTGAAGCCAGAGTAAGGTTCGGAGTCAGAGGTAAAAAAGAAAACAAAATTAATGCACAGCAAGAGACGATACAAAGGAATACACAAGGTCACTTGAAATACAACAGACGAGAGGTTCACAGAATACAAACGCTAATCATGCAACTACAGAATGATTCAATAACACAGACTTTACAACAGATCAAACACGAGAGAGTTACATAAACAAACACCAAATTGTTCACCGGGCACTGTTGCAGTCCGACGCCTCGAGAGTCACGATGTGGCCGCCATACGAGACGAGCGCCGCTCCCTCGCAGGTCCGTGGGCTTGCCAGCAGCGGGTCATCCCCGGGAGTACAGCCGAAGCATTTGCGAGCACACCGCAACCACCGGCTGACTGACTGACTGACTGACTGACTGACTGACTCCACAAGCGGCGCCGTCTCTTTAAATAGGGCGCGCCGCGTCTGTCTGTAAACACGCGCCAAAGCTAGCGCGCACAAACACTTATGGCGATTTCCACTGGTCGCTACGGAGCACGTTTTCTTGCTCCGGGACGACGATTTCGAATTCCACTGGTCGACCAAGGTAGGTTGCGCCTATTCCCCTGGTCGTTTGGGGCAGCTCGGGACGATCAAGCTCAATCCGCCGACCGAAGTCGGATCTCGGCGGAAGTCCTAGTCGCTGTCGCGGTCACTTCCAAATGCTGCTGGATTCTTTTGGCTGCTTTTGACCGTTTCAGCGACATCGGCAGAGGAAACTGGGCATCACCGTTTTTGCGTCTATCGAAAAACGTCTGCAGCGTTAAAAAATGAGAAAGCATGTTGTTCTTTACAAGTTCAATGGTGCTGGCACATTAACATGGTGTTATTTATTTTGACGATGAAGGTAAGACGCAATTAGATTACGGAGATGAAAACAGTGAATGGCAAAAGAACACCTTCATGACATATACGCTCTGGTAGTAATTCCAGAAGAGTACAAACTAAAGAAAAAATAATTGGCTGGCGTCCCTTCTTGCAATTAGTATGCGAAAGACGAAATCCCGGAAACAAGCGCTGCAATTTCTATTGAAAAGCCTTCATCAAACCCTCTCCACACCGACCCGGCAAAACTCTATGCAGGAACAGACTGCGCGCTTACGGTTGAACAAAATCTTTGTCTGCCAGTTTAAGAAGACAAGAATGAAAAAAATGCGACAGGAAACAAAATTAATATTAAATTAATATAAAATTATTAATAAACTAAGTTTGGTCGGTACACGAGGAGTCCCGTTCGCTCCAAATTCACTCCAGTGGCGACATTTGTTATTTGTGGAGACTCAATTGCTGCTATATAGCTAGAAATGATTTGGAATTCTTTTGTGTTGCAGCAATTTCATAAACAGGTTACATGTAACACAAAAACAAAACTGCAAAGGGCGTCAAGCTTAAAAGGTGAGG